>NC_057806.1:201546412-202146412 GCF_018294505.1 Triticum aestivum
CGCCGCCCGCGCCTGCTGCCGCTGCCGCCGCCGAGCTCCACCGCCCCGCCGCCCAACCCCGCCTCGCCTGAGGCCCTCGCCGTAGGTACCGCGCCGGACCCGAGCCGTCGGTGTTTTTAGAAACCCTAGTTTGTTTTTTTAGATCGGTTCGCCGGTTTTTCTTGGTTCTTCTATTTAGAGGACATTCGTCCATACATTCATTTTAACGAACGGTTTTCGCCCGTTAGTCACAGCTAACGAACGCTCGTTCGTTAGACTGTTTGTCAGTTTTCTTTTTATCGGATTTATCTGCAATTTTTCTCGATCGCGATTTCGAATCCGATTTTAGTTTCTGTTTATCTTTTCGCTCTTAGTTTCTGATCACGATTTCTGATTCAACACCTAGATCTTCGTCTCGAGACCCTCTTTCTGTTTAACCAACTTGCACAAGTTTTTGCTACTGTAAAATTTGACCTTAGTCCAGATTAGTCAACAGATCTTGTTTTGTTCGCCGTTTGAGTTTCGTTGCTCCATTTGATTTGATTCTTTTTGTGTACCGGAGTTCTTAAGTTGAACTTTCTGGTCAACCCCTCTTATTTGAGTTTTGCTTTTGCATCTTTGCATCTTTGCTTGTTGCTTATGTATGTTATTGTTTGTTTGCGATAGAACACCCGGAGTGCGAAGCGTGTTACTACGAGTCTCTAGGTTTCGCGGATCGTCGGCAAGGCAAGTAACACATTGATCATACTCTTTTTCATACCTAGTTTTTATTGCATTAGTTCCAATCCTCAAACATTGCATGATTAGGATGTCATTAACTTGTGGGTTGGGAAGTAGTTCTTGAGGTAGAACCTATTACCCTGTTACCATCAAACCCTTGGGAGTTAGTTCTACGCGTTGCTTATATTGCTATGCTATGCTCGTAGACATGGTTTTGGGTCTGAGTGAAATCCATGATAGATGTGAGGTTATTAATTAATGGTTCAACTTAAGGTGGCAACTTAAATTAACATCTATGTGGATTGAGGCACCTGGGGAACCCAGTGTTGTTTTTTTTTTGGGGTATCCGTGTGATCTTCCTATGTAGCGCCACCCAGGATCAAAGGGAACTGAGATGATTCATGCTAGAAACTTCTGTGTGCAGCCACAAGCTATTATGGGCTCTAGCATAGTTGAGTAAGTTACGTGAAGCTCTTGAAGAGGTGGATCAGCAGGTAGTGGGTTTTGTAGGTTTGGTATGGTCTACCAGGAGTAGAGAGTTAATGTTTTTGAAAGACTGTCTCTCGGTCATCCTTTCTCAAACATCATGTAGTGCGAGAAATCCATCGGAGGCGATCGAGTCTTGTGGGGAAAAGTGTGCAAACCTCTGGAGAGTGTACAATCTAATCATGGTTAGTCGTGTCCTCGGTTATGGACAATCTTGAGTATCTAGTACTTGGGTTATCACATGTATCTCGTCACTCTTAATTAATATTGTTGGGTTGTTAATTACTTTAATTGGGATTGAGTTGGGGTTACCTTCTCAATATTTGTTTAACCACCATGACAGTTAAATTAAAAGCTATTCCTTTGCTGTAGGGAAAAATTGGCTTTTCGCAAAAATTATAACCATAGAGATTTCCACCAGCCAAATATGCATGTAGTGATAGCATTATTCTGTTCTTGTCCTACTGTGTTACATTGCCAGCATATTCCATGTGTTGACCCGTTCTCGGGCTGCAACGTATTATGTTGCAGACATTTCAGACGAGGAGTAAGGTCCGTTAGGTCGTTGCCATGCAGCTCAGCTATGCCGTTGGAGTTGATGGACTCACTTATCTTCCAAGCCTTCCGCTGTTATCGCATTACATGGCCTTAAGCCATATTATTGTAATAAGTTCTCTTTTGAGACATTCGATGTAATAAGTGTGTGATTGCTACTCTATTATACATCCTTCGAGTACTGTGTGTGTCAGCATTACCGATCCAGGGATGACACTGAAGCACAAAGACTTGACTGTTTGAGGTCAGGTCACTACATTATGGCACACTGTCTGTAAAGCACAAACGTGTGTGGTATACATCATAATCTGACACGGTTCACAGAGAGGAAACATGTGCAACCATGCACACAGTTGCCGTTTGCGAAACGTGTGTGATGTCAGATAATATCACAAACGGTGCAAGCAAACTAAATGTTTGTGATAGTCGCCTTATCGTACACGGTTTACAATCATGAATTGTTTCCGATGTCGTATGCATCGTAAATGTTGCACCATAGTATAGCGTGTGTGATAGTTATCATGTACAACACTGGCATGACGGTCCAACATTTGGTAATCCTATCTGACACGCGTACGATGATTAGCTAATCTTCTTAATTACATATCACATACGGTTCGGGAGAAGTGAGTGCGTGTGATTTCTGCTTATCATACACATTCTATAATCGTGAACTATTTGTGATGGGGCACGCATCATAAACGTAGCAACATAGAATGCCGACTGCGATGGTAATGCAAGCACAAACAAGTAGGAAGGATGGAGCGTTTGGGATATTTGACATATCACAAACAGTTGTCTGAAGGCTCGCATTTTGGATAGATGCTGGCATCACATACGCTTAGTTACGCAAAACATATTCATTGCTCCTCCTATCCCCAATAGTTTCTAGGTCATGTGGGAAGGACCCCCCTATCGCACACATAGGCAAGGAGACAGTTTAAAATTCTGTTGTGAAAAAGGGTTAAAAACCGTTTGTATAGAGCTCGTTGTACCAGTGCGCACCAATATCTTTTCTTCAGCCACACCTATCGTTTCGGTGGTAGACATGCTTCTATCCCAGATCATGCCTTTCATCTTGTTGCTATGGCAACCCTTACTGATCTTCATTATCAGAAAAGGGCAATGCTAGTAGACCCAACTTTCCATCGCTATCCTATCATCTGACCTATTCCATGGACAAGTATGGTTCCCTTCCTCGGCTTGATGATGATGTGTCATGACAATCCTGTCCTACTACATGATCATCGAGTATTTCCTCACCTCCGAGCCAGTCATGGATGCCCCAAGCCAACACTTGGTGTAGCTCTATTTACGCCAACCTCTCCACATGTTGATCCATCTTCGTGCACAGCATCATAGCATGATTAGATCATAGCACCAGAATTTCCCATGAGATTTGTGTGGCATAAGTAGGCTTGAATATTGTTGTGAATAGCTTTAAGATGCGATGTTGCTTATGTATGATTTGAATACCTTTTGTGTGATTTTTTCGAGTTGAGTTGTTTCTTTTGCTTCTTTATTTGGGCCTTTGGGGTTACCTTATTTCCCCTTATGAAAGTTTCTCATCAATCGACACTGGACTCGAAGAAGCAATGAGGATTTCAAATATTTGGAAGCTCGGCTGAACGGTATGGCATTCTCAGTTGACTTTATTGTATTGGGGGTATCTGCTCTAAATACAAGTGGTATCCTGAATTGACTATCACCATCAAGTCTGCATCAGTTACACAACCTTTAAAGCAGTAATGATCAAACTAGTAGGAAGACAAGTCAGGCGCAAGGCCAATGGTATATTTTTAGTCAAAGGTATGTCTCATATATAACGTTTTGGTTCAGCTATGAATGAAACTTCAAATATGTTATACTTCAGAAGGAAGCCATAATGTGCTATGTGTTCAGTATTCACCAAGGAAGACAGTCAGACATTTCTTCTCCTTCAAGTAACTAGTAGCAAAAATATTATCGTTATATATATGGCATTCAACCATTATGGGTATATATATATATATATTTATGGCATTCAGCCCGCATCGTACTGAGAAAATTCGGGTGTAAGAAACTCAGTCTTCCTCCACATGCTACTGGAAGAACCTTCCAATGCAATAATCCTCAATTTTCCTCGGTACACTATGTGGATAGCTTCCAGCGTAAGATGCTCAGCCTTGTTCAGCAAGCTATAACAGGAGGCTTCCAGCATATGGCACCAAATATTCCTCAATAAGAAAACAAAGGAGAAGCTTCTAAGGTACGACATCCAACATTCCTCAGGGCGATACTCTTCATAGCTTCCAACACAAAATATGTAGTCTTCCTTAGTACGACACTATACACATTTATCAGTATTGCTATAGGATATTACACTGTGAGTTGGCTATATATGACAATGCAGCTCAAGAATCAGGTCTGCAACAGTTTAGTCAGAAGTTCAATCAGTCAAGGAAAATGCCTGCCTCAAGAATCGAGTGTTCGGCTACATATACTGGTATATGGTGAGCATGCATCCCAGGTCATGAAAGTCACTCATACGAGGATACAACTATGTTCAAGTGGATCTACCGGAAGAAGGTAAGGACGGAACAACCCCATAAGTTATGCTAGAGGAAGAAAGTCATATATACATCTCATGTGATGTAAGAATTGACAAGTTGTGAAGCAAACAACCTTGGAACAACAATCTTGACACTGGTTATCAAGGTCAGTTTCCCTGCACCATACAAGGTGATATCATGAACTCTTGTCACCATCTTGTATGATCGGCCAAAACAATGAGCTCTATATAACTACATGCTCTACATGAGGACCCATGGCATCAACTAGAACAAGGTATGACATCGGAATATTGCACCAACAACACATATGGTCATAAGAAGGATCGAGGATATATGTGGCCAAGCTATTTTAGTAAGGGATTTTGATAAAGAAAATAATGACAATCAAGGAGTAAGTCTAGCAGCAAATGTATGATGATTCTTGCACGTCCATCATGGTCCGGATACCCAAGTCAGCTTTGAGACCATGATTCCTTATGGATGAACATGGACATACAATTAGAGGCCTACTCTGTTCCACAAGGACCTCATATCCATCCAACCCGCTTGACCAACTTCACATGCTCAAAATTGTCAGTGTGGAAATATCCAAGTCTGTCCCGTCAGATCCAAGATTCCTTAGCCATCTCAATAGTTTGACTTCACCGACCATGTTAAAGCATCGCAGGACCTATTACCCACATATGGACATACTGAAAAAAATGAGCAAGTCAGATGCTGAACAAAAAGCTCAAATCATGTGCTCTCCCATGTGGAACTAAGTGCAAGGACAACCTGCCATGCAAAATAACTCCCCGCAAGAACGACTGTCAGTCTAGTCTCGAGATGCTACTGTTTGAGGTATGTTACAGCTATAAGACCGTACCCCTTTATACTGCCAAAGACGGGAGGCAGTCAAATCTTTGGTACAAATTTCATGCTAGAGACAAACAAACAAACCAAGATGATCCAGTACTACCTACGGGCTGCCAGATCCCGTAAAGAGAATGGCTATGATTCGCAAATTGGTTGAAGCCGGAAGACATGCATTTATTTGAGTAACATGATGGTAGGAATTAAAAAGAGTTTCGTGCCCACCTGGAATTTATTCACGGATTCATTGGATATTACCATTGACAAATCAAAGAGTGATATGTCAATCTAAAATCACTCCGAACTTGTGGAAAGTAATTATCTCCTAGGTATGATAATATATCCCCACCCCAGCTAAGTCGACATATATGAAAGAATCAAAGTCAGCATAAGGTTTGGCATATGAGGAAAGACCCATCAAAATTTTGGGTAAGGTGAAGAAAACTAGCCAGAGTAGGGTAATCAGATTATATGAAATTCAGGGGGAACAACATATAAAGGAAACAGATACCCGAGCTGGACACAATTTCCTTAAGTTATGTCCAGGATGATATTTTCCAGATACTTGTTCTCTGAGCAACCAAATCTCCAGGACATATAAAGGAAACAGATACTTGTTCTCTGAGCAACCAAATCTCCAGGATGATATTTTCCTAAGGGGGTAGGTTTGTAACACCTAAATTTATGGCCCTTTCATTTTCTTTTGAATTTCTTTGGTTTTTGCTCTGATTTTTCTTTTCGAGCAGTTCTCTGGACTAGAAACCTGTGAAGATCATATTTCCTTCTTCTCCCAACTGGTTCATTACTCTCAAATATTTCCCAAGATCATGTCATTTCCATTCTAGCCCAACCCCAATCTTTATTTCTTAGGAATGTTCCATTTTCTATTAAAGGAATAACCCTGTTTAACCTAGGTTGTGAAGTGGTGTCTACTACACAACTTATTCTAGTAGACTCGCGTTGGGCCTCCAGGCGCATAGTTTTGTAGGACAATAGAAATTTTCCCTCAAGTCGATGACATAAGGTTTATCAATCCAAGGGAGGCATAGGATGGAGATGGTCTCTTGCAAACAACCCTGCAATCAAATACAAGAAATCTCTTGTGTCCCCAATGATATATCTCCAACATATCTATAATTTTAGATTGTTCCATGCTATTATAGTATTAACATTAGATGTTTTATATGCAATCATTTCCAATCATATATCATTTTTTTGGACTAACCTATTAACTTAGTGCCTAGTGCCAGTTGCATGTTTTTGCCTGTTTTGGGCTTTTTAGGAAATCAATATCAAACAGAGTCCAAATGGAAAAAAAACTTTGGATTAAATTTTTATGGACCAGAAGAGACCCTAGAAGGTTCGGGAGAAGGCCAGATGAGCCACGAGGGAGCGACAAGCTTGGGAGGAACACCCCAGGGGGCCCTAGGCTTGTGGGCCCTCGTGGCACCTACAACCCTAATTTCACCTCTATAAATTCTCAAATATTCCACGAACATCAGCGAGCCACCCAAAATACTTTTTCCGTTGCTGCAGTTTTTGTTCCCAAGAGATCCTATCTGGAGGCCTTCTCCATTACTCTCCGGAGGGGAAATCAATCACGGAGGGGCTCTACATCAACCTTGCCGCCCCCGATGATGCATGACAACATGAGTAGTTTACCATAGACCTACAGGTCCAAATCTAGTAGCTAGGTGGCTTCTTCTCTCTCTTTGATCTTCAATACAATGTTCTCCTTGATGTTCTTGGAGATCTATTTGATGTAGGTGTCAAAACCGGCCGATCTTGGGTAAAGGGGTCCTGAACTGTGCGTCTAAGGATCGATGGTAACATGAGACAAGGGACATGATATTTACCCAGGTTCAGGCCCTCTTAATGAAGGTAATATCCTACTTCCTGCTTGATTGACTTTGTTGAGTATAGGCGTTACAAGAGTTGATCTACCTCGAAATCGTAATGGCCAAACCCTAGATGTCTAGCCTATATGATTATGATTGCCCCTACAGACTAAACCATCCGGTTTATATAGACATCAGAGGGGCCTAGGGTTGTACAGAGTCGGTTTACATAGAAAGGAATCTTCATATCCGAACGCCAAGCTTGCCATCCATGCAAAGGAGAGTCGCATCCGGACATAGGGAAAGGCCTTCTATCTTGTATCTTCACGGCTCATCAGTCCGACCCAGGTCACATAGCCCGGACGCCCGGGGACCCTCTAATCCAGGACTCCTTCATTAGCCCCTGAAGCTGGCTTCAATGACGATGTGTCGGGCGCGCAGATTGTCTTCGGCATTGCAAGGTGGGTTACTCCTCCAAATACTCCAAAGTAGCTTAACAAAAGAACTATATCCGGCTCTGTATAATCAGTTACAACCCTGAACCAGAAGACAAAAATACTTAAACAAAACAAGTCATGCACACTGACAGTTTTTTCGGCGAGATGTTATGTTCTGGCCTTATCATTATTTTGAACCGCTTTGTGGCCTCCCACTCCGCACCTCGAGGCACGGCCTCTATTGACGCGTCTTGTCAAAACAGAGATCGTGTCCCCTTATTGCGGGATTCTCATCAATTCTAGTTTGGGTAATCCAATCGTGCTGTTTACACGACCCCTTGGGAATAGGCGAGTTCTACGGCCCGTGGGGGCGCTTGATATTCACTGCCTTTATAAGAGGATAAGGATCCATCTTTCTCCCCCATGCCTTCTTATCCCATAGCCCATCCGCCCTCGAGCTCCAGCGCCCAAGATTCAATCTTTTCCATTCCCACCAAACACTCCAGCCATTTCCGGATCCAGCGCGCAGGGCAAGGGGATGGCTTCCTCCATCACGGAGAAGGACATCAAGGAGGTCTGGGACGGGAGGTACTTGACAGCGGAAATCAGACACAGGCTCCCTGCCAAAGAGCAGGTTATCCCCACCCCAGATGTGATGGCTTGTCTTATTAGGGATGATAGACTACTCATATCAATAAGGAATTCCTTCTTTTTCGGGAGCCCATTCGGACAGAAATCCAAAGTTAAGCGTGCTCAACTTGGAGTAGTGTCAGGATGGGTGACCGACCGAGAAGTTGCTCCCGGGTGCGCACGAGTGAGGACAAAGTGCACATAAAATACTAGTATTGATCTGTGGGGCTAGTCTAGATCCTGCCAAGAGTAACAACCACCGACGCGTGTGTCTGGGGCGTTACAAGTTGGTATCAGAGCCGACCCTCGCGGTTACACGGATGTTTGCGGACAGGTGCGCGGTCATGTTTTTCATGCCATTTGTGACCCGTCGTGGCACACGGCATGGTACATGTACCGGACTGGATGCACAGACATATGTGCCAAGAGGGAACGTTCCTGTGGCCCGACGCGGACGTCGGTTCCTCTGAGTGGGGGTGTATGTGATGGCCTGGCTTATTTAGGGATGATAGACTACTCATATCAATAAGGAATTCCTTCTTTTCCGGGAGCACATTCGGACAGAACTCCAAAGTTAAGCGTGCTCAGCTTGGAGTAGTGTCAGGATGGGTGACCGGCCGGGAAGTTTCTCCCGGGTGCGCACGAGTGAGGACAAAGTGCGCAGAAAAGACTAGTATTGATCTGTGGGCCAGTCTAGATCCCGCCAGGAGTAACGACCACCGGCGGCTGTGTCCGAGGCGTTACACCAGAGCCCGGTGAGAGGGTTGTGTTCCTCCCTCATTTTCTCTGCGGGCTAGGGTTTCCCCTTGACACCTTTGTTCGAGGTCTCATGTTCTATTGCGGGCTAGATTTCCATGATCTAGCCCCAAACTCCATCCTCCACATCTCGGCATTCACCGTCGTGTGTGAAGCATTCCTCCACATCCCCCCACACTTTGGCTTGTGGCTCAAGGCTTTCAACGTGAAGCCGAAGGTGGTCGACGGAGAGCACGCGGATTGCAGCGGCGCCATGGTGAGCAAACTCCCCAACGTCACCTAGCCTAGAGGGGTTTTCGTGGAGACCGTCAAGACGTGGCAGCAGGAGTGGTTCTACATCACCGAACCTCGCGGCACCAAGTGGGTGGCTGCTCCTGCTTTCAGATCCACACTCCGACCGTGGCTCGCATCATGGACCAACAAGGGTCTAGACTGGGGATCATCTGACGAGGTGTTGAGGATGCAAAAGCACATCAAAAGTATCATAGAGAAGGGCACCAGGCTCACTAATGTGGCCCAGATGATGCTCATCCGCCGAACCCTTCCCTGCCATTGCCGGTCTCTATGCATATGGGAGTTCAATCCGGAAGGGCCGCGGACCCTGCAACGATTCTTTGGCATGATGCACCAAGCAATGTGGAAGCTGCGCTTCAAGACTTAAAAGTCGTGGCCACAAATGTCCGAAGACATCGGCCTTTACTGCAATCATCCGGCTTCTCCGGTAAGTGCCATATGTCCGAACACAACTCAGTTCCTTAATCAAGCAAGGGGTGTACTGAGACTTTTTCCTTATAACAGGGCTGGACAAAGAAGGCGGAGCGGATCAGGTGTCCAGCTCCTCTCCCCCAGAACCCAACTGATCCTCTATTAATGAAGATGCTGGTTCCGGCGCCCTATCAGGCGCTGGAGAAAAAGGCCAAGAAAGAGAGCAAGGAGGCCAAAGGTGGCCTTCGCCGAGAGGGTACTTCGGACGCAGTGTCAGGAGAGACCGAAACTCACTCCTCCCATGAGGAATATGAAGATGAAGAGGAGGAGGAGAAGGCAAAGAACGATTCTCCCCCTAAGGGGAGAAGGAAGAAGAGGGCGACCTCTATAGATCCAGAAGCGGAGGCGCCCAGGAGGGGGAAGATATCCCTTCTGGATGGCTCATATTCGGATGCTGACGCCATTCCCATGTGGAGCCCCAGGCCAAAGCCCCTTGCCGCACCGAAATTGTATGACGGTGCCTTTCATACGCCCAATCTTTATAACTGTAATTTAACGTGTTATATGGTGTAGTCCGGCCTGCGATCTCCCCCAACAATCATTAGAGGGGAATTCTTTGCAACCGGGGATGATGGAGAGAGAGTCTCCCTCGCAAGCCTCCCCACCTATCACCACGGACGATACCAAAATGTTGTCCTGAAGGGCCTCTCCGGGCCACGGGGTGGTACGGAAGGCCGTCGAAGCGGCACCAGAGGTTAACACCTTGGCTGCCGAAAACATGGGTGGAGCAATCCCCACGGAGACTAACGACGATGGCCTTGACCAGTCCGGCCCCAAGCTGAACACTATTCCGGGCACCCAAGTGGCTCCGGAATCGAATAGGTGACCCCCGCAAGGGAGGGGGGAGTGCAAACTTCCGTGGCAAGCTCCACTAATCTGGAGGAGCCGAACACACTGATGGAGGCACTGCAACATGCTTCCGTCATGGAGGAGCACCACACTCTGATGGGTGTGGTGATTAAAAAGGTTCTGTCTACCAAGAGCGGGCTGAACGAGGCCGTCAGTAGCCTGCTAACAGGCTTCGAGTTATGCGATGTAATATTCCTGACCGCTTTTCATATGAAAAGATGCATGTGTATAGATAGTAGCCCCTGAGACTCTGGTCGTCTTTTGAAAAAGGGTGAACAAAGGATCGATAATATTGCAGGAGATAATGTACTTTTCTAGGTTGAGAAGCAGGCTTCACTGTTAGCGGCAACCACCTATGCCGCCGAAGTATCCGAGCTCAGCCGTAAGCTGGGTCTAGCCGATGAGGCTCTCGCCTGTATCAATAAAAAACTTGATGAAGCCCAAGGTATGTTTCAGAATATTCCGTTCATGCCTGTATTAATATGCATATCTTGAGTCAAAGCTTGTGTGCTACTATGTGTATGATTGAAGGCAGTGCTTCTACGGTCGTGGCCCTTAGGCATGAGCTTGCCCAGGCCAAGGATCAGGTGAGATTGAACAAAGCAGCCGCTGATAAAGCGGCCGAGGTCATGAAGTCTGAGCAGGTCGTCCACTGCCAATACGAGGAGCAGGTGATCGAAGTGGAGCAGGCGCTCAAGGATGCCGCCAAAAAGTGTGAGTCCCTAGAGGAGAAGAATACAGCCCAGGCGGCCGACCTTGCCAAGGCTCTTAGGGAGGCCGAGGAAACGCGGGCCGAATCCCGAGTAGTGCGTGAAGAGATGAAGGAGGCCAAACAAATAGCGGCTGGTAAGTCTTTTCTTTTATAGAGTAAATTCGGCAATGAGAAGTATGTCTTGCTCACTCGACTGTGGATTGCTCCAGATGCCTTTGTGGATCTTCCAAAGAGTGCCACCCATGCTGTGCAGTTCTTCCGGGCCAAGGAGGGGTACACGACGGAGAAGCTATTCTGGTCACAGTTCGTGGTGCAGGAGCGTCCAGCACTGTTGAATGACCAGATGGCGTAGTGGTCCGAGCTGGATAGGATGTCTGAATTGGCCATGAGGGAAGTCATAGTCCGACTATGGCCGAGCGAACCCGTCCCCGACAGCTATTTTGGCCTGGAGCAGTGACTTGTTGACGCGTTGCCCCGTATTGATGCGGTCAAGCGGTTGTCATGTATATAAGGTGCGCGACTGGCCTTTGCCCGTGTCAAGATGCACTGGGTGAAAATGAAGGCCGCCATCATGGCGGTTGAGGGTCCGCCCAGAGGCAAGGATCATCGCACGCTTGAGCGCTATTTTGAAGACGTCCTGGAGGGTGCCCGCTTGATACAGGGCCAGTGCTCAAAGGACATCATATGCGAGTGAATGTATCTGGACTGCCCATGCATTGTATGAGCCAAAGCTTTGTAATATACTTATGCTCTTTATTTTAAAGTGTTTTTCCTCCTGTGCGGCTGGCTTTACCCATGAGAGTTTGCTAGCCGTCGGCTTCAGTCCCCACGTAGATACTACGAGGGTGTTCGGGGTAGCACACAACCATATTTGACCCAATGTCTTGGTCCGTGAAGAAGGTGTTAGTGCGGCAAACCAGGCAATCGAACTATGCGGCTTTATTACTCTCACTTAGCCATAGGAGTTTGACAATGGGACTGGGAGATAGCCCCTGGTGCATGTGCGGCTATCCGAACTTGGATGCCTTAAGCACGTGACTAGAAAGACCCAGTCCTTCATGTAATACGCGGAAGAAATCACTAGAGATTTAGTCGGTCGTCGAATTGCTGACCAGCTCTCGCCGCATCATGACAGTCAGTTTTCGGCTTTCTCTACTGAGGTGTTTGACCGGATGAATCAGAAACACAATCGCAGTAGTTCTCCCTTTACTACCTTAGCCGAACAAGCGGAACGTAAGGTGGTAATCATAGGAGCAGGGAAACCCAACAATTGACCAAAGACGTGATTCGAAGCCGATGCATATAGTGCCATATTCGGGACGCCGAAGCATACTATAAAAGTGTTTAGACTTATTTTGTTTGAAAAATATGCGTGGCTGGATAAAGCCCCTGGAGATTTGAACCATGCCGAGGTACATACAACAATCTGACATAAAGAGGGAATATAGATTAGGAAATAAGCCAATACCGAACATAGTTGGGCGAAACTGTTTCCATTACAGTCTGATTGATACGTCAAAACGTATTTTTACAGAGGATGCGATAAGCATCTAGGCTATTTTACATGTCGGGCACAAGGGAAAGCAGTATACAGGTCTTGAAAAGGGGAAGATGATCTTGATGATCCTTTGGATACTCTGCCGCACATCTGCGCTGCTTGTCGCCTTGGTGTGTGATCCTTTGAGAGGATAAACGAATGAGTATACATAAGGGGCCGGGAAGAAAGGCCCTGGGTACCATCGAAAAGTGATGTGGGTTGTAAAGAACCTGAAAAATAAAAAAAAGAAAAGGAAGAATATGAGGGTCCGAATAGGGTCGAAACGTATTGTGGACCTTATTTTTGGTAGGCCTCTGCCCTAGCCTATGGTATCTTTAGTGCGTAATTATGTATGCACGGTACGTATGCTGCTATCAGGTTGGGGTTTTGACGGAGGCTGAATTGCTAGTCTAGCTCTGGGCGAGACGGACTTCCCTTCTGCAGGGTAGACCGGACTCGTTTGACAGTGTCCGGGCACTTGACTGCTGATGTAGTATTCGGCTTAATGAGGCCACCCTGTACTTCGGCTGTGAGGGTCGTGGTATGCTCCTCCATACGGAGGGAGCGCTCCATGTTTCCATCGACTGTTATAACGCCACATGGTCTAGGCATTTTGAGCTTTAGAGAAGCGTAGTGCGGGACTGCATTGAAACGGGCGAAGGCGGTTCGTCTGAGCAATGCATGAGCGCGTTATGGATCCTGTGTAACAGGCCTCTACGCCGGGTATTACTCCTTTAAAGGTGGTTTTAGTGGGCTTGATTCTTGATGGATCAATACCCATTTTACGGACAGTCTCCTGATAAAGCAGGTTAAGACTGCCGCCACCGTCCACAAGGACTCGCGTGAGGTGGAATCCATCGATAATTGGATCGGGGACCAATGCGACCAAACCTCGATGATGGATACTGGTCGGATGGTCTCTGCAATGGAAAGTGATCGGGCAGGCTGACCATGGGTTAAATTTTGGGGCGACTGTCTCTATGGCATAGACGTCCCTTAATGCGCGCTTGCGTTCCCGCTTAGGGATATGAGTAACGTAGATCATATTCACCGTTTTGACCTCGGGGGGAAATTTCTTCTGTCCCCCTGTGTTCGTGTGCCAGGCTCTTCATCGTAGTCCTTGTTGGGCGGCCCTTTCCCCTTATGTTTGGTGTTTAGCTTACCTGCCTACTTAAAGACCCAATAATTTATGTTGGTATGATTGGCTGGCTTCTCAGGGGTGCCACGAATTTGGCAAGGCCTATCGATTATTCTACCCAAACTGGATGGACCATCTTTGTTTCTTTAAATGGCTTCTTCCACTGACTGGGTTTAGAGCCACTGAATCCGGCGTTAACCGCTGTATCTTCGGTATCTTCGTTGTTGCTTCAACTCTTGTGTTTGTTGCGTCGTGGCTTGCTGTTGCCGTCTCTGGCTTCGAAGGTTCCAGGGTCGCTGGTGCTATTGCTTCTATGAGCGAGCCAGTTGTCTTCTCCCGTGCAAAAGTGGGTCATGAGTGTGGTAAGGGATGCCATGGACTTCAGTTTTTCTTGGCCGAGGTGTCTGGCGAGCCATTCGTCCCGTATCATGTGTTTAAAGGCTGCGAGGGCTTCGACGTCCGGAAAATTGACAATTTGGTTCTTTTTACTTAAGAACCTGGTCCAGAGTTTCCGACCTGACTCTCCGGGTTGTTGGATAATGTGACTAAGGTCATCGGCATCTGGAGGCCGAACATAGGTACATTGGAAGTTGTCTCTAAAGGCATCTTCCAAATCTTCCCAGCTACCAATAGAGTTTTCTGGTAGGCTGTTTAACCAGTGCCATGCTGGTCCCTTGAGTTTTAGGGGGGGCGGTACTTGATGGCACGGAGATCATCACCGCGGGCCATGTGGATATGAAAAAGGAAATCTTCAATCCATACTGCGGGATCCGTCGTTCCATCGTATGATTCAATGTTCACGGGTTTAAACCCTTCTGGGGACTCATGCTCCATCACCTCATCGGTGAAGCATAAGTGGTGTGCGGCGCCTCTATACCGGGCGACGTCACAATGCAATTCAGATGAAGTCCGTATGCGGTTTTTGGGCTTGGTGAGGTTATGCCTGTCAGGCCAAGCACGATGCTCGTCTTCCCGTGTTGGGGCACACCCCTTTGATCCATAGATTGATATTGTTTGGCCTGCTCTATTATTCAGGTGTTGACAAAGGTCGTAGGTGTGCCCTGGAGCCGCTGTCTCTCTACATTTACGGCGAGTTCGTGTGGGTTGGTGTTCCGCGTAGGTGGCTGCTTTATCTCGCCCACGTGGTGGCCGATCTAGTTCATAGGCACGGTCATGTCTTGATGGTATGGGCTTGAGGGCTTCATCGTCAAATTGTGGTAGTAGTCGACGCTTTGGATAACTCTTTGTTGGGCGTTGAAGGACATACTCTTCGGCGGCTAGGACTTGGGTCCACCTGTCGTTGAGTGTATCATGTTCGGCTTGGAGCCGCTCCTGCTACTTTTTTAGACATCTAGCAGTGGCGATTAGCTGGCACTTAAAGCGCTCTTGCTCGAGTGGTTCCTCTGGCATGACGAAGCCTTCATCGTCGAGGCTCACATCGTCTTTGGAGAGTGGTAGATAATTACTATCTTCTGAGTCCTCATTCCCGACTGGATCGTCGGGGTTGACTTGCCCCTCTCCCAAATCGTCTTGTTGGGATGTCAGCTCAATGGCGGCTTCGGGCTCTTCGGCACCCTCCGGAGTGTTATCATCTCCGGTGCCGATATTACTATCTTTGCCACGACACAATTTTGCACGGCGTCGATGACATCGACATTTCAGTGGTGCCTCATCAGGTTTGTCCCCCACCGGATCTTTCCTGATTGCATCGTCATCCTCTTTGGGTGTGTCCACCATGTATACATCGTATGTGGAGGCGGTCGTCCAACGTCTAGTAATCGTCGGGTGTTGGCCTTGTTCGTCTCTGGCATAGTTGTCCATGCGTCGATGTCTTCGGAGGCGTAATCTAGCATGTCAGTTAAGTCTACGACAGTGGCTATGAAGTGGGTGCTGACTGGGCCGTAAAATTCCCCGCTCTCAGCCCCTAGTCCGGGTTGCGCGCAGTTTGGAAGTGATTCCTCTGTAATAGCGAGGGATCGCATTAACTCTAGGTCCTTGTTTAAGAGTGAGGTTTGGACATGGAAGCGAGAGTCCGCGGGGCTGGCCGGGGTGCAAGCCTCCTGGCTTGCTTATTTGGCACGGACTTCGAGAGCTCAGATATAGAGTCCGGGGGCGAATCCAGCCTTTCAATGGTAGGGGGAACCTGGGCTGATTCCGAGTTCGCCGTGGACATGATCGCCTCTAGATCCTCGATAATGCGATTTGTGTGGGAGAGTCCGGTGGGCTTCACACTCCCATCTTCGGACCTGATGGTTTGCTCCGGATCTAAGTCTAGAGTGACGGTTAGGGCCACAAACCCTTCGAAGATCAAGTCTCCTCAGATATCAGTGACATAGTTTAGGTTACCGAAACTGATCTAATGACTAGGGCGTAGCTGTCGATCTGTTCGAGTTGGCATGTAGTGCGAAGCCATCGAATACGAAAATTTGGCCGGGGAGGAAAGTCTACTCCAAAACAGCATCATTGTAGATGATCAAACTGGCCATCGAACCTTCTGTCGATGGCACAGTGGAACTCTCAATGAGAGCACCAACGTCGGTGTAAATAACCGGCCAATCTCGAGTAGGGGGTCCCCAAGTGTGCGTCTGAGGATCGATGGTAACAAGAGACAAGGGACACGATATTTATCGAGGTTTGGGCCCTCTTAATGAAGGTAATACCCTACTTCCTCCTTGATTGACTTTGATGAGTATAGGGGTTACAAGAGTTGATCTACCTTGAGATCGTAATGGCTAAACCCTAGATGTCTAGCCTATATGATTATGATTGCCCCTACGGACTAAACCCTCTGGTTTATATAGACACCTGAGGGGCCTAGAGTCGTACAGAGTCGGTTTAGAGAGAAATGAATCTTCATATGAATGCCAAGCTTGCCATCCACGCAAAGGAGAGTCCCATCCGGACATGGGGAAAGGCCCTCTATCATGTATCTTCATGGACCATCAGTCCGGCCCATGTCTGTCGGTGGGAAACGACACCTATGGGGTCACTGGGATCCCTTCTACGGTTGGCGGGCACGGGGTTGTGCAAAGAGTGGGTCTGGCGGTCAGCACAAGAATCATTTACCCAGGTTCGGGCCGCGGAGGCGCGTAATACCCTAGCCGTACTTTGATGTATATTTGAGTGTCCTTGAGTTCTCGGACTAGCTATGGTGTCTCTCTAGTTCCAAAGATCCGAATCGCTCTCCAGTATGCCTCGGGCCTCCTTTTATAGACAAAAGGGGGTCGCCACAGTGGCACACAACAGGTGGAAAGGTGCATCGTGGCTGAGTCTATCCTCTGGCACCGTCGGACAAATGCATTTAATGCAGTGCCGACGTGCCCCTCTTGCTTTATCGGGGACGGCAAGGAAGCTCGTCCTAGATGCCCCCGCCTCGCCTGGATCCGACGCGCGGCTGAGCTGACGAGGCGTTGTAGCGCCACATTGGCTGGCTGCTGGGCTGGTGTGATGGCGGAGTCTTCACGAAGATCTGCATGCCACCACGCAGGTGCTTGCAGAGTCGGTGAGGAGGCCGCACGCTGCCATGCAGACGCCTGCCCAATTGGTTGATCTAGCAGCTGCATGGGAACGGCGATGGAGTCTTGGCAGACATGGGCCTGGCTGCGGCCCTGGAGATGTCCTCAGCAAGGGTCTTGCCGTGGGCCTAGCAAGGGTCTTGCCGTGGCACTGCGGTTGTCCCCGGCAAGGATCTTGCAGGGGGTCTCGGGGATTTCCTTGGCAAGGATCTTGCGTATTTATGATCTCTAGAAAGATCTGCATGCCACCATGGAGGTGCCTCCCGAGCCTTGGTTTTGAAGCGGCTGATGGCGTCGGAAACCCTTGAGCTCAAGGGTGGCGCGCTCTGCTGGCGTCAGGCAAGTTGCCCCGGCAAGGATATTGCCAGGGCTGCAGAAGCCACCCCGGCAAGAGTCTTGCCGGGGTAGTCCACCTCGCCCTCTTGCTCTCTTTGCGCCCCTGGTCATGGCGTTGCTCTGGCTGTCTTGCACTCCGGCATCCCTCCTCTGCCTTGCTCAGTGCGGCCGTGGGCGCGGCTCGGACTGCCCGTGCACAACTAAAGGGGTGCAAAAGTAGAGCCCCTACTTTTGTACTCCGATAGGATCCCCTGGGCCTGGGCCTGGGCCACACATAAGCGCGGCGCGTTGTTGGGCTAGGCCCAGAACTGTGCACGGGCAGGCGGGGCGGGGTTTTACTGCAGTAACTTCTCCGTCCGCCTCGCTTCCCCACGGCCCACATTGAACGTGCGACGTGGGGGTCATGTGTAGGGCAGTTTCCGCATGCATGCGTCACATCGTGGTAGATGGTAAAGGGGCGACCCGTGCCTCCATGGCACCCAAAACCAGCAAAGGAAAAAGAGTGGCCAAAGACACCGGGGGGACGGAGCGGTCGGAGAGTGAGTCGGTGGCGCGGCGGATGCAGCTTGCCTACTTCCCCTCGACGGGGACGCAATCCACCTCCGAGACAACTTCAAGCCCCTGTGGGGGTGCAAGACGGGGGGGGGGGGGGCGGAGACGATAGGGCATCCGGCCACGCGCATCATCCCCGCTGATTGTGCCAACACCGGCCCGAATCGGTACCCGTTCTTCGTCGACTACTTTTCCTGTGGCCTTTGCCCCACTCTCTCCGATTTCTTCAACAATGTCATGCACATCTACGACTTCCACCTTCTGGATTTCACCCCGAATCCTGTGGCGTGCATGGCCCTTTTTCCCCATCTCTATGAGGGATTCGCCGGAGTGCATCCCAACATGGCGCTTTTCCGCCACTACTTCTATCCTCGGATCCAGAGGGGAGGCGCCATTTCCGGTTGTGTCGCCTGGATCCCAAGGACCCTGCAGAAGGGGACGTATCCAGAGGGTGCTCAATAGGAGAGGTGGGAGGAGTGGCAGAGCCAGTGGTGTAGGATTCAGGAGGAGGACCCTCAGGAATTTTGCCAGGTTCGCTAGAGGCCGCCAGTTAGCAGAGACGACTGGGGCGATGTCGACCCCCAAGATGGGAAGCTCACGGTCGCCATCACTAGAATCCATCGCCTCACTGTTGCCGGGCTCACCCTGGAGATGATTGGGGTGGATATCATCTGCCGCCGCATCGCTCCACTGCACAACAAGGGAATGCCGGCCTGGCTCTTCAGAAATTCAGCTGACATAATGCGGCTCCGCCCCGGCCTGAACCACAACCTCATGGTGATGGAGCACACCCACTTCTACCAGCGTCTTTTTTAGCTCGATGTGAACCGCGACGATAGGGCTGTGAGGACCGGCAAGTTCGCGAAGGCCGGCAAGGTCACCAAGGGGCCCCTGTTCGGGTTGCCGGCCAGGGTGGTCCCGCTAAGCAACAACTCCCGCCAAACCGATATCATCGCCATGATGCCGGACTATAATGCGCACGGCCTTGACCCAAATTGGGTCGAGCCGGAGGCGGGCCAGGTGCAGAAGTTCTTCGACACCCTGTCGGAGAAGTACGTCCGTGAAGAGCCGCTGGTCATCCAGGACACTACCCAAGCGGAGCTGGACTATATCATCGCCAGGGCGGCGGAGGCGAAGCTCACCAGGGAGGCCAGCAATGCTAGCGGTGTGGAAGAGGAGGCCGCGGTGGACATGGAGGAGAAGGAGCTCGCCCAGTGGGCGGAATCCGCTGGGGAGGCCAGCATCATTGGCACCGAGGCCCCTCTCATTGAAGATGAGGTCGATGAGTCGTCTAGGGAGGAGGTCGAAGCTGTCGAGCCCCCTGCCATGGTGAGAGGGTGTGTCCTGCGGCGGGCCAGCTCTGGTGAGCCGGTCCGGCCCAGCAGGGCCGCACAACCGCAAGAACCATAGGAGGTGTCCATGCGCCAGATGAGGGTCGTGGCGGCGGGTAAGGAGGTGAAGGCTACGGTGGCGAAGAACAAAGCGACTGCCTCTTCTTCGTCCAAGCGTCCTCGGACTGCACCCGCTTCCCCTCCTCTCGTAGACGATGACACGGAGCTCATCTTCGACCTCGGGTCCCTTAGCCCGAGGAGGAAGAGGAAGGCAACGGAAGAGGAGGTGGAGGATGAGTAAGTATCTGGTCTTTTGTCATCTCCATCCCCTCAGACCGTGCCGCTTTTCTTGACTTGTCATCATCTTCACATGGATATGGAGACGCTGGCCCAGAGGCTGGCGAAGAGGGACAGGGCCTCGACGGGCGGCCAGCCCCTGGTGTGCACCTCCAGTACGCCGTTGGTGGTGGAGAGCAGCCCGGATAGCAGCCCCCGGCGCAGGCCCCAGCGTGCGTTCATCACTCACTCCCCATCGACATGTGCTGGAACATGATTTTTGGTGCTGACCATGCCGTGGTTGCAGGAGGAGGACGGTAGCAGGAGGAGCCACTGAGGGCCACCCCCAACACGTCGCCTCCATCAACCACGCTGCCCCCAGGGGCGTCCTCGGCCAGGGTGCCAAGCACTGAGCCCATGCGCACGGAGGAGGAGGAGGAGACGATCCCGGGCGCCGGCGGCTCCGTCCCGGCACCGGATGTCTTTGCACGGGTGAGTTGTTTGCCTCATGTTCCCACTCGTTTTTCTTCTTTCGAATTTTGATCTTGACTTCGCCTCATTCTCCTTGTCTGTATCCAGATCCTTCCTCGGTGGACAGGGAGGACATGGACACTATCATCGAGGAGGTCGCCAGGGATGTCGCGACCGAGGCCGACGAGATCGCCGCCGAGGAGGCCACCAAGGAGGTCGCTGAGGATGCCGTCAAGGGGCCTACCAGGGAGACCGACAAGGCTGCTACGAAGGAGGCCGACAAGGGGCCTGCCAGGGAGGCCAGCAAGGCCGCTGCCGAGGAGGAGGTGGTTGATGACCATCCTTCCTCCTCCGACGCCTCTGGCTCCGGCAAGTATCTGAAGGTGAGCAACGACCTGTTCATCCACCTCCCATGGACGGCAAGCACCAGGGCGCCTGCCGAGGGGGAGGTATTCGACGATGAGGTGCTTGCCACCGTCGGGCTCGAGGTCGTTGACGAACCGAGCGTTAGTGGTGGCAGTTCCTAGGAAGAGCTGCTCCTCCAAAGCATGAGCGCCAACTTCCACAAGCTTCAGGCGCTTCAACGTGCCCGCCTGGACAAGGCCAAGTCCAGGATGGCAGCGGTGGACAAGGCGGAGGCAGACCTCGAGGGGCGCGTCACCGAGACACAGGCTTGGTTCCGCCTGGCCTTTGAGGAACTGAAGACGGCCCAGGATCTACTGGCCGGGGGCAAGCTAGAGCTTGTCATGAAGCAGGACAATATCGAGAAGGCCTAGGAGGTGGCGAGTCAACAGGACGCCAAGGTGGAGGCCGCTCGGCGTCAGCACCAGGCCGAGCTGAACACCCATGAGGAGGACCTTGCCACTCACGAGGAGAAACTCGCCGCGACACTCTGCGGCAAGGACGAGGAGGTCAAGGAGCTTGTCATGCAGCGGACCCAGGAACTGGAGCAAAGGCACGAGGAGGCCCTCAATCCTCAGGCCCAGGTCCATGCCGGCAAGGTGAACAAGCTAGAGGTGGAGCGGGACGGGCTGAAGAAGCAGATCCAGGAGCTGACGGGGGAGAGGTACGCGACCAAGGGCGCCTTGGATGACGCGTAGGTCGCAGTCCTCAACAAGGTCGAGCTACTCTCCACGGCCAACAAGTCCATCAAGGACCTGAAGCTGAAGCTGGAGGGTCTTGAGGGGACGCTCTCGGAGGTCAGGGCCCGGGAGGAGACCCTGACCAAGAATCTGGAGGAGGAGAGGCAGCTGCGAAAGAATGACGCCGTCAGCCACGTGGATTTCATGGCAGGCGAGAAGCTCTGGATCAGCCGCCTTGCCAATGTCGCCGACAGGATCACCACGCAGCTAGCTACCATGGGGATGCCAAACTTGAGATATGTCCCGGAGCCGAACGTGTGTCCTAATGCCAGGCTAACTCTATTCTTCGAGGGTGTTCTCGAGGCCCTGGAGTGGATCCGCTCCAACAGGGCGGCCTCTCTGGCCGAGGAGGCCCGGAGGCTTTTCCGGGGGTGCCATGACCAAGGTCCTCACCAAGGTGGCGTACTGGAACCCTGACCTCGACTTTGAAGCTGCACTAGATAGCTTGCCAGAGGGCGTGGACCTCGCGCCGCTCGAGGAGCATATCGAGCTATCATTAGACGCATCGACGAAGTTCGGAGGATAGAAGGCCAGCGCCGGGACTAGGCACCCCGTTTCTTATCGCCACTGAAGGTTCATGACCAAGACAATTTTTATCTTTAGTTAGAACCGTAGCAACAAATGATGTAATATAACTCTACAGTGCTTTGGAAATGGTGCATGTTATTTTCCCGTTCGATCTCCCTTTGTATGTCCACCCTATGTTAATCGGGTAGGCTTGCCGGCGTGGAAACCCAGGCTGCAGCGCCTTGAGGACGGATCCTCAATGGCCTGCCGGGTATGCTTGCTACCAGGCAAACCACCTCACTAGTCTTAACGCGGCCGCTCGAGCTGTCGAGCGGACTCGAGACACAACGAGAGCGTTGCCAATCGCAGAAAGTCACCCTGCCGTTCTCGACGCAGCCGCTCGAACTGTTGAGCGGACTCGAAACAGAACGAGGGCGTTGCCAATAGTGGCAGGGCCCCATTGTTGCAGGTTTTCCTTACACAGGGCAAGATCGTCGAGGATGATAACCATATATATAAAAGGAATTACTCAATGTTTTGCATGACTTAGCTTTTCTACCGCTGCTTGAGCGTTCACTTCGTCCACCGAGGACGCCACTTGTTCGCTCGTCTTCTTCTTTGAAGTGACAACCACGATGAAGCTGCTGTTTCAACCAGACCAGATTTCCACAACTGCACACCCCGGACCTTGCGCGCCGGAGATGTCTGTGGGAAACGACACCTATGGGGTCACTGGGATCCCTTCTACGGTTGGCGGGCGCGGGGTTGTGCAAAGAGCGGGTCTGGCGGTCAACACAAGGATAATTTACGCAGGTTCGGGCCGTGGAGACACGTAATACCCTAGTCCTGCTTTGATGTATATTTGAGTGTTCCTGAGTTCTTGAACTAGCTACAGTGTCTCTCTAGTTCCAAAGATCCGAATCCCTCTCTAGTATGCCTCGGGCCTCCTTTTATAGACAAAAGGAGGTCACCACAGTGGCACACAGGAGGTGGAAAGGTGCATCGCGGCTGAGTCTATCCTCTGGCACCGTCGGACAAACACATTTAATGCGCCGCCGA
This sequence comes from Triticum aestivum, assembly GCF_018294505.1. Taxonomy (NCBI): domain Eukaryota; kingdom Viridiplantae; phylum Streptophyta; class Magnoliopsida; order Poales; family Poaceae; genus Triticum; species Triticum aestivum. The sequence continues at coordinate 201,569,408 of NC_057806.1, forward strand.
CGTGCCCCTCTTGCTTTATTGGGGACGGCAAGGAAGCTCGTCCCAGCTGTCGCCGTCTTGCCTGGCTCCGACGCGCGTCCGAGCTGACGAGGCGTTGTAGGGCCACGTGGCTGGCTGCTGGGCTGGCGTGATGGCAGAGTCTTCATGAAGATCTGCATGCCACCACACAGGTGCTTGGTGAGTCGGTGTGGAGACCGCACGCTGCCATGCAGACGCCTGCCCAACTGGTTGAGCTAGCAGCTGCATGGGAGCGGCGATGGAGTAATGGCAGATGTGGGCCTAGCTGAGGCCCCACAGATGTCCTCAGCAAGGGTCTTGCCGGGGGCCCGACAAGGGTCTTGCCGTGGCCCGCAGTCGTCCCCGGCAAGGATCTTGCCGGGGGTCGTGTGGATTTCCTTAGCAAGGATCTCACCAAGGATCGTCGTCTTCTGGTTTTCATCGGATCTTGCGTATTTATGATGTCTACAAAGATCTGCATGCCACAATGGAGGTGCCTCCCGAGCCTTGGTTTTTAAGTGGCCGATGGCGTCGAAAACCCTTGGGCTCAAGGGTGGCATACTCTGCTGGCATCAGGCAAGTTGCCCTGGCAAGGATCTTGCCGGGGCTGCGGAAGCCACCCTGGCAAGAGTCTTGCCGGGGCAGTACACCTCGCCCTCTTGCTCTCTTTGCGCCCCTGGTCTTGGCGTTGCTCTGGCTGTCTTGCACTCCGGCATCCCTCCTCTACCGTGCTCAGTGCAGCCGTGGGCGCGGCTCTGACTGCCCGTGCACAAGTAATAGGGTGCAAAAGGAGAGCCCCTACTTTTGTACACCAACAATGTCACATAGCCCGGATGCCCGGGGACCCCGTAATCCAGGACTCCCTCAATGACTTTTTGTAGTGTGTTTGTTGGGATCCGATGAATTACGAGTGTATGATCAGATATATCCATGAATATTATTTGAGTTTTCTCTAAAATCTTTTATGCATGATTGTTATAGCTTCGTATTTCTCTCTGATCTATTGCTTTGGTTTGGCCAACTAGATTGATTTATCTTGCAATGGGAGAGGTGCTTTGTAATGGGTTTGATCTTGTTGTGCTCAATGCCAGTGACAGAAACAGACATGACACATATTGTATTTTTGCTATTAAGGATAAAAATATGGGGTTTATTCATACGTGAGTTTACTTTGTGTACATCATGTCATCCTGCTTAAGGCGTTACTCTGTTTTTTATGAACTTAATACTCTAGATGCATGTTGGATAGTGGTCGATGTGTGGAGTAATAGTAGTAGATGCAGAATAGTTTCGGTCTACTTGTCTCGGACGTGATGCCTATATACATGATCGTTACCTTGTATATCGTCATATTTTTTTGCTTTTCTATCAATTGCCCTACAATAATTTGTTTACCCACCGTATGCTATTTTCAAGAGAAAAGCCACTAGTGAAAAGTATGGCCCCTGGGTCTACTTTTTATAATATATTAAAACTAAAAAATACCTTGCTGCAATTTTTATTTATTTATTTATTTTGTATTTTGTTCGATCTATCTATTTATCACCATACAATTTAATCTTGCAAGTAACCGCCGAGGCATTGACAACCCCTTGTTCGCGTTGAGTGTAAGGATTTGTTATCTTGTGTGTAGGTACTGTTAATGAGGTATTCCATGGTTCTCCTACTGGATTGATAACCTTGGTTCTTAACCGAGGGAAATACTTATCTCTAATGTACTTCATCATCCTCTCCTCTTCGAGGAAATCCCAACGCAACTTACAACTAGCAGGAAGAATTTCTCGCGCCGTTGCCGGGGAGACATCATCAACATCTATCAAGTACCTTCGCATAAACTTTCATCTCCTTGCATTTACATTCTTTGCCATTTGCCTATCATTTTCATCTCCCCCTATTCTAAATGTTTTCACAAAATACAAAAATGTTTTTTTGCCTTTTCCTTGTTTGCCTTTTGTTTGCGTGTTAACTCGTTTGCGTAGTCATGATGTCTCAAGAAAATACAAAATTATATGAATTTTCTAATACTAATAATAATGATTTTATTAGTACTCCAATTGCTCCACCCACCACTAGTCCGGAGTCTTGTGATATTAGTGCCTCTCTATTAAACCTCGTTATGAAAGAACAACTTTTATCTAGTCCTAATGATGATGTCGCGTACCAGCTGAACACTTTCGTTGAATTGTGTGACATGCAAAAGAAAAAAATGTGGACAATGATATTGTCAAATTAAAATTATTTCCGTTCTTACTACAAGATGGTGATACATCTCGGAATATTTTAGAAACCTAACCACCGCGGCCTCCCTTGATGTCATATTTCATTCTAGTATTGAGTTGGCACTAGTGCAGAGACCTGCTATACAAATGGTTTTTAATCCCTTTCCGTGACGACGGTTGGAACCGTCGCCAACTGAGTATGGGCGATAGGGGAGTCCTTCCCAGACAACCTAGAAACCGTCGGGGATAGGCCCTCCTGGCACACAGGCTGGGGAAAATGAGCTTGTGTGCGATCTGGCGAGGCATGGAAAACCAATCATTTCTGTTCGTATGTACACCCCACACGGTGAATCCTAGAAAAACATTTCCGTTCATATGTATATCACACATAGTTTTTTGTGTGGAAATGTTTGTGCAAGGTGGCCTAACGCAAAAAATTCTCTGCGGGAAGCCATGTGTGATTGTTAGATGATCAAACGCCTACTTTCTAGAAACTGTGTCGGTTGTTTGAGTTCATCGCCGACGGTGTTGTCTCAGTAACTATCTGCAATAGAAAGCCTCAATAAGCAGGGTAATTAGCCTATTATTGATAATCCATGTCATAATCAACTTGATATTTCTTATAAAACACACCAGATATTTCATATCTGTATAACAACAACTAGGATTTCATAATCGAATTAAATCAGATAGCTTCGGCACTCAGTTATGCCATTACACAACAACACCAAGTTTCACATGCAACACCGAAAGCCTTTGGAAGGTAGCATCATACATGGTAAATAGATAGATGAATATCACCTGGGAAACTGCAGAAGTGGAAGGCAAGTATTGAGCCTTCAGTGATGTTGAATGTCCTTGCAACTTTAGGCCAGTGGTTATGGATAATTGCCTGCCCAACCTTCGTCCTCTTCAGGAAGACTTCAATATTGTACCGTGGGTGTTGAATGAATACCTTCCTCGCCTCTTGACCATGAAGGTCATTTGAGAGGTAATCATCGGTTAACTGCTTTGAAAAGTATTGAAAACAAAGATATGCATAAATCGCTGTTATAAATTTTGAAATGGCGCAAGGGGTAAAAACAAGGTAAAAGAGTTAGTACCATCCTATAGTTGATTGATGTCTTCTTCATTGTGCAAACAAAGATCTTGGTGTTATTCATCGCAAGTTTCTTCATCCTAACAATCTTTCTGAGTTTCTTGACTTGACTGATATTCATGGACATCTCATTTCCTCATATGCAAAAATGGGTCGAACAGTGGGTCTAAGCATCTGACAACAGGACCTACATGTGCGAGACCAAATTGTAAGAAACCTAAATATTAGAATGTTTCCTACAACTAGCAATAATGTGCTATTAGTGAAAGGACCATGCATGAGAAAACCTCGATGGTAAACCGTAGTGTCTCCCATTGTTGCCCTGCAACACTCATAAGGAAGATCTTGATCAGGTTCTACTGAGAGTTTCCATACTATCAGTAGAATATGTATTGAGTACATCCAAATTCGATTTATTTATCACATGCATAACAATACAAAACTGTACCCACAGCAAATGAAAATCAAATTTCAGAATTGAACCAAACACTTAAATGGACAACAGACCAAATGAACCAAAACAGTTAACTGAGCAAGACATTGCAGAATAGAAACATGTACTAGAAGATAAGACAGTTAACAAAACAAAGAATGCTTGAGAATAGTACTACAAAATGTAGTAATTGTTGGACCAAACTGTTAACTGAACATTATATTTCAGAGGACCAAACTGTTAACTGAACATTACATTTTAGAGGACCAAACTGTTAACTGTACATTAGATTGCATATTAACATTACAGAGGACAAATCACTAGAAGGAACTGGCGGTGGCCTCGAGAAAATAGCATGAATTGTATTTTGAAGTAAACAATTGTGTGGCAGTGTCGACAGTGGCCTCGAAGATGAGGGGCTCCTCCAAGATCTAGTGGTCGGCACGCATGGCAGCCATAGCGACCTCGTGCGCGCGTGTGGCCGCGATTTGCTTCTTCGTTTCCAGATGCTACTAAGCTCCATGTTATACTGCATGCAAAATGGTTGTGGGCGGCGCTTAATTGGAAGATGGGGACAATGATTTCAGCGGAAGGTGTCGTGTCGTCGGTTGGGGCATGTGGGATAGGGAAGGAGGAGGATTGTGTGGGTGGGGTGTGGATTAACTGACCATACCGACGAGGCCGCGCAGCAAGAAGAAGAGTCGGCGGCGAGGAGGCGACGCTGCAAGAAGAAGGGTCACCGGCAAGGAGGCGGCGTTGCAAGAAGAAGGTTAGTCGGTGAGGAGGCGGCGCTGCAAGAAGAAGTGTCGCCGGCGAGGAGGTTGAGCTTCCACTAAGCAGCAGTGAAGGTCTGAACTTGGAACGCAAGGAGGAACAGTGGTAATGTGGCTTTTGGTGGGAGGGAGGGTGGGGAGATAGATATTTCCGCGGTGGCAGAAAAAATTCGCTCGGTGCCGCGAGAAACTGGCGCGCAAGTGTGGTTCAAGCGCGGACAGTGGACTGTAGACGACGAAGCTTCCTGCGTAAGCCATACAAGACGGTGCGCCAAGATATTTTATATCGCATCCCACATGATTATTTCTAGTAAACTGTTTGTGGTTGACCTGAGTTTTTCATTATGTTTTGAAAGACAAAATGGTGTTATAGAGTGAAAGGATGGTGTTTGAATTGCTAGAACATTTATGTACAGTGAACATCCAGCTACATGAGTGTCGTGTTTAAATTTGGAATTATTCCGGGTTCGTTTGGCATTTTTATGCATTAATTGAGTTTCTAGGCATTTAATGTGCATAATTCAAATTTGAACTACAAGCACATGCTGAAGTGCACCAAAGTTTGTTGAAAAATCACATGTGTGTCTTTGGGCGAATTTATAGGTCCCATGCAAGAATGGGAATGAAATTCAAAATCTGGGCGTCATGGCTCGACCGGAAACATTGAGAAACTTGGTTTTTAAATTCCTGGAAATTCAAAACTCGCCTGAAGATCATGAAACTTGGCATGGTGTGATTTCATGGCACCAACATGCTGTGGTAAAAAAATTGGCCGCATTTGGACAAGTTTTGGTATAAGCTTCTTGCAAACCAGAGCTTCTCTCGAGAAGACTCGTGGTTCCCGAGGGGGGGCGTGTCACCATTGTGTGCAGAACGATATACGCTGCCTCCCCCCTTGATTTTTTACAGAGGCAACATAGAACTATATGAGTGACGTGTTAAAATTTGGAATTATTCCAGGTTCGTTTAGACTTTTTTATACATTAATTGTATTTCTGGTCATTTAATGTGCATAATTCAAATTTGAACTACAAGCACATGTCCAGTGCACCAAAGTTGGTTGAAAAATCATATTTGCGTCCTTGGGTGAATTTCTAGGTCCCATGCAAGAAATGGGAATGAAATTCGAACATGGCGTCGTGGCTCGGCCGGAAAGGTTGAGAATCTTGGTTTTTTAATTCATATAATCCAAAACACGCCTGAATATCATGAAACTTGTCATGGTGTCATGACATGGCACCAACATGTTGTGGTAATTTTTTTGGCCGAATTGGGACAAGCTTTGGTATAAGCTTCTTGCAAACCGGAGCTTCTCTCAAGAAGGCTCGTGGTTCCGAGAGGGAATGTGTCACCTCCATGTGCGAAACGACATACACTGCCTTCTCCTACCTTCATTTTTTTACACAGGCAGATTAGACCAAATAGAATTATCATGCTAAATTTTGGAATTATTCCGGTTTCATTTGGCCTTTTTTATACATTAATTGAATTTCTGGTCATTTAATGTGCAAAATTCAAAATTGAACTACAAGCACATGCTCCAGTGCACCAAAGTTAGTTGAAAAAATACATGCGTGTCCTTGGGTGAATTTCTAGGTCCCATGAAAGAAATGAGAATGGAATTCAAACATGTGGGAGTCATGCCTCGGCTAGAAATAATGAGAAACTTGATTTTTTTTAATTCCTGTAAATCCAAAACACGCCTGAAAATCATGAAACTTGGCATGGTGTCAGGGCATGGAACCAACATGCTATGGTAATTTTTTTTGGCCGAATTAGGACAAGCTTTGGTATAAGCTTCTTGCAGACCGGAGCTTCTCTTAAGAAGGCTCATGTTTCCGAGAGGGAACATGTCGCCTCTCTGTGCGAAATGCCATACACTGCCTTCTCCCGCCTTGATTTTTTTACACAGGCAGCTTGGACCAAATAGGAGTTTCATGCTAAATTTTGGAATTATTCTGGGTTCGTTTGGCCTTTTTATACATTAATTGATTTTCCAGACATTTAATGCACATAATTCAAATTTGAAGTACAAGCGCATGCTCCAGTGCGAAAAGTTAGTTGGAAAATCATTTATGTGTACTTGGGTGAACTTCTAGATCCCATGGAAGAAGTGGGAATGGCATTCAAACATCTGGGCGTCTTGACTCGGCCGAAAACATCGAGAAACTTGGTTTTAAAATTCCTGTAAATCCAAAACTCGCCAGAAAATCATGAAACTTGGCATGGTGTCATGACTAGCACCAACATGTTATTGTAATTTTTCTGTCCGATTTGCGAAGGTGCACACATTAAAAATCAACAAAGTCATTTTGGAACAAGTGTTGTCATGTTAAAAATTAGAAACACATGTATTATTGAAACCGTGGGTGTTCTACAAATCGAATACGTACCGCCACGCGTCCCCTTTTTTATTGGCTAGGAGGTGCCGTGCAGGGTAGCTATTTGAGTACGGGAGGCGTGCTATTAGACCCATGTGCGTGTGCTACCTCTTGAGCACTGCATTGGTTTTCCCTTGAAGAGGAAAGGGTGATGAGGCAAAGTAGCGTAGGTATTTCCCTCAGTTTTTGAGAACCAAGGTATCAATCCAGTAGGAGATCACGCTCAAGTCCCACGCACCTACACAAACAAATAAGAACCTTGCAACCAACGCGATAAAGGGGTTGGGAATCCCTTCATGGTCACTTACGAGAGTGAGATCTGATAGATATGATAAGATAATATTTTTGGTATTTTTATGATAAAGAGAAATAAAGATGCAAAGTAAAATAAACGGCAAAGGAAATAACTAAGTATTGGAAGATTAATATGATAGAAGATAGACCCGGGGGCCATAGGTTTCACTCGTGGCTTCTCTCAAGAGCATAAGTATTACGGTGGGTAAACAAATTACTGTCGAGCAATTGATAGAATTGAGCATAGTTATGAGAATATGTAGGTATGATCATGTATACAAGCATCACGTCCGCGACAAGTAGACCGAAATGATTCTGCATCTACTACTATTACTCCACACATCGACCACTATCCAGCATGCATCTAGAGTATTAAGTTCATAAGAATAGAGTAATGCTTTAAGGAAGATGACATGATGTAGAGGGATAAACTCATGCAATATGATATAAACCCCATCTTTTTATCCTCGACGGCAACAATACAATATGTGTCGTTTCCCTTTCTATCACTGGGATCGAGCATCGCAAGATTGAACCAAAAGCTAATCACTTCTCCCATTGCAAGAAAGATCAATCTAGTAGGCCAAACCAAACTGATAATTCGAAGAGACTTGCAAAGATAAACCAATCATACATAAAAGAATTTAGAGGAGATTCAAATATTGTTCATAGATGAACTTGATCATAAACCCACAATTCATCGGATCTCGACAAACACACCGCAAAAGAAGATTACATCGAACAGATCTCCAAGAAGATCGAGGAGAACTTTATATTGAGATAGGAAGAGAGAGAAGAAGCCATCTAGCTAATAACTATGGACCCGTAGGTCTGAAGTAAACTACTCACACATCACCGGAGAGGCCATGGAGTTGATGTAGAGGCCCTCCTTGATCAATGCCCCCTCCGGCGGAGCTCCGGAAAACGCCCTGAGATGGGATCTCTCGGGTACAAAAGGTTGTGGCGGTGGAATTAGGTTTTTGTGGTTCTCCTAGATGTTTGGGGGTACGTGGATATATTTAGGAGGAAGAAGTACGTCAGTGGAGCAACGAGGGTCCCACGAGGGTGGAGGACGCGCCCAGGGGGGTAGGCGCGCCCCCTGCCTCGTGGCTTCCTCGTTTGTTTCTTGACGCCCACTCCAAGTCTCCTGGATCACGTTTGTTGAGAAAATCACGTTCCTGAAGGTTTCATTCCGTTTGGACTCCATTTGATATTCCTTTTCAGCAAAACCCTAAAATAGGCAAAAATAGCAATTTGGGCTGGGCCTCCGGTTAGGAGGTTAGTCCCAACAATGATATAAAAGTGTAAAATAAAGCCCATTGACATCCAAAATAGATAATATAATAGCATGGAGCAATCAAAAATTATAGATAAGTTGGAGACGTATCAAGCATCCCAAGCTTAATTCCTCCTCGTCCTCGAGTAGGTAAATGATAAAAGAAGAATTTTTGATGTGGAATGCTTTCTAATATATTTCTCAATGTAATATTTCTTTATTGTGGCATGAATGTTCAGGTCCGAAAGATTCAAGATAAATGTTTAATATTGACATAAAAATAATAATACTTCAAGCATACTAACTAAGCAATTATGTATTCTCAAAATAACATGGCCAAAGAAAGTTATCCCTACAAAATCATATAGTCTGGCTATGCTCTATCTTCACCACACAAAATATTTAAATCATGCACAACCCCGATGACAAGCCAAGCAATTGTTTCATACTTTTGATGTTCTCAAACTTTTTCAATCTTCACGCAATATATGAGTGTGAGCCATGGATATAGCACTATGGTGGAATAGAATTGTGGTTGTGGAGAAGACAAAAAGGAGAAGATAGTCTCACATCAATAGATATCAATGTGAGTGAGTAGGGATTGCCATGCAACGGATGCACTAGAGCTATAAGTATATGAAAGCTCAACAAAAGAAACTAAGTGGGTGTGCATCCAACTTTCTTGCTCACAAAGACCTAGGGCATTTTGAGGAAGCCCATCATTGGAATATACAAGCCAAGTTCTATAATGAAAAATTCCCACTAGTGTATGAAAGTGATATCATAGGAGACTCTCTATATGAAGAACATGGTGCTATTTTGAAGCACAAGTGTGGAAAAAGGATAGTAGCATTGTCCCTTCTCTCTTTTTCTCTCATTTTTTTGGGCCTTCTTTCTTCTTTTTTATGGCCTTTCCCTTTTTTTCGGACGGAGGCTCATCCCGACTTGTGGGGGAATCATAGTCTCCATCATCCTTTCCTCACATGGGACAATGCTCTAATGATGATGATCGCCACACTTTATTTACTTACAACTCAAGAATTGCAACTCCATACTTAGAACAAAATATGACTCTATGTGAATGCCTCCGACGGTGTACCGGGATGTGCAATGATGCATGAGTGACATGTATGAAGAATTATGAATGGTGGCCTTGCCACAAATACGATGTCAACTACATGATCATGCAATCAATATGACAATGATGAAGCATGTCATAATAACGGAACGGTGGAAAGTTGCATGGCAATATATCTCGGAATGGCTATGGAAATGCCATAATAGGTAGGTATGGTGGCTGTTTTGAGGAAGGTATATGGTGGGTTTATGGTACCGGCGAAAGTTGCGCGATACTAGAGAGGCTAGCAATGGTGGAAGGGTGAGAGTGCTTATAATCCATGGACTCAACATTAGTCATGAAGAACTCACATACTTATTGCAAAAATATATTAGTTATCGAAACAAAGTATTACACGCATGCTCCTAGGGGGATAGATTGGTAGGAAAAGACCACCGCTCGTCCCTAACCGCCACTCATAAGGAAGATAATCAATAAATAAATCATGCTCCGACTTCATCACATAACGGTTCACCATACGTGCAAGCTACGGGAATCACAAACTTAAACACAAGTATTTCTCAAATTCACAACTACTCAACTAGCATGACTCTAATATCACCATCTCCATATCTCAAAACAATTATCAAGTATCAAACTTCTCATAGTATTCAATGCACTTCTATTAAAGTTTTTATAATATTCCTAAAAGAAAATTTCCATGTTGTTCTAAAGGACTCTCAAAATAATATAAGTGAAGCATGAGAGAACAATAGTTTCTATAAAACAATTCCACCACCGTGCTCTAAAAGATATAAGTGAAGCACTAGAGCAAAAACTATATAGCTCAAAAGATATAAGTGAAGCACATAGAGTATTCTAATAAATTTCAAATCATGTGAGTCTCTCTCAAAAGGATGATTTTGGTGAACTAAAAATCAAAGACACAAATCATACAAGATGCTCCAAGAAAAACACATATCATGTGGTGAATAAAAATATAGCTCCAAGTAAAGTTACCGATAGACGAAGACAAAAGAGGGGATGCCTTCCGGGGCATCCCCAAGCTTAGGCTTTTTGGTGTCCTTGAATTTTACCTTTGGGTGCCATGGGCATCCGCAAGCTTAGGCTCTTTCCACTCTTTGTTCCATAATCCCTCAAATCTGTCACGACCAGTTTTCCGGGTAAAAATTTCCAGGAAATGGTCGTTGTGCTCACCAGCCCCAGGATTAGTGTTAGCTGATGAGGCACCAACTTGATACAGAAGTTCCAAGCAAAAATACAAAACATGTAGTACAAGACCATTCGGGCCTCTGAGTACAACAAATGGTTTCTAGTGGTCGATGGCGGAAGCGGTTTGTGAGTCATCAGTGTCTATGGGACTCCATTTCCCACAGGAATAGCTGACCAGGTCAACTCCTATCTTCGCGAGGCTGCTATCACCATTGCTTAGTTTCTGGGGTTGTCACTGCAACGCTCCTATCCATGCAGAAATCTGGCCAAGACAATAGCCAGGGACAAGCCAGTGAGTACTTTGAATGTACTCGCAAACATTATGAACACTGGGATAATATAATTGATAATTATGCACTGATATATTCTATGATCACATCGTCAGTCATAAATAAAACATCTTTTATGCATGCAAGCATGTTATTTTTATGCAACATGAATAAGCAATAATGGAGTGGGAATAAAATGCCGCAGTCGGGCGTCTGTGCGACACCACATAAAGGGCTTATAAAGTAAATAAATAACAAGCAATGCCACAGTCGGGCGTCTCAACGACACCACATAAAGGGCTTATAAAGTAAATAAATAACATGCAATACCACAGTCGGGCGTCTCAGCGACACCACATAAAGGGCTTATAAAGTAAATAAATAACATGAAATACCACAGTCCGGCATCTCAGCGACACCACATAAAGGGCTTATAAAGTAAATAAATAACATGCAATACCACAATCGGGCGTCTCAGCGACACCACATAAAGGGCTTATAAAATAAATAAATAACAAGCAAAGCCACAGTCGGGCGTCTCAGCGACACCACATAAAGGGCTTATAAAATAAATAAATAACAAGCAATGCCACAGTCGGGCGTCTCAATGACACCACATAAAGGGCTTATAAAATAAATAAATAACAAGCAATGCCACAGTCGGGCGTCTCAGCGACACCACCTAAAGGGCTTATAAAATAAATGATCACAATGAATATCCAGGAGGTAGAATCGTCCCAGGGATACTCAATGATATAATGGGTTAGTCCATAATAATAATAATCAAAATCTTCACAAGTCAGAAGTCACAATCCAAGTTCTGGTTTAACAATTTCTCCTCCGAAGACCGACACTAAGACCAGCCCTTGACCCATCCCAGACTGAAATCCTTAACCATGGACACGGCTATTCGAATAGGTTTAATCTCTGCAGAGGGTGTACTCTTTACCCACGAGTAACGGATTCCTTTAGTCCATCGGGACTAATTCCGTCTACGGTCTTTTAATTGAAAACACACCTGACTTGCACACACCAGCTTAACTCACCGGTGTCTGGAATCACCCACGGCACTTGTTAAGCAAAACTCTAAGTGGGGAGGCTACAACCTCGCGTAGCATGGGATCAAATTTATATCGCGCGCTCTAAGGGCTGGCCTCCCCTCTCGGTCCCAACTGGAAACACCCATGCCCCCGGACCAGGTGGCCTGCCTACCGGCTACAATCGGTATCTTCCACCATGGCATCTCTGTACGGTGTGTGCTTGAAAGGGGTTGACGACTTACTGAACCGTACCCTACCTGCGGCAGGGACAAGTGGTAGTACAAAACAAGTATGGGGGTTACTGGAACAAGACTTGATCTACGGTCAACTCAGGAGGTTTATAAATTCCCTACATGACATGTATAACAAAAAATATTTCAACCAACAAATCAACACTCATTATACCTTACTATGCCATACCGGACATAACCGTCTCGACGGAGACCGGCGATAAGCTCACGCCTACCCAAGGCAGAGGCTTTCCCGGATTACTTTCCGACATGCATGCAAGGCACAGGAGGATGATTACCATCACAAGTATATTCATTTCCAACAGCAAGGAAACCACTAGTATGCATTCATGCAAATGATCGTATCACCACCTAAAATAACGAGTCCTTCGAAATAAGGTGGTGTTATAAACGTGTCATCTAACACATCAAAAATATTATTCCGGGGTTCAGAATGCTTGCCTTCAAGGTGTGGAAAGGCAGGGTGCACTCCAAAACTTTTGAAAGTTTTCTCCTCTCTCCAAAAAATCCTATTCAAAATATTTTTGAATCAATATATAGTTTCAAAAACAGTACCAAAAAGTTGTCTGAATTTTTTTGAAATAAATCTTAAAATAAACTAGATAATATGTGAGAGAGGTAGGAAAAAGAATCAACTCATTTGGAGTTTTATTTAAAAAGTTACAGCTAGTCAAAGTTTAGGTCAGCATCTGTTATTTAAAATAAAACAGAAAAGAAAACGTTTCGAATAAACACGTACACGTTGAAAGCGTATTTTGGATTTACTCTTCCACTTACTCCAGCGTGGACGGCGCGCGAGTCACTGACAGTGGGCCCGCCTGGCCCACTGGTCAGGTTTGACTGGTCTATCTCTCCCTCCTCTTCCTCTGCCCGAACGGAGGCGAGGCAACGGCGATCATCGCCGGCGAACGGCGGCTCCCCGCGGGTTCCATAGGGTCTGGATGGATCCGCGAGACCGGGGCGGTCCTCCCGGTGGTCATTGGGTCGACGGGGGTGGAAGGAGTAGTCGGCGGTGAGCTTCGCGGCGGAGGGGGCTTCAGGAGCAAAGTGGGTTTTGGGCTACGGTGGTTCCCGATCAAAATCGAGTAGGGGGATGGGTTCACGGGAGGAAGAGAGAGCTCCTGGTGAAGAGAACGGAGAGGGGGAGGCCCTGGTTGCGCTGAACGGAGCCGGGAGGTGACGGTGGCCGAACTGGTCGGAGTCGGGGAAGACGGCCTCCCTGGTTCGATTTCTGGCCAACGGGGGTTTCCAGGAGATGGCTTGGGAGTGCCTGCGTGCGGAGACAAGATCGGGGTCCCCTATATAGGCGAGTCAAGACGGTTCCGCGGCGGCCGTGGATAAGTTCACCGGCGAACTGTCCTACTGTGCGGCAGAGCGACGTGGCGGCGACGTGTGCTAGAGGACGGGGTTGTGGATGAGCTTGCGCTGCTCCAGGGGGCAGGTGGCGAGCGGAAGAGGCTCGGGCGGCGCCGACCTGAGCAGGGTTGTCGGGCGGCCGTGGCGGCTAGCTCCTGGCTTGCCGGAGACGTGGCAAGGGTTTGCTTCGCGTGTTGCAGTGAGAAGTCGAGCGAGTGGCGTGGCTCCGCAATGGTGGCAAAACCAGGGGCGCGACGTGTCGGCTCGGGCCCGGCACGTGCAAAACACGTGCTCTGCTCGCGCCCAGAGCACGCTCAGAACATGCTCGACGGAATGCCATTGCATGCTAGAGGGCTCCAAACTACAAGAGGGTTAGCAGGGTGTGGTTATAGGCTAGGGCAAAACCATTGGACATGCTTGTTTGGTCAGAGGATCAGGTTCACCGTGCAAACAAAAACTCATGTCAAAACAGATCATGCCCATAAGGTGTTTGACAAAATGCCAAGGGCACTTAGGCATTTCTTGGAGTGGCCAAATCTTCCAGAGTGGGGTCTCTTTATATGAATAAGAGGGTGGTGAGGTTAGTTTGTGAAAAGCACAAACTTGCTAGTGCATGTTTTGCAGAACTTCAATTCTGGATAGGAGGTGAAAGGCATTATTGAACCAAAAATATTCAAATGGGTGCATGCTCCTGGACTTAGGGGTTTGGCAGGGAGGACTACAAGTAGGAGAAAGCACAAGGTCACCGGAGCAAAAATAAATAGGGTTGTAGTAGAAATCACAAGGCTGGACCAGAATGAAAAAGAGGTTGATTCACTCAATTTTTCCAAAGAACAACACTAGGTTTTTGCATAAAGTTGAATTGCATGCTACTACTGACATCCCATAATTTTGGTGGAGGCTAGAAAGAAATATTCAAATGGGTTGTAGTGCAAAATTTCCCACTGGACCAGAGAAGAAAATTGGTTGTAGAGCTCAAAATATTTCAAGAATAAAAGATATTCTTGTATAAAAGTGATTTAAAACCATCACATGACATCTCCAAATTTTGGTTGGAATTTTAAGTGAATTAATCAAATGGTTGTATAACCTTGAAAAACCATTTTTCAAGAAAATAAAGATCAAGCAAATTAATTATTTAATTAGTTCTACTAATAAAAGAAGAGTTTTTCTTGAGAGGTTTAAACAAGTCCAATAACATATTTGAAAAGTTTTCACTTTGGGGAAAAACTCCATAATAACAAGGGAGAAAATGGTTCAAAAATCAAAAGGGAGCCCAGAAAATTAAAGTTTTAATTTCCTGGCAAAATTTTAATTTATTAAAACAAGGCCAAAATTTTGGGGTGTCACAACACTACCCCCCTTAAGAAAAATCTCGTCCTCGAGATTTGTTAAAAGCTGTTTTAAGAAAAACTATAAGCAATAAAAATGTGGCTACAGTGAGAGGGCAATAAGTGGTGCAAAACCACAGTGTGGACACTGGTGCTGCGTGGAAAACTCCACGGTTTTGGGGAAAAACGAGCGATTTCTACACCGGATATAAATTTAGAATAAATTCTAAATTTAAGAATACGCTGGTCGTACCCGAGGGCACAGTGCTCCCTCTGGCTCACAAGTGGACCCAGGGCCCACTATCGGCCTCTTCTTCTTCCTCTGGCTCTTCCTTCTTCCTCTCTCCCACGCGCTTTCCCGCGCTTTCTCCACCGGCGATGTCTAGCGCATAGGGCATCTAGGCCATACCGCGGTAGTGCGTGGCGTGCCAGCTGCCGGGGCAGCATGCACTCACCTCGCGGGCCAGCGTGCTGTCGGCACTGCTCGCGGATTCGTCTCTGAACACCAGCGATCGGGCGACGAGCTGCGTTGGTGGATTTCGCCCACCGTACACCGAGCTCGAGCTATAAAACGGCCGAGGTGTTCCTCTCTTCTCCCTCACACCTGGCCTCGCTTTCTCCTCCTCCTTCTTCCCCCATTTCTGTTTCCAGAAGCTCAAGACGAGGCTCTAATGGCGGAGGTGATGCTGGATTGGTTCGCGATCCTGGTATGCGAAGGGCTGGCGACACTGCTGGGGCTCTCCGTGCTCCTATGCGCGATGATCCTCGATGATCGTCGTGATGTTGCCGCTCGTGTGTTGGCTCTCCGCGGTGGCGGTGATCACGAGGAGTAGGTGGGGTGTGTCAGGTGCTAACTGTTGTCGGGAAGTGCTCAGTTAGATGCAACATAGTTGCAGTGTGTGTGCTCGAGTGATTGTGGTTACCGTGGTGCTGCGTAAAAAAAATCCCATGCCGTGAGAAGACATACGATGCAGCAGCTCCGGGAAAAGGAATCTTACTCTGGAATTTTTTGTGAGGGAAAACGGTTAATTTAAAGGAGCATAAACCACAACAAAAACTACACACATTAGTAGAAGCCAAATAATTGACTCATCGTACAGGCTCAGGGTATCACACATAAGTCACACACATAAATAAATGTTGCAATAATGAACACAGTAGCGATGTCTAAAATGGAAACGGTAACTGGACGGGGTCCCGAGAAAACATCTCTGGTACTGGGACACACTCTTCTTCTATCGGGGAAAGTGGATTGACCAGTCGATGTATGTGTCTCTCTTGGTCGGGCCTCAGTGATCTGCCGATGGTGATCTGAGGACTTAAATCCGCAAGGCTCTGGAGATAACCCATCATGCATTGGGTTAAATGCTCTTGAGCAATGACGTACTGGACAAGGTTGGCCAGTACTGGGTCTCTCTCAATTCGTCCACCGGGAAAAGATGTTACTTCTCCGGGTGCTGCATGGCTCGGAAAGTAATAATACCCTCGTTCGCTGGCATAGGGTACCACGAATCGAAGGCGAGCAAGCGCTTCGTATGCAACAGCTTCTATGGCCATATGTGGGGTTGGCATAGATTTCCCACGAAGGAGACCTCCGTTGGATCTTGGTTTGAGTTTACGGGAGGGATGTGCACTGCTGCCCAATATCTCGAGGTGGACTGGGTAATTCTCGATTTGAATAGCTCGTACTGAGGTGTCTGGGTAGCGCCCATGGTACCGCAGGTAAAATCCCACAATATCTTGACAAAACTACCCGGGGTTGCATCTGGGGTTCTCAGATAAATACTAGGGCTCGGCATGGCAAGAAATGGTTGTGAGGATGGTGCACAAGATGAGGGGTGCTTGGCAAGGTCACGCGGTGGCCTTTTTATAGCCCTGGAGCTGGTTTGAGGCTAGCGTGCCCTTTTTATAGGGAAAGGGGACAAAGTCTTCCTTCGCACGCTTGCAAGAAAGACTATTTTGGGGCCGGTCACTTGTGCGTGATCGACAGGCTAGGTTGATAGGTTGGGCACCGACTGCCAAAAGGTGTCGGGTCACTGTGTGGCTATCTTGCATGAGAAGCTAGGCTAGGGTTTGGCTAAGGTCTGGAGGGTTGGTTGCCTAAGTTTATTGACCTGGCTAAGATAGGATTAGCCAATGGTCAGCCTAGCTCTGATACCAAGTTTGTCACGACCGGTTTTCCGGGTATAAATTTCTAGGAAATGGCCGTTGTGCTCACCAGCCCCAAGATTACTGTTAGCTGATGAGGCACCAACTTGATACAGAAGTTCCAAGCAAAAATACAAAACATGTAGTACAAGACCATGCGGGCCTGTGAGTACAACAAATGGTTTTTAGTGGTCGATGGCGGAAGCGGTTTGTGAGTCATCAGTGTCTATGGGACTCCATTTCCCACAGGAACAGCTGACCAGGTCAACTCCTATCTTCGCGAGGCTGCTATCACCATTGCTTAGTTTCTGGGGCTGTCACCGCAACGCTCCTCTCCATGCAGAAATCTGGCCAAGACAATAGCCAGGGACAAGCCAATGAGTACTTTGAATGTACTCGCAAACATTATGAACACTGGGATAATATAATTGATAATTATGCACTGAAATATTCTATGATCACATCGTCAGTCATAAATAAAACATCTTTTATGCATGCAAGCAGGTTATTTTTATGCAACATGAATAAGC
This sequence comes from Triticum aestivum, assembly GCF_018294505.1. Taxonomy (NCBI): domain Eukaryota; kingdom Viridiplantae; phylum Streptophyta; class Magnoliopsida; order Poales; family Poaceae; genus Triticum; species Triticum aestivum. The sequence continues at coordinate 201,587,095 of NC_057806.1, forward strand.
AATAATGGAGTGGGAATAAAATGCCGCAGTCGGGCGTCTGTGCGACACCACATAAAGGGCTTATAAAGTAAATAAATAACAAGCAATGCCACAGTCGGGCGTCTCAGCGACACCACATAAAGGGCTTATAAAGTAAATAAATAACATGCAATACCACAGTCGGGCGTCTCAGCGACACCACATAAAGGGCTTATAAAGTAAATAAATAACATGCAATACCACAGTCGGGCGTCTCAGCAACACCACATAAAGGGCTTATAAAATAAATAAATAACAAGCAATGCCACAGTCGGGCGTCTCAGCGACACCACATAAAGGGCTTATAAAATAAATAAATAACAAGCAATGCCACAGTCGGACATCTCAGCGACACCACATAAAGGGCTTATAAAATAAATAAATAACAAGCAATGCCACAGTCGGGCATCTCAGCGACACCACCTAAAGGGCTTATAAAATAAATGATCACAATGAATATCCAGGAGGTAGAATCATCCCAGGGATAATCAATGATATAATGGGTTAGTCCATAATAACAATAATCAAAATCTTCACAAGTAAGAAGTCACAATCCAAGTTCTGGTTTAACAATTTCTCCTCCGAAGACTGACAGTGAGACCAACCCTTGACCCATCCCATACTGAAATCCTTAACCATGGACACGGCTATTCGAATAGGTTTAATCTTTGCAGAGGGTGTACTCTTTACCCATGAGTAACGGATTCCTTTAGTCCATCGGGACTAATTCCGTCTACGGTCTTTTACTTGAAAACACACCTGACTTGCACACACCAGCTTAACTCACCGGTGTCTGGAATCACCCACGACACTTGTTAAGCAAAACTCTAAGTGGGGAGGCTACAACCTCGCGTAGCATGGGATCAAATTTATATCGTGCGCTCTAAGGGGTGGCCTCCCCTCTCGGTCCCAACCGGAAACACCCATGCCCCCGGACCAGGTGGCCTTCCTACCGGCTACAACCAGTATCTTCCACCATGGCCTCTCTGTACGGTGTGTGCTTGAAAGGGGTTGACGACTTACTGAACCATACCCTACCTGCGGCAGGGACAAGTGGTAGTACAAAACAAGTATGGGGGTTACTGGAACAAGATTCGATCTACGGTCGACTCAGGAGGTTTATAAATTCCCTACATGACATGTATAACAAAAAATATTTCAACCAACAAATCAACACTCATTATACCTTACTATGCCATACCGGACCTCACCGTCCCGACGGAGACCGGCGATAATCTCACGCCTACCCAAGGCAGAGGCTTTCCCGGATTCCTTTCCGGCATGCATGCAAGGCACATGAGGATGATTACCATCACAAGTATATTCATTTCCAGCAGCAAGGAAACCACTAGTATGCATTCATGCAAATGATCGTATCACCACATAAAATAACGAGTCCTCCGAAATAAGGTGGTGTTATAAATGTGTCATCTAACACATCAAAAAATATTATTCCGGGGTTCAGAATGCTTGCCTTCAAGGTGTGGAAAGGCAGGTTGCACTCCAAAACTTTTGAAAGTTTTCTCCTCTCTCCAAAAAATCCTATTCAAAATATTTTGAATCAATATATAGTTTCAAAAACAGTACCAAAAAGTTGTCTGAATTTTTTTGAAAGAAATCTTAAAATAAACTAGATAATACTTGAGAGAGGTAGGAAAAAGAATCAACTCATTAGGAGTTTTATTTAAAAAGTTACAGCTAGTCAAAGTTTAGGTCAACATCTGTTATTTGAAAAGAAAACGTTTCGAATAAACACGTACACGTCGAAAGCGTATATTGGATTTACACTTCCACTTACTCCAGCGTGGACGGCGCGCGAGTCACTGACAGTGGGCCCGCCTGGCCCACTGGTCAGGTTTGACTGGTCTATCTCTCCCTCCTCTTCCTCTGTCCGAACGGAGGCGAGGCAACGGCGATCATCGCCGGCGAACGGCGGCTCCCCGCGGGTTCCATAGGGTCTGGATGGATCCGCGAGACCGGGGCGGTCCTCCCGGTGGTCGTTGGGTCGACGGGGGTGGAAGGAGTCGTCCGCGGTGAGCTTTGCGGCGGAGGGGGCTTCAGGAGCAAAGTGGGTTTTGGGCTACGGTGGTTCCCGATCAAAATCGAGTAGGGGGATGGGTTCACGGGAGGAAGAGAGAGCTCCTGGTGAAGAGAACGGAGAGGGGGAGGCCCTGGTTGCGCTGAACGGAACCGGGAGGCGACGGTGGCCGAACTGGCCGGAGTCGGGGAAGACGGCCTCCCTGGTTCGATTTCTGGCCAACGGGGGTTTGCAGGAGATGGCTTGGGACTGCCTGCATGCGGAGACGAGCTCGGGGTCCCCTATATAGGCGAGTCAAGACGGTTCCGCGGCAGCCGTGGATAAGTTCACCGGCGAACCGTCCTACTGTGCGGCAGAGTGACGTGGCGGCGACGTGTGCTAGAGGACGGGGTTGTGGATGAGCTTGTGCTGCTCTAGGGGGCAGGTAGCGAGCGGAAGAGGCTCGGGCGGCGCCGACCTGAGCAGGGTTGTCGGGCAGCTGTGGCGGCTAGCTCCTGGCTTGGCGGAGACGTGGCAAGGGTCTGCTTCGCGTGTTGCGGTGAGAAGTTGAGCGAGTGGCGTGGCTCTGCAGTGTTGGCAAAACCAGGGGCGCGACGCGTCGGCTCGGGCGCGGCACGTGCAAAACGTGTGCTCTGCTCGCGCCCACAGCACGCACGGAACGTGCTCGACGGAATGCCATTGCATGCTAGAGGGCTCCAAACTACAAGAGGGTTAGCAGGGTGTGGTTATAGGCTAGGGCAAAACCATTGGACATGCTTGTTTGGTCAGGGGATCAGGTTCACAGTGCAAACAAAAACTCATGTCAAAACAGATCATGCCCATAAGGTGTTTGACAAAATGCCAAGGGCACTTAGGCATTTCTTGGAGTGGCCAAATCTTCCAGAGTGGGGTCTCTTTATATGAATAAGAGGGTGGTGAGGTTAGTTTGTGAAAAGCACAAACTTGCTAGTGCATGTTTTGCAAAACTTCAATTCTGGACAGGAGGTGAAAGGCATTATTACATGAACCAAAAATATTCAAATGGGTGCATGCTCCTGGACTTAGGGGTTTAGCAGGGAGGACTAAAAGTAGGAGAAAGCACAAGGTCACTGGAGCAAAAATAAATAGGGTTGCAGTAGAAATCACAAGGCTGGACCAAAATGGAAAAGAGGTTGATTCACTCAATTTTTCCAAAGAACAACACTAGGTTTTTGCATAAAGTTGAATTGCATGCTACTACTGACATCCCATAATTTTGGTGGAGGCTAGAAAGAAATATTCAAATGGGTTGTAGTGCAAAATTGCGCACTGGACCAGAGAAGAAAATTGGTTGTAGAGCTCAAAATATTTCAAGAATAAAAGATATTCTTGTATAAAAGTGATTTAAAACCATCACATGACATCTCCAAATTTTGGTTGGAATTTTAAGTGAATTAATCAAATGGTTGTAGTTCAAATATGGCCATATAACCTTGAAAAACCATTTTTCAAGAACATAAAGATCAAGAAAATTAATTATTTGATTAGTTCTACTAATAAAAGAAGAGTTTTTCTTGATAGGTTTAAACAAGTCCAATAACATATTTGAAAAGTTTTCACTTCGGGGAAAAACTCCATAATAACAAGGGAGAAAATGGTTCAAAAATCAAAAGGGAGCCCAGAAAATAAAAGTTTTAATTTCCTGGCAAAATTTTAATTTATTAAAACAAGGCGAAAATTTTGGGGTGTCACAAAATCTTTACCAAAAACTTGAAAACTTCACAACAAAAAACTCAAAATAGAAAATCTCATGAGCTCCTTTAGCGAAAGAAAACAAAACACCACTTCAAGGTACTGTAATTAACTCATTCTTTATTTATGTTGGTGTTAAATCTACTGTATTCCAACTTCTCTGTGGTTTATAAACTCTTTTGCTAGCCATATATTCATCAAAATAAGCAAACGACACAAGAAAAACAGAATCTGTCAAAAAGAGAACAGTCTGTAGTAATCTGTAGCTAACGCAACTTCTGGAACCCCAAAAATTCTAAAATAAATTTCTGAATGTGAGGAATTTATCTATTAATCATCTGTAAAAAGAATTAACTAAATATCACCTTCCAAATAAAAACGGCGGCGATTCTCGTGAGCGCTAAGGTTTCTGTTTTTTACAGCAAGATCAAAAAGACTTTCCCCAAGTCTTCCCAACAGTTCTACTTGGCACAAACACTAATTAAAAACACAAAATACAACCAAAAAAGAGGATAGATAAATTATTTATTGAATAAAAGCAAATAAAAATATTGGGTTTTCTCCCAACAAGCGCTTTTCTTTAAAGCCTTATAGCTAGGCATCAGATTTCAATGATTCTCACATGAAAGAAAAGAATTGAAGCACAAAGAGAGCATCATAAAAACACGTGACAAACACATCTAAGTCTAACATACTTCCTATGCATAGGCATCTTATAGGTACACAAATTATCAAGGCAAGCAAAAACAAGCATATGCAAGGAAGCGGAAAGAAACAATAGCAATCTCAACATAATGATAGGTAATTTAGTAACATGAAAATTTCTACCACCATATTTTCCTCTCTCATAATAATTACATGTGGGATCATAAGGAAATTCAACAAAATAGCTATCACATAAAATATTTTCAACACGATCCACATGCATGCAAAGTTGACACTCTTCCAAAATATTGGGATTAACATTAACTAATGTCATGACCTCTTCAAACCCACTTTTATCAAAAAACTTCATAAGATTGAAAATTATCCAAATATGTGGGATCTAAAGTTGACAGTCTTCCAAACCCACTTTCAGTATTATTGCAAACACTATTATCAATCTCATATTCATCATGGGGAGTAAATAAATTTTCAAGATCAAAAGAAGAATCACCCCAATCATGATCATTGCAACAAGTAGAGGACATAGCAAAAGTAGCATCCCCAAGCTTAGGGTTTTGCATATTATAAGCACAGGTGATATTAATAGAATTTATACTATCATCATTGAAACCATCCTTTCCATTCAAAGATTCATCGTGAATCACTCCATAAAGTACTTCCTCACAATTTTCAGATTCACGAATTTCAAGCAAAACTTCATAAAGACAATCTAGTGCACAAAACTCACTAGCAATTGGTTCATCATAATTGGATCTCTTAAAAAGATTAGCAAGCGGATGAGGATCCATAGATCTTAGGTTCTCTATTTAGCAATAAATAAACAACTATTCCAACCAAACGAGCAAACGAGCCAAGTAAGACATCAAAGCAAATGGAAAGACGAACAGAAGAAGGGAGAATAAAACGGTAAGGGTGAAGTGGGGGAGAGGAAAACGGGAGGCAAATGGCACATAATTTAATGCGAAGGATAAGAGTTTGTGATGGGTACTTGGTATGTCCTGACTTGGCAACGGCACCAGAAATGGCTTGTTGTCGGGAGTCAAATCTTGACTTGACTTTGCGCGAATCTCCCCAGCAACGGCGCCAGAAATCCTTCTTCCTACCTCTTGAGCACTGCCTTGGTTTTCCCTTGAAGAGGAAAGGGTGATGCAGCAAAGTAGCGTAGGTATTTCCCTCAGTTTTTGAGAACCAAGGTATCAATCCAGTAGGAGATTACGCTCAATTCCCATGCACCGACACAAACAAATAAGAACCTCGCAACCAACGCGATAAAGGGGTTGTCAATCCCTTCATGGTCACTTACGAGAGTGAGATCTGATAGATATGATAAGATGATATTTTTGGTATTTTTATGATAAAGAGAAATAAAGATGCAAAGTAAAATAAACGGCAAAGGAAATAACTAAGTATTGGAAGATTAATATGATGGAAGATAGACCCGGGGGCCATAGGTTTCACTAGTGGCTTCTCTCAAGAGCATAAGTATTATGGTGGGTAAACGAATTACTGTCGAGCAATTGATATAATTCAGCATAGTTATGAGAATATCGAGGTATGATCATGTATATAGGCATCACGTCCACGACAAGTAGACCGAAACGATTCTGCATCTACTACTATTACTCCACACATCAATCGCTATCTAGCATGCATCTATAGTATTAAGTTCATAAGAACAGAGTAATGCTTTAAGGAAGATGACATGGTGTAGATGGATAAACTCATGCAATATGATATAAACCCCATCTTTTTATCCTCGATGGCAACAATACAATACATGTCGTTTCCCTTTCTGTCACTAGGATCGAGCACTACAAGAATGAACCCAAAGCTAAGCACTTCTCCCATTGCAAGAAAGATCAATCTAGTAGGCCAAACCAAACTGAAAATTCGAAGAGACTTGCAAAGATAAACCAATCATACATAAAAGAATTCAGAGGAGATACAAATACTGTTCATAGATAAACTTGATCATAAACCCACAATTCATTGGATCTCGGCAAACATACCGCAAAAGAATATTATATTGAATAGATCTCCAAGAAGATCGAGGAGAACTTTGTATTGAGATCCAAAGAGAGAGAAGAAGCCATCTAGCTAATAACTATGGACCAGTACGTATGAAGTAAACTACTCACACATCACCGGAGAGGCCATGGAATTGATGTAGAGGCCCTCCGTGATCAATGCCTCCTCCGGCGGAGCTCCAGAAAAGGCCCCGAGATGGGATCTCTCGGGTACAGAAGGTTGCGGCAGTGGAATTAGGTTTTCGTGGTGCTCCTGGATGTTTGGGGTACATGGATATATATACGAGGGGCCCACGAGGGTGGAGGGTGTGCCCAGGGGGGTAGGCACGCCCCCTGCCTCGTGGCTTCCTCGTTTGTTTCTTGACGCCCACTCCAAGTCTCCTGGATCACGTTTGTTGAGAAAATCACGTTCCCGAAGGTTTCATTCTGTTTGTTCCCCGTTTGATATTACTTTTCAGCGAAACCCTAAAATAGGCAAAAAACAACAATTTGGGATGGGCCACCGGTTAGTAGGTTAGTCCCAAAAATGATATAAAACTGTAAAATAAAGCCCATTGACATCCAAAATAGATAATATAATAGCATGGAGCAATCAAAAATTATAGATATGTTGGAGACGTATCAGCATGCTCATCGAGATGAGAGCCCTTTGTCCTCTATTCGCGGCCCACCTCCCTCCCAATGACGCCCGAGCCCCTGTTTCATGGCGTGGCTATGTCTCACTCGACTGAGATTTAAGAGAGAAAAAAGAAAATCTGAAAAGAATGTTTTGCATGGATCTTGATGTAAGATCCGATGGACCTATATAGCATCGACTATGACTTATAGCAAGACTGGTGAATATAAGGACGATGACAGTGGATAATAATTGTCTTACATATTTATGAAGATAATTAAAAAAGCAACATGCGGCAATGCCTGAAATACACAAGGGCAAAAGAAGAAGGAAGACAATGATCTGGCTCGCTGAACTCTACTTTCTTGATGCGTTAGGAAAGGCCGCGGGAACTAGTCTCTCCGGTGAGCGGCGATGAGCCCTTTCGTGTCCTCAAGATGCTTCTTGAGAGCATCCACGGATTCCTCCACTAGCCTTTGGCACTCAATGCAGAGCATGTCATTCTCGTCCATAAGTTTCTTGACAATGACGTTGGTCTAGTTCAACAAAGAAGTGGTCTCCTCCAGCTACTTCGCACTTCCAACGATCTTCGCCCTCAACAGGTCACGCTCGGCCCGGAGCTTCGCATTGCCTTCATTTAGTTGTCGGATGATGTCGGTAGCCTGTTCAAACGAGGTTGTCATCCTACAACCTCGCCCAGCCGGAGATCTGATACATCTCCCTATGGACGATCGCATCAATGTGTCTGTAAGAGTCCTCGCCTACCCGCGAGACATTTTCCCAGGCTGCCGCAGCGTGGGAGAATATCTCTGTTGCATTCGCGGTGCGACGGGACATCTCTGCTGCTTCCGCGGCGCGGCCGGACCAGTCTACTGCATCGACGACGCGGCAGGACCCCCGTGCTACTTCGGCGGCGTGGCGGGACTTCTATGCTGCTACGGCCGTGCGGTGGGACATGTCGGCGGCTTTAGCAGGTTAGGTGGGACATCTCTCGAGCTGCTGCTTCCATGCTCGCCTCTCCCTGGTGGCAATCTCTCGACCCACAACTCACGCTGGCCATGGCAGACGCGAGGGAACGATGATGAATGACTTTTTTGTTTTTGTGGGTGAGGAGTTGAGGAGGAATGTGCAGTCATCTTGGAGTAGTAATATTCAGGTTTTGATTGGTGTGAACATGTTTGCAAGTAAATATAGCGTGGTAGTAATTTGGAATGTGACGGGACGCGGGCTCAAAATTTATTGACGGTTCTATAATTTCTAAGTGTGGCACTATTCCCGGACAGCGTAACATGGGCACCCTTTCTCGGCCACGTACGTGGCGTTTGCACCATAGGGTGCACCGCAATAGGCAATTTCAGCACACGTCTTGTTCCAACAACTATGTGCGCTCATTATTACCATCGTGCACGCTTCTTTTAATTAGAATGTGTGCCTGTCTAACGCACACACGTTGATCTTTCTAACTGTTTCTGTTTATTGTGGCTAATCGCAAACAGTTCATACATGTGAAGTGTATGCCGTCAATCACAGACACTTTGATCTGGCTGACCATTTCTATTATGTTGCCTAATCGCAAACAGTTAATCCTTCTGAAGCGTATGCCCTCAATCGCACACACCTTCATCTGGATGCCCATTTCAGTTTTTCCGCCTCATCACACTCAGTTAATCCAAGTGAACTATATGCCCTATATCGCACACGCCTTCATCTGGCTGCCCGTTCTGTTCTTCTTCCTCATCGCAAATAGTTAATTGAACTGAACTGTATGCCCTACACCGCACACGCAACTAAAATCGGAACCGTGTTTGATAGCTCCGCCATCGCAGATGTTTTGCATCTTTTTTGATGATTTTTTATGTCATTGTTTGCAATTAATGCATCATAAATAGTTTCGTCAAAGGGTCTCTGATTGTAGTGTCGCGTTAGCAGCATCATGCAGTAGTGTGGTGATACGTCTCCAACGTATCTATAATTTTTGATTGTTCCATTCTATTATATTATCTGTTTTGGATGTTTTATATCCTATTTTATATTATCTTTGGGACTAACTTATTAACCCAGAGCCCAGTGCCAGTTTCTATTTTTTCCTTGTTTTTGGGTTCTACAAAAAAGGAATATCAAACGGAGTCCAAATGGAATAAAACACCATGATGATTTTTCTTGGGCCAGAAGACACACGTAGGACTTGGAGAGGAAGGCGGAATAGTACGGCGGTGCCCCTGGCTTGTGGGCCCCACGGGATTCGTCCAACCCTAATTTTTGGCCTATAAATTCAGAAATATTCCCAAATGACCAGAAGCGTCCACCAAAATACTTTTCCGCCACCGTAGCCTTCTGTTCCCATGAGATCCCATCTTGGGACCTTTTCCGGCATCTTGCCGGAGGGGGATTCGATCACGGATGGCATCTACATCAACTCTAGTGATGAAGTGTGAGTAGTTTACCACAGACCTACGGGTCCATAGCTAGTAGCTAGATGGATTCTCTCTCTTTGATTCTCAATACATGTTCTCCCCGATGTTCTTGGAGATCTATCTGATGTAATATTCTTTTGTGGTGTGTTTGTCGAGATCCGATGAACTGTGCATTTATGATCAACTTATCTATGAATATTATTTGAATCTTCTCTGAATTCTTATATGAATGATTTGATATATTTTTAATTCTCTTTGAATTATCGGTTTGGTTTGGCCACCTAGATTGGTTCTTCTTGCAATGGGAGAGGTGCTTAGTTTTGGGTTCAATCTTGCGGTGTCCTCACCCAATGACAAGGTAGGGGTAGCGAGGCGCATATTATATTGTTGCCATTAAGGATAAAAAGATGAGATTTTCATCATATTGCTTGACTTTATCCCGCTACATCATGTCATCTTACTTAAAGCGTTCCTTTGTTCTTATGAACTTAATACTCTAGATGCAGGCAGGAGTCGGTCGATGTGTGGAGTAATAGTAGTAGATGCAGGCAGGAGTCGGTCTACTTGACACGGACGTGATTCCTATATTCAAAATCATTGCCTTGGATATTGGCATAACTTTGTGCTTTTCTATCAATTACTCAATAGTAATTTGTTCACCAACTGTATTGTTTGCCTTCAAGAGAGAAGCCTCTAGTGAAACCTATGAGGTCTATTTTCCATCATATATTTTCAGATCTATAAACCAAAAAAACCCAAAATACCTTCCTGCAATTTATTTACTTTTACTTTGATTTATGTTTTAGTAATCTTTTATATCTATCTCTATCAGATCTCACCTTTGCAAGTGACCATGAAAGGATTGACAACCCCTTTATCGCATTGGGTGCAAGTGTTTGATTGTTTGTGTAGGTGCATAGATTGGAGACTTGCGTGTATCTCCTACTGGATTGATACCTTGGTTCTTTACTAAGGGAAATACTTATCTCTACTTTGCTATATCAACCTTTCCTCTTCAAGGGAAAAACAAATGCAAGATCAAGAAGTAGCAGGAAGAATTTCTGGAATTGGTGCTGAGGAGGTTCTACATCAAGACTACCAAGTACCCACCATAAACTCTCATCTCTTGCATTACATTATTTTCCATTTGCCTGTCGTTTTCCTCTCCCCACTTCTAAAATGATTTAAAAAAACATAAAAATATTTGCCTTCTTTCCGTTCGTCTTTTCATTTGCCTCTATGTCTTACTTGGCTCGTTTGCTTGTTTGCTCGGTATAATTGCATGTTTATTGAAAATCAAAAACAAAAAGTTTTTTGGATCCACTTAAACTTTTCTACTTGGATCATCTTCGATCCATATGTGCTCGTGCTGAAACCCCAACTAGTTTAGTTGAGGGAAAAATCTTTAGATGAGCATGCTCATTTTGTGTTCCACTGTTTGTCTGAAAAAGGGAGACTCTTATGGAATCAAACAAATTGTTTGCTATGCAATGCTTGGAATCTTTGTGAACTTTGTGATTTTACTTGTTGCTCTAAGAACGCTAAAAACACCTTCCCTATCTATGTGAGTTTAATGATAATGAAATCTTATCTTCTTATGAAAAGAGTGTTTATAATTACTATGATATCGAACAAATTGAAGAATTTGTTGCTTTCATGGGTGCTTATGAAGTTGATTCTTTGATTGAAAGTATGATATTACTTTCTACAAATCTGAAATTTTTGACATACTTAAATATTGCTATGAAAACTATGCTCATAATGCCTGTGTTAAGGAATTTATTGAAAGAATGACCATTTCTTTGGAAGAAAATAATGATATGCATGAATCTATAGGTAATTATGATTCTGTTGATTTGATTGAAATATCCCTTGATGAACATGATGCTTGTTATTCTTCTGGCCATGATGCCAATATTTATGGATATGAATTTGCTATAGTTCCTTATGTTAAGCATGAGATTATTGCTATTGCACCCATACTTGGTAGCTCCTTCAACCAAAAGCATGATTGCAATGATGTTATTATAGATTCTATTAATGTCAATTGTGCTAATGATATGCAAAACCCTAAGCTTTGGGATGCTAGTTTTGCTATGTCCACTACTTATTGCAATGATCATGATTGGGGTGATAATGTTTCTTATGATCTTGAAATTTTATTTAAGACTCATGATGAATATGATATTGATAATAATGTTTGCAATAATATTGAAAGTGGGTTTGGAAGAGTGTCAACTCTAGGTAATAATGATCCTACAACTTTGGAGAATTATCAATCTTGTGATTTTTTTTATAAAATTGGGTTCAGAGAGGTCATGACTTTGTGTTTTGATAATGCCACTATTTTGGAAGTGTCAACTTTGCATGCATGTGGATCATGAAGAGAATATCTTACGATCATGCAAAGCAATATGACAATGATGAAGCATGTCATAATAAACGAAACACTGGAAGTTGCATGGCAGTATATCTCGGAATGGCTATGGAAATGCCATAATAGGTAGGTATGGTGGATGTTTTGAGGAAGGTATATGGTGGGTGTAATGCACCGGCGAAAGTTACACGGTACTAGAGAGGCTAACAATGGTGGAAGGGTGAGAGTGCGTATAATCCATGGAATCAACATTAGTCATAAAGAACTCACATACTTATTGCAAAAGTCTATTAGCTATCGAAACAAAGTACTACACGCATGCTCTTAGGGGGATATATTGGTAGGAGAAGATCATCGCTCGTCCCCAACCGCCACACATAAGGAAGACAATCAATAAATAAATCATGCTCCAACTTCATCATATAATGCTTCACCCTACATGCATGCTACGGGAATCACAAACTTTAACACAAGTATTTCTACCAATCCACAATTACTCACTAGCATGACTCTAAATTCATATGTTCAACGCCTTCATATGAAATTTTTATTATATCCCTCTTGGATGTCCATCATATTAGGACTAATTTCATAACCTAAGAAAACTACCATGTTGTTTAGAGAGACTCTCAAAATACATAAGTGAAGCATGAGGGTTCAACAATTTCTATAAAATAAAGCCAGTGTCGTGCTCTAAAAAGATATAATTGAAGCACTAGAACAAATTCCCTAGCTCAAAAGATATAAGTGAAGCACATAGAGTATTCTAATAAATTCACGATTCATGCGTGTCCCTCTCAAAATGTGTGTACAGCAAGGATGATTGTGGAAAACTAAAAAGCAAATACTCATATCATACAAGACACTCCAAGAAAAACACATATCATGTGGTGAATAAAAATATAGCCTCAAGTAAATTTACCGATAGACACAGACGAAAGAGGGGATGCCATTCAGGGCATCCCCAAGCTTAGATGCTTGGTTGTCCTTGAATATTACCTTGGGGTGCTTTGGGAATCCCCAAGCTTAGGATCTTGCCAGTCCTTATTCCATAGTCCATCAAATCTTTACCCAAAACTTGAAAACTTCACAACACAAAACTAAACAAAAAACTAATGAGATCAGTTAGTATAAGAAAATAAATCACCAGTTTTGGGTAATGTTGTGAACTCATTGTTTATTTATATTGGTGTAATATCTATTGTAGTCCAAATTCTCCATGGTTCATACCCCCCGATACTACCCATAGATCCATTAAAATAATCAAACAACACATAGAAAACAGAATCTGTCAAAAACAGAACATTCTAAAGAAATATGTAAACTTCATATACTTCTGTAACTCCAAAAATTCTGAAAAATTAGGACAACAGAGGAAATTCATATATAAATCTTGTGTAAACAATTCAGGATTTTGTCACGATTATGTGATTTTTTGAAATTCTGGCAATGAGCGCAAAAGTTTCTGTTTTCAGCAAGATCAAATCAACTATCACCGTAAGCCATCCCAAAGGTCTTACTTGGCTCAAACACTAATTAAAACACCAAATCACGATTACTACAGAGGTAATAATGTGTATTTTCATAAAAAAATAAAATAAAAATATTGGGTTGTCTCCGAATAAGCTCTTTTCTTTAAAGCCTTTTAGCTAGGCCTTGAAAATTTTAATGATGCCCACATGAAAGAGAAGAATTGAAGCATAAAGAGAGCATCATATAGCATGTGAAAAACACATCTAAGTCTAACATACTTCCTATGCATAGGCATCTTGTTGGCAAAAAAAGTTTTATCAAGGCAAGAAAAAGCTAGCATATGCAAACACGAAGAAAGAAACAATAGCAATCTCAACATAACGAGAGGTAATTTAGTAGCATGCAGATTTCCACAACCATATTTTCCTCTCTCATAATAATTATATGAAGGATCATAATCAAAAAAATTAATACTTTTAGATTCTTCAGCGGGAGGTACTTCTATGGAAATCACATTGGGGGAAGCCACCAAATTGCTTGATAATCTTATGGAAAATTATTCACAGTGTCATACTGAAGGAACGCCTACTAGTAAAAAAGTGAATTATGTTGAAGAAATTAGTACTTTGAGTGGTAAAGTAGATGCCCTTATCAAATTGATTGAGTAAAAATGCTCATGTTTAATTATCCCAATGATGTGCCAATGTCTACTTTTAAGGAGCAAAATAATGATCCAGTAGATGTGAATTTTGTCTCGTGAAACAATTTTAATAGTAATGCTTATAGAGGTAATTTTAGTCCTAGGCCATTTCCTAGAAATTTCACTAATAATTATGGAAATTCATATGGTAATCCTTATAATAATAATAGGATGCCCTCTGATCTTGAAAGTAATATCAAAGAATTTATTAATGCTCAAAAAGTTTTGCAGACTACGAGAGAAGAAAAATTAAGTAAAATTGGTGATATGTCTAGGAGTATGGAAAGATTCGTTCATGATGTAGAAAATTTTAAGCTAAAATTTTGCCACTGAAGATTGACAGTAATGGATAAATTAAAGCACTTTATGTCTCCATGGATGAATGTAAAGAAAGAACTGCTAGGTTGAAGGCTAAGCGAGAATTCTTAGAAAAGCGATTCCGCCCGATTTTTATTGTAGTAACAATAAAGAAATTAAAACGATTGGCATTTCTCCCATTGAATCTTTGTTTAGCAATATAAAACTTGATGAAAAGGGTAATGAAGAAGAGTCAACTTTAGCTAGAAGGCGTCCCCATATTTCAGAGGTTGAGAATCTTAATGAAAAAATTGATAAAAGTGGGTTTGGAGAGGTAACAACTTTAAATAGTGATGTGCCCATTCTTTTGTATTACTACTTTAATTATGATTGTTCTTCTTTAATTGATTGTGCTTCTTTGTTGCAATCCATGCTAAATTTACCCAATGCTTATGAACAAAATAAGGCTTTTACTAAACATATTGTAGAAGCGATGATGAAAGTGTTAGAAAAACTAGAATTAGAGGTTTCAATTCCTAAGAATTTATATGATGAATGGGAAGCCACCATTAAAATAAAAATTAAAAATTATGAGTGCAATATTTTATGTTATTTCGCTGCTAGCGTTTCCATAATACCATAATCTCTATGCGATGTGTTAGGTTTTACTAATACAGATGAATGCTCCCTTAATTTGCACTTAGTAGATTCTACTATCAAGAAACCTTTGGGTAGAATAAAAAATGTTCTTATTCTTGCAAATATGAATTATGTACCCTTTTATTTCATTGTGCTTTATATTGATTGTAACCCGTCTTGTCCCATAATTAATACTTAGTAGGCCTTTCCTACGAACTATAGGTGTCATTATTGATGTGAAAGAAGGGAATATGAAATTTCATCCATTGAAGAAGGGTACGGAACACTTCCCTATAAAGACAATTAGGCCACCATATGAATCCATTATGAGGGCTACCTATGGAATTAATCTTAAAGATGATAATACTTGAAACTATGCATTACGCCTAGCTAGGGGCGTAAAACAATAGCGCTAGTTGGGAGGCAACCCAATAGTAATCTTATTTTTTGTTTATTTTTCTGTTTTCCTATGTGCACACAATTATGCTACTATTATGATTGTGTTTTTTGTTTCATTTAGTGTTTGTGCCAAGTGAAGCCTTTGGGATGATTTGGATGATAATTGCTTTGATTCTGTGTAAAAACTGAAACTTTTGCCTCCAGTAGAAGAATTGTTAAAATTTTCTGGGGTGTGATAAAATTCTGAATTTTTACACATGATTTATATGCAAATTCCCCACCTTGTCCTCATTTTTCAGAATTTTTGGATTTACAGAAGTATGGTCATTGTTCGAATTGTTACAAATTGTACAGTTTTTGACAGATTCATTTTTTGATGCATTGTTTTGCTTGTTTTGATGGAACTATGGATTGTATCGGGGGTATAAGCCATGGAGAAGTTAGGATGAAGTAGGTATAATAAATAAATAAAATATGAATGAGTTTGCAACAGTACCTAAAGTAGTGATTGGCTTTGTTATACTAATGGATCTCATGAAGGTTTTGTTACGTTTTGTGTGATTGAAGTTTTCAAGTTTTGTGTGAGATCACGATGGATGAAGGAATAAGGAGTGGCAAGAGCCTAAGTTTTGGGATGCCTGAGGCACCCCAAGGTAATATCAAGGACTCCCAAGCAACTAAGATTGGGGATGCCCCGGAAGGCACCCCCTTTTCTTGTACCAATTATCGGTAATTTTACTTGGAGCTATATTTTTATTCATCACATGATATGAGTTTTTCTTGGAGCATGGTGTATTGTATGAATATTTGCTTTGTTTTACTTTTAGTTTGTCACAATCATCTTTGCTGGACACACCTTTATTACAGGGACACTCATTTTTTGTGATTTGTTAGAATATTCTATGTGCTTCACTTATATCTTTTGAGCTAGGCAGTTGGTCTAGTACTCACTTATATCTTTTTCACCATGTCGGTGATTATATTTTGAAAAAATAGATGAACTCTCATACTTCACTTATATCTTTTCAACAGTTGATAATATTAATGGTAATTTGAATAACATATGAATTTAGTCCCAAAGTGATGAATATACAAGAAGGATATAATACTTTCATATAGATCTTTGGATATGATAAGTTTCATTCCTTGCAATAGTTTTGCGATATGGAGATGATAATATGTGAGTAATGCTATTTGAGTAATTGTTCTTTAGTAAGAATATTGGTGTTAAGGTTTGTGATTCCCTATGCATGCACGTAAAGTCAATAGTTATGCAACGAAGTTACATCCTACTTGTGAGGTATTATTCAGTGTTTGTTATGTTCAATGCATGTTTATGACCATTTTTGTTTTTTGGTTAGTTGCTTCTTAACCTATTTGCTAGCCTTCATTTGTACTAAGCAGAATTAATGCTTGTGCATTCAATTCCTGAAAACCAAAGTTGTGCCAAATGAGTCCACCATACCTACCTCTATGCGGTATTTCTGTGCCGTTCAAACTAAATTTGCATGTGCCAACTCTAATTTTTCAAAATAATTTTCCGTTTTGTGTGCCCATACCACTCATGAAGTGGTAGGTGGTGGCCAATATTTTCCATCTTAGGCGTGTTATTCTAACGAGGAGTGTTCATTCACCTATCATTGCATGAGAAAGTGGCAAGGTAATAGCGATGACTAGTCCCAAAATGAAAACAATATCAATAATCAATTGCGTGGAAACTGTTGGTATGGAAGACACATGTGGATATGGCTAGCCATGGATTGTGAAAAGTGGTGGTGTAACATCCCAAAATCCTAAATTTTGCAATGTTATATTAAATAAATAGCTTTGGTTGTGTTCTTTGATTATGTGAAATTTGAAACTTTTTGGAAGTTGAATGAGAGGAAATGAAATGACTTTCCCAAACTTTCACTTTGCAGTTTTATCTCCATGAATTCAAATTCATTTCCAATGAAAACCCTAGAGTGAAGTCAACATGACTTCTTCCATTTGAAATTAAAAAAGTTTTTCAAAGATTTGAATTCCATCTGAAAATATTTCAAATTCAGAAACTTTACGCAAGTCAATGATTTTCATGAGAGAAGATAAAATGACTTCTTCAAATTATGTGAAATATAAGTTGGAAGTTTACAACAAACAATTGGAAAAGCCCCTTTGAAGTTATTTGAATTTCCAAATTTCTAATTCTCGGAAAGTTATTCAAAACAAGAGAAGTAATATGACACCTCAAATATTCACACGCATTTCAAATATATTGGGCCATGGAAAAAGAGAAAAGATTTGAAATTGGTTTGAAATACATATTCAAAACCAATTGGGAGGTATTTGGTTTTTATTCAAATTATTTTTTTCCTAAAAATAAATATATGAAAATTAGGGTAAAATGATTCCCTTTAATAGAAAATGGAGAAAATAGTTTTGAAATCATTTTGGTATTTTGATTTTTTATTGAATTTTAAATGCAACAGCGGCACTGTTTGCATTATTTAAATTTTTGTTGATTTTATTTGAACTTGAAAATTAGTTCTTATGCTAGGAAATCTTTTTATGGTCATTTTGGTATATAATATATCCATGGGATATTTTAACTTTATTTTCTTTTAATCTTTTTCGTCTTTGTCTATATTTTAAAAGAAAAGTTTGTATAGAAATAGGCAAAGCCCTTCGGCCCACCAGCATAGTAGGCCAACCGCCCGCAAGCCAGCCCACACCCAAGACGATTCCCTTCCAAACGGTCGCCGACCACTTTCCTTCTCCCCCCACTAATAGTGGACCCCATCGCCCGATTCTAACCCAAGGCGATCATCAGTTTCCTTCTGCCGGAGATCGCCGCCGCATCGGATTTGTCGTATGCACCGAATATGACTGAGCCCTCACCCACGCTAGCTCCTCTATAAAGCCCCTCCCCCCTGTTCAATACCCCCTAAACCTTCTCGACCACGCCCTCTCCCGCCGTGTATTGCTTGCCGGAGTTCTCTATGCCACCACCACTGCCCGAGCTCGCTCCGCCGCCCAAACTCACCTTCGACCCTCACCAGCACCACAAATTGCCTTGCCTCACTCCGCTACGCCCAACCGTCCAATCATCCGAGCTCAACACCCGCTAGAACAACGACGCTGATGACCATCAAGCGCCGCCTTCGCCCCGAGCTCTCCGCTGTCTGCTTCCTTCATCCTTAAGCTCCACCTCGACAGCCCACATACGCAGGGTGAAGCGCTGCACCGCAGGTCCTCGCCATCGTCGGTGACCACCGGAACACCACCTCCGACAACCACCGTGCCACCTCCGGCCGCCGCACTGTATGCCCCAGCCATCTGCCCCCTCTTTCTCAACGGCCACCCTCCCCCACCCTCAGATCTCAATCCAACAGCCCACACGGATCCGTTGTTAATTTAGAACACTAAAACATTCTTTTAGAATTCGATCGGCCGCCCGAAGCGTGCACCCCCTAGGCCAATAAGGCTCTGCCACGTGTACCACTGTCCGTAGCACTTTTCTTTTTTTGCTTTGTTTCAATTTTCAGAATTTGTTCTGTTTTTAGATTTACTATAGCTTTTAGTTTACTTAATGTTTTTGAGTGAGTCCAATTGCATTTCGTCACTAATTTCATGAAGTTTCAGTTAGTGCCTTGAAATTTTGAGTTTGGATAATTTAAATTTGAATTAATTCAAACTTGTTCAAATCACTAATTTGGTTGTATCTCAAGTTTTAAAATATATTTTTGATTGAATTTTGCTACTGATTTGTTATTGTTTTGTTTATCTAGTAGCATATAGTGATTTATTTTAGTTTATTTCAAACTAGGTGTATTGCAAAAACAGTATTGTTTTAGTATTTCTATACGATTAGTGTTATTTCCTTTAGTTTTAATTTTTTAAATTACTTTTATTTTGTTGTTTGACAAGTTCTAATTAGTTTTTCTTATGTTAACAATAGACATTTTATTTGCAGTAAAAATATTTTTATTATTTTTGTTTCTTTTGTTTTCAAAGAAAACTTCTTTTGGGCATAAGTAGAGCTTTAAAAATTATTTTAATTTGATTCCTTTTTCATTAAAAATTGTAGGAATTTTTCTTTTCATTATTTTAACAAAAACTTTATTTTAATTTTTGTTAATTTATTAGCTTAGTATTTTCTTTGCTATTGAGTTAATGGAGGACAAAAAACTATTTTGTGATGAGTAGTTAAGTCATAGGACCTTTCTTTAGTTGTTTTTCTTTGTAGTTTTCTATTGAAGTTTTCTTGGGATTTTATTTGGTTTTTCTTATTGATTTATTTATTGAACCTCTATTTGTTGGTTGTTAACTTGATTGCTAGAAATGATTGCTAGAATGAATGCTTATGTGATTGCAATGTTTGACTATATAGATTTCATCGGAGTGACGAATAGTTCTACCAAGTCATTTTTCTGAGAGCGTTAAAATCTCCATCAAACAATACTAGGCAAGTTCACTTTGACCATCTATTTTTACCTTAGTTTTATTTGCATGTAGTATCACCCTTTCAACAATTCCTCCAATAGTGATACTGAATCTTGGAGTTGAGTAGAATGCATGAGGTAGGAACCCACCTCCCTGTACCAAGCCTGGGATGTTGTTTAGTTTTGATGCGATGCTATAGTAGATGGGGTTGGTATGAGTGATGAGGAGTGGTGTGAGAATGGAGGACTCAACGTCAATTTCAAGACTGGCATATCTTCAAGGCATGCACCTTCAAGACTTGAAGACTCGAGACAAGATTTCAAATATACACTACTGGGTGGAATGGATGAACGACACCCTGGAGTAACCAGTGGTTAGCCTAGGTGTTGCTAGAGAAGCGCTAGTCAATCACACGGAAAGTTCCTCCTAGACTCAAAGACGGAAGAATACTTCATGCCCGAAAGCTTACCTGTACAACCGCAAGTCATATTGGGCTCTGGCTTGGTTGACCTTAGTTGTGACTCTAGTTGGGACAATGCCAGAAGATGTAGAACCACGATAGGATTGGATGGGCACTGGACAATGGTTAAAGGAATTATTCGGAATACGATGTTTCAGTCGTCTTGTTCTCAAATACCCTAAAGTGTGAGAACGTAAAAAGAGGGATCGAATCTTGTGGGTAAAGTGCACAACATTCTGCAGAGTTAAAACCTAATCAATTAGTCGTGTCCCCGGTTACGGACAATTTGAGCCTATGGACTTGGATCTATCTCATAACTCTCGACACTAGACTTATAATTATTTGTGGGCAACTTATAAGTGTTCTGGGCTATGAGGCATTGGTTGGCAAAACTATGTCACATTAGATAACTCTGTAGGGAAGACTCATGTTATTTCTTTGTTGTAGGGAAAATAAAATCAACTTTTATGCAAAACAAAACTCAGGCACAAGCCACAAGCCTTATTGCATACATAATAGTTTTATCATCTGTTTTCTCTAATTGTGATCTTGTTGGTACATTCAATGTATTGACCTACACAGCTACAACATATCATGTTGCAGGATTTCTATGATGAGTAAGAGTGCAATATAGGGTTACGGTCTACACTCAACTTGTTGTTGGCATTGATGGGACTCCATACCGTTTTATTGTTTCCGCTGAGACTTATGAGGTATATAAATCAGTTTTACGTTATTTATATAGATGATTGCACTTTGATATATACAATGATGTACTATGTGTGCCAGCATACAGATCTAGGGATGGCACGGATACAGAGATGCTTAACCGTGTGGGGTCGGGTCGCTACAGATATGGTATCGGAGCACATGTTGACTATAGGACGTGACACTAAAAATGGCTTAGTTATAGGAAGACTCTGGTAGGAACAACTTTTATGTTATACCACTAGTACATCAAGCTGCTATACAAACGGTTTTTAACCCCTTTCCTCGATGACATTTTAAACCGTCGCCTTGTCAATGTGTGCGATAGGGGGGTCCTTCCCACACGACCCAGAAACGGTCGGGGATAGGGTGCCATGATGTAGACACGTTGGCAAACATAATCGTATGCCATGCAGCAACAAATCGCACAAACCACGTTCTGGCAAACGTGTGGGAGTGGCGATCAAACGTTTCTAATGACGCAGTGAAACCAAATGGTGTTTCATACTGAACCATTTGCGAAATAGTATCTAAGGCACATGGGCCATTATAGGAATTTTGTGCGATACGTGCCCCATCACACACGAGTTTGCTGCGGCAATCGTCTGCCATGCATGACACCATCTCACATGTTTCGTGAACAATTACTGTGTGTGATAGTGTGCTATCACAAATGTTTCAAGATTCCCTTCACACAGATACAAGTGCTGCAGATCGTTTGTGAATTGTTGTATATCACCAACGGTTGTGGTATGACTGAGGTGTGCTTTCCATTTGGGATCGCACACATTTCCTGAAAAAATTACGAGTGGGATTGCATTTTACATTGGGCACGGTTTACTATATGCTCTTGTGTGCGATAATGTGTTACCACAAATAGTTCGGGAGCCCCTACGCACACGTAGAAGTGCTGCAAATCGTCTGCGATCTGCTGTGTATCACCGACGGTTCCACTACGATTGGCGTATACTTTTCGTTGTGGATCGCACACACTCATTTAGTTGAACCATGTGCGCATCAATGGCCAGGTTAAAGCAAAAATTCCGCATTTGAATTGGTATACAAAAAGCAAATTCGCCATAATACGCAATTGAACAAATAGTGTCCACGGGAAGAACATTCATCAGAATTCACAACAATTGCAATTGAACAAATGGTAGCTAATTTCCAATGATTTGTCGGCATATATATGCATTACATAATTAATAATAGTGTACAAAATATGAAGACCTCATCACATGGAAAACAATGGATCCATGTGTATATGTTTAGCGGCTAACTCTTACTCACTTTTTCAGGAGAAGGCATGCTGAAATCCTCATTATCACCAGTGGGCTTGATGTACTGATTCAGGACAAGTTGCTAATAAATCTCCTAACCATCAACAATTCACCATCAAGGAGCAGTTCAGGGGTCCTCGGTTCAACGATGAGCTACAGTATTTTTGAGATCAAAATGTGCCATATGAGTGGAGTAGAAGATATTAATTAAGATAGACTTACTGGTATTAATTTGCGAGCATCTTCACAACTATCAGTAGATTTACAGATGGAGATCATGCATCTGCAAACATAGTATCCACGAAGGTTGGTCCCTGCTTGTTGCTGAGGACACTAAATTTTTTTGTACATAATTAGTCATGTATTTGCCCTGTTAGGGACAACCTAACACTAAAAAAAGACACATCCATGACATTTTTGGCCGAACGATTTTTCCCCTGTCATGCTTATGACACTTCTGTGACGATAATTGTGACAAAACCCGGTATCATCATAGATGTGGTGGGGTCCTACTTCTATGACAAAAAATCATGACAGAAAATGGGCTTTTCTTCCTGGGAGGGCCGGAGATGCAGCTGCATGATATTCTTTGGACCGTCCATGACGGAAAAAACTATGGTAGAAGCGAGGGCAAGGAAAATATCGAGGGAGTTCCCGGTAACGGTGGGTGGTCGAGGGCCGAGCGATGCATGTTTCTCTCGTATGTACGTGCGTGTGTGCGAGGCATTGCGCTCTAACTAAACCCGAGTGAGGCGTTGGGCTCTAACTGAAACCGAACGATTGCACTACAGGCTACGTGTTACTGAACCCGAGTGATCGGTCGATCCCTTGCTGTTAACTGAACCCGAGTGATTCCTTCGCTACTGCTGCTAACTGAAGCCGATCGATGCTGCCTTTGGATGAACAGTGAGCGTTGTTAGGGGGTTTGGATAAACAGTTCCCGGTAGGGAGGTGGATGAACAGGACCCCATGGTGTTGCCGCTGGATGAACAGGACACCGATCAAGCCGGTTGGGGAGTGGATGAACAGGACCTCGTGGAGGGCTGGTTGAATAGTAGCTGGTGGAGGGTTGGATGCACAGTAGCCCGTGGAGGGGTGGTTGAACAGGACCCCGTGGAGAGGGCTGGTTGAACAGTAGCCGGCGGAGGAGCGCGTGGTGGAGGCTGGATGAACAGGAGCCCATGGATGAATAGTCGCAGGTGGAGGCTGGAGGTGGTCTACTCTTGATGAACAGTAGCCCATGGAGGCTGTCGACGGTGGAGGTGAACAGTATCCCGTGGAGCCCCATTTTGCGGTATGCCACACCCCTACCAATGAATAGGACCCGTGTTTCGATCGTAGTGCTCCAACACAAGTCTGTTTCCTCCATTTTGCGGTACGCCACACCCCACCCGATCAACAGGACCCCGTTTCGACCGTAGGAGGTCTGTTTCCTCCGTTTTGCGGTACGCCAGGCCCCTCCTGATGAACAGGATCCCGTTTCGACCGTGGCCTGTCAAACACAAGGCTGTTCCCTCCATTGTGCGGTACGCCAGGCCTCGTTTCCATCGGTTGTTCCGTCCAAGCCGGTTGGTTCCCGATGAACAGCACGCATTCTGTTGCCTCCCGATGAACAAGATGCATTCCATTGCATGCCCATGAACACGACGACGACGCAGTTTCTCCATTCCGACACATCCATGTACACGAGTCATGGCCGTACGTATGAGCGAGTAGGCGTTCGAGACCCCGCCCGTATGTACATACGTGGCCATATTTACTTTCTTGCACCCTGGCCGCTTTACGTACGTGTACATGCTACGTGCGCGCCTCTACTACGACACGTGCCCTTCCTTACACGGCCATGGTTCATCGCTACAGCCTGTAGATAGGCCGATCGTATGTACATACACGTTCGCGACCAGAATGACAACGCTACATACGCTTCGACCAGGTGGGTCCCGACTGTCAGGCACTTCCTTGCGTGCGAAGATGTAGCTGGTGGGTCCCAGCAGTTAGGGGGCGAATCATTTTTTTGCCTGTAATATGGACGCACTTCCTTGCGTGCGAAGATATAGCTGGTGGGTCCCAGCAGTCAAGGGGAATCATTTTTTGCAAAGTACGGTGGCCCGTCTAATGGATCCCTACCGTTAGGTGGAGGAATCATTATTTTACACATAATAAGGAGGCATTTCCTTGTGTGCAGTCGTGGACCCAGCTATCAGCCTCTCCACGTATAGTACTCTTCCGATGGAAGTCGGTCGTTGACCACATTGACCACGCCGCGCCGAGAGCACCAAGGCGATGGACGATGACGAGGCCTAGGAAGGGGACGGCGCGGAGCCAGGGAAGACGCGGTAGTGGATGCCCACGCCGAGAGGAGTAGGAGGGTTCACTGGTTCGGCTGTGGTGTGAGGCTGCCGTCGCCACAGGGCCTGGCCAGTGGTGCGAGTAGTAGGGGGTGTTGAGGCCTCCGCGGTAGCACAGCCAGCCATGGGAGGCAGGAGCAGGTGGCACGACCGGTGCTGCTTTGGGCGGCTGGAACAAGAAGACCAGAGGTTGAAGAAACACTATGGCCGTTGGATGGACATCGTACGATCACTTGAGCTAGAATCGTTCATATTGACTAAGTTGACAAAGCCCTCCATCCCCGTCAACTTAGTAGGCCCACATGTCAGCCTCCCACTATGCTGGGTCCCAGCTAGCAGGGGGAGTATTCATTTTTTTGTGCGTAATAAGGAGGCACTTCCTTGCGTGCGAAGATATAGCTGGTGGGTCCGACCTGTCAGCGGGGGAACGTTTTTTTCCTGAAATATAGAGGCCCTTCCGGTGGGTCCCATATGTCAAGTGGAGGAATCATTATTTTGCGTGTAATAAGGAGGCATTTCCTTATGTGCGGCCATGGACCCAGCTGTCAGCCTCTCCACGTACAGTCCATGCCCGAAGGATGTCGTCCTTTGACCACGTTGAGCACGGCGCGCCGAGAGCACGACGGCGGTGGACGACGGCGTGGCCTAGGAAGGGAACAACACGGAGATGGGAAGACGCGGGAGTGGAGTCGCAGACGGAGAGGTGTACAGGGGTTAACTGGTTCTGGTGCGGTGTGGTTCGGCAGTCAGTGGAGAAGAACAGGAGGTGTGGAGGGGTGGAGGGATGGTCTGGCCAACGGTGGGGTAGTGCTTCACAGCGAAGCATGCTAAGTAGAGTGCTACCTCTTGAGCACTGCGTTGGATTTCCCCGAAGAGGAGAGGATGATGCAGCAAAGTAGCGTAAGTATTTCCCTCAGTTTTTGAGAACCAAGGTATCAATCCAGTAGGAGGCTACGCGTGAATCCCTCGTACCTACACAAAAACAATTGCTCAACGCAACCAACGCGCTTAGGGGTTGTCAATCCCTTCACGGTCACTTACGAAAGTGAGATCTAATAGAGATGATAAATAATATTTTTTGTATTTTTGGTATAGAGATGCAAAGTAAAAAGTAAAAGCAAAGTAAAAGCAAAGCAATAATAAAGTGATGGAGATTGATATGATGAGAAAGATACCCGGGGGCTGTAGGTTTCACTAGTGGCTTCTCTCAAGAGCATAAGTATTCTATGGTGGGTGAACAAATTACTGTTGAGCAATTGACAGAATTGAGCATAGTTATGAGAATATCTAGGTATGATCATGTATATAGGCATCATGTCCGAGACAAGTAGACCGACTCCTGCCTGCATCTACTACTATTACTCTCGACCACTATCCAGCATGCCTCTAGAGTATTAAGTTAAAAATAGCGTAACACCTTAAGCAAGATGACATGATGTAGAGGGATAGTCTAATGCAATATGATAAAAACCCCATCTTGTTATCCTCGATGGCAATGATACAATACGTGCCTTGCTGCCCCTTCTGTCTCTAGGAAAGGACACCGCAAGATCTGAAGGAAATATGCCCTAGAGGCAATAATAAAGTTATTATTTATTTCCTTATATCATGATAAATGTTTATTATTCATGCTAGAATTGTATTAACCGGAAACATAATACATGTGTGAATACATAGACAAACAAAGTGTGACTAGTATGCCTCTACTTGACTAGCTCGTTAATCAAAGATGGTTATGTTTCCTAACCATGAACAATGAGTTGTTAGTTGATTAACGGGATCACATCATTAAGTGAATGATCTGATTGACATGACCCATTCCATTAGCTTAGCTCCCGATCGTTTAGTATGTTGCTATTGCTTTCTTCATGACTTATACATGTTCCTATGACTATGAGATTATGCAAATCCCGTTTGCCGAAGGAACACTTTGTGTGCTACCAAACCTCACAACGTAACTGGGTGATTATAAAGGAGCTCTACAAGTGTCTCCAATGGTACATGTTGGGTTGGCGTATTTCGAGATTAGGATTTGTCACTCCGATTGTCGGAGAGGTATCTCTGGGCCCTCTCGGTAATGCACATCACTTAAGCCTTGCAAGCATTGCAACTAAATGAGTTAGTTGCAGGATGATGTATTACAGAACGAGAAAAGAGACTTGCCGGTGACGAGATTGAACTTGGTATTAGAATACCAACGATCGAATCTCAGGCAAGTAACATACCGATGATAAAGGGAACAACGTATGTTGTTGTGCGGTCTGACCGATAAAGATCTTCGTAGAATATGTAGGAGCCAATATGAGCACCCAGGTTCCGCTATTGGTTATTGATCGGAGACGTGTCTCGGTCATGTCTACATTGTTCTCGAACCCGTAGGATCCGCACGCTTAAGGTTATGATGACAATTTCATTATGAGTTTATGCATTTTGATGTACCGAAGTTTGTTCGGAGTCCCGGATGTGATCACGGACATAACAAGGAGTCTCGAAATGGTCGAGACATAAAGATTGATATACTGGAAGCCTATGTTTGGATATCGGAAGTGTTCCGGGTGAAATCGGATTTTACCGGAGTACCGGGAGGTTACCGGAACCCCCCGGGAGCTATATGGGCCATAGTGGGCCTTAGTGGAAAAGAGAAGGCGCAGCCCAAAGTGGGCCGCGTGCCCCTCCCCTCCCTTGGTCCGAATAGGACAAGGAGAGGGGTCTGGCCACCCTCTCTCTTTTCCCCCTCCGTGAATCCTATTCCAACTAGGATTGGGGGGGGGGGGATCCTACTCCCAGAGGGAGTAGGACTCTCCTAGCGCACCTCTCCTAGGCCGGCTGCACCCCCCCTTTAGTCCTTTATATACGGAGGCAGGGGCACCCCAGAAACACACAAGTTGATCCACGTGATCTTATTCTTAGCCGTGTGCGGCGCCCCCAGCCACCATAGTCCTCGATAATATTGTAGCGGTGCTTAGGCGAAGCCCTGCGGCAGTAGTACATCAAGATCGTCACCACGCCGTCGTGCTGACGGAACTCTTCCCCGACACTTTGCTGGATCGGAGTCCGGGGATCGTCATCGAGCTGAACGTGTGCTAGAACTCAGAGGTGCCGTAGTTTCGGTGCTTGATCGGTCGGGCCGTGGAGACGTACGACTACATTAACCAAACGCTTCCGTTGTCGATCTACTAGGTACGTAGATCACACTCTCCCCTCGTTGCTATGCATCACCATGATCTTGCGTGTGCGTAGGAATTTTTTTGAAATTACTACGTTCCCCCACAGTGGCATCCGAGCCTAGGTTTTATATGTTGATGTTATATGCATGAGTAGAACACAAGTGAGTTGTGGGCGATATAAGTCATACTGCTTACCAGCATGTCATACTTTGGTTCGGCGGTATTGTTGGGCGAAGCGGCCCGGACCGACATTACGCGTACTCTTACGCGAGACCGGTTCTCCCGACGTGCTTTGCACATAGGTGGCTTGCGGGTGACAGTTTCTCCAACTTTAGTTGAATCGAGTGTGGCTACGCCCGGTCCTTGTGAAGGTTAAAACAGCACCAACTTGACAAACTATCGTTGTGGTTTTGATGCGTAGGTAAGATTGGTTCTTGCTTAAGCTCGTAGCAGCCACGTAAAACTTGCAACAACAAAGTAGAGGATGTCTAACTTGTTTTTGCAGGGCATGTTGTGATGTGATATGGTCAAGACATGATGCTGAATTTTATTGTATGAGATGATCATGTTTTGTAACCAAGTTATCGGCAACTGGCAGGAGCCATATGGTTGTCGCTTTATTGTATGCAATGCAATCGCGCTGTAATGCTTTACTTTATCACTAAACGCTAGCGATAGTCGTGGAAGCACAAGCTTGGCGAGACGACAACGATGCTACAATGGAGATCAAGGTGTCGCGCCGGTGACGATGGTGATCACGACGGTGCTTCGGAGATGGAGATCACAAGCACAAGATGATGATGGCCATATCATATCACTTATATTGATTGCATGTGATGTTCATCTTTCATGCATCTTATCTTGCTTTGATTGACGGTAGCATTATAAGATGATCTCTCACTAATTATCAAGAAGTGTTCTCCCTGGGTATGCACCGTTGCGAAAGTTCTTCGTGCTGAGACACCACGTGATGATCGGGTGTGATAGGCTCTACGTTCAAATACAATGGGTGCAAAATAGTTGCACACGCGGAATACTTAGGTTATACTTGACGAGCTAAACATATACAGATATGGCCTCGGAGCACGGAGACCGAAAGGTCGAGCGTGAATCATATAGTAGATATGATCAACATAGTGATGTTCACCAATGAAACTACTCCATCTCACGTGATGATCGGACATGGTTTAGTTGATTTGGATCACGTAATCACTTAGAGGATTAGAGGGATGTCTATCTAAGTGGGAGTTCTTTAAGTAAATTAACTGAACTTAAATTTATCATGAAACTTAGTACCTGATAGTATCTTGCTTGTTTATGATTGATTGTAGATAGATGGCTCGTGCTTTTGTTCCGTTGAATTTTAATGCGTTCCTTGAGAAAGCAAAGTTGAAAGATGATGGTAGAAATTACACGGACTGGGTCCGTACCTTGAGGTTTATCCTCATTGCTGCACAGAAGAATTATGTCCTTGATGCACCGCTAAGTGACGGACCTATTGCAGGAGCAGATGAAGACATTATGAACGTTTGGCTAGCTCAATATGATGACTACTTGATAGTTTAGTGCACCATGCTTAATGGCTTAGAATCGGGACTTCAAAGACGTTTTGAACGTCATGGATCATATGAGATGTTCCAGGAGTTGAAGTTAATATTTCAAGAAAACACCCGAGTTGAGAGATATGAAGTCTCCAACAAGTTCTATAGCTAAAAGATGGAGGAGAATCGCTCAACTAGTGAGCATGTGCTCAGATTGTCTGAGTACTACAATCGCTTGAATCAAGTGGGAGTTAATCTTCCAGATAAGATAGTGATTCACAGAATTCTCTAGTCACCATCACCAAGTTAGTAGAACTTCGTGATGAACTATGATATGCAAGGGATAACGAAAACGACTCCCAAGCTCTTTGTAATGCGGAAATTGACGAAGGTAGAAATCGAGAAAAACATCAAGTGTTGATGGTAGACAAGACCACTAGTTTCAAGAAAAGGGCAGAGGGAAGAAGGGGAACTTCAAGAAGAACAGCAAGCAAGTTGCTGCTCAAGTGAAGAAGCCCAAGTCTGGTCCTAAGCCTGAGACTAAGTGTTTCTACTGCAAAGGGACTGGTCACTGGAAGCGGAACTACCCCAAGTGATTGGCAGATAAGAAGGATGGCAAAGTGAACATAAGTATATTTGATATACATGTTATTGATGTGTACTTTACTAGTGTTTATAGCAACCCCTCAGTATTTGATACTAGTTCAGTTGCTAAGATTAGTAACTCGAAACGGGAGTTGCAGAATAAACAGAGACTAGTTAAGGGTGAAGTGACAATGTGTGCTGGAAGTGGTTCCAAGATTGATATGATCATCATCGCACACTCCCTATACTTTCGGGATTAGTGTTGAACCTGAATAAGTGTTATTTGGCATTTGCGTTGAGCATGAATATGATTTCATCATGTTTATTGTAATACGGTTATTCATTTAAGTAAGACAATAAATTGTTGTTCTGTTTACATGAATAAAACCTTATATGGTTACACACCCAATGAAAATAGTTTGTTGGATCTCGATCGTAGTGATACACATAATCATAATATTGAAACCAAAAGATGCAAAGTTAATAATGATAGTGCAACTTATTTGTGGCACTGCCGTTTAGGTCATATTGGTGTAAAGCGCATGAAGAAAGTCCATGCTAATGGGTTTTTGGAATCACTTGATTATGAATCAGTTGATGCTTGTGAACCATGCCTCATGGGCAAGATGACTAAAACACCGTTCTCCGGAACTATGGAGCGAGCAACTGACTTATTGGAAATAATACATACTGATGTATGAGATCCGATGAGTGTGAAGGCTCGCGGCGGGTATCATTATTTTCTGACCTTCACAGATGATTTGAGAAGATATGGGTATATCTACTTAATGAAACACAAGTCTGAAATATTTGAAAAGTTCAAAGAATTTCAGAGTGAAGTGGAGAATCATCATAACAAGAAAATAAAAGTTTCTACGATATGATCGCATAGGTAAAATATTTGAGTTACGAGTTTGGCCTTCAGTTAAAACAATGTAAAATAGTTTTACTACTCACGCAACCGGGAACACCACAGCATAATGGTGTGTCCGAACATTATAACCGTACTTTATTAGATATGGTGCGATCTAGAATGTCTGTTTTCGATCTACCACTATCGTTTTGGGGTTATGCATTAAAGACAGCTGCATTCACGTTTAAAAGGGCACCATCTAAGTCCGTTGAGACGACACAATCTGAACTGTGGTTTGGCAAGAAAACAAAGTTGTCGTTTCTTAAAGTTTGGGATTGTGATGCTTATATGAAAAAGTTTCATCCTAATAAGCTCAAACCCAAATCGGAGAAATTTGTCTTCATAGGATACCCAAAGGAGACTGTTGGGTACACCTTCTATCACAAATCCGAAGGCAAGACTTTTGTTGCTAAATTCGGAGTTTTTCTAGAGAAGGAGTTTCTCTCGAAAGAAGTGAGTGGGAGGAAAGTAGAACTTGATGAGGTAACTGTACCTGCTCCCTTATTGGAAAGTAGTTCATCACAGAAATCTATTCCTGTGACTACTACACTAATTAGTGAGCAAGCTAATGATGATGATCATGTAACTTCAGATCAAGTTACTACCGAATCTCGTAGGTAAACCAGAGTGAGATCCACACCAGAGTGGTACAGTAATCCTGTTCTGGAAGTCATGTTACTAGACCATGACGAATTTGCGAACTATGAGGAAGCGATGATGAGCCCAGATTCCGCGAAATGGTTTGAGGCCATAAAATCTGAGATATGATCCATGTATGAGAACAAAGTATGGACTTTGATGGATTTGCCCGATGATCGGCAAGCCATAGAAAATAAATGGATCTTCAAGAGGAAGACAGACGCTGATAGTAGTATTACTATCTACAAAGCTAGAATTGTCGCAAAAGGTTTTTGACAAGTTCAAGGTGTTGACTACGATGAGATTTTCTCACTCGTATATATGCTTAAGTCTGTCCAAATCATGTTAGCAATTGCCGCATTTTATGAAATCTGGCAAATGGATGTGAAAACTGCATTCCTGAATGGATTTCTGGAAGAAGAGTTGTATATGATGCAACCAGAAGGTTTTGTCGATCCAAAGGGAGCTAACAAAGTGTGCAAGCTCCAGCGATCCATTTATGGACTGGTGCAAGCCTCTCGGAGTTGGAACAAACGTTTTGATAGTGTGATCAAAGCATTTGGTTTTATACAGACTTTTGGAGAAGCCTGTATTTACAAGAAAGTGAGTGGGAGCTCTATAGCATTTCTGATATTATATGTGGATGACATATTACCAATTGGAAATGATGTAGAATTTCTGGATAGCATAAAGGGATACTTGAATAAGAGTTTTTCAATGAAAGACCTCGGTGAAGCTGCTTACATATTAGGCATTAAGATCTATAGAGATAGATCAAGACGCTTAATTGGACTTTCACAAACCACATACCTTGACAATGTTTTCAAGAAGTTCAAAATGGATCAAGCAAAGAAAGGGTTCTTGCCTGTGTTACAAGGTGTGAAGTTGAGTAAGACTCAATGCCCGACCACTGCAGAAGATAGAGAGAATATGAAAGATGTTCCCTATGCTTCAACCATAGGCTCTATCATGTATGCGATGCTGTGTACCAGACCTGATGTGTGCCTTGCTATAAGTCTAGCAGGGAGGTGCCAAAGTAATCCAGGAGTGGATCACTGGACAGCGGTCAAGAACATCCTGAAATACCTGAAAAGGACTAAGGATATGTTTCTCATATATGGAGGTGACAAAGAGCTCATCGTAAAAGGTTACGTTGACGCAAGCTTTGACACTGATCCGGACGATTCTAAATCGCAAACCGGATACATGTTTACATTAAACGGTGGAGCTGTCAGTTGGTGCAGTTCTAAACAAAGCGTTGTAGCGGGATCTACATGTGAAGCGGAGTACATAGCTGCTTCGGAAGTAGCAAATGAAGGAGTCTGGATGAAGGAGTTCATATCCGATCTAGGTGTCATACCTAGTGCATCGGGTCCAATGAAAATCTTTTGTGACAATACTGGTGCAATTGCCTTGGCAAAGGAATCCAGATTTCACAAGAGAACCAAGCACATCAAGAGACGCTTCAATTCCATCCGGGATCTAGTCCAGGTGGGAGACATAGAGATTTGCAAGATACATACGGATCTGAATGTTGCAAACCCGTTGACTAAGACTCTTCCACGAGCAAAACATGATCAGCACCAAGGCTCCATGGGTGTTAGAATCATTACTGTGTAATCTAGATTATTGACTCTAGTGCAAGTGGGAGACTGAAGGAAATATGCCCTAGAGGCAATAATAAAGTTATTATTTATTTCCTTATATCATGATAAATGTTTATTATTCATGCTAGAATTGTATTAACCGGAAACATAATACATGTGTGAATACATAGACAAACAAAGTGTCACTAGTATGCCTCTACTTGACTAGCTCGTTAATAAAAGATGGTTATGTTTCCTAACCATGAACAATGAGTTGTTAGTTGATTAACGGGATCACATCATTAAGTGAATGATCTGATTGACATGACCCATTCCATTAGCTTAGCACCCGATCATTTAGTATGTTGCTATTGCTTTCTTCATGACTTATACATGTTCCTATGACTATGAGATTATGCAACTCCCGTTTGCCGGAGGAACACTTTGTGTGCTACCAAACATCACAACATAACTGGGTGGTTATAAAGGAGCTCTACAGGTGTATCCAAAGGTACATGTTGGGTTGGCATATTTCGAGATTAGGATTTGTCACTCCGATTGTCGGAGAGGTATCTCTGGGCCCTCTCGGTAATGCACATCACTTAAGCCTTGCAAGCATTGTAACTAAATGAGTTAGTTGCGGGATGATGTATTACAGAACGAGAAAAGAGACTTGCCGGTGACGAGATTGAACTTGGTATTGGAATACCGACGATCGAATCTCGGGCAAGTAACATACCGATGACAAAGGGAACAACGTATGTTGTTGTGCGGTCTGACCGATAAAGATCTTCGTAGAATATGTAGGAGCCAATATGAGCATCCAGGTTCCGCTATTGGTTATTGACCGGAGACGTGTCTCGGTCATGTCTACATTGTTCTCGAACCCGTAGGGTCCGCACGCTTAAGGTTACGATGACAGTTTCATTATGAGTTTATGCATTTTGATGTACCGAAGTTTGTTCGGAGTCCCGGATGTGATCACGGACATAACGAGGAGTCTCGAAATGGTCGAGACATAAAGATTGATATATTGGAAGCCTATGTTTGGATATCGGAAGTGTTTCGGGTGAAATCGGGATTTTACCGGAGTACCGGGAGGTTACTGGAACCCCCCCCCCCCGGGAGCTATATGGGCCATAGTGGGCCTTAGTGGAAAGGAGAAGGGGCAGCCCAAAGTGGGCCGCGCGCCCCTCCCCTGCCTTGGTCCGAATAGGACAAGGAGAGGGGGCCGGCCACCCTCTCTCTTTTCCCCCTCCACGAATCCTATTCCAACTAGGATTGGGGGGGGGGGGCGGGAATCCTACTCCCAGAGGGAGTAGGACTCTCCTGGCGCGCCTCTCCTAGGCCGACCGCACCCCCCCCTTTAGTCCTTTATATAAGGAGGCAGGGGCACCCGAGAAACACACAAGTTGATCCACGTGATCTTATTCTTAGCCGTGTGCGGCGCCCCCAACCACCATAGTCCTCGATAATATTGTAGCGGTTCTTAGGCGAAGCCCTGCGACAGTAGTACATCAAGATGGTCACCACGCCGTCATGCTGACGGAACTCTTCCCCGACACTTTGCTGGATCGGAGTCCGGGGATCGTCATCGAGCTGAACGTGTGCTAGAACTCGGAGGTTCCGTAGTTTCGGTGCTTGATCGGTCGGGCCGTGGAGACGTACGACTACATCAACCAAGCGCTTCCGTTGTCGATCTACTAGGTATGTAGATCACACTCTCCCCTCGTTGCTATGCATCACCATGATCTTGCGTGTGCGTAGGAATTTTTTTGCAATTACTATGTTCCCCGACAAGATCGAACCCAAAGCTAAGCACTTCTCCCATGGCAAGAACAACCAATCTAGTAGGCCAAACCAAACTGATAATTCGAAGAGACTTTCGAAGATAACCAATGATACATAAAAGAATTCAGAGAAGATTCAACTCTTATTCATAGATAGACTTGATAATAAACCCACAATTCATCGGTCTCAACAAACACACCGCAAAAGGAGATTACATCGAATAGATCTCCACAAGAGAGGGGGAGAACATTGTATTGAGATCCAGAAAGAGAGAAGAAGCCATCTAGCTACTAACTATGGACCTGTAGGTCTGAAGTAAACTACTCACACTTCATCAGAGGGGCTTGGATGATGATGTAGAAGCCCTCCGTGATCGATGCACCCTCCGGCGAAGCTCCGGAACAGGCCCCAAGATGGGATCTCCTGGATACAGAAAGTTGCGGCGGTGGAATTAGGTTTTTGGCTCCGTCTCTGATCGTTGGCGGGTACGTGGGTATATATAGGAGGAAGAAGTACGTCGGTGGAGCTTTGAGGGGCCCACGAGGCAGGGGGCGCGCCCTAGGGGGCGCCCTCCACCCTCGTGACCTCCTCGTGGCTTTCTTGACGGAGGGTCCAAGTCTCCTGGATCTTATCTTATGAGAAAATCATGTTTCCGAAGGTTTCATTCCGTTTGGACTCCGGTTGATATTCCTTTTCTTTGAAACCCTAAAACAGGCAAAAAACAGCAATTCTGGGCTAGGCCTCCGGTTAATAGATTAGTCCCAAAAATAATATAAAAGTGGATAATAAAGCCCAATAATGTCTAAAACAGTAGATAATATAGCATGGAGCAATACAAAATTATAGATACATTGGAGACGTATCAAGCATCCCCAAGCTTAATTCCTGCTCGTCCTCGAGTAGGTAAATGATAAAAACAGAATTTTTGATGCGGAGTGCTACTTGGCATAATTTCGATGTAAGTCTTCTGAATTGTGGTATGAATATTCAGATTCAAAAGATTCAAGACAAAAGTTCATGTTGACATAAAAATAATAATATTTCAAGCATACTAACAAAGCAATTATGTTTTCTCAAAATAACATGGCCAAAGAAAGCTATCGCTACAAAATCATATAGTCTGGCTATGCTCTACCTTCACCACACAAAGTATTTAAACCATGCACAACCCCGATGACAAGCCAAGCAATTGTTTCATACTTTTGACATTTTCAAAACTTTTCCGATCTTCACGCAATACATGAGCGTGAGCCATCGATATAGCACAATATGTGGAATAGAATGGTGGTTGTGGAGAAGACAAAAAGAGGGCAAGATAGTCTCACATCAACTAGGCGTATCAACGGGCTATGGAGATGCCCATCAATAGATATCAATGTGAGTGAGTAGGGATTTCCATGCAACAGATGCACTAGAGCTATAAGTATATGAAAGCTCAACAAAAGAAACTAAGTGGGCGTGCATCCAACTTGCTTGCTCACGAAGACCTAGGGCATTTTGAGGAAGCCCATCATTGGAATATACAAGCCAAGTTCTATAATGAAAAATTCCCACTAGTATATGAAAGTGACAGATTGAGAGACTCTCTATCATGAAGATCATGGTGCTACTTTAAAGCATAAGTGTGGTAAAGGATAGTAACATTGTTCCTTCTCTCTTTTTCTCTCATTTTTTTGGGCCTTCTCTTTTTTTATGGCCTCTATTTTTTTGTCCGGAGTCTCATCCCGACTTGTGGGGGAATCATAGTCTCCATCATCCTTTCCTCACTTGGGACAATGCTCTAAAAATGATGATCATCACACTGTTTATTTTTCTTACAACTCAACAATTACAACTCAATACTTAGAACAAAATATGACTCTATATGAATGCCTCCAGCGGTGTACCGGGATATGCAATGAATCAAGAGTGACATGTACAAAAGAATTATGAACGGTGGCTTTGCCACAAATATGATGTCAACTACATGATCATGCTAGCGATATTACAATGATGGAGCGTGTCATAATGAATGGAACGGTGGAAAGTTGCATGGCAATATATCTCAGAATGGCTATGGAAATGCCATGATAGGTAGGTATGGTGGCTATTTTGAGGAAGGTATTTGGTGGGTGTATGATACCGGCGAAAAGTGCATGGTATTAGAGAGGCTAGCAATGGTGGAAGGAAGGAAAGTGCGTATAATCCATGGACTCAACATTAGTCATAAAGAACTCATATACTTATTGCAAAAATTAGAAGTTATGAAAGCAAAGTATTACGCGCATGCTCCTACGGGGATAGATTGGTAGGAAAAGACCATCGCTCGTCCCCGACCGCCACTCATAAGGAAGACAATCAATAAATAAATCATGCTCCGACTCCATCACACAACGGTTCACCATACGTGCATGCTATGGGAATCACAAACTTTATCACAAGCATTTCTCAAATTCACAACTACTCAACTAGCATGACTCTAATATCACCATCCTCATATCTCAAAACAATTATCAAGCATCAATTTTTTTCTTAGTATTCACCGCACTCAAAAGAAAGTTTTACAAATCTTGAATACCAAGCATATTATTATTAAGAAAATTACCATGCTATTAAGACTCTAAAAATAATCTAAGTGAAACATTTGAGATCAATAGTTTCTATAAAACAAATCCACCACCGTGCTCTAAAACATATAAGTGAAGCACTAGAGCAAAATTATATAACTCAAAAGATATAAGTGAAGCATAAAGAGTATTCTATCAAATTACAAATTATGTATGGCTCTCTCAAAAGGTGTGTACAGCAAGGATGATTGTGGTAAACTAATAAGCAAAGACTCAAATCATAAAAGACGCTCCAAGAAAAACACATATCATGTGCTGAATAAAAATATAGCTCCAAGTAAAGTTACCGATAGAAGTAGACGAAAGAGGGGATGCCTTCCGGGGCATCGCCAAGCTTTGGCTTTTTGGTGTCCTTATATTATCTTGGGGGTGCCGTGGGCATCCCCAAGATTAGGCTCTTGCCACTCCTTGTTCCATAATCCATCAAATCTTTACCCAAAACTTGAAAACTTCACAACACAAAACTTAAAGTAGAAAATCTCGTGAGCTCCGTTAGCGAAAGAAAACAAAAGACCGCTTCAAGGTACTGTAATGAACTCATTCTTTATTTATATTTGTGTTAAACCTACTGTATTCCAACTTCTCTATGGATTATAAACTATTTTACTAGCCATAGATTCATCAAAATAAGCGAACAACACATGAAAAACAGAATCTGTCAAAAACAGAACAGTCTGTAGTAATCTGTAGCTAGCGCAAGATCTGAAACCCCAAAAATTCTAAAATAAATTGCTGGACGTGAGGAATTTATCTATTAATCATCTTCAAAAAGAATTAACTAAATATCACTCTCCAAATAAAAATGAGAGCAGTTCTCATGAGCGCTAAAGTTTCTGTTTTTTAAAGCAAGTTCAACAAGACATTCCCCAAGTCTTCCCAACGGTTCTACTTGGCACAAACACTAATTAAACAAAAAAAACACAACCAAAACAGAGGCTAAATTATTTATTTATTACTAAACAGGATCAAAAAGCAAGGAATAAAAATAAAATTGGGTTTCCTGCCAACAAGCGCTATCGTTTGACGCCCCTAGCTAGGCATAACAAGCAAGAATAGATCTAGGTATTGCCATCTTTGGTAGGCAATTCTTCAATGAGGCATCTATCTCCCTTTGTAATTTCTTTCTTTCTAGTGATTATCAAACTCTTAGGCATAAGATCGAAAAATTCATTTGTAGCAATTGGTTCCTTAATGATAGCAAAAAGATTGGGATGAATACTTATAGATTTAAGATCCGCAGTTTCCTTACTAGATGATTCACCCTTATTTTCAGGAACATACATAAGCTTGGCAATTTTAGTAGGAGGACTTGGAGTATTCTTTACGGAAGAAAAAGAGGTTCCCAAGTTCGTAATGATATCCTCAAGTTTATCGATTCTAGTACAATCTAAGTTTATTTTCTCATTAACTATGGGTTCCTTTTCCTTAATATTTTTCAAATCCATTCCTACCTTAGATCCGTATTGGGTAATTTGATTCTGGATCTTTTTATCTGGATTTTCAATTAATTCAATAGTAGCAACTTTATTTTCAATAATTTCAAGTCTTTGCATAACATGCTCCAAAGTTAACATAGTTCCATTAACCAAAAGAGGTGGTGAGCCAAATAAATCTAACATAGCATTATAAGAATCAAAAGTATGGCTACCCAAGAAATTCCCTCCGGTAATTGTATCAAGGATATATCTATACAAAGGACTAGCACCTACATAAAAATTGTGGAGAAGAACTGAATTAGATTGCTTGCTGGTAGATCTATTTTGAGCATTGCAAATTCTATACCAAGCATCTTTTAGATTATCTCCCTCCCTTTGTTTAAAATTTAGAACTTCATTCTCAGGAGACAACGGAGAACATATGAGACTAGCCATGACGACAAGCGAGCAAACTAACACACAAGCAATAAAAAAGGCAGACGGGCAAAAAGAGGCAAATAGAGAGGGAGAGGGAGGATAGAGAGAGAGAGGGCAAATAAAACAGCAAGGGTGATGTGGGGGAGAGGAAAACAAGAGGCAAATGGCAAATAATGTAATGTAGGAGATAGAGATTGTGATGGGTACTTGGTATGTTGACTTTTGCGCAGACTCCCTACAACGGTGCTAGAAATTCTTCTTGCTACCTCTTGAGCACTGCGTTGGATTTCCGCGAAGAGGAGAGGATGCTGCTGCAAAGTAGCGTAAGTATTTCCATCAGTTTTTGAGAACCAAGGTATCAATCAAGTGGGAGGCTACGCGCGAGTCCATCGTACCTACACAAAAACAATAGCTCAACGCAACCAACGCGCTTAGGGGTTGTCAGTCCCTTCAC
Organism: Triticum aestivum; assembly: GCF_018294505.1. Taxonomy (NCBI): domain Eukaryota; kingdom Viridiplantae; phylum Streptophyta; class Magnoliopsida; order Poales; family Poaceae; genus Triticum; species Triticum aestivum. The sequence continues at coordinate 201,626,822 of NC_057806.1, forward strand.
GGTCACTTACGAAAGTGAGATCTGATAGAGATGATAAATAATATTTTTGGTATTTTTGGTATAGAGATGCAAAGTAAAAAGTAAAAGCAAAGTAAAAGCAAAGCAATAATAAAGTGATGGAGAATGATATGATGAGAAAGAGACCTGGGGGCCATAGGTTTCACTAGTGGCTTCTCTCAAGAGCATAAGAATTCTACGGTGGGTGAACAAATTACTGTTGAGCAATTGACAGAATTGAGCATAGTTATGAGAAGATCTAGGTATGTTCATGTATATAGGCATCATGTGCGAGACAAGTAGACCGACTCCTGCCTGCATCTACTACTATTACTCCACTCATCGATCGCTATCCAGCATGCATCTAGAGTATTAAGTTAAAAAAGAGTAATGCCTTAAGCAAGATGACATGATGTAGAGGGATAGTTTCATGCAATATGATAAAAAAACCATCTTGTTATCCTCGATGGCAACATTACAATACGTGCCTTGCTGCCCCTTCTGTGACTGGGAAAGGACACCGCAAGATCGAACCCAAAGCTAAGCACTTCTCCCATGGCAAGAACAACCAATGTAGTAGGCCAAACCAAACTAACAATTCGAAGAGACTTGCAAAGATAACCAATGATGCATAAAAGAATTCAGAGAAGATTCAAATATTATTCATAGATAGACTTGATCATAAACCCACAATTCATCGGTCTCAACAAACACAACACAAAAAGAAGATTACATCGAATAGATCTCCACGAGAGAGTGGGAGAACATTGTATTGAGATCCAAAAAGAGAGAAGAAGACATCTAGCTACTAACTATGGACCTGTATGTCTGAAGTAAACTACTCACACTTCATCAGAGGGGCTTGGATGATGATGTAGAAGCCCTCTGTGATCAATGCCCCCTCCGGCGGAGCTCCGGAACAGGCCCCAAGATGGGATCTCGTGGATACAGAAAGTTGCGGCGGTGGAATTAGGTTTTAGGCTTCGTCTCTGATCGTTTAGGGGTACGTGGATATATATTGGAGGAAGAAGTACGTCGGTGGAGCTTCGAGGGGCCCACGAGGCAGGGGGCGCGCCCTAGGGGGCCGCCCTCCACCCTGGTGACCGCCTTGTGGCTTTCTTGACGGAGGGTCCAAGTCTCCTGGATCTTATCTGATGAGAAAATCACGTTTCCGAAGGTTTCATTCCGTTTGGACTCCATTTGATATTCCTTTTCTTCGAAACCCTAAAACAGGCAAAAAACATCAATTCTGGGCTGGGCCTCCGGTTAATAGATTAGTCCCAAAAATAATATAAAAGTGGATAATAAAGCCCAATAATGTCTAAAACAGTAGATAATATAGCATGGAGCAATCAAAAATTATAGATATGTTGGAGACATATCATAGAGCTACTAGCAGCAGGAGGCGGGAGCAGGTGGTCTCGGCGGCGCTGGAGGAAGAAGATGAGAGATTGAAGATGGATGCCGGTTGTTGGATGTAAATCCAACGGCTAACGATGTCAGAATCATTTGTTGACTAAGTTGACAACGACTTGCGTTGGCTTCGACGTTTTGGCGCACATTTCAGCCTCCAAAAATGTGGCACGTATTCAAGCCATTATTTCAGAATTTACAATCAATTTGGGCTGTCAATCTTTTTTTAGAATTACAGTCCGTTTGCTGGGCTGGGTGAACAAATAATGTAGCGTCCATGTGGCCCATTTATTTGTTTGCTACAAACTGAGTGGATGTGACGCCCCGAGACCGTTGCGCCAGGTGTCTTCCAGTTATGCGCTGTCGTTGCCATGTCATTTGCTTGCGTGTTGCATCTTGTCATGTCATCATGTGCATTGCATCATCATCTTTTCAAAACCTGCATCCATCCGGGTTTCCCCCAGTTCTTTCCGTTGTCTGTTTTGAGCACAGACACACTTGCACGCGCCCGCGGCATGTCCGAAATATTATTTTATAAGTGGCTGGAAAATGTTCTCGGAATAGGTTGAAAGTTGGCGTGTGGTCTTATTATAGTGTAGATAGACCGCTGTCAAGTTTCATCGCATTCGGAGGTCGTTTGATAGCCCAACCGTTAAACTATAGCGGTGTTATAGCCGGGCACACGTCGGACATTTTCGGTCTCCGGAAACAGTCGCCGGGCCTTCTCTCTTCTCTTTTCTTAGCCTGAAGCTTTTTGTATAGTCCGCTGTCAACCGCCAGGCCCCGAAACCCTCTCTGCATAGTGCATCGAACCCCTTGCGTGCGTCCGGAAGTTGTCCCAAACCCGACCCGGACAGTCGTTTCCGTTGTGTCCGGATCATCCCCAAACATCTACAAAACGTCTCCATTTTGTTAATTGGACTTCTCAACATATTTTTTTCTCGACCACTCGATTTTATTGGAGGGACGGATTAGCCCCTACCCAAATATCCACATGCTTTATATGTATCAGTCCAACCCTAAAAATTAGGAACTTTGTCCCTCCACCGCCGCCATCGGGTCGCATCCCACGTCGGGATTGCCTCGCCCGATCCTCCTCGATCCCCTCGCGCAACCATTGCATTCCATCGATCCATCCATCCAACCGTATCTCCCAGCACCCACCTCCTCGCCCCAAGCAGCTCGCGAGGCCCCGACCTCCTCAGCTCGTCCGGCCCAGCAGCAACCTTGCCGGAGCTGCACCCGCGTCCCCGCCGACGACCACCTCCATCAGGCCAAACCCCGCACCTGCTCGCTGCTTCTCCTTCCCTTCTTCTCTCGTTCCCTCTGGTTTCCTCTCTCACGTGTGGTCTCTCTTCTCCATAAAATTCGCAGGCCACCATGGACAGCCCCACGAGCTCCCTCGCAGCCGCTGCATCTAGCGTCTCAACGGAGAACGCCAGCCTCGCCCGGTTTCAGCCGCCCCTGCTTCCAGTCGAGCCTCAGTGCCCTGGATCCAGTCGTCCCCGCAACGTCTCGCCGCGCCAAGCCCCTCCAGCCGCGGGTCTCCTTCGTTGCATCGATGCGGCAGCAGTTCGGGCAGAGGAGGACGGCGCCTCTGCCTCGACACCCCTCGCGTTGCCTGCGTGCGTTGACCGCTGCGCGAGGCCCAGCGGTGCCCAAGGCCCAGCAACATCTTTTTGTCACCAGATCCGGCCCAGCCGCTTCTCCACTTTCGGCCCATGGCCCGATGTGAACATAGCCCAGCCCCTTCACTATTCTGTGCATGTGCTTCTGATAGTTATGTTGCGCCTATTGCCTTACTGGGCCTCTCCTTAGATTCAGCCTAGTAAAGTTTTTTTCCTGTTCTACGAATTTGTCTATTTTTCTAGAAAACAGTTGTTTTACAGAAAAGTCCCCAGACAACATGCATATAATAACTCACAAACCGTGCATCGGTTTAAAACAAACTTAATATGGAAGTTGCTTAGAATTTTGTCAGGTTTCACAATATGTCATTTTCATCCATGTTTAAAATGCTTAAAATGTTGTTTTCTTAAATTTTCTCCTATGCCATGTTAAAATGCTTTATTTCATAACTAAATAATCGTAACTCCAAATTTAATAAACTTGATATGTAAATGGGGTGGAAAAATGCCTAGTTTAACATGGTGTACTTGTTTTACATGTTTAATAACTCTAAAAATTGTGTTTAGGGCAGAAAAGTACTAAATCTATAAAATGCTCATGAGGATTTTCTGGACTTGTTGTTTTGTTGTTCCGGCCTCATTTAAACTTGCCTAGATAGGTAGTTTTCATTATGCTTCACCTCTTGCCATGCTAACAACATTTAATATTGTTGAGTACATAAACAAGATCGAACTAAATAAGTCACGTGGTGTTTCGTCAATATGCAACTCGTTGCGTATTGTGCTCCACTTAATTTGTAGGGTTGTTTGTGCACTTCGCCATGCCATGCCTCATTAAACCGGGCATGCATCATACTTGTTTGCGCATTGTGCCATGCTTATGTGGTGGTTGTTTACTATATTGTGTGGTTCTTTCCGGTGTTGCTTCTTCGGGTTGGTTCCGATAACGTCGCGTTTGTGAGGAACTGTTCGACTACGTCCATTTGTCTTCTTCATGGACTCGTTCTTCTTCCTTGCGGGATCTCAGGCAAGATGACCATACCCTCGAAATCACTTCTATCTTTGCTTGCTAGATGCTCGCTCTTTTGCTATGCCTATGCTACGATACCTACCACTTACTTATCATGCCTCCCATATTTCCACATCAAACCTCTAACCCACCTTGTCCTAGCAAACCGTTGTTTGTCTATGTTACCGCTTTGCTCAGCCCCTCTTATAGCATTGCTAGTTGCAGGTGAAGATTGGAGTTTGTTCCATGTTGGAACATGGATATTTTGTTGGGATACCACAATATTACCTTTTCAATTGTAATGCACCTATATACATGGTAAAGGGTGGAAGGCTCGGCCTTATGCCTGGTGTTTTGTTCCACTCTTGCCGCCCTAGTTTCCGTCATATCGGTGTTAGGTTCCCGGGTTTTGCGTTCCTTACACAGTTGGGTTATAATGGGAACCCCTTGACAGTTCGCCTTGAATTGAACTCCTCTAGCAATGCCAAACATTGGTTTTACCATTCGCCACCTAGCCTCTTTTTCCCTTGGGTTCCGCGGACTCAAGGGTCATCTTTATTAAACCCCCCTGGCATGTGCTCCTCTGAGTGTTGGTCCAAAACAGAGTCACTTGCAGCACCACCTCGGGGAAACTCGAGGGATGGTTTTAGTTGTACGTAGTGTTCATCTGAGTGTGCCCTGAGAATGAGATATGTGCAGCTCCTATCGGGATTTGTCACCACATTCGGGCGGTGTTGCTGGACTTGTTTTACCATTGTCGAGGATGTCTTGTAACCGGGATGCCGAGTTTGATTGGATTGTCTTGGGAGAAGGAATATCATTCATTGATCATGAGAGCTTGTGATGGGCTAAGTTAGGACATCCCTGCAGGGATTAAACTTTCGAAAGCCGTGCCCACGGTTATGGGCAGATGGGAATTTGTTAATGTCCAGTTGTAGAAAACCTGAAGTTGATCTTAATTAAAGTGCATCAACCGCATGTGTAACCGTGAAGGTCTCTTTCCGGAGGAGTCCAGAAAGTGAACACGATGTTGGAGTAATGCTTGACGTAGGTTGTACTAGGATCACTTCTTGATCATAGTTGTTCGACCGTTCTTTTGCCTTCTCTTCTCGATCTCATTTGCGTATGTTAGCCAACAAATATGCTAGTCGCTTGCTGCAGCTCCAGCTCATACCTTTTTACCATACCTATAAGTTTCAATAGTCTTGATCGCGAGGGTGTGAGATTGCTGGGTCCCCGTGACTCACAGATACTTCGAAAACCAGTTTGCAGGTACCGATGAAACCGTGCAGGTGAGGCAACCGAGCTCAAGGAGGAGCTCGATGAAGATCTCGTTCATTGTTTTGTTTCATTTCAGTTGATCAGTAGTGGAGCCCAGTTGGGACGATCAGGGATCTGTAGCATTTGGGGTAGTCTTCTTTTATTTTGGTTCCGTAGTCGGGCCTTGTGTGTATCTGGATGATGTAATGCTTTATTCTTGTAATTGTGTGAAGTGGAGATTGTAAGCCAACTATGTACCTTTTTCCCTTATGTATTACATGGGTTGTGTGAAGATTACCTCACTTGCGATATTGCTTTCAATGCGGTTATGCTTCTAAGTCATTCTTCGACACATGGGAGATATAGCCGCATCGAGGGCATTACAAGTTGGTAATCAGAGCCTTCCCCGACCTTAGGAGCCCCCTGCTTGATCGAATCGCTGGCGTTGTTGAGGCTAGAAATTTTTTTTGAGCCATTTAGGATTATATATATTATTTTTACTCCTCAGTCCCTTCGTCGCTCAGGTGAGGCATCTTGACGTAGAGTTTTGACTCTTCTCTTCTCAAATTTCACTAATTTTTTTTAGGATCATGCGGGTATCTTGGAATCGTTCCGATGGTTTTGTGATGATAACATTGTTCTTGGTGCCTCCTGACATTTAGGGGTTGTGGCAGTGTACCGGGGAGTTGTGCTCCGAGGTGTTGTCGTCACAATTTTATCATTGAGATACTGGAATACCTGAGTTTCGCCGACATCAAAAATCTCTTTTATGTACTTGTTTGTGAGATAACCTCGACGCCACCCAGTACTGGGGCGGGAGTTCGGTAGTATTGCCATAACTCGTATAATGGATGCTTTTCGAAGGTTGAGGTAAATGCTTTCCAAAGGTTTCTTGGTTATGTGTTGAAGGATGGATACAGCTGGATGTAGGATTGCTAGTTTTGGGTTAGATATTATGCTTCCCCTGTATCCCCAACACCTGATTGCATCACCGGAAAGTTTCGGAAGTTTATAAGTGGGAATTCAAGTAACTCTTAGGATATCTTTCCGACAGATGTATGATATGAAATTGGGGTTCGATGTCTAGTGGTCCGCCTATTCACGGTTGGTTTTACAGTGGTCTCGTTGTGTCTTAAAGAGTCCTTGGCTATGCTGACTCGGGGATGCTTCGTATGTCATGTGCATTGCCTTGTACATGATGGTGCTGTACGATCGAGCCCATGTAGGCCCCACCATGAAAACTTCGGACAAAATATCTATCATATGTTTGTTCCGGCTTATTTTGCAAGCCAATCCTTTGTTTTGTTTTTGAGTTGTGGTATTCGTGTCGCTTCCAAGTCAAGTTTTGATTCCATACCTTCCCCAAATGGTGTTCTCATACTACGATGTGAATACCAATCCTTCATGATAATCCAGATTGTTTTGTCAATCCTTTACCGGTGTGCTTCTCTTCAAGTGGATCCGATTATTTCAACATCCGCAAGATCAAGTATTAGTTCTTCTCAACGGTGTTTGCTTCATCCGTCTTCAAGTTGCCTTTGTTTTCCCACCCTCCCTCCCTTTGTTTCTTCAAGGACTCAGATTTCTTCATCAAGTATCCATCTTATTGATGGGAAGTCTCTCCATGTTTTCCATCAATGTTCTTATCCGGTGATACTCAAGAAGATACGAATGGAGCTTCAAGTTATCTTTTGTTGTTTGTTCTCTTCTTCGGTGGATTCAATTCAAGCTTTTAGTGTTGATCATTTTCCTTTCCTTGGTTGAAATACCTTCTCATGCCGGGACTCTTCATATTAATTCATTTCTCACTATTCAATTGTTCTGGAGTGCTCAAGATATCTCGAAGATTCATGTTTCTGCTCTGCTTTCGTTAAAACTATTTCCAGGTTGTTATCTCATTCATGCCTTTTAATTCAACCGGCGCAGTCTTTCTTTTAAATCATTTCAATGGTGTTTCTTTTGAGTGGGCCCTAACCCACAGGTCTTTTCCAGGATCTTACCTAACTCTTCAAATTCTTTCTGGAGTTACTTTCAAATTCATCTCAAAGTTTGACGTAAGAATGAGTTATCATCAGTCAGTTGGTTTCTTCAAGATACTTCTAAGTATTTCCATCGTGGCTCTACCTCGTCGCTTTTGATTCTTCCGGAGTGTCTCAACAATTCTTAGTGGTGGTTCTCGTCATCTTTCTCAACATCTGAAGGCAGAAAAAGAGCTTCTCTGCAATCATATCTGTTCTTCCAAAGACTCATGGTTCTACCATTATGCCATCCTCTCAATCGAGAATTCTTTTCACCTACCGGAGCAATTCAAGATTCTTTTCAATTTGAATCTCCGAAGGCAACCATTTCGGGTTTATTCCTCCTCGGCTTTCAACTCTCGTTCTCCAAATCTGACCGGTGCTTCATTCATATATCCTCTAATCAGTTCATAATCTCTTCGTTCTCTTGTATCTAAACTCTCTCATGTATCTTCGTTCATGTGCTAATTCCTACCGGTGATTCACCCCTTTACTTCGTTCATTTTCAATTCTAACGGTGGTTCGTTCAAGAGTTCTCTTCCTTGGTTATGAAGTCATTTATTCATTGTTTCAATCCCACCGGTGGTTCCATAATACCCTCTCAAGTTTGTGTTATATCTCTCTTAATCTTTTCTACGAGAATAAGTAATATGTCAAATCCGTTGATTGTCATCAATTTAATTGGTGAATGATAAGAATAATGTAATTCTTATTCTTCTTTCATCGAGTAAATTCAATTTCTGATTTCCGGAGTGGTTCATCATATCACATTCTTGGTTCGAGATGCTTTATCTTTCTTTTCCGGAGTTCCAAGTTTCCATTTTATCTCGTCGCAAAGTTTCATCCATCATTTTCTCTTCGCTCAAGTCATCTTGTCAACCCATCAATTTCTTCGAGCATGAGCTCTTCTCAATCCATCAATCTCTTCGTTTGAGTTATTTTGGGTTATATTTCACCTAAAGCTTTCCCTAAGGATTGTTGCTATTTATGGTGTTTATAAATGACCCAAGTTCTTCTTTTATTCTTCCGGTGAATAAGTTTCTCGTCTCCTTCTTGTTATCAAGCCAATCTATTGTTTTTCCGTGAGTGGCAGAATTTCACCTCAAGATTTCGAGATGTTTTCCATAAGCCCACTTCAAGCCTATCTTTTCATTGTTGGGTTTCCAACAACTCCATTCGACCCTTCTCCTAAAGATGTCTTTTCAAGCTCTTTTGTGGCAGAAGTTGGCATTTTCTTCTCCTTTCTCCTATTTCAATTATCTATCTTCTATTCTTTTGTTCCGGAGGTATTGTGATGTTGCTCTTTTCAACCCATCATCTCGTTTGTCAAAGATCATGTTCTTTTCATGCCTATCCATTTAACCGGAGTGTTGTGCCCTTTTGCTCAAGTTCTTTTCACCTGATCAGGCCTTGCACCTCTTTTCAACCGGAGTGATGTCTGAGATCTTCTTACCCCTTGTTCCATTCATTCAATACTTCCGGAGGTTGTATGTTGTGATTTCATTAAGTGTCTTCTCATCTTATCAAGTTTTTATTCAATTCCTTTTCTTTTCAATCGGAGTGCTGTCCGAAGTTGTTCTTCCTTGTCCCACTTTTTCTAACGGAGCGTTTTCAAATTCGTTCATATCCGTTGGATTCTTTTCTCGAAATGGCTTAACCTTTTCAAGGTTCATGGTTTCACTCGTTTGTCAAAGAAGCAACTTAGTTTTGCTTCTTCTCTTTCTCTTCCGTTTTCCCTCCAGTGCCATTCTAGATCTTGGGCCAAGATCCTCAAATCCTCTCGTAGTGGTGGAGTGTTGTGACGCCCCGAGACCGTTGCGCCAAGTGTCTTCCAGTTATTCGTTGTCGTTGCCATGTCATTTCTTGCGTGTTGCATCTTGTCATGTCATCATGTGCATTGCATCATCATGTTTTCAAAACCTTCATCCGTCCGGGCTTCCCCCATTTCTTTCCGTTGTTCGTTTTGAGCCTAGACAAAACTTGCACGCGCCCGCCACATGTCCGAAATATTATTTTATAAGTGGCCGGAAAATGTTCTCGGAATGGGTTGAAAGTTGGCGTGCGGTCTTATTATAGTGTAGATAGACCGCCTGTCAAGTTTCATCGCATCCGGAGGACGTTTTCTCTCCCCGGAAACAGTCGTCAGGCCTTCTCTCTTCTCTTTTCTCAGCCTGAAGCTTTCTGCACAGTCTGCTATCAACCGCCAGGCCCCGAAACCCTCTCTGCACAGTGCATCGAACCCCTCGCGCGTGTCCGGAAGTTGTTCCGAACCCGACTCGGACAGTCGTTTCCGTTGTGTCCGGATCATCCCCAAACATCTACAAAACGTCTCCGTTTTGTTAATTGGACTTCCCAACATATTTTTTCTCGACCGCTCGATTTTATTGGAGGGATGGATTAGCCCCCACCCAAATATCCACATGCTGTATATGTATCAGTCCAACCCTAAAAATTAGGAACTTTGTCCCTCCACCACCGCCATAGGGTCGCATCCCACCTCGGGATCGCCTCGCCTGATCCTCCTCGATCCCCTTGCGCAACCAGTGCATTCCATCGGTCCATCCATCCAACCGTATCTCCCAGCGCCCACCTCCTCACCGCGAGCAGCTCGCGAGGCCCCGACCTCCTCAGCTCGTCCGGCCCTGCTGCAACCTTGCCGGAGCTGCACCCGCGTCCCCGCCGGCGACCACCTCCATTAGGCCGGACCCCTCACCCGCTCGCTGCTTCTCCTTCCCTTCTTCTCTCGTTCCCTCTGGTTTCCTCTCTCACATGTGGTCTCTCTTCTCCATAAAATTCACAGGCCACCATGGACAGCCCCAGGAGCTCCCTCGCAGCCGCCGGATCTGGAGTCTCACCGGAGAACGCCGTCCTCACCCGGTTTCAGCCGCCCTTGCTTCCGGTCGAGCCTCCCTGCCCTAGATCCGGTAGTCCCCGCGACGTCCCGCCGCGCCAAGCCCCTCGAGCCGCGGGTCTCCTTCGCTGCATCGATGCGGCAGCAGTTCGGGCAGAGGAGGATGGCGCCTCTGCCTCGACACTCCGCGCGTCGCCTGCGTGTGTTGACCGCTGCGCAAGGTCCAGCGGTGCCCAAGGCCTAGCAACATATTCTTGTCACCAGATCCGGCCCAACCGCTTCTCCACTTTCGGCCCATGGCCCGATGTGAGCATAGCCCAGCCCCTCCGCTATTCTGTGCCTGTGTGTCTGATAGTTATGTTGCGCCTATTTCCTTACTGGGCCTCTCCTTAGATTTAGCCCAGTAAAGTTTTTTTCCTGTTCTACGAATTTGTCTATTTTTCCAGAAAACTGTTGTTTTACAGAAAAGTCCCTAGACAACATGCATATAATAACTCACAAACCGTGCATCGGTTTAAAACAAACTTTATATGGAAGTTGCTTAGAATTTTGTCTAGTTTCATAATATGTCATTTTCATCCATGTTTAAAATGCTTAAAATGTTGTTTGCTTAAATTTGCTCATATGCCATGTTAAAATGCTTTATTTCATAACTAAATAACCGTAACTCCAAATTTAATAAACTTTATATGTAAATGGGGTGGAAAAATGCCTAGTTTAACATGGTGTACTTGTTTTGCATGTCTAATAACTCTAAAACTGTGTTTAGGGAAGAACAGTACTAAATCTAAAATGCTCATGAGGATTTTCCGAACTTGTTGTTTTGTTGTTCCGGCCTCATTTAAACTTGCCTAGATAGGTAGTTTTCATTATGCTTCACCTCTTGCCATGCTAACAACATTTAATATTGTTGAGTACATAAACAAGATCGAACTAAATAAGTCACGTGGTGTTTCGTCAATATGCAACTCGTTGCATATTGAGCTCCACTTAATTTGTAGGGTTGTTTGTGCACTTTGCCATGCCTCATTAAACCGGACATGCATCATACTTGTTTATGCATCGCGCCATGCTTATGTGGTGGTTGTTTAATATGTTGTGTGCTTCTTTCTAGTGTTGCTTTTTCGGGTTGGTTCCGATAACGTCGCGTTTTTGAGTAACTATTCGACTATGTCCGTTTGTCTTCTTCAGGGACTCGTTCTTCTTCCTTGCGGGATCTTAGGCAAGATGACCATACCCTCGAAATCACTTATATCTTTCCTTGCTAGATGCTCGCTCTTTTGCTATGCCTATGCTGCGATACCTACCACTTGCTTATCATGCCTCCCATATTGCCACATCAAACCTCTAACCCACCTTGTCCTAGCAAACCGTTGTTTGGCTATGTTACCGCTTTGCTCAGCCCCTATTATAGCGTTGCTAGTTGAAGGTGAAGATTGGAGTTTGTTCCATGTTGGAACATGGATATTTTGTTGGGATATCACAATATTATCTTGTTAATCGTAATGCACCTATATACATGGTAAAGGGTGGAAGGCTCGGCCTTATGCACGGTGTTTTGTTCCACTCTTGCCGCCCTAGTTTTCGTCATATCGGTGTTATGTTCCTAGATTTTGCGTTCCTTACACGGTTGGGTTATAATGGGAACCCCTTGATAGTTCGCCTTGAATAAAACTCCTCCAGCAATGCCCAACATTGGTTTTACCATTCACCACCTAGCCTCTTTTTCCCTTGGGTTCCGCGGACTCAAGGGTCATCTTTATTAAACCCCCCGGAAAAGTGCTCCTCTGAGTGTTGGTCCAAAACAGAGCCACTTGCAGCACCACCTCGGGGAAACTCGATGGCTGGTTTTAGTTGTACGTAGTGTTCATCTGAGTGCGCCCTGAGAATGAGATATGTGCAGCTCCTATCGGGATTTGTCGGCACATTCGGGCGGTGTTGTTGGACTTGTTTTACTATTGTCGATGATGTCTTGTAACCTGGATGCCGAGTCTGATCGGATTGTCTTGGGAGAAGGAATATCCTTCGTTGACCATGAGAGCTTGTGATGGGCTAAGTTGGGACACCCCTGTAGGGATTGACCTTTCGAAAGCCGTGCCCGCGGTTATGGGCAGATGGGAATTTGTTAATGTCCGGTTGTAGAAAACCTGAAGTTGATCTTAATTAAAATGCATCAACCGCGTGTGTAACCGTGATGGTCTATTTTTGGAGGAGTCCGGAAAGTGAACACAGTGTTGGAGTAATGCTTGACGTAGGTTGTTCTAGGATCACTTCTTGATCATAGTTGTTCGACCGTGCTTTTGCCTTGTCTTCTCGCTCTCATTTGCGTATGTTAGCCACCAAATATGCTAGTCGCTTGCTGCAGCTCCACCTCATACCTTTTTACCCTACCTATAAGCTTAAATAGTCTTGATCGCGAGGGTGTGAGATTGCTGGGTCCCCGTGACTCACAGATACTTCCAAAACCAGTTTGCAGGTACCGATGAAACCACGCAGGTGACGCAACCGAGCTCAAGGAGGAGCTCGATGAAGATCTCGTTCATTGTGTTGTTTCATTTCAGTTGATCAGTAGTGGAGCCCAGTTGGGACGATCGGGGATCTGTAGCATTTGGGGTAGTCTTCTTTTATTTTGGTTCCGTAGTCAGGCCTTGTGTGTATCTCGATGATGTAATGCTTTATTCTTGTAATTGTGTGAAGTGGCGATTGTAAGCCAACTATGTACCTTTTTCCCTTATGTATTACATGGGTTGTATGACGATTACCTCACTTGCGACATTGCTTTCAATGTGGTTATGCCTCTAAGTCGTGCTTTGACACCTGGGAAATATAGCCGCATCGAGGGCGTTACAGTGGATGACATCTGTCCCAATGTTGAGCCGACACGTGTTTCCTCCAGCCAATGATGATTTTACACGTGGAAAATCCCCATTGGTCGGGGCTGTTAACGGGTTATCGGATCCAAAACCGGACCCGATAGCTTAACGGTGTTCCGTTATGGTGGATGCCACGTGTCGGTCACCCTTGACGAAAGCACTTCTGTGACGCGATTTATTTTCATGGAAGTGGGCACTTCCGTGATGATAATTTTGGTAATGTCATGGAACACTTCTACGACAGCACATGTATGACTATCTTGATTCTGTCATAAATTTGTCATGGATGTACATGGATGACAGAAAACGTGACCTACTGTGACAAACATGTATCATCACGGAAGTGTATTTTTTTGTACTGTATCTTCACCCCGACCAGTAGAGCAAAGAGTTGCTCGTCAACCTACTGAACCTACTGAAAATGTTTACTTTGAAATTCCTTCGGGTATGATAGAGAAACTGCTAGCTAATCCTTTCACAGGTGATGGAACATTACATCCCGATTTGCACCTAATCTATGTGGATGAAGTTTGTGGATTATTTAAGCTTGCAGGTATGCCCGAGGATGTTACCAAGAAGAAGGTCTTCCCTTTATATTTGAAGGGAGAGGCATTGCCATGGTATAGGCTATGTGATGATATGGGATCATGGAACTACCAACGATTGAAATTGGAATTTCATCAGAAGTTTTATCCTATGCATCGTGTTCATCATGATCATAATTATATATATTATTTTTGGCCTCGCGAAGGAGAAAGCATCGCTCAAGCTTGGGGAGGCTTAAGTCAATGTTATATTCATGCCCCAATCATGAGCTCTCAAGAGAAATGATTATTCAATATTTTTATGCTTGGCTTTCTCTCAGTAATCGCTCCATGCTCGATACTTCTTGTACTGGATCTTTTATGATGAAGACTATTGAATTGAAATCGGATTTATTGGAAAGAATTAAATGCAACTATGAAGATTGGGACCTCGACGAAGGTAAGGAGTCAGGTATAAGATCTAAGTTTGATTGTGTTAAATCTTTTATGGATACTGATGCTTTTCGTGAATTTAGCACTAAATATGGACTTGACTCTGAGATAGTAGCTTCTTTTTGTGAATCCTTTGCTACTCATGTTGATCTCCCTAAGGAGAAGTGGTTTAAATATAATCCTCACATTGAAGTAAAAGTAGTTGCACCTATTAAAGTTGAAGAAAAGACTATCACTTATGATGATCCCGTTGTTCCTACTTCTTATATTGAGAAACCACCTTTCCCTGTTAGAATAAAGGATCATGCTAAACCTTCAACTGTAGTCAACAAAAGTAATATTAGGACACACAAACCCCCTGAGAAAGTTAAAGTTGAACCTAAAATTGCTATGGTTAAAGATCTCTTGGCCGATAATATTGATGGGCATGTTATTTACTTCTGCAATGAAGCTGCTAGAATTGCTAGACCTGATGCTAAAAATGAATATAGACATGTTGTAGGCATGCCTATTATTTCCGTTAAAATAGGAGAACATTGTTATCATGGCTTATGTGATATGGGTGCTAGTGGAAGCACAATACCTCATTCCTTATAGAAAGAAATTATGCATGATATTTCACCTACTAAGATAGAAGATATAGATGTTACAATTAAGCTTGCCAATATAGATACTATTTCGCCAGTTGGGATTGTTAGAGATGTTGAAGTCTTGTGTGGGAAAGTTAAATATCCTGCTGATTTTCTTGTTCTTGGTTCTCCACAAGATAGCTTTTGTCCCATTATATTTGGTAGACCCTTCTTGAATACTGTTAATGTTAAGATAGACTGCAATAAGGATATTGTTTCTGTTTGTTTAGGGGATATGTCTCATGAGTTTAATTTTGCTAAATTTAGTAGAAAACTCCGTGATGAGAAATTTCCTAGTAAAGATGAAATTATTGGTCTTGCTTCTATTGTCGTGCCTCCTAATGATCCTTTAGAACAATATTTTCTAGAGCATAAAAATGATATGTATATGAATAAAAGAAGGGAAATAGATGAAGTATTCTTTAAACAGGAACCTATTTTGAAACACAACTTGCCTGTTGAAATCCTAGGGGATCCTCCTCCACCCAAGGGTGATCCCGTGTTTGAGCTTAAACCATTGCCTGATACTCTTAAATATGCTTATCTTGATGAAAAGAAGATATATCCTGTTATTATTAGTGCTAACCTTTCAGAGCATGAAGAAGAGACATTATTGAAAACTCTGAAGAAGCACCGTGCTGCTATTGGATATACTCTTGATGATCTTAAGGGCATTAGTCCCACTCTATGTCAACACAAAATAAATTTGGGGAAAGACGCCAAACCAGTTATTGATCACCAACGACGACTAAATCCTAAGATGAAAGAAGTGGTAAGAAAAGAAATACTAAAGTCCTTGAAGCATGTATTATATATCCCGTTGCTGATAGTCAGTGGGTAAGCCATGTCCATTGTGTCCCTAAGAAGGGAGGTATTACTATCGTTCCTAATGACAAAGAGGAATTGATTCCGCAAAGAATTATTACAGGTTATAGGATGGTGATTGAATTCCGCTAATTAAATAAAGCCACTCAAAAGGATCATTACCCTTTACCTTTCATTGATCAAATGCTAGAAAGATTATCCAAAATACACATTTTTGCTTTCTAGATGGTTACTCTGGTTTCTCTCAAATACCTGTGTCAGCTGATGATCAAGAAAAGACTACTTTTACTTGCCCTTTTGATACCTTTGCTTATAGACGTATGCCTTTTGGTTTATGTAATGCACCTGCTACCTTTCAAAGATGCATGATGGCTATATTCTCTGACTTCTGTGAAAAGATTTGTGAAGTTTTCATGGATGATTTCTCTGTTTATGGATCCTCTTTTGATGATTTCTTGAGCAACCTTGATCGAGTTCTGCAGAGATGTGAAGAAACTAACCTTGTCATGAATTGGGAGAAGTGCCACATTATGGTTAATGAAGGTATTGTCTTGGGGCATAAAATTTCTGAAAGAGGTATTGAAGTTGACAAACCTAAAGTTGATGCTATTGAAAAGATGTCATGTCCCAAGGACATCAAATGTATAAGAAGTTTCCCTCGCCAGGACGGTTTTTATAGGAGGTTCATTAAGGACTTCTCAAAAATTTCCTGGCCTCTGACTAATCTATTACAAAAAGATATTCCTTTTGTCTTTGATGATGATTGTGTAGAAGCATTTGAAATACTTCAGAAAGCCTTGATTTCTGCACCTATTGTTCAGCCACCCGATTGGAATTTACCCTTTGAAATCATGTGTGATGCTAGTGACTATTCTGTAGGTGCTGTTCTAGGACAAAGAGTTGATAAAAAATTAAATGTTATTCAATATGCTAGTAAAACTCTAGACAATGCCCAGAGAAATTATGCTACTACTGAAAAGGAATTCTTAGCAGTTGTTTTTGCTTGTGATAAGTTCTGACCTTATATTGTTGATTCTAAAGTAACTATTCACACTGATCATGCTGCTATTAAACATCTTATGGAAAAGAAAGATGCTAAACCTAGACTTATTAGATGGGTTCTCCTGCTACAAGAATTTGATTGGCATATTATTTATAGAAAGGGAGCCGAGAACCCTATTGCAGACAACTTGTCTAGGTTAGAGAATGTTCTTGATGACCCACTACCTATTGATGATAGCTTTCCTGATGAATAATTAGCTGTCATAAATGCTTCTCGCACTGCTCCCTGGTATGCTGATTATGCCAAGTACATTGTTGCTAAATTTGTATCACCTAGTTTCACATATCAGCAAAAGAAAAAGTTCTTCTATGATTTAAGACACTTCTTCTAGGATGACCCACATCTTTATAAAGAAGGAGTAGATGGTGTTATTAGACGTTGTGTACCTGAGCATGAACAGGAACAGATCCGAGCAAGTGTCACTCTGAAGCTTATGGAGGATACCATGCAGGAGATAGAAATGCACATAAGGTATTGCAATCCGGTTTTTATTGTCCTACTCTCTTCAAAGATGCCCGTTAGTTTGTCCTATCTTGTGATGAATGTCAGAAAATTGGTAATATTAGAAGACGTCAAGAAATGCCTATGAATTATTCACTTGTTATTGAACCATCTGATGTTTGGGGCTTCGATTATATGGGACCGTTTCCTTCCTCTAATAGGTATACACATATTTTAGTTGCTGTTGATTACATTACTAAGTGGGTAGAAGCTATTCCAACTAGTAGTGCTGATAATAACACCTCTATTAAGTTGCTTAAAGAAGTTATTTTTCCGAGGTTTGGAGTCCCTAGATATTTAATGACTGATGGTGGTTCACATTTTATTCATGGTGCTTTTCGTAAAATGCTTGCTAAGTATGATGTTAATCATAGAATTGCATGTCCATATCATCCACAGTCTAGTGGTCAAGTAGAATTAAGTAACAGAGAGCTCAAATTAATTTTGCAAAAGACTGTAAACAGAACTAGAAAGAATTGGTCCAAGAAACTTGATGATGCATTATGGGCATATAGAACTGCATATAAAAATCCTATGGGTATGTCTCCGTATAAAATGGTTTCTTGTAAAGCATGTCACTTACCTCTTGAATTAGAACATAAGGCATATTGGGATATTAAAGAGCTCAACTATGACTTCAAACTTGCTAGTGAGAAGAGGCTTTTTGACCTTAGCTCACTTGATGTATGGAGAACCCAGGCTTATGAGAATGCCAAATTGTTTAAAGAAAAAGTTAAAAGATGGCATGACAAAAGGATACAAAAGCGTGAGTTTAATTTAGGTGATTATGTATTGTTATACAACTCTCGTTTAAGATTTTTTGCAGGCAAACTTCTCTCTAAATGGGAAGGTCCTTACGTTATCGAGGAGCTATATCGCTCCGGTGCTATAAAAATCAAAAACTTCGAAGGCACAAATCCGATGGTGGTGAACGGTCAAAGAATCAAACATTATATCTCAGGTAATCCCATAAATGCTGAAACTAATATTATTGAAACTGTAACCCCGGAGGAATACAGAAGGGACACTTTCCGGAACATTTCAGACTCCAAAAAGGAATAGGTACGTGGTACAGTAAGTAAACCGACTCCAAAACTGTCCTAATGGCAATTTTTCACTATTTTGGAATATTTAAGAAAACAGGAAAATAAGAAGAAGACCTGAAAGGACACGAGGCTTCCACGAGGGTGGAGGGTGCGCCCTACCCCCCTGGGTGTGCCCCCTGCCTCGTGGGCACCTCGTGTGCTCTCCGGACTCCGTTTTCGTACATGATACTTCTTTTGGTCGGTAAAAAATCATTATATAATCTCCCAAGGGTTTTAACCACCGTGTCACGCAAATATCCTCTGTTTTTGTTTCGAGTTGCTTCTACTGGAGATTAGAGCAATATGTCATCCCAAGATTCAGAGGGACAAAGCTATGTGGCTGATTACCTTGCAGATCATAAGGTCTATGGGGACTTGGAGCATTGTTGTTGGAACACGGAGGAAGAAGAAGACTATGAGCCTAAAGGAAAGGAGGAGACGAGCTTGCATGAAGATGAAGTCCCATTACCTCAACCTGGGGACATGCATGTGGAGTTCAAAAAGTCAAGCCTCCCCAATAGAGCAAAGAAACCTAAGATCGAATTTATCCCTTTTCGTCTCTTACAGGAGAACAAACAAGAACTATGCAAAAAGGTACTAAGCCTTGAGCGGGAGATCGAGGACCTAAAGGAGCAGAATTCTATCCTCAAGTGCAAATTAAGGAAGAATCGCACATCATCAACAACTCCATCTCCTTCACCGAGGAAGGAAACATAAACACATGGGTACGGGCACTCCCCTTGGCAACTTCCAAGCTTGGGGGAGTGCCCCGGTATCGTATCACCATCACACCTTTTATCTTTACCGTTTTTCTTAGTTCGATCCTTATGATAATATCTTGATCTAGTAGAATAAAGTTTTAGTATGATTTAGTTGTTAGTTTTGCTTTATGATACTTCTATGTAATCGAGTCCGTGAGCTATATATGATAAAGATTAGTGTTGAGTCAAGTGCCTGATTATTTTGCCATGATCTTGAGGAAATAAAAAGACAAAGAATAAAAAGAAATAAAGGGATCATATGGATCTTATGGAGAGTAATGACTTCACATATAAAAGTATGATGAATAAAAGTTGTTGAAAGTTGATAAACATAGTTTTGGTCATCGTTGCAATTAATAGGAAGTAATAAAGAAAGAGAGGTCTTCACATATAAATATACTATCTTGGACATCTTTTATAATTGTGAGCACTCATTAAAATATGACATGCTAAAGAGTTGACGTTGGACAAGGAAGACAACGTAATGGGTTATGTTTTCTTACATCTGAGATAAATTATATTGTCATGGATCGTCCAACATGTTGAGCTTGCCTTTCCCTCTCTTGCTAGCCAATTTCTTTGCACAAAGTAGAGATACTACTTGTGCTTCCAAATATCCCTAAAGCCAGTTTTGCCATGAGAGTCCACCATACCTACCTATGGATTGAGTAAGATCCTTCAAGTAAGTTGTCATTGGTGCACGCAATAAAAATTGATCTCTAAATATGTATGATATATTAATGTGGAGAAAATAAGCTTTATACGATCTTGTGATGTGGAAGAAATAAAAGCAACGGACTACATAATAAAGGTCCATATAACAAGTGGCAATATAAAGTGACATTCTTTTGCATTAAGATTTTGTGCATCCAACCATAAAAGCGCATGACAACCTCTGCTTCCCTCTGCGAAGGGCCTCTCTTTTACTTTTATCTTCTACCTTATATAAGAGTCATGGTGATATCCACCTTTCCTTTTTACATTTTATCCTTTTGCAAGCACAATGTGTTGCAAAGATCCTGATAAATATAGCTAATTGGATGTGAGTTTTCATGAACTATTATTGTTGACATTACCCTTGAGGTAAAAAGTTGGGAGGCAAAACTATAAGCCCCTATCTCTCTCTGGGTCCGATTAAAACTTCATACCCATAAATATTGCGTGAGTGTTAGCAATTGTGAAAGACTAAATGATAGTTGAGTATGTGGACTTGCTGAAAAGCTCTTATATTGACTCTTTCCTATGTTATGATAAATTGCAATTGCCTCAATGACCGAGATTAGAGTTTGTTGGTTCTCAATGAAGTTTATGATTCATACTTGAAATTGTGAATGAATTGTTACTTTAGTATAAGAGATCATATGACAATATATATATATATATATGTTGCTATTCTAAGAATGATCATGATGCCCTCATGTCCGTATTTTATTTTATCGACACCTCTATCTCTAAACATGTGGACGTATTTTTCGATATCGGCTTTCGCTTGAGGACAAGTGAGGTCTAAGCTTGGGGGAGTTGATACGTCCACTTCGCATCATGCTTTTATATCGATATTCATTGCATTATGGGCAGTTATTACACATTATGTCACAATACTTATGCCTTTTCTCTCTTATTTTACAAGGTTTACATGAAGAGGGGGAATGCCGGCAGCTGGAATTCTAGGATGGAAAAGGAGAAAATATTAGACACCTATTCTGCACAACTCCAATAGTCCTGAAACTTCATGAAAGATATTTTTGGAATTAATAAAATATACTGGAGAAAGAATCCACCAGAGGGGGCCCACACCCTGGCCACGAGGGTGGGGGCCCGCCCTACCCCCCTGGGCACGCCCCCTACCTCGTGGGCCCCTTGGTGGCCCTATGATGCCCATCTTCTGCTATATGAGGTCTTTCGTCTGAGAAAAAATCATAAGCAAGCTCACGGGACGAAACTCCACCGCCACGAGGCGGAACCTTGGCCGAACCAATCTAGGGCTCCGGCGGAGCTGTTCTGCCGGGGAAACTTCCCTCCGGGAGGGGGAAATCATCACCATCGTCATGACTAACGATCCTCTCATTGGGAGGGGGTCAATCTCCATCAACATCTTCACCAGCACTATCCCATCTCAAACCCTAGTTCATATCTTGTATCCAATCTTTGTATCCAAACCTCAGATTGGTACATGTGGGTTGCTAGTAGTGTTGAATACTCCTTGTAGTTGATGCTAGTTGGTTTACTTGGTGGAAGATCATATGTTCAGATCCATTATGCATAGTAATACCCCTCTGATTATGAACATGAATAGGCTTTGTGAGTAGTTACGTTTGTTCCTGAGGACATGGGAGAAGTCTTGCTATAAGTAGTCATGTGAATTTGGTATTCGTTCGATATTTTGATGACATGTATGTTGTCATCCCTCTAGTGGTGTCATGTGAACATCTACTACATGACACTTCACCATTGTTTGAGTCTAGAGGGAGGCATTGGGAAGTAATAAGTAGATGATGGGTTGCTAGAGTGATAGAAGCTTAAATCCTAGTTTATGCGTTGCTTCGTAAGGGGCTGATTTGGATCCATATGTTTCATTCTATTGTTAGGTTTACCTTAATACTTCTGTTGTAGTTGCGGATGCTTGCAATGGGGGTTAATCATAAGTAGGATGCTTTTCCAAGTAAGGGCACTACCCAAGCACCGGTCCACCCACATATCAAATTATCAAAGTACCGAACACGAATCATATGAACGTGATGAAAACTAGCTTGACGATAATTCCCATGTGTCCCCGGGAGCGCTTTCCTTTATATAAGAGTTTGTCCAGGCTTGTCCTTTGCTACAAAAAGGATTGGGCCATCTTGCTGCACCTTATTTACTTTTATTACTTGCTACTTGTTACAAATTACTTTATCACAAACTATCTGTTACCGATAATTTCATAGCTTGCAGATAATACCTTACTAAAACCTGCTTATCATTTTCTTCTGCTCCTCATTGGGTTCGACACTCTTACTTATCGAGAAGGCTACGATAGATCCCCTACACTTGTGGGTCATCAAGGCTCAATCACATTGGAGGTGGTCTTCGGCTCGCCGGACAACTTCCGCAGCGAAGACTTGATTTTCGATATCGTCCCCTTCCGCAGTGGTACCACGCACTATTCGGACGAACCGCGTTCGCTCGTTTCAATGCAGTCCCGCACTACGCCTTTCTCAAACTCAAGATGCCCAGACCACGCGGTGTTATAACAGTAAATGGAAGCATGGAACAATCCGTCCGCTCTGAGGAGCACACCGCGGCCCTGTCAGCGGAAGTACAGGGTGGCCTAATGAAGCCAGGTATTACGTCGGCGGCGAAGTCCTCGGATACTGTCAAACGAGTCCGGACTATCCCACCGTATGACAGTCCAGCTCGTCAGGAGCTCGATTAGCAATTCGGCCTCCATCTCAGCCCCTTCCGAACTGTGGCATATGTACCACGCGTACATAATTATGCACTAAAAATACCATGGGAAAGGATGGAGGCATAATAAGGACAATGTCTGCAATACAGCTAGGCCCTATCAGGACACTTACATTTCCTTTTTCTTTTCTTTTTATTTTTCCAGGTTCCTCGCAACCCACGTCACCCTTTCGACGGTACCAAGGCCTCTTTCCGTGGCCTATTATAAAAACACCGGTCGATGATCCTCTCGAAGGACAATACACCAAGGAGAAAAGCAGCATAGACGCGTGCCAGAGTACCTAAAGGATCCTTAAAGATCACCTCGTCCGCTTTCAGGACTCATGCATGGTTGCCCCTTGTGTTCGGCATGTAAAATAGCCTTGCTGCTTATTGCACTATTGGTATCAATATGTTTTGACGTACTAATCAGACTATAATGGAAACAGTTTTTAGCCGAAACCTACATGGCACCGGCTCATCTCTTAACATTTGTTTCCCTGTTTTTGTGTGATTGTCATGTACACCTCAGTATGGCCTAAATTGCCAGGGGCTTTATTAAGCTACGTACATCTTTTAAATATTAAAAAGTCCGAACATTTTAATAGTGCAATTCAGCGTCCCGAATATAGCATTATATGCATTGGCTCTGAATCATGTCTTTGGTCAATAGTTGGTTTCCCCGGCTCCTGTGCTTGCTACCTTATGTTCCGTCTGATTGGCTAGGGTAGTAAAGGGAGAACTACTATGATTGTGTTTCTGGTTCACCCGGACAAACACCTCAGTAGAGAAAGACGAAAACTACTGCGACTGTCATGATGCGGCGGGAGCTGGTCAGCTATTCGGTGACTAAGTATAAATATTTAGTGATTTTTTCCGCATTATGCGATAGGCTGGCCTCCACGTGGCCGGGAATTCATAGCACCTGAGTTCGGATAATCGAACAATACTAGGGGTTGTGCCCGCACTCCCACTATAAAACTCCTATGGCTAAGTGAGGGCGATAAAGCCGCATAGTCCGATTGCCTGCTTCGCCGCACTAACACCTCCTTCACGGACCAGTACGATGTGGGTCAAGTGTGTTTAAGTGTTATCCCAAACACCCCCGTAGTACCTACGTGGGGGGCTGAAGCCGACAACTGGCCAACTCTCAGATATCATAAATAGCCGCATAGGAGGAGATATTCCAAAATAAAATAAGCAATATATCATACATAAGACTTGTCTTATGATACATGATTGGACAACATAAATACATTCATTCAAAAATGATGTCCTTCGAACACTGGCCCTCTACAATGCGGGATCCTTTCAGGACATCATCACAGTACCGCTCTGATGTCTACTACACAACCTTCTTCTTGTAGACTTTGTTGGGCCTCCAAGTGCAGAGGTTTGTAGGACAGTAGCAAATTTCCCTCAAGTCGAGGACCTAAGGTTTATCAATCCATAGGAGGCGTAGGATGAAGATGGTCTCTCTCAAGCAACCCTGCAACCAAGTAACAAAGAGTCTCTTGTGTCCCCAACACCCCAATACAATGGTAAATTGTATAGGTGCACTAGTTTGGCCAAGAGATGGTTATACAAGTGGTTTATGGATAGTAGATAATGGGTTTTGTAATCTGAAAATATAAAAACAGCAAGGTAACTAATGATAAAAGTGAGCACAAATGGTATTGAAATGCAAGGAAACAAGTCCTAGGGTTCATACTTTCACTAGTGCAAGTTCTCTCAACAATAATAACATAATTGGATCACATAACTATCCCTCAAGATGCAACAAAGAGTCACTCGAAAGCCACTAATAGCGGAGAACAAACGAAGAGATTATGGTAGGGTACGAAACAATCTCAAAGTTATTCTTTCCAATCAATCCGTTGGGCTATTCCTATAAGTGTCACAAACAGCCCTACAATTCATACTAGAATAACACCTTAAGACACAAATCAACCAAAACCCTAATGTCACCTCAAGTATCCGTGGGTATGATTATACAATATGCATCACATAATCTCAGATTCATCTATTCAAACCAACACAAAGTACTTCAAAGAGTGCCCCAAAGTTTCTACCGGAGAGTCAAGACGAAAACGTGTGCCAACCCCTATGCATAGATTCCCAAGGTCACAGAACCCGCAAGTTGATCACCAAAACATACATCAAGTGGATCAATAGAATACCCCATTGTCACCATGGGTATCCCACGTAAGACATACATCAAGTGTTCTCAAATCCTTAAAGACTCAATCCGATAACGTAACTTCAAAGGGAAAACTCAATCCATTACAAGAGAGTAGAGGGGGAGAAACATCATAAGATCCAACTACAATAGCAAAGCTCGCGATACATCAAGATCGTGCCACCTCATGAACATGTGAGAGAGAGAGAGATCAAACACATAGCTACTGCTACATACCCTCAGCCCCGAGGGAGAACTACTCCTTCCTCGTCATGGAGAGCACCAGGATGATGAAGATGGCCACCGGAGAGGGATTCCCCCTCCAGCAGGGTGCCAGAACGGGTCTAGATTGGTTTTCGGTGGCTATGGAGGCTTCTGGCGGCGGAACTCCCGATCTATTGTGCTCCCCAAATTTTTAGGGTATATGGGTATATATTGTCACAGCCCTAGAGTTTGCTTGTAACTAGTGGCTTTACATCCATGCATCATGTTTAAATTTCATGAAACTTGAAATGGGGATTGTTGAAACCCTAGCACCAAATGAATTCAACTAGGTTCAATAAAAAAATATTTTCAATAATCCCAATTGCCCTTTAGAAAAGTTCATGAATTTTGTTAAAGGTGAAAACCTCTGCCAAAAGTCATGCACATATTTCTAGGCCATTCTGGATTTTTGAATTAAATCTTATTGTATTTGAATTTGGGCACTTAAATACTATAAAATATTTAAAATGTCCAAATAATCCCAAACCAAAATGTTCCATGTTTGATATATTCTAAACATTGGGAATGCACAGTTTGGTGATTTCTGAAAGTGCCTAGATATTTTTAGTAATGCCACAAACTTACAGAACAAAAGAAAAATATAAATAAAAGAGAGAGAGAGAGAAGGACCTACCTGGGCCACATGCCTGGCCGGCCCAGCTCGCTGGCCCAGCCCACTGGCCTCCTCCCCGTCGTCTTCCTCCCCTGCCAAGAGGACGAAGGCGCGTGCTCGCCGCGCGCGTCCTCGCGTGAGCCACCTCCTGCTTTCCTGAAGCGCCCTGAGCCTTCCGTAGCGCCACGCCACCCCCCTAGACCCGTTCGGATCGATCTCTCCGTCCCTCGCTCTTTCCCTCACCCTCTCCCGCGATGGCCGAGCGCCATCCTCGCCGCCGTTCGCCGTAGTCGTCACCCAAGCCACCCCCTCGCCCCTCTGTCATGCCCAGCAGCTCCGCCACCTCGCGCTATGCCTCTCCACAGAAGGAAGCCAGTCGGAGCGCCTCGTAACGCCGCCATCGCCGTCATCCCCTTCTTCGGCCGCCGGAGATCCGCCTCGCCGCCCCGCTCGCTCCGACGCTTCCCCGGCCTCGCCGACCTACTCGTCCAACTCACCGTGAGCCACTGACCGGAACCCCCCCTCCTTTGCGCTCCGTTTGCATGTTGTAGCCGTCGCTCCGCCGGAGACCGAACCGCACCGTCGCCCGAGCTTCTCGCCGCCGTGGCCACAGTTGTCGTAGCTCCCAACCGAGCACGCCCATGTGCTCACCGCGCCGCATATGTGCCGTAGGAGCTATGAATGCCACTCCACGACCACCGCAGCCCCGTTCCCGAGTGTGTCCGAACTCCGGCCGCCGCCGAGGTCGACGCCGCGCTCAACCCCGACCACCCTAGCTGCTGCCGCTTGCTGCACTAGACGCGGACGAGCTCCAACATCACGTAGAGCCTCTCCGCCGCCGTTTTGGTCACCGGAGGAGCATTTTCGAGCCGCCCCGCCGTCTCTGTCGTCGTCGGCGATGAGCTGTGGGCCAAGCCTGTGGGTTTGACCCCGGTTGACCGGGATTTGACTTCCCCCGCGCCACTGATAGGTGGGTCCAGCCCCTATTAATGTTTGGTTTAGTTTTAAGTTAAAACCCAATTAGACCTGAGACACTGACATGGGGGGCCTGGTCAGGTTTGACCGGGGCTGACCACGTTGACCTGCTGACGCAGTGATGACGTCATGCTGACTCAGTTATTAATTTTCTGGTTTAAAAATAATCCAGGAAATTCCAGAAATTAGTATAAACTTCTGAAATTCATAGAAATTAAACCGTAACTCCAAATGAAATAAATTATATATGAAAAATTATCAGAAAAAATCCAAGGAATCTGTTTATGGCATTTTCATGCATGTTTGAACAATGTTTGTCCTCTGTTTTGGACAAAACAAATAAATGGCATTTAACTAATCATATATGGAGTTTGAATTTGAATTTTGTATTCAAACCAACTTCATTTAATTGTGTTGCTAGTTGCATTAGCTAAATCAACAACATATTGCCATGTCATTATCATGCACCATGTTGTGCATTGCATTGATTGTGTTCCTTCTCTGTTGCCGGTGGTTGTCCCCTCTCGGTAGATGTTGTACCGACGCTGTGATCGTTGACACTGATGAAAACCCAATGATATCTTCAGAAGTGCCAGTCAAGCAAAACCCCCTTGCTCATTCCGATACAATCCCACTCTCTCGCTCCTGCTCTCTTTTACTGCATTAGGACAACAACGATTCAACTGTTACTTGTTGCGGTAGTTGAACCCCTTATCCTTTGCATGACCTGTCATTTCCACAGTAAATAGATGAAACCAACTAGCATGAGTAGGAGTTGTTTGAGCCCTGATGTGCCTACTCATTCATGCTTGTTTGTCATGCCTGCTACTGCTTAGAGTTGAGTCAGGTCTGATTCATCGGGGGTGAATTGGAACAGTGATGAACATGTCCTACTGTGTGTGAGCTAAGTGTGTGAAGACGATTTGGTAAAGGTAGCAGTGAGAGGCCATGTAGGACTACATGGTGGGTTGTCTCACTGAAACCGTCCTCAGGAACTGAGTTCTGTGTTTGTGATCCATGAAACAGCTACTACCACACATTGGGCCCTGAAATATGACCCCGCTCGACTTATTGACCCCTCTCGTCCTCTGTCCAGGAGTTGCAACTAGTTTCTGGTGTTAGTAGGTTATGTGTTGGCGGCCGTGCGTAGCGCTGACCCTAGCGGTGGGCTATGATGCGGTAGATACAGTGTGGCCGGGTATGCCGGGCGCCCGTTTGGCGTCTCGAGACCCTGTACACATCGTTTGGGGCCGTTGAGGACACCCCGGCCGGATTTCCTTGCGGATGGAACCCGAATAGGCGATAAACCTGGACTAGAGACTTGTGCGGTTAGTCAGGTCGTGGTCTACACCCACGTCAGCTTTCGCTTGAAGTCTGCCGAGCACATGTCGTGTGCGGACGCTAAGTGGTGGAAACATGTGTGAAGAAGTACACCCCTGCATGGTTATAAATGATCTATTCGAATAGCCGTGTCCATGGTAAAGGACTTCTGGGTTGCCTATAATAGTTCATAGACAAGTGAAAGTGGATACTCTAAAACTTGCAAGATAAGTGTGAGTGCTATGGATGGCCTTCTCGTAGGGAGACGGGAGCGGATCCATAGTGGTGTATTGGATGGTGAATATGTGGACTCGTGTGCGCCACCTCAAAAGAGTTGCTTGTAGTCGTGGTTCAGGATAGCCACCGAGTCAAAGCTGGCTTGCTGCAGTTAAACTCCACCATACCTTCATTCATAATGATGCATATGTAGTTAGATCTGATTTAAGTCTTGCTGGGTACATTTGTACTCACGTTTGCTTAATTTATGTTTTGTAGAGAGACGTCAGTATCACTAGTAGTTCTGCTTGGACTTCGACGTTAGCTTGATACCTCAGCTACGATCTTGTGCCCTCGGCAGGATCTGGTAGATAGTCAGGCTTCTTAGCCTTTTTCATTTGTAGATGTCGGTACTCAGACATATTAAGCTTCCTCATGTGCTTTGCATTGTATGCTATGATTGTTGGGTCATGAGACCCATGTGTGTAATATCTCGCTCCTCGGAGCCTCATGAATAAATACTTGAGTTGTAGAGTTATGTTGTTATGCCATGTTGTATTTGCACATATCGAGCATATTGTGTGTATGATTGAAATGCTTGGTGTGTGTGGGATCCAACAATCTAGTTGTTTATCTTGACAGCCTTTCTTATGGGGAAATGTAGTCTAGTGCTTCCATGAGCCATAGTAGTCCACTACAGCCCGGTTCACCGGAGTCCTGCTAGCCCAGCACTATTGCTCAGGACACTTGACTGGCCGGCATGTGTTTCACTTTGTTCCTGTGTCTGTCCCTTCGGGGAAATGTCACGCAGTGACATCCGGAGTCCTGCCTAGCCTGCTACAGCCCGGGTTCCCGGAGTCCTATTAGCCCAGTGCTACAGCCCGGATTCACACACTGCTGACCGACATGCTCGATGTGATTCATGTATGCTTGTCCCCATAGGTTAGTGCCGCTTTGGGTTAACGACTAGCCATGTCGGCTCGGGTTCTCTGTCATATGGATGCTAGCGAAACTATCATATACGTGAGCGAAAAGGCGCAAACGTTCCCGGGCCATGGTAAGGCGACACCCGTGGGAATACCGTGCGAGAGGCCACAAAGTGATATGAGGTGTTACCGGCTAGATCGATGTGACTGGGAATCGGGGTCCTGACAGCTTTGGTATCAGAGCCTGACTACCTGTAGGATTACCATGCCGTACTGGTCGAAGTTGTGTCTAGAAATGCTTTAGTTATGTACGGGAATTGATAAGGGAACATAATGCTCTTTTTACTTCTTATACCCTATGCCTTCTGATCTGAATCACCCTCTTCTTTTCTGCGGGGGTTAAGAACTAGGCTTCTCTTCTATCTCTCAGGATGACGTGTACTAAACCATAGTTGCCTAGGATTGTTGAGTTCAAGCCCCAGTTCAGTTCCTCCTATCTTCTATGTGTTGACAGTTGATCTCAGAACCTTGATATTGTGTTGTTGAGTGGTTATGCCACCATTTTGCATGATGTCTCAAATCATTTCGAGCATTTACAGCCGTTATGCTGTCCGAGCCATCCCAAGTCTCTACATACTCTGATGCATTTGCAAACCTTTTCTTTCCGTTCCCGATGTCCTTTTGGGCCAGATTAAGCACACTACTCGGTCTGTGAGGTACTCCATTGCCTCGGCGTATATGTTGGATCTGTTATTATGACCCTAGGTGTTTTAGGGAGTCACCTAGTAATCTAGCCATGTTTTGTGCTCCGGTGTGATGAGTCTGGCCACCATTCTCGAAAGCATCCCGTGATGCCAATTAGTAGTAGGTATTCTACTCCTGGGTTCTTGAACCCAAGATTCACTCTACTTAATTTGTGTAGATAGTGTTGCTCGTTCCTTTAGGATATTAGAAACCTTGCGACAGTCCTCGAGGTCCGTGGAATTTCTTTCTTCCAAATACCATGAACCATTAAGGCAGAAGTTATTTGAACCAAAAGATCACCATTAGAGTACTCCTGAGGAGTTCTCCATTCATAATTGTGACTCTGCCAGTCCTACCTCTCAGCATGGGTTATCCGGAAGAAATATGTTGAACTTGTTCGACATACTAACCTATGCATCCAGAACTCAGAAAGATATATGTTCCTTTGAGTTGTCCCTCTGTAGTTGTATTCCGATCCTTGTCTATCAGTTGATAGCCAAGTGTATGTCGTGCATTCGTGTTATCGATGCCTATT
This sequence comes from Triticum aestivum, assembly GCF_018294505.1. Lineage (NCBI taxonomy): Eukaryota > Viridiplantae > Streptophyta > Magnoliopsida > Poales > Poaceae > Triticum > Triticum aestivum. The sequence continues at coordinate 201,656,910 of NC_057806.1, forward strand.
ATTCTTGTGGTCCATCGAGCCATTCTATTCCGGAATGACTAGGAGAAACAAACTCCAGCACCTCATCCATTTCTTGGACTGGTCAAAGTAGTTGTATTCCGCAGATCAAAATGCCAATCCAGCTTTTGTTATGTTCTACCTCGGAGTATTACCCCCTTTATGTCAGGATTGTCATAGGAATTGCAGCATCTCTCATGAATTCTTGATGTAGTGATACTCTCTCCATCATTATTCATTTCTCGGTTTCCGTGTTGTTGCAACTGGAATGTCGACAAGTGAATCGTGATGTGTGAAAACAATACTCCTAGCAACCCCGTTGCTTGGTAGTTAAAGGACAATAACTTCATTCTTAGTATGTTGGTTATCGAATCATCATTCTAAGGTAGATTGTGCTACCTAATCATTGTTTCTGGTGCACTCTTCGACCAATGTGTTAGGAGTGTGTCAATCCATCACTCTCTTGATCACATTGTCTTGCCCTGAAAAGCAAGATTGTTCTCGACCTTAGTAACATATCGGTGGTTCATGATGTTCTGAATATCTTCTTGGAAGTATTACCAGGTTGTCACCTGCCCGCTATGTTGAGTTTGTGATCATGTTGGTTTTCCTCCAAACCGTCCTTTCTCCAAGAATCTGTGTCAGATACCCTGAGCAAGTTGGTTAAGCTAAACAACAACTTGGAGAATTCAAAGATAAAAGCTTGTCCGACTCAGTTCATTCCAAAGGGATATCTTGCGTGTGTGTGCGTGTGTGTTGGAGAAAGATGATATCTTCATCAATTGATCCTCGTGATCAATTGTCGGTGCTATTGTCTTACCCAAACTTTGATTTGAGTGTGGGCTATCGTCAAATCAAATCAGAACCAACGATATTCGTAATGTTGTCCTACTCGTGGTTGATTCCTCGAGCATACATCATTATATTCTTTGGGTCTGACCAATGCTATCACCGTGTTCACTTAATTATGGATTTCCATTAATATGGAAACTTGGATGAATTGTTGTTGAGCCCATCGACAACATCCATGTCCTCTCCATGATTGTGTTGAACATCCAACTAGCGTTGGAAACTTGTGTAATCATTTTCTTCACGCCCCGTTCATGAAGTATATGTTTGGATGAAAGAAGTGACTTCCTTTGATTCACGTGCATTTGATGTAAGTTGCCGCCGTGAATCCGGGAAAGTTTGTTTTACTTCCTCTGGAATCATCCCAAGTGAGTCATGCACGTGCGAAGTATTCTATGGTCTGATAGACTGATCATCTTCATTCCATACGTATCCCTAGCACACCAAGCCACTGATTGACTTGTTCAGGGAGAAGAAGTTCTCCATAAGAGCTAATCATATGACTTATGCAAGGACTTCGATATCCTTGATGATGGTTCCCAACCAGGTCTGGGTAGTGTTTCATTGTAAGACCACCATGTGGTCATGCTTGTCTAGGACAGCATGTTCATGTGTGTTTAGCAGAACCAGCTCATGTTTTGGAGCTTACTACCATAGTCCATTTCCTGAGAATCTCGCAATGTCATCTCGTCAATTTGTGTTGCAGACTTTCATTTTGTTTCTAGACTCGATGAGTCTGGAATATCCTGACACCAACCAGATCTGAATCTCAGGCACATGTGATGGTTGGGACGTTTTCCCAAGAGCTATAATATTGGTCTCTCTGTAACCCGGTAAGCAGATGTCATGGCCAACAAACCGAGCTGGAAGACCTATTATTGTAGTATCTTGATTGAGTAAGTTGGCCACCTCCCCATAAGGATTACGTAGGATTTACTCCAGTAGTTATTCCTTATGGATTCCTGAGCTCCCGGAGTCTGACCTGCTACTTGATGTTCTAGATACCAAACCATTCCAATGAATGGGTTAGGCTAGCACATCAAGGAGAACATTAGAAGCGGAGCGCTAAATGTCTCTCGGTCGATCATCCGGATTTTGATCCCTTGGCCTCGCTAAGGTGAAATCTGAGAAAGTGTTATCTTTCTTTGCATCTGCATCTTCCACCATTATTCATCATGGTAGCATGTTGTGTTGCCAGGATCCTTGACACGGATATTGGTAAAACCCTGATGAATACGGAAATGCTCAAGTTCTTGAGAGCATGCGCAAGCACTAGGATTTATCGTCGGCATTAGCTGGGGTCTGTTCCCAGTTTCTTCGATTATGCCATAACCGTTCAAACAGTGGAATCTCTCTCTACTATTGGGGTTCTCCCCAGTTACTAGAATCATTCCCAGCATTTGCATTTTGTTCCCAGCTTGCACCGCCATTGTGTCATCCTACTACGGACTACCCTTCTCAGTAATTACTGATCAGGATCATCTTCAAAGTGGTCCTACCATGGGTTCCATCCATTTTCGATGATAAGCAAATCATCCATCGTGTTTTCTTCAACAAGGTAGTCCACATCATCCATTCTAGCCCGAGTATGTCTTTCTCTCGAACTCCGTCAAAGGATCGTTGTGAATTGCCTTAGGTTGGTATAGAGAGTCTCAATGATCTATGGATCAAAAGTAATTCTTTTTGCCACTTAAGGGAATATTTCTGCGAGTCACCTTCCTTAAGGTGTCTCATTGTGGTATCTTGGCAACCTAACTCCTCGCTACGTTGACACCGTTCACCACCCTCTTAGGTGTGGAATTTTTGTCTACCAATTTGAACCCTTGTCATCCGCTTCTTTCCATCACCCCTGATGTGTGTTTTGTCTCTCAGCTCAAGAGATGTTTCAACGTCTCACTCCCTGAGTTGATCCTGAGTACTCGATCTTCGAGGAGATCGATTCCTGTAGAGTTTCTTTCTGCCATCATCGTGCTGGATGGAGATCTCGAAAGCAAAGACGTCAAGATCAAATTGAAGCAATGAATCAACATCTTTGAGAAGGACAGTTGGATCGTGAAGATCGTGTTAGCTTTGTGTCCCCTCTGTCTTCTTACCTCGCGTCTTGAATCTCGGACGAGATTCTTGTTTAGTGGGGGTGAGTTGTCACAGCCCTAGAGTTTGCTTGTAACTAGTGGCTTTACATCCATGCATCATGTTTAAATTTCATGAAACTTGAAATGGGGATTGTTGAAACCCTAGCACCAAATGAATTCAACTAGGTTCAATAAAAAAATATTTTCAATAATCCCAATTGCCCTTTAGAAAAGTTCATGATTTTTGTTAAAGGTGAAAACCTCTGCCAAAAGTCATGCACGTATTTCTAGGCCATTGTGGATTTTTGAATTAAATCTTATTGTATTTGAATTTGGGCACTTAAATACTATAAAATATTTAAAATGTCCAAATAATCCCAAACCAAAATGTTCCATGTTTGATATATTCTAAACATTGGGCATGCACAGTTTGGTGATTTCTGAAAGTGCCTAGATATTTTTAGTAATGCCACAAACTTACAGAACAAAAGAAAAATAGAAATAAAAGAGAGAGAGAGAGAGAGAGAAGGACCTACCTGGGCCACTTGCCTGGCCGGCCCAGCCCACTGGCCTCCTCCCTGTCGTCTTCCTCCCCTGCCAGGAGGACGAAGGCGCGTGCTCGCTGTGCGCGTCCACGCGCGAGCCACCTCCTGCTTCCCTAAAGCTCCCTGAGCCTTCCTTAGCGCCACTCCACCCCCCAGACCCGTTCGGATCGATCTCTCCCTCCCTCGCTCTTTCCCTCACCCTCTCCCATGATGGCTGAGCGCCATCCTCGCTGTCGTTCGCCGTAGTCGTCACCCAAGCCACCCTCTTGCCCTTCTGTCATGCCCAGCAGCTCCGCCACCTCGCGCTATGCCTCTCCACAGAAGGAAGCCAGTCGGAGCGCCTCATAACGCCGCCATCACCGTCATCCCCTTCTTTGGCCGCCGGAGATCCGCCTCGCCGCCCCGCTCGCTCCAACGCTTCCCCGGCCTCGCCGACCTGCTCGTCCGACTCGCCGTGAGCCACTGACCCGAACCCCCCCCCTCCTTTGCACTCCGTTTGCACGTTGTAGCCGTCACTCCGCCGGAGACCGAACTGCACCGCCGCCCGAGCTTCTCGCCACCATGGCCATAGTCGTCGTAGCTCCCAACCGAGAACACCCACGTGCTCACCGCGCCGCGTATGTGCCGTAGGAGCTAAGAACGCCACTCCACGGCCACCGCAGCCCCGTTCCCGAGTGTGTCCAAACTCCGGCTGCTGCCGAGGTCGACGCCGCGCTCAACCCCGACGACCCTAGCTGCTGTCGCTTGCTGCACTAGACGCGGACGAGCTCCAGCATCACGTAGAGCCTCTCCCCGCCGTTTTGCTCGACGGAGGAGCATTTCCGAGCCGCCCCGCCGTCTCTGTCGTCACCGGCGATGAGCCGTGGGCCAAGCCCGTGGGTTTGACCCCGGTTGACCGGGATTTGACTTCCCTTGCGCCACTGACAGGTGGGTCCAGCCCCTATTAATCTTTGGTTTAGTTTTAAGTTAAAACCCAATTAGACCTGAGACACTGACATGCGGGGCCCAGTGGTCAGGTTTGACCTGGGCTGACCACGTTGACCTGCTGATGCAGTGATGACGTCATGCTGACTCAATTATTAATTTTCTGGTTTAAAAATCATACAGGAAATTCCAGAAATTAGTATAAACTTCTGAAATTCATAGAAATTAAACCGTAACTCCAAATGAAATAAATTATATATGAAAAATTATCAGAAAAATTCAAGGAATCTGTTTATGGCATTTTCATGCATGTTTGAACAATGTTTGTCCTCTGTTTTGGACAAAACAAATAAATGGCATTTAACTAATCATATATGGAGTTTGAATTTGAATTTTGTATTCAAACCAACTTCATTTAATTGTGTTGCTAGTTGCATTAGCTCAATCAACAACATATTGCCATGTCATTATCATGCATCATGTTGTGCATTGCATTGATTGTGTTCCTTCTCTATTGCCGGTGGTTGTCCCCTCTCGGTAGATGTTGTACCGACGCTGTGATCGTTGACACTGATGAAAACCCAATGATATCTTCAGAAGTGCCAGGCAAGCAAAACCCCCTTGCTCATTCCGATACAATCCCACTCTCTCGCTCCTGCTCTCTTTTACTGCATTAGGACAACAACGATTCAACTATTAGTTGTTGCGGTAGTTGAACCCCTTATCCTCTGCATGACTTGTCATTTCCATAGTAAATAGATGAAACCCACTAGCATGAGTAGGAGTTGTTTGAGCCCTGATGTGCCTACTCATTCATGCTTGTTTGTCATGCCTGCTACTGCTTAGAGTTGAGTCAGGTCTGATTCATCGGGGGTGAATTGGAACAGTGATGAACATGTCCTACCGTGTGTGAGCTAAGTGTGTGAACACGATTTGGTAAAGGTAGCGGTGAGAGGCCATGTAGGAGTACATGATGGGTTGTCTCACTGAAACCGTCCTCAGGCACTGAGTTCTGTGTTTGTGATCCATGAAACAGCTACTACCACACATTGGGCCCTGAAATATGACCCCGCTCGACTTATTGACCCCTCTCGTCCTCTGTCCAGGAGTTGCAACTAGTTTCTGGTGTTAGTAGGTTATGTGTTGGCGGCCGTGCGTAGCGCTGACCCTAGGGGTGGGCTATGATGCGGTAGATACACTGTGGCCGGGTATGTCGGGCGCCCGTTTGGCGTCTCAGGACCCTGTACACATCGTTTGGGGCCGTTGAGGACACCCCGGCCGGATTTCCTTGCGGATGGAACCCGAATGGGCGATAAACCTAGACTAGAGACTTGTGCGGTTAGTCAGGTCGTGGTCTACACCCACGTCGGCTTTTGCTTGAAGTCTGCCGAGCACATGTCGTGTGCAGATGCTAAGTGGTGGAAACATGTGTGAAGAAGTACACCCCTGCAGGGTTATAAATGATCTATTCGAATAGCCGTGTCCGCGGTAAAGGACTTCTGGGTTGCCTATAACAGTTCATAGACAAGTGAAAGTGGATACTCTAAAATGCGCAAGATAAGTGTGAGTGCTATGGATGGCGTTCTCGTAGGGAGACGGGAGCGGATCCATAGTGGTGTATTGATGGTGAATATGTGGACTCGTGTGCGCCACCTCAAAAGAGTTGCTTGTAGTCGTAGTTCAGGATAGCCACCGAGTCAAAGCTGGCTTGCTGCAGTTAAACTCCACCACCCCTTTGTTGATAACGATGCATATGTAGTTAGTTCTGATGTAAGTCTTGCTGAGTACATTTGTACTCACGTTTGCTTAATTTATGTTTTGCAGAGAGACGTCAGTCTCGCTAGTAGTTCCGTGGACTTCGACGTTAGCTTGATACCTCAGCTACGATCTTGTGCCCTCGGCAGGATCTGGTAGATAGTCAGGCTTCTTAGCCTTTTTCATTTGTAGATGTCTGTACTCAGACATATTAAGCCTCCGCATGTGCTTTGCATTGTATGCTATGATTGTTGGGTCATGAGACCCATGTTTGTAATATCTCGCTCCTCGGAGCCTAATGAATAAATACTTGAGTTGTAGAGTTATGTTGTGATGCCATGTTGTATTTACACATATCGAGCATATTGTGTGTATGATTGAAATGTTTGGTATGTGTGGGATCCGACAATCTAGTTGTTTATCTTGACAGCCTCTCTTATGGAGAAATGTAGTCTAGTGCTTCCATGAGCCATAGTAGTCCGCTACAGCCCGGTTCACCGGAGTCCTACTAGCCCAGCACTACTGCTCAGGACACTTGACTGGCCAGCATGTGTTTCACTTCGTTCCTGTGTCTCTCCCTTCGGGGAAATGTCACACAGTGACATCCGGAGTCCTGCCTAGCCTGCTACAGCCCGGGTCCCCGGAGTCCTCTTAGCCTAGTGCTACAGCCCGGATTCACACGCTGCTGACCGACATGCTCGATGTGATTCATGTATGCCTGTCCCCATAGGTTAGTGCCGCTTTGGGTTAACGACTAGCCATGTCGGCCCGGGTTCTCTCTCATATGGATGCTAGCGACACTATCATATACGTGAGCCAAAAGGCGCAAACGGTCCCGGGCCATGGTAAGGCGACACCCGTGGGAATACCGTGCGAGAGGCCACAAAGTGATATGAGGTGTTACCTGCTAGATCGATGTGACTTGGAATCGGGGTCCTGACATATATGGGAGGAAGAAGTACGTCAGTGGACCTCTAGGCTATCCACAAGGCAGGGGGGCGCCCCCAGGGGGGTGGGCGTGCCCCCCACCCTCGTGGGCAGCCTGGGACTCTCCTGGCCCAACTCCGATACTCTATGGGCTTCTTCTGGTACAAAAATAAGTTCCGTGAAGTTTCAGGTCAATTGGACTCCGTTTGATTTTCCTTTTGTGCGATACTCGAAAACAAGGAAAAAACAGAAACTGACACTGGGCTCTGGGTTAATAGGTTAGTCCCAAAAATCATATAAAATAGCATATAAATGCATATAAAACATCCAAGGTTGATAATATAATAGCATGTAACAATCAATAATTATAGATACGTTGGAGACGTATCAGCATCCCCAAGCTTAATTCCTGCACGTCCTCGAGTAGGTAAATGATAAAAACAAAATTTTTGATGTCAAATGCTACCTAACATATTTATCCATGTAATCTTCTTTATTGTGGCAAGAATGTTCAGATCCATAAGATTCAAGACAAAAGTTTAATATTGACATAAAAATAATAATACTTCAAGCAAACTAACTAAGAAATTATGTCTTCTCAAAATAACATGGCCAAAGAAAGTTATCCCTACAAAATCATATAGTCTAGCTATGCTCTATCTTCACCACACAAAGTATTTAAATCATGCACAACCCCGATGACAAGCCAAGAAATTGTTTCATACTTTTGATGTTCTCAAACTTTTTCAATCTGCACGCAATATATGAGCGTGAGCCATGGATATAGCACTATAGGTGGAATAGAATGGTGGTTGTGGAGAAGACAAAAAGGAGAAGATAGTCTCACATCAACTAGGCATATCAACGGGCCATGGAGATGCCCATCAATAGATATCAATGTGAGTGAGTAGGGATTGCCATGCAACGGATGCACTAGAGCTATAATTATATGAAAGCTCAACAAAACAAACTAAGTGGGTGTGCATCCAACTCGCTTGCTCACGAAGACCCAGGGCATTTTGAGGAAGCCCATCATTGGAATATGCAAGCCAAGTTCTATAATGCAAAATTCCCACTAGTATATGGAAGTGACAACATAGGAGACTCTCTATCATGAAGATCATGGTGCTACTTTGAAGCACAAGTGTGGTCAAAGGATAGTAGCATTGCCCATTCTCTCTTTTTCTCTCACTTTTTTATTTGGGCCTTCTCTTTTTTTATGGCCTCTTTTTTTTATTTGGGCTTCTTTGGCCTCTTATTTTTTCTCGTCCAGAGTCTCATCCCGACTTGTGGGGGAATCATAGTCTCCATCATCCTTTCCTCACTGGGACAATGCTCTAATAATGATGATCATCATACTTTTATTTTCTTACAACTCAACAATTACAACTCAATACTTAGAACAAAATATGACTCTATGTGAATGCCTCCGGCGGTGTACCGGGATGTGCAATGAATCAAGAGTGACATGTATGGAAGAATTATGAATGGTGGCTTTGCCACAAATACGATGTCAACTACAATGATGGAGCGTGTCATAATAAACGGAACGGTGGTAAGTCGCATGGCAATATATCTCGGAATGGCTATGGGAATGCCATAATAGGTAGGTATGGTGTCTGTTTTGAGGAAGGTATATGGTGGGTGTATGATACCGGTGAAAGGTGCACGGTATTAGAGAGGCTAGCAATGGTGGAAGGGTGAGAGTGCGTATAATCCATGGACTCAACATTAGTCATAAAGAACTCACATACTTATTGCAAAAATCTATTATTTATCGAAACAAAGTACTACGCGCATGCTCCTAGGGGGATAAATTGGTAGGAAAAGACCATCGCTCGTCCCCGACCGCCACTCATAAGGAAGACAATCAATAAATAAATCATGCTCCAACTTCATCTCATAACAGTTCACCATACGTGCATGCTACGGGAATCACAAACTTCAACACAAGTATTTCTCAAATTCACAATTACTCAACTAGCATGACTCTAATATCACCATCTCCATATCTCAAAACAATTATCAAGTATCAAACTTCTCTTAGTATTCAATGCACCTTATATGAAAGTTTTTATTATATCCCTCTTGGATGCCCATCATATTAGGACTAAATTCATAACCAAAGAAAATTACCATGCTGTTTAGGACTCTTAAAATAATATAATTGAAGCATGAGAGATCAATTTTTTCTATAAAATAAAACCACTGCCGTGCTCTAAAAGATATAAGTGAAGCACGAGAGCAAATGACAAACTACTCCAAAAGATATAAGTGAAGATCAATGAGTAGTTAAATAATTATGTAGCTACGTGAAGACTCTCTCTCATTTAAGAATTTCAGATCTTGATATTTTATTCAAACAGGAAGAAAATCCTAACAAAATAAATTGACGCTCCAAGCAAAACACATATCATGTGGTAAATAAAAATATAGCTTCAAGTAAAGTTACCGATGAACGAAGAAGAAAGAGGGGATGCCTTCCGGGGCATCCCTAAGCTTAGGCTCTTGGTTGTACTTGAATATTACCTTGGGGTGCCTTGGGAATCCCCAAGCATAGGCTCTTTCCACTCCTTATTCCATAGTCCATCGAATCTTTACCCAAAACTTGAAAACTTCACAACACAAAACTTAACAGAAATCTCGTAAGCTCCGTTAGCGAAAGAAAACAAAACACCACTTCGAGGTATTGTAATTAACTCATACTTTATTTATATTGGTGTAATATCTACTTTATTCCAACTTCTCTATGGTTTATAAACTCTTTTACTAGCCATATATTCATTAAAATAAGCAAACGACACACGAAAAACAGAATCTGTCAAAAACAGAATAGTCTGTAGTAATCTGTAACTAACACAAACTTATGGAAACCAAAAAATTCTAAAATAAATTGCTGGACGTGAGGAATTTATCTATTAATCATCTTCAAAAATAATTAACTAAATTGCAGTGTCCAATAAAAATGGCAGCAATTCTCGTGAGCGCTAAAGTTTCTGTTTTTTGACAGCAAGATCAACAAGACTTTCCCCAAGTCTTCTCACCGGTTCTACTTGGCACAAACACTAATTAAAACATAAAAAATCAATCATAACATAGGCTACATAAATTATTTATTACCAAACAGGAGCAAAAAGCAAGGAACAAAAATAAAATTGGGTTGCCTCCCAACAAGCGCTATCGTTTAACGCCCCTAGCTAGGCATGACGATTTCAATGATGCTCACATAAAGGATAAGAATTAAAACATAAAGAGAGCATCATGAAGAATATGAATAACACATTTAAGTCTAAACCACTTCCTATGCATAGGGATTTTGTGAGCAAACAACTTATGGGAACAATAATCAACTAGCATAGGAAGGCAAAACAAGCATAACTTTGAAACTTTAAGCACATAGAGAGGAAACTTGATATTATTGCAATTCCTACAAGCATATATTCCTCCCTCATAATAATTTTCAGTAGCATCATGAATGAATTAAACAATATAACCAGCACCTAAAGCATTCTTTTCATGATATACAAGCATATAAAATTTACCACTCTCCACATAAGCAAGATTCTTCTCCTTCGGAATAGTGGGAGTATCATAAGAGACTCGAATACTATAAAGTGTTTCCACATTAAAAAGAGTAATGTTCAGAAAAATGGTAATCATAATCATAACAAGTTTTATAAATATAATCATCACTACTTTTTATAGCATAAGTGTCATCACAATAATCATCATTAGTAGCAACTTTGTTCTCATCATAATCAATTGAAACCTCTTCCAAGATAGTGGAATCATTACTAAATAAAGTCATGACCTCTCCAATATAATCATGATAAGTAGGACATATGCTATCATCATTATAAATTTGCATATCAAAACTTGGGAGACTAAAAATATCATATTCATTAAATGTAGCATCCCCAAGCTTGGGACAACCATTAATTGCAGCAAATATATTCTCAAAAACATCATCTTCATCAAACATAGCATCCCCAAGCTTGGGCCTTTTCATATCATAAGCATAATCACTCTCATCATTAATAGTATGGATAGCACCAATAGTATAGCAATTATCATCATCACAATGAGTAGTAGGAGTAACATCATTTGGGAGGGATACCTTTTTACCTTTGCTTCTCCGTTTTTTTGTTTTTCTTCTTCACATCATGTGCGGGTTTATCCCTCTTGTTTGAGCTCCTTATTGATGAGATTGGTTGAATAGAAAGCTCATCCTCGTTACCTGATTTATCATAAGAAATAATAGGAGGATATTGGGAATCCTCTTCCCTTTCATTAGTATTATCTTCATCTTCTATTTGTTTTCTTGTCTTTATGTAATTGGCAATATAAGGGTTTTCAATGCAATTCACCGCACAATACATATAAATTTCCTCTAGATGAAAATCAAGAAATTTATCAAGATCAAATTTTGGAATACCCTCAGTTATACGTCTCATTTCTTCATAACCCAAAAGAACACTAAGCTCTTTATGATGCTCAAGGGTAATCAAGTTATCACAATTTTTGGACACGACTTGATCATGAAACAAATAGCATTGGAGCTTTAAATGACCATGTTCATTGCAAAGTTCACAAGGATGGCGATAAATATTGAATTTTCAGCACAAACATCTAGCCTTTCTTGGAACAATTTAGTTTCTAAATGCTTATGCCTCTTGCAATATCTATCTTCCCTATTTGGTGTGTACTTGCAAACCCAATGCACTCCACAAAAATTGACATGTTTATAGGAGACATTTTCATCATAACTAGTGCAATCATCATTAGTACTATGGATATTCAAGGAGTTCATACTAACAACATTGCAATCATGCTCATCATTCAAAGATTTAGTGCCAAGCATTTTAATGCATTCTTATTCTAACACTTTGGCACAATTTTCCTTCCCATCATACTCACAAAAGATATTAAAAAGATGAAGCGTATGAGGTAAACTCAATTCCATTTTTTATAGTTTTCTTTTATAAACTAAACTAGTGCTAGAACAAGAAAAAAAAGATTTGATTGCAAGATCTAAAGATATACCTTCAAGCACTCACCTCCCCGGCAATGGCGCCAGAAAAGAGCTTGATGTCTACTACACAACCTTCTTATTGTAGACTCTGTTGGGCCTCCAAGTGCAGAGGTTTGTAGGACAGTATCAGATTTCCCTCAAGTGGATGACCAAAGGTTTATCAATCCATAGGAGGCGTAGGATGAAGATGGTCTCTCTCAAGAAACCCTGCAACCAAATAACAAAGAGTCTCTTGTGTGCCCAACACACCCAATACAATGGTAAATTGTATAGGTGCACTAGTTCGGCAAAGAGAAGGTGATACAAATGGTATATGGATAGTAGATAATGGTTTTTGTAATCTGAAAATATAAAAACAGCAAGGTAACTAATGATAAAAGTGAGCACAAACGGTATTGCAATGCTAGGAAACAAGGCCTAGGGTTCATACTTTCACCAGTGCAAGTTCTCTCAAAAATAATAACATAATTGGATCACATAACTATCCCTCAACATGCAACAAGGAGTCACACAAAAGCCACTAATAACAGAGAACAAACGAAGAGACTATGGTAGGGTATGAAACCACCTCAAAGTTATTCTTTCCAATCGATCCATTGGGCTATTCCTATAACTGTCACAAACAGCCCTAGAGTTTGTACCAGAATAACACCTTAAGACACAAATCAACCAAAACCCTAATGTCACCTAGATACTCCAATGTCACCTCAAGTATCCGTGGGTATGATTATACGATATGCAACACACAATCTCAGATTCATCTATTCAAACCAACACAAAGTACTTCAAAGAGTGTCCCAAAGTTTCTACGGGAGAGTCAAGACGAAAACGTGTGCCAACCCCTATGCATAGATTCCCAAGGTCACGGAACCCGCAAGTTGATCACCAAAACATACATCAAGTGGATCAATAGAATACCCCATTGTCACCACGGGTATCCCACGCAAGACATACATCAAGTGTTCTCAAATCCTTAAAGACTCAATCCGATAAGGTAACTTCAAAGGGAAAACTCAATCCATTACAAGAGAGTAGAGGGGGAGAAACATCATAAGATCCAACTACAATAGTAAAGCTCGCGATACATCAAGATCGTGCCACCTCAAGAACACGAGAGAGGGATATCAAACACATAGCTACTGGTACATACCCTCAGCCCCGAGGGAGAACTACTCCCTCCTCTTCATGGAGAGCACCGGGATGATGAAGATGGCCACCGGAGAGGGATTCCCACTCCAACAGGGTGCCAGAACGGGTCTAGATTGGTTTTCGGTGGCTACGGAGGCTTCTGATGGTGGAACTCCAGATCTATTGTGCTCCCCGATGTTTTTAGGGTATAATGGGTATAGATGGGAGGAAGAAGTACATCGGTGGACCTCCGGGCTGTCCACGAGGTAGGGGGCCGCACCCAGGGGGGTGGGCGCGCCCCCTACCCTCATGGGCAGCCCGGGACTCTCCTGGCCCAACTCCAATACTCTGTGGGCTTCTTCTGCTCCAAAAATAAGTTCCGTCAAGTTTCAGGTCAATTGGACTCCGTTTGATTTTCCTTTTCTGCGATACTCTAAAACAAGGAAAAAACAGAAACTAGCACTGGGCTCTGAGTTAATAGGTTAGTACCAAAAATCATATAAAATAACATATAAATGCATATAAAACATCCAAGCTTGATAATATAATAGCATGGAACAGTCAAAAATTATAGATACGTTGGAGACGTATCACGCTCCGGCGTGCAATGCTCTTTTCCAGCGGACGGTCCCTCAGTTGCAAGCTTGGCAGCGTCCATCTTCGCCCATTGCACCTTGATGCAGGCGAAGGCCATCCGCGCACCTTCAATACAAACCGACCGCTTCACAGCATCAAGCCGAGGGCAGGCGCTGACTAGCCGCTTGACGAGACCGAACTAGCTACTGGGCATGGGTTCGGCGGGCCAAAGATGGATTATCAAATCCCTCATGGCCAATTTAGTCACGTTGTGCAGTTCTGTCCATTGCATCAGCTGATCATTGAGGGGCACAGGATGCTCTGGCGCAAGGTACTGCGACCAGAATAGCTTCTCCGTTGAGCTCCCCTATTCGGCCCGGAAGAACTCCATGGCATCAGCAACACTCTAGGGCGGGTCCGCAAACACTCTTGGAGAACTCCAAATCCGGGTTAGAAAGATGTACCTTTTCTTCACAAATTTCTCTGCATGTTAAAGGCCTTACCCGCCGCAATTTGCCTTGCATCCTAGATCTCCTGGACAGCGTCTTGGGCTTTGGCCCGGGCTTCTTGTGCACTTTGGAGTGCCTTGGCAAGTTCGGAATTCTGCTCCAAACTCTTGCGCTATAAGGAATCACATTTGCCTATGGCGTCCTTGAGCTCTTGCTGGACTTCCTCCACCCACGATTCATGTTTAAGGTGGGAGGCTCGTTCCTCCTCTGCCTCCTTCTTGGCCTTGGCCAGCACACTCTTGAGGGCCTTGACCTCAGACGTGTCAGCTGCAAACATAATTACGAAACTCATTGAGATGCTACATCATAGCTGACATCATTTCAGACGTGCTTCGGTATTACATACCTTGTGTTTCTTCTAGCTTCCGCCTTAGCTCAGATGCTTCGGCGGCATGGGCAGCTGACACCTGCTTTGCGGCCTACTTGTTCAAACAGATATGTGTGTTAGTTTCCCGCATGAGTTATTAGATCCTCTATTCGATTTTCTTTCCAAACACCGAACAGAGTCTCAGGGGCTACTATCTATACACAAGAATTCTTTTAAAGCATACTATAAAGCACATACCTCAAAGCCTCTTAAAAGGCTGGTGTAGTCTTCGCTCAGTTCGCAGACTGAACCTTTTCAATCACCGTACCCATAAGGGTACGACATTCTTCCACAATGGTGGCGCTTCGAAGCACTCTCACCAAAGTGCTCGGCGCCTCCGCAATGACAGAGGTCACCGGTATAGTAGGCACGCCCCCTTCTCGTGAAGAGGGTTGCTCCTCTGACTCCGGAACTGTGTGGGTCTCCGGAATGACATTTGGTTGGGGCCAAACTGGACATGGCTCCCGTCTCCTGTCTCCATGGGGGTCGGTTCCCCCATGTTCTTGGCAGCCTCTGGGCACCTCTCCCTGTTCCGGAAGGGTCCTTTGGGACGGCACCTCGGTGTTATCCGCGGTAGTGGGGGTGGAAGCTGGTGGAGGCGAATCGCTCTCCGTCATGTTCGGACCCAGCGAATTCCCGAAAGAGGAGGATCGTTGGGGAAGGACCTTAACCAGACTTCAGCATACAATTTAAATGCATTACAACTATGTGCCAGAAAAGCCGTATATACCTGTGAGTACTGACGATCCGACCAGGGGCTTCGGCCTGGGGCGCCACTCATCGGCGTCCGACTCGGAGTCATCCCATAAGGGAGGTCCTCCCTCTCTTGGACACTTCCACCTCTAGATCGGCGGAAGTTGCCCTCTTCTTCTCCCCCTTGGGTGGGGGTCGCTCTCTTCCTCCTCCTCTTCCTCTTCGTCAGGGGAGGATTGAGTTTCGTTGTCTTCAGACACTATGTCTGAGGCATCTTTACGGTGGAGGCCACTCTTGGCCTCCTTGTCCTTCTCATTGGCCTTCTTTTCTGGCGCCTGGTACGGCGCCTGGACTAGCATCGTCGTCAACAGAGGAATAGCTTCGTCTTTGGGCAGCGGAGCTGGACAGTGAATCCGTTCCTCTTTCTTGGTCCAGCCCTGCAAAAGAAAATGGAGAGTTTAGTGTGCTTCGTGGGCTCGCAACGTAATGTTACCAAAGAACTTATGGGGGTCGCAGCGTGGGTGCTGTCATAGCCGAGGTCTTCGGTTGTCTCCAGCCATGACTTCTGCTTCTTGTAGAGCAGCTTCCGCATGTCTTCATTCTTCGTGCCGAAGAAACATTGTAGGGTCCGGGGACCGGCTGGGTCGAACTTCCACATGGGCTCTTGACGCGCCTGACAGGGGAGTATCCGGCGGAAGGGCATCACTTGTATCACGCCAGTGAGGCTGGTATTTTTTATCTACCTTGCTCTTGATGCACTTCTCCAGCATCGTTACCTCATCAGACGATGCCCAGTCCAGGCCCTTGTTGACCCAGGATGTCAGTGGCATTGGGGGCCTGGACTTGAACTCCGTGGGAGCAGCCCATGTGGAGTCGCGGGGCTCTGTGACATAGAACCACCCCTGCTGCCATCCCTTCACGGTCTCCATGAAGGTGCCCTTGGGCCAAGTGACATTGGGCAGTTTGCTCACCATAGCGCCACCACAATCCGTGTGCTGGCCGTCCACCACTTTCGGCTTCACATTGAAGACCTTGAGCCATAGGCCGAACTTGGGGGAAACACGGAGGAAGGCCTCGTATACGACAATGAACGCCAAAATGCTCAGGAAAGAATTCGGGGCTAGATCATGAAAATCTAACCCATAGTAGAACATGAGGCCGCAGACGAAAGGGTGAAGGGGAAACCCCAGTCAGTGAAGAAAATGAGGGATGAAAACTTCCCTCTCGCCGGGCTTTGGAGTGGGGATGATCTGATTTTTGGATGGAAGACGGTGGGCGATTTCCTTGGCTAGATACCGCGCTTCCCGGAGTTCCTTGATGTTTTTCTCCGTGACAGAGGAGGCCATCCACTTGCCCTGCACTCCGGATCCGGACATGGCTGGAGTACTTTCTGGGAACGAAGTGGATCGAAGCTTGAGCACTGGAGCTTGAGGGCGGATGGATTAAGGAAGGGGAAGGCATGGGGTAAAAAGGGGGAATCTTATCTCCTTATAAAGGCAGTAAATACCATGCATCCCCCACAAGCCTTAAAGCTCGCCTATTTTCAAGGGTTCGTGCGAAACGGCTCAGTTGGGTTTCCCATACCGGTATTGATGAGAATCCTGTAATATGGGGGCACGATCTCTGCTTTGACAAGACGTGTCGTTAGTGGTTGCGTCTCGAGACGCGAAACGGGAGGCCGAAAACGGTTTGAAATAATAGGATGGTCGGACGTAACATCTCACCAGTAAAATCTTCGGAGGATAAAACTTAACTGTATTCTAATTCAGAGGTATGACTACTGTACACAGCCAGATATATTACTGACGATCAACTGGTTTGAAGAATTCGGAGGAGGAACCTGCCTTGCAATGCCGAAGACAATCTGCGCGCCGGACACATCATCATTGAAGACTGGTTCAGGGCCAACTGAGGAGTCCTGGATTACGGGGTCCTCGGCTGTCCGGGCTACGTGATGTGGGCCGGACAGATGGGCTGTGAAGATACAAGATACAAGGCCCTCCCTTGTGTCCAGATGGGACTCCCCTTGGCGTGGAAGGCAAGCTTAGTGTGCGGATATGAATATTCCTTTCTCTTTAAATCGACTCTGTACAACCCTAGCCCCCTCTGGTGTCAATATAAACCGGAGGGTTTAGTCCGTAGAAACAATCATAATCATACAAGCTAGACATCTAGGATTTAGCCATTACGATCTCGTGGTAGATCAAGTCTTGTAACCCTTATACTCATTAAAGTCAATCAAGCAGGACGTAGGGTATTACCTCCATCAAGAGGGCCCGAACATGGGTAAACATTGTGTCCCTTGTCTCCTATTACCATTGATCCTTAGATGCACAGTTCGGGATCCCCTACCCGAGATCTGCCGGTTTTGACACAGACAATGATGCTTTGAAGATGGAGATCAAAGTTACAAGATGATGATGTCCATATCATATCACTTATTTGATTTCATGTGATATTTATCCTTTATGCATCTTATTTTGCTTGGTATGGCAATAGCATTATAAGAAGATCTCTCAGTAAATTTCAAGGTATAAATATCCTCATGGGTAAGATGACTAAGACTCCATTTTCCGGAACAATGGAGCGAGCAACAGACTTGTTGGAAATAATACACACTGATGTATGCGGTCCGATGAGTGTTGAGGCTTGCGGCGGGTATCATTATTTTCTGACCTTGACAGATGATTTGAGCAGATATGGGTATATCTACTTAATGAAACATAAGTCTGAAACATTTGAAAAGTTCAATGAATTTCAGAGTGAAGTGGAAAATCATCGTAACAAGAAAATAAAGTTTCTATGATCTGATCGTGGAGGTGAATATTTGAGTTATGAGTTTGGTCTTCATTTGAAACAATGTGGAATAGTTTCAGAGCTTACGCCACCTGGAACACCACAACATAATGGTGTGTCCGGACGTTGTAATGGTGCGATCTATGATGTTTCTTACTGATTTACCGCCATCGTTTGGGGTTATGCTTTAGAGACGGCTGCATTCACATTAAATAGGGCACCATCTAAATCCGTTGAGATGAGACCATATGAACTGTGCTTTGGTAAGAAACCCAAGTTGTCGTTTCTTAAAGTTTGGGGCTGCGATGTTTATGTGAAAGAGCTTCAACTTGATAAGCTCGAACCCAAATCAGAGTAATGCTTCTTCATAGGATAACCAAAGGAGACTATTGGGTACACCTTCTATCACAGATCAGAAGGCAAGATATTCGTTGCTAAGAATGGATCCTTTCTAGAAATGAGTTTCTCTCGAAAGAAGTGAGTGGGAGGAAAGTAGAACTTGAAGAGGTAATTGTACCTGCTCCCTTATTGGAAAGTAGTTCATCATAGAAATCAGTTTCAGTGATTCCTACACCAATTAGTGAGGAAGCTAATGATGATGATCATGAAACTTCTGATCAAGTTACTACGGAACCTCGTAGGTCAACCAGAGTAAGATCCGCACCAGAGTGGTACGGTAATCCTGTTCTGGAGGTCATGTTACTTGACCATGACGAACCTACGAACTATGAGGAGGTGATGATGAGCCCAGATTCCACAAAATGGCTTGAGGCCATGAAATCTGAGATGGGATCCATGTATGAGAACAAAGTGTGGACTTTGGTTGACTTGCCCGATGATCGGCAAGCCATAGAGAATAAATGGATCTTCAAGAAGAAGACTGACACTGACGGTAATGTTACTATCTACAAAGCTCGACTTGTTGTGAAAGGTTTTCGACAAGTTCAAGGAGTTGACTACGATGAGACCTTCTCACCTGTAGCGATGCTTAAGTCTGTCTGAATCATGTTAGCAATTGCCGGATTTTACGATTATGAAATTTGGCAAATGGATGTCAAAACTGCATTCCTTAATGGATATCTTAAAGAAGAGTTGCATATGATGCAACCAGATGGTTTTGTCCATCCAAAAGGTGCTAACAAAGTGTGCAAGCTCTAGTGATCCATTTATGGACTGGTGCAAGCCTCTCGTAGTTGGAATATACGCTTTAATAGTGTGATCAAAGCATATGGTTTTATACAGACTTTTGAAGAAGCCTGTATTTACAAGAAAGTGAGTGGGAGCTCTGTAGCATTTCTAATATTATATGTGGATGACATATTGTTGATCGGAAATGATACTGAATTTCTGGATAGCATAAAAGGATACTTGACAAAGAATTTTTCAATGGAAGACCTCGGTGAAGCTGCTTATATATTAGGCATCAAGATTTATAGAGATAGATCAAGACGCTTAATTGGACTTTCACAAAGCACATACCTTGATATAGTTTTGAAGAAGTTCAAAATGGATTAGGCAAAGAAAGGGTTCTTGCCTGTGTTACAAGGTGTGAAGTTGAGTCAGACTTAATGCCCGACCACTACATAAGATAGAGAGAAAATGAAAGTCATTCCCTATGCTTCAGCCATAGGTTCTATCATGTATGCAATGCTATGTACCAGACCTGATGTGTGCCTTGCTATTAGTTTAGCAAGGAGGTACCAAATTAATCCAGTAGTGCATCACTGGACAATGGTCAAGAACATCCTGAAATACCTAGAAAGGACTAAGGATATGTGTCTCGTTTATGGAGGTGACAAAGAGCTTATCATAAATGGTTACATCGATGCAAGCTTTGACACTTATCCGGATGACTCTAAGTCACAAACCAGATACGTATTTATGTTGAATGGTGGAGCTGTCAGTTGGTATAGTTCTAAGCAAAGCATCGTGGCGGGATCTATGTGTGAAGCGGAGTATATAGCTGCTTCGGAAGCAGCAAATGAAGGAGTCTGAATGAAGGAGTTCATATCCGATCTAGGTGTAATACCTAGTGCATCAGGTCCAATGAAAATCTTTTGTGCCAATACTGGTGCAATTGCCTTGGCAAAGGAATCTAGATTTCACAAAAGAACCAAGCACATCAAGAGATGCTTCAATTCCATCCACGATCAAGTCAAGGAGGGAGACATAGAGATTTCCAAAATACACATGGATCTAAATGTTGCAGACCCGTTGACTAAGCCTCTCTCACGAGCAAAATATGATCAGCACCAAGACTCCATGGGTGTTAGAATCATTACTATGTAATCTATATTATTGACTCTAGTGCAAGTGGGAGACTGAAGGAAATATTCCCTAGAGGCAATAATAAAGTTGTTATTTATATTTCCTTATATCATGATAAATGTTTATTATTCATGCTAGAATTCTATTAACCGGAAACTTAGTACATGTGTGAATACATAAGACAAACAGAGTGTCCCTAGTATGCCTCTACTTGACTAGCTCGTTAATCAAAGATGTTAAGTTTCCTAGCCATAGACATGTGTTGTCATTTGATTAACGGGATCACATCATTAGATAATGATGTGATGGACAAGACCCATCCGTTAGCTTAGCACTATGATTATTTAGTTTATTGCTATTGCTTTCTTCATGACTTATACATGTTCCTATGACTATGAGATTATGCAACTCCCGAATATCGGAGGAACACTTAGTGTGCTACCAAACGTCACAACATAACTGGGTGATTATAAAGATGCTCTACAGGTGTCTCCGATGGTGTTTGTTGAGTTGGCATAGATCGAGATTATGATTTGTCACTCTGAATGTCGGAGAAGTATATTTGGGCCCTCTCGGTAATGCTCATCACTATAAGCCTTGCAAGAAATGTGACTAACAAGTTATTTATGGGATGATGCATTACAGAACGAGTAAAGAGACTTCCTGGTAACGATATTGAACTAGGTATGATGATACCGACGATCGAATCTCAGGCAAGTAACATATCAATGAGAAAGGGAACAACCTATGTTGTTATGCGCTTTGACCGATAAAGATCTTCATAGAATATGTAGGAGACAATATGAGCATCCAGGTTCCGCTATTGGTTATTGACCGGAGATGTGTCTCATCATGTCTACATAGTCCTCGAACCCGTAGGGTTCGCATGCTTAACGTTCGATGACGATTTGTATTATGAGTTTATGTGATTTGATGACCAAAGGTTGTTTGGAGTCCCAGATGAGATCACGGACATGATGAGGTGTCTTGAAATGGTCGAGACATAAAGATTGATATACCGGAAGGCTATATTCGGACATCAGAATGGTTCCGTAGAAGTTCAGGTATTTTCTGGAGTAGCGGGAGGTTACCGGAACCCCCTGGGGAGTTGATGGACCTTAGTGGGCCTTAGTGGAAAGGAGAGGTGGCGACCAGGCGGTGGCGTGCCCCCAAGCCCAGTATGAATTGGACAAACGGTTGGGGGCGCGACCCCCCTCTCCCTTCCTTCCCTCTTCTCCTTTAGGTGGGAACCTACTAGGACTTGGAGTCCTAGTAGGATTCCCCTTCTCCTGGCATGCCCTATCCTAGCCGGCCGGCCTCACCCTCCCTCCTTTGTATACGGGGGCAGGGGCACCCTAGAACACACAAGTTGATCTTTTAGCCGTGTGCGGTGCCCCCCTCCACAGTTACACACCTCGTTCATGTCGTCGTAGTGCTTAGGCGAAGCCCTGCACCGGTAACTTCATCATCACCGTCGACATGCCGTCGTGCCGACGGAACCCTCTCTCGGCCTTAGCTGGATCAATAGTACGAGGGACGTCACCGAGCTGAACGTGTGCTGATCACGGAGGTGTCGTACGTTCGGTACTTGGATCGGTTGGATCGCGAAGACCTTCGACTACATCAACTGCATTACTAAACGCTTCCGCTTTTGGTCTACAAGGGTACGTGTACACACTCTCCCCGCTCGTCGCTATGCTTCTCCTAGATAGATCTTGCGTGGTCATAGGATTTTTTTTGAAATACTACGTTCCCCAACAGCTATCAATTCTCCTGCTATTAATGTCTAAAAGAACTTCTCTCGCGGGAAGGGGCGGAGCTAGGAATTTTATTAATGGGGGGCCAATGAAACATGTAAAGCATCAGAGGGGCCATAGATTTCTATATATCAGAATGGAACTTATGGCTCTTGGGTACCATCTCACCCTATATATATGCACAAAATAATACAATACGAAAGTTTAAAACATTCTACTCCCTCTAAATCATATTACTTGCCGCTAAAATTGACATCCATTTGTACTAGTGTTAAACATATACTAAAGTAGTGTCAAATTAATTTGGATCGAAAGGAGTAGTGAAAAAATTAGAATCAATTATAGTCAAGTATTGTACTCGCATAAAAAGTTTTGTCAAAGAATGACTTTCATGGTATTCTGAGAAAAAATTGAACGCTATATATGAGTTATTGTTCACACTACTTGTCGTTGAAATATATTGCCCTGAAGTCAACACAAACTACTCCTTGGCTAAACTTTTTATATGAGTACAATACTTGCTCATATTTAACTTTTCGAATGTTTTTTTGACTTTTTACAACTACTAAATTATTTTGTGCATATATAGTGCGCTAACACGGGGTATTTCCCTCTATGTATCTCTATACTACTCCCTCCATCCCATAAGAATTGAAATTCGAAGATTTTCCTAAGTCAGCTGTTTTTAAGTTTGATCTAAATCTATAAAAAAATATTCAAAGTTTTGTGATATCGAATATATAGTATTCAAATTCATTTCATAATTAATCTAATGGACTATATTGGGTTATGTAAATGTAAATGTATTTTCATATAGCCTTGGTCAGACTTAATGAAGTTTGACTTAGAGCAATCCTATAACTCCAACTATTTTGAAACGGCTGAAGTGTTAAGACTATCCATAGTGGGAGTATAAAAATGATAACATCATACATATCAAAAAAAGTAGGTGATGTGGCATGTAAGTAATGAGGAAATAGAGGGATATGGCAACATAGTATGTTAAAAAGAGTATCTACGTGTTTGTTTCGTCCTCTACAACTAATGTCAGAGAGTTAATTAGGTGTGTAATTAATGATGTCTATTTAAATAAGGTTTTTTCACGCCAAATCAGTTTGAAAGTCAAGCCATTAACATGATTAATTAGTGGTGCAATTAATTAAGTTTGTTTAAATAGGATTTTTTGTAATGATCTAATAAAAAGGGATGATGTTTCGTGGCTCGCCAACCCTATAAACCCGAACAAAGGGAGCAACTTCACCGATTGTCATTTTCGTTACATACATAAATATGTCAACCAATTTGTTTACTTGTAACAGAATTAAGTTGTCCAGCTAAATAATCAAATGATAAACTAATAGAAAGGGTTCTACGATAGGGCTTTTACGCAGCCACCCCATCTCCCTCTACCCTGTGGTCGCCGGTCGGCTCTAGAGGTGTTACATTGATTGCTCACCGACCATAAACATAAAGGTGGATCCCCAGGACGAGTATACATGACGTCCCTGCTACCTACGTTGACGGTTGTGCTAGGTCGCGCGACCAGGTTTATTATCAATCAATGAGCAGGCGTCATGACATAGTAGCATCCCCATCCGTTGTTGGCATGTGGCAGAGCCCAAAGAGACATGGGTAGTTAGGTCGGACGACAACCATTGAGGATAGGATCTGAAACCCGACCTCACCTCTCATCTCGCCACCCTGTGTCGAGCAGAAGCTGGTAGCCATCAAGGTCATTAACAACACAGTTGAAAGCACAACCACTCTCTTGGTGGTTTTGGTAACTCATGTCAACATACCTGTTGTTTGACTGATATTTTCCTTGAGCGTATTCCAGGATAAGTTCAAGTTAGGCAAACCTTTGGAATGTGAAGAGGACCCCTCATGATACTAATGACAAGTGTTGGCAAAGCTTCAAGACCCTACATCTGTGTTTAAGTGATCCAAGATCACATTGAGTCCATAGGAAAGCAAATACTATTAAAAGGGGAAGATGTTTTGAATATGAATTAACTTCTAAGGTACTTAGAGATATTGCTCCAGAAACCTCAGTCAGACTCTCATTTTCCACTATGTCCAAAACCCGGTCCCACCGAATAGCTTACACTCGGACTTACCGAGATACACTAAACATAGTCATTGCCTAAACCCTAGCAACTCGGTCCTATCGAGTTGACCCTTCAGTCCACCTGAAGAGCATTAGCAAACCTTTGGCCAATTGAAATTGACTCGGATTTTCAATCGGTCTTACCAAAGTGTTGAGAGTGCTTACGTCAAAACGACTCGGTCTCACCGAGAGGTTCAATCTGGTCTCATCGAATATCCTAAAATTCAAACCTTTTGCATAGGTCGGTCTCATCAAGTGGTTTCACCCAGTCCAACCAAAGTGTGCATAAAGGTGTGTAACGGTTGCATTGTTGGTGTTGTGTATATATACCATGTTCCACCAACTCTCAGAGTGCAACCAGAGCGAAGCATACATTTCCAATATCCATTTTTTCTAAGAGAGAGCTCCAAAACCTTGTGTTGAGATCAAAGGGATTCCACTCCAACCATAGATTTTGATCTCTAGCCACCTCAATTGCTTTCCACCCAAATCATTCTCCTACCACATAGCCAAATCCATGAGAGAGT
This sequence comes from Triticum aestivum, assembly GCF_018294505.1. Taxonomy (NCBI): domain Eukaryota; kingdom Viridiplantae; phylum Streptophyta; class Magnoliopsida; order Poales; family Poaceae; genus Triticum; species Triticum aestivum. The sequence continues at coordinate 201,681,739 of NC_057806.1, forward strand.
GTTTGAGTGTTGAGAAGACTATCTTTTGAAGCACAAGAGCAATGAGTCCATCATCAACAACATATATTACCTTTGGAGAGTGGTGTGTCCAAGATTGGTTAGGTGTCACTTGGGAGCCTCCAAATCCTGCGGAGTGAACCGAATAGTTTGTAAGGGCAAGGACATCGCTTACTTCATGAAGATCTACCCTGAGTGAGGCTAGTGCTTCGTTGATGTAAGCCATTGCGGAATACACAAGGTTGCTTCTTTGTGGACCCTTCGTGTGTGGAGCCTTCTATGGACTCGCACAACCGCTATCCCGTTGGATTGAACCCTTCATCAATGTGGATGTATGATAGCACCACCTATTGGAACTACGAGAAAAATCTTTGTGTCAACCTTCGTTTGTAAAACCTACTAAACTCTACACCTTACTTTCTCGCACGTGCATGTTGTTTAATTTCTGCTGCCCATGCTCTAGATAGGCATGTGTAGGGTGCATTCCTTGTCTCCTAACTTGTGCTAAAATCTGCCTAGAACTTCAAGAGAATTAAAATTGCTAGTTTGGCCTTGTTATAGTCTATTCACCCCTCAAGACCTACCCTTTTTATCCCACAACAGTAGATGCCATCGTGGCTGGGGACAATTGGTCACACATCACCACTCTTTAGTATTGTCTCATCATGTAACACACGGGTATTTAACTAGTATATACACTGGGTGAGTACCCGAGCATTTGAATGGGGAACACTTATTTATATGTACCAGAGTACCCCACTCGTTTCTCCTGGAATTGATTGATGAAATTTTGGTTTGAAAGCATGAAGATCAAAGTTAATAATACATATGATTTATATATTTGATTATGTATAGTTCTAACGGTATTTATTGAATGTATAGCATAATTGAATAAAATATTTTACCATCCATGGTTGAATGTTGTGATGGGTCTTTTTTCGATTCATGATTACACCTTGGGGTGGGTCTTATCCCATTCATAATTATATGGTGAGGTGTCATGCTTTCATGTTGATATAAATAAGTTAGTGGAGATGATTTTCTTAGGTAAATAAGATAGGTGATATATTCATGTGTTGCTATCAAGTGTAAACTCCGCTAAAATCTATATTCAACTTTACCCTACTTTTGTTACGACATCATGTTGAATATATACGTATTGCATATACATTAGGCATGTTAGAATTTCTTCATATTCTTTCCTAGCACACCATATCTCCCGATATCTTCCTTGTATTGAGGATACAGTTGAGATATTGGCCGACTCTTGTACTCTATATATGCTGTGGCATACGATTAATCAAAGTGTGTTGCATCAAATATTTTCTCTACATGGTATCAACCTTCTCTCGATCCTCTTCACTCGTTGTCACCACCACTGCCATCATCTCTGGTAGTCATCGCCGCCGTCGCTAGCCCTCACCACTGCCATCATCTCTGACCATCGCCGTTGTCGTTAGCCCTCGCCGCTGTCGCTTTCTCCCCCCTCTCTCTCCCTCCACCCATATACCCATACCGTAACCCACTGCCGCCACTGCTACCACCCTTTGTAGCTGTCGCCGCATCAACCTCCTTCTCCAGGTCGCTTCTGTTCCGCACCATGCACTACACGGACTTCCCTGTCTCCTACCTTTCTGGCACTCACACCCATCAGTTCGCCTATTCCCCTTCTTCGGTCACCGCCCTCACCAACGGGATTTCACGTGGGGCCTCTTCTTCATCAGCGCCACCTCTGCCATGCTACCTTGCGCCCCTAGTGCCCGCGGTGGCCCTGGACCATAGCCGACAACACCGGCGGGAGGGGTGAGGTAGTCCTGGATAAGGGGGTCTTCGGGTGTCCGGGCTATGTGATACGGGCCGGAATGATGGGCCGTGAAGATACAAGATAGAATACTTTCCCCCGTGTTCAGATGAGACTCTCTGTTGTGTGGAAAGCAAGCTTGGCGGCCAGATGAGTAGTTTCCTTTCTCTGTAAACCAACTCTGTACAACCCTAGCCCCCTCCGGTGTCTATATAAACTGGAGGGTTTAGTCCATAGAGGCAATCACAAATCATACAGGCTAGACATCTAGGGTTTAGCCATTATGATCTTGAGGTAGATTGACTCTTGTAACCCCTATACTCATCAAAGTCAATCAAGCAGGAAGTAGGGTATTACATCCATTAAGAGGGCTTGAACCTAGGTACATATCGTGTCCCCCGTCTCCTATTACCTTTGATCCTCAGACGCACAGTTCGAGACCCCCTACCCGAGATCAGCCGATTTTGACACCGACATTGGTGCTTTCATTGAGAGTTCCTCTGTGTCGTCAATAGAAGGATCGATGGCTCGCCTTGTCGTCAACGACAAAACCACCTCTCAAAGGGCCCTAGCTCCTAGGAAGATCCTCCAGCTCGGCAGTTTTCCATGGGCGACCGTTCGGCCGTTAAGCCAAAGCTGGTCCCCAAACCACCAAAAATCATCTCCGCATTGGCCTCGAACACTCCGACAAGATGGATCCGGCAGATGTTTCATCTTTGAATGACCTACTAGATTGCATGGCCGCCCTAGGGGTCGCAACAGACTACGATCGGATCGGGCTTAACCTCGATCAGAGGGAAATCAGGTCCCCGTCGATCACCCATCCGGTTGCTGATGTGGAGGAGCAAGCCAAGGATAACTGTCCCCATATGCTGAGAACAAGCTATGTTCGGATTTTCGAGCCCTGCGAGCCGGATACCTATCTTCGGGAAGAGACTTCCTATCCTCCGAACATAGAACCAGGCGTCGAGCCTGAAAACTCCTAGGATACTCTAGATCCTGGGCTAGTGACCTCAGAAATTCTAAAAACTCCGAATCCCATAGTGGGCCAGGGTTCGGATTTAAGCCCGCCCACCCACCACAAGCAATATTCCCCAAGCAATTCCGGTCCTCCAGACATATGCGATCTAATGTACGTACGACAGCAACCTCAGGAAATAGCCCATCACTTTTGGGTGAGATTCCTCCTTGTTCAAAACAAGATCAAAGATTGCTGCAACGACGATGCGGTTTCAGTATTTTGCCACAACTGTACAGACGAGGGGATCCTCAATGCCCTCAACTGACGCCGCATTCTGCACATTGCAAATTTGTCACACATAGTACAAAAATATTGCGCCATGGAAAGCGCCTGGAAAGCCCAAACAACTCGGTGGGAACCGTTGACCTTTAAGCTACTCACCGGACGGGCAAAAAGGATGCAACCTCACAGGGCACCTGATCATCACCCTACAGAAAAGAAAATTAAACCCTTAACGGGACACATAACTGTCCTTGATGAATGGCTCGACAAGCCCTGTCAGATACACATGACGTCGAATTCCGAACCAACACACAGCCTTCGGGCATGTTGGGTACCCCGGAAAGTGCCAAGAGCGGTGAGGCTATCCTCACCAATACGACCTCGGAGAAATACCCTCCGGAGGACGACGGTCTCAATGTCTTCATGGTCTTCGAGACCTTTTCTTCAAGTAATCGGCGTAAAAGGGCACTCCGTGAGCTCTTGAAGTCAACCAAGTAGTCGCAGTAAACACTTGTAATGATATGATAATAACTTTCACCGCCAATGACGAACCAAGGGCTCGATCAGTCCGCGCACCAACCGCTTTGGTCATAAATCCAATCGTCGATGGCTTTCGGCTCGCTAAAGTGCTCATGGACGGCGACAGTGAACTGAAACTCATCTATAAGGACACACTCAATAAAATGCAAATAAACAAGAGCTGCATCGAGCCGAGCAATACCACCTTTCGAGGCATTATCCCCAGTCGAGAAGCGCGATGTTCGGGAAAATTAAACTTGATGTGGTATTCAGCACGCCGGAGAACTATAGGTATGAAGAGTTAATTTTCCATGTGGCACCTTTCAACAACGGATATCACACCCTGTTGGGGAGAGACGCATTGACACGCTTTCAAGCCATACCCCATTACGGGTACATGAAGCTCAAAATGCTCGGGACCAACGGAGTTATCACTATCACCAGTGATCCAGACATAGCACTCCGCACCGAAAACAAAACCACATCCCTGGCCCTCGAGGCACTATTCGACGACCTTGCGTCCGAGGAGCTCACCGCTCTGCATTCCATAGTGGATAGAGACGATGTAATCTTCGATATAAGGCCTAAGTTCACTTATTTCAAGCTAGCAGACGAAATAGTCAAATTCCAAGTTCACTCGACGGATCCTAATAAAACAGCAGCCATTGGAGCACAAATGGATACAATGGTCGATGCCGCTCTAAGAGCATTCCTGTGCGAGAATTGGGACATCTTTGCCTGGCATCCTTCGGATATGCCAGGAATCCCACGCAGACTCGCCGAACACAGCTTCAACATAATAAAGGGGTTCAAGCCAGTTAAGCAAATGTTGCAGCGATTGTGGGAGTCCTGGATTATGGGGTCCTTGGGTGTCTGGGCTACGTGATGTGAGCCGGACAGATGGGTCGTGAAGATACAAGATAGAAGGCCTTCCCTCGTGTCCGGATGGGACTCTCCTTGGCGTGGAAGGAAAGCTTAGTGTGCGGATATGAATATTCCTTTCGCTGTAAACTGACTTTGTACAACCCTAGCCCCCTCCGATGTCTATATAAACCGGAGGGTTTAGTCCGTAGAAACAATCATAATCATACAGGCTAGACATCTAGGGTTTAGCCATTATGATCTCGTAGTAGATCAACTCTTGTAACCCTTATACTCATTAAAGTCAATCAAGCAGGACGTTGGGTATTAGATCCATCAACAGGGCCCGAACCTGGGCAAACATCATGTCCCTTGTCTCCTGTTACCATCAATCCTTAGACGCACAGTTCGGGACCCCTACCCGATATTTGTCGGTTTTGACACTGACATTGGTGCTTTCATTGAGAGTTCCACTATGACATCATCGAAAGGCTCGATGGCTCCATCAATCATCTACAACAATGCAGCCACGAAGGAGATTTCTCTCCCCAGCCAGATCTTTGTATTCGGCGGCTCCGCACTGCGGGCCAACTCGGTTGGCCACCTGGAGCAGATCGACAGCTGTGCCCCTGGTCACCACATCTGTGTTGTTAACCTGAACTATGTCACTGATATCCGAGGAGACTTGATCTTCCAAGGGTTCGCGGCCTCAACCACCGCCCCAGCCTTAGATCCGGAGCACGTCATCAGGTCCAAACACGGGAGTCTAGAGCCCGCCGGACTCTCCGCAGCCTTAGAGCTCAACATCGATAGAATAGCGTCTCCGACAATAATTGCAAGGTCGGACTCTTCTTCGGATACTACTTCCAAACCCTGGAGGCCCACGTCATGCGAGCTCGGCCCAGAAACTTCCGACCATGTCCAAATCCCGCTCTTAAACGAGGCTTTGGACCTAATGCGATCCATCTTCATCACGGAGGAACCGCTTCTGAATCACGCCTAGCCCGGACTAGGGGCTGGAAATAGGGAATTTTACTTCCCACCCACCACCCACTTCATAGCCACTACCGAGGACCTAACCGACATGCTTGATTACGCCTCAAAAGACATCGACGGTATGGACGATGATGCCAGAGAGGAGCAGGCCCAAAACTCATCGGTCACCAGACGTTGGACGGCCACCTCCTCGTATGACGTATATATGGTGGATACACCTAAAAACAGTGACAATGATGATGAGAAAAACCCAGTCGAGGATGAACCTCTTGAGATACCGCCGAAATGTCGATGTCAGCGGCGCCACTCTAAATCGCGTCGCAGTAAGAACAGCAATACCAACACCAAAGACAATGATACTCCAGAGAACACCGAAGACCAAGAAAACCCCATCGAACCAACATCCGACTTGGATGATCGAGAAGACGGGAAAGTTGACCCTAACGAACAAACAGGGAACAACGACTCGGAGGACAGCAACTATCTAGCACTCTCTGAGGACGATGTAAGCCTCAGCGACGAAGATTTTATCGTGCCAGAGGAACCCCTCGAACAAGAGTGCTTCAAGCGCCGGCTAATAGCCACGCCTGGAAGCCTAATAAAGAAATAACATAAGCTTCAAGCCGAACAAGATCTGCTCAATGACAGATGGACCAATGTCCTGGCAGCTGAAGAATACGGCCTTGAAAGCCCAGCAAAGAGTTACCGAAAGCGTAAGCTGCTATCCCAATTCAACGATGAGGCGTTGGAGCCCATACCACCCATGCGTAATACGGCTGACAGACCCAATAGACCAACACATGGCCGAGACAGAGCGGCAACTCTAGCCGAACACCAGCCCGCACCACCTTGCCGTAAAAGCAGAGAAATAACAACTCGGAGATACGCAAACGACCCATGACAAGACCTGGAAAATAGGGCAGGTCAAACTAGGTCAATCTAGGGATCACGGGGTGTGCTCCGGCGTGAGAGGCGGGCTATCAAGCCTGGTGGGATAAACACAACCAACCCCGGGGTGAAAACCGCATATAGACTCCATCCGAACTGCGTCGTGACATGGACCGATACAGAGGCGCCGCACACCCCCTATGCTTCACCGATGAGGTAATGGAGCATGAGTTCCCTGAAGGGTTTAAACCTGTGAACATCGAATCCTACGATGGCACAACATATCCCGCAATATGGATTGAAGATTTTCTTCTCCACATTCACATGGCTCGCGGTGATGATCTACACGCCATTAAATACATTCCCCTAAAACTTAAGGGGCCAGCTAGGCACTGGTTAAACAGCCTCTCAGAAAACTCTAGTGGAAGCTAGGAAGAATTGGAAGATGCCTTTAGAGACAACTTCCAAGGCACTTATGTCCAGCCTCCGGATGCCGATGACCTCAGTCATATAGTCCAACAGCCCGGAGAGTCGGCCAGGAAATTCTGGACCAGGTTCCTAATTAAAAAGAACCAGATTGTCGACTGTCCGGATGCCGAAGCCCTAACAGCCTTCAAACATAGCATCCGTGATGAATGGCTCACCCGACACCTCGGCTAAGAAAAGCCAAAGTCCATGGCAGCCCTTACAGCACTAATGACCCGCCGTCGGTGTCAAAACCGGCGGATCTCGGGTAGGGGGTCCCGAACTGTGCGTCTGAGGTTGATGGTAACAGGAGACAGGGAACACAATGTTTACCCAGGTTCGGTCCCTCTTGATGGAGGTAAAACCCTACGTCCTGCTAGATAAATATTGATGAGTATGGGGGTTACAACAGTTGATCTACCACGAGATTGTAATGGCTACACCCTAGAAGTCTAGCCTATCTGATTATGATTGTCCTCTCTCTAAGAATCTAGCCCTCCAGTTTATATAGACACCGGATGGATCTAGGGTTACATAAAGTCGGTTACAGTGAAAGGAATCTTCATATTTGGTCATCAAGCTTGCCTTCCATGCCAAGGAGAGTCCCATCCGGACACGGGTAGAGTCTTCGATCTTTTGTATCTTCACAGGCCATCAGTCCGGCCCGTGGCTAACAGGCCGGACGCCCGAGGACCCCTTAGTCCAGGACTCCCTCAGTAGCCCCTGAACCAGGCTTCAATGACGAAGTGTCCGGCGCGCAGATTGTCTTCGGCATTGCAAGGCGGGTTCCCTTCTACAAAATTGTCTTCGGACATAAAGAATGTATCCGGATCTGTAACCCAAGTACCACACACAACCGCAGAGAGTATAATATTTCACGAGTTAAATCTGCTGATAACTTTCTGCAATGTGACATCTTGTCTGACCGGTCATTATTTTGAACCATTTTCATATGTCGTCCCACATTTCAAGACGCGGTTTTTATTGGCACGTCTTGTAGAAGCGGAGACCGTGTCCCCTTATTGCGGGATTCTCATTAATACGGGCGTGGGTAATCCAACCGTGCCGTTCGCACAGCCTTGTGAACAGGTGAGTTTTTAAGGTGAGTGAGGAGGCGCTTGATATTCACCGCCTTTATAAGGAGATAAGGATTCCCTTTCTTCACCGAAACCTTCTCTCTTTCTCTGCCCTTCCATTCTCGAGCTCCAGCGCCCATGTCCTTGTCTTTTCCGCCTCAAGGAAGCATTCAACGATGTCTGGATCTAGAGGGCAAGGCAAGTGGATGGCCTCCTCCGTTAAGGAGAAGGACATCACCAAGCTTCGGGAGGCCGGGTACCTGGAGAAAGAAATGGCCCACCGGCTTCTAGCCAAGGGGCAAATCGTCCCCACCCCGAAGCCTAATGAGAGGGTGGTGTTCATCCCCCACTTCGTCTGCGGGTTAGGGTTTCCTCTCCACCCTTTCGTCTGCAGACATATGTGTTTGATAACATAGTAATTTAAAATATTTCCTACGCACACGCAGGATCATGGTGATGCATAGCAACGAGAGGGGAGAGTGTGTCCACGTACCCTCATAGACCGAAAGCGGAAGCATAGCACAACGCGGTTGATGTAGTCGTACGTCTTCACGATCCGACCGATCCAAGTACCGAACACACGGCACCCCCGAGTTCAGCACACGTTCAGCTCCATCACGTTCCATGAACTCCGATCCAGTAGAGCTTCAAGGGAGAGTTCCGTCAGCACAACGGCGTGATGATGGTGATGATGATGCTACCGATGCAGGGCTTCGCCTAAGCACTGCTACGATATGATTGAGGTGGATTATGGTGGAGGGGGACACCGCACACGGCTAAAAGATCAATGATCAATTTTTGTGTCTAGAGGTGCCCCCTGCCCCCGTTTATAAAGGAGCAAGGGGGGAGAGGAGGCGGGCCAGGAGGAGGCGCGCCAGGGAGGAGTCCTACTCCCAGCGGGAGTAGGACTCCCTCCTTTCCTAGTTGGAGTAGGAGAAGGGGGAAGGAGGAGGGAGAGAGGAAGGAAAGGGGGGCGCCGCCCCCCTCCTTGTCCAATTCGGACTAGATGGGGAGGGGGCGTGCGGCTTGCCCTGGAAGCCCCTCCTCTTCTCCACCAAGGCCCATCATGGCCCATTAAACCCCTGGGGGGTTTGCGGTAACCCCGAGTACTCCGGTAAAATCCCGATTTCACCTGGAACATTTCCGATATCCAAATATAGGCTTCCAATATATCAATCTTTATGTATCGACCATTTCGAGACTCCTCATCATGTCCATGATCACATTCGGGACTCCAAACTTCCTTCGGTACATCAAAACACATAAACTCATAATATAACCGTCACCAAATCTTTAAGCGTGCGGACCCTACGGGTTCGAGAACTATGTAGAGATGACCGAGACACATCTCCGGCCAATAACCAATAGCGGAACTTGGATGCTCATATTGTCTCCCACATATTCTATGAAGATCTTTATCGGTCAAACCGCATAACAACATACATTGTTCCCTTTGTCATCGGTATGTTACTTGCCCGAGATTCGATCATCGGTATCTCAATACCTAGTTCAATCTCGTTACTGGCAACTCTCTTTACTCGTTCCCTAATACATCATCCCGCAACTAACTCATTAGTTACAATGCTTGCAAGGCTTATAGTGATGTGCATTACCGAGTGGGCCTAGAGATACCTCTCCGACAATCGGAGTGACAATTCATAATCTCGAAATACGCCAACCCAACAAGTACCTTCGGAGCCACCTGTAGAGAAGCTTTATAATCACCCAGTTATGTTGTGATGTTTGGTACCACACAAAGTGTTCCTTCGGTAAACGGGAGTTGCTTAATCTCATAGTCATAGGAACATGTATAAGTGATGAAGAAAGCAATAGCAACATACTAAAGGATCAAGTGCTAAGCTAACGGAATGGGTCAAGTAAATCACATCATTCTCCTAATGATGTGATCCCGTTAATCAAATGACAACTCATGTCTATGGCTAGGAAACATAACCATCTTTGATCAACGAGCTAGTCAGGTAGAGGCATACTAGTGACACTCTGTATGTTTATGTATTCACACATGTATCATGTTTTTGGTTAATACAATTCTAGCATGAATAATAAAAATTTATCATGATATAAGTAAATAAGTAATAACTTTATTATTTCCTCTAGGGCATATTTCCTTCAGCCTCCCACTTGCACTAGAGTCAATAATCTAGTTCACATCGCCATGTGATTTAACACTAATAGTTCACATCACCATGTGATTAACACCCATAGTTCACATCGTCATGTGACTAACACCCAAAGGGTTTACTAGAGTCAATAATCTAGTTCACATCGCTATGTGATTAACACCCAAAGAGTACTAAGGTGTGATCATGTTTTGCTTGTGAGAGAAGTTTAGTCTACAAGTCTGTCACATTCAGATCCGTATGTATTTTGCAAATTTCTATGTCAAAAATGCTCTGCATGGAGCTACTCTAGCTAATTGCTCCCACTTTCAAAATGTATCTAGATTGAGACTTAGAGTCATCTGGATCATTATCAAAATTTGCATCGAGGTATCCCTTTACGACGAACCGTTTGTCACCTCCATAATCGAGAAACGTATCCTTATTCCACTAAGGATAATTTTGACCGCCGTCCAGTGATCAACTCCTAGATCACTATTGTACTCCCTTGCCAAACTCAGTGTAGGGTATACAATAGATCTGGTACACAACATGGCATACTTTATAGAAACTATGGCTGAGGCGTAGGGAATGACTTTCATTCTCTTTCTATCTTCTGCCGTGGTTGGGCTTTGAGTCTTACTCAATTTCACACCTCGTAACACAGGTAAGAACTCTTTATTTGACTATTCCATTTTGAACTACTTCAAAATCTTGCCAAGGTATGTACTCATTGAAAATCTTATCAAGCGTCTTGATCTATCTCTATAGATCTTGATGCTCAATATGTAAGTAGCTTCACCGATGTCTTTATTTGAAAAACTCCTTTATGCTTTCCAGAAAATTCTACATTATTTCCGATCAACAATATGGCATTCACATATATTTATCAAAAATGTTGTAGTGCTCCCACTCACTTTCTTGTAAATACAGTCTTTACGACAAGTCTGTATAAAACTACATGCTTTGATCACTTTATCAAAGCATATATTCCAACTCCGAGATGCTTGCACCAGTCCATAGATGGATCGCTGGAGCTTGCTTACTTTGTTAGAACTTTTAGGATCGACAAAACCTTCTGGTTGCATCATATACAACTCTTCTTTAAGAAATCCATTAAGGAATGTAGTTTTGACATCCATTTGCCAAATTTCATAAAATGTGGCAATTTGCTAACATGATTCGGACAGACTTAAGCATCACTACGAGTGAGAAAATCTCATCGTAGTTAACACCTGGAACTTTGTCAAAACCTTTTTTGACAAGTCTAGCTTTGTAGATAGTAACACTACTATCAGCGTCCGTCTTCCTCTTGAAGATCCATTTATTTTCTATGGCTTGCCGATCATCGGGCAAGTCAACCAAAGTCCACACTTTGTTCTCATACATGGATCCCATCTCAGATTTCATGGCCTCAAGCCATTTCGCGGAATCTGGGCTCATCATCGCTTCCTCATAGTTCGTACGTTCGTCATGGTCAATTAATATGACCTCCAGAACAGGATTACCGTACCACTCTGGTGCGGATCTCACTCTGGTTGACCTACCCGGTTCGGTAGTAACTTGATCTGAAGTTACATGATCATCATCATTAGCTTCCTCACTAATTGGTGTAGGAGTCACAGAAACAGATTTATGTGATGAAATACTTTCTAATAAGGGAGCAGGTACAGTTACCTCGTCAAGTTCTACTTTCCTCCCACTCACTTCTTTCAAGAGAAACTCCTTCTCTAGAAAGGATCCATTCTCAGCAACAAAAATCTTGCCTTTGGATCTGTGATAGAAGGTGTACCCAATAGTTACTTTTGGGTATCCTATGAAGACGCACTTCTCCGACTTGGGTTTGAGCTTATCAAGATGAAACTTTTTCACATAAGCATCGCAACCCCAAACTTTAAGAAACGACAACTTTGGTTTCTTGCCAAACCACAGTTCATACGGTGTCGTCTCAATGGATTTAGATGGTTCCCTTTTTAACGTGAATGCAGCTGTCTCAAATGCATAACCCCAAAACTATAGTGGTAAATCGGTAAGAAACATCATAGATTGCACTATATCCAATAATAGTACGGTTATGACGTTCGGACACACCATTATGCTGTGGTGTTCCAGGTGGCACGAATTTGTGAAACTATTCCAGATTGTTTTTAATTGAAGACCAAACTCGTAACTCAAATATTTGTCTCTGCGATCAGATCATAGAAACTTTATTTTCTTGTCACGATGATTTTCCACTTCACTCTGAAGTTCTTTGAACCTTTCAAATGTTTCCGACTTATGTTTCATCAAGTAGATATACCCATATCTGCTCAAATCATCTGTGAAGGTCAGAAAATAACGATTCCCACCGCGAGCCTCAACACTCATCGGACCACATACATCAGTATGTATTATTTCAAATAAGTCAGTTGCTCACTCCGTTGTTCCGGAGAACGGAGTCTTAGTCATCTTGCCCATGAGGCATGGTTCACAAGCATCAAGTGATTCATAATCAAGTGATTCCGAAAGCCCATCAGCATGGAGTTTCTTCATGCGCTTTACACCAATATGACCTAAACGGCAGTGCCACAAATGAGTTGCACTATCATTATTAACTTTGCATCTCAATATTATGAATATGTGTATCACTACGATCGAGATCCAACAGACCATTTTCATTGGGTGTATGACCATAGAAGGTTTTATTCATGTAAACAGAATAGCAATTATTCTCTGAATTAAATGAATAACCGTATTGCAATAAACATGATCAAATCATATTCATGCTCAACGCAAACACCAAATAACACTTATTTAGGTTCAACACTAATCCCGAAAGTATAGGGAGTGTGCGATGATGATCATATCAATCTTGGAACCACTTCCAACACACATCATAACTTCACCCTCGACTAGTCTTTGTTTATTCTGCAACTCCCGTTTCAAGTTACTACTCTTAGCAACTGAACTAGTATCAAATACCGAGGGGTTGCTATAAACACTAGTAAAGTACACATCAATAACATGTATATCCAATATACCTTTGTTTACTTTGCCATCCTTCTTATCCGCCAAGTATCTAGGGCAGTTCCACTTCCAGTGACCATTTCCTTTACAGTAGACGCACTTAGTCTCAGGCTTAGGTCTAGACTTGGGCTTCTTCTCATGAGTAGAAACTTGCTTGGCGTTCTTTTTGAAGTTCCCCTTCTTCCCTTTGCCCTTTTCTTGAAACTAGTGGTCTTGTCAACCATCAACACTTGATGCTTTTCTTGATTTCTACCTTCATCGATTTCATCATCATGAAAATCTCGGGAATCGTTTTCGTGATCCCTTGCATACTATAGTTCATCATGAAGTTCTACTAACTTGGTGATGGTGACTAGAGAATTCTGTCAATCACTAATCAGGAAGATTAACTCCCACTTTATTCAAGCGATTGTAGTACCCAGACAATCCAAGCACATGCTCACTGCTTGAGCTATTCTCCTCCATCTTTTAGCTATAGAACTTGTTGGAGACTTCATATCTCTCAACTCGGGTATTTGCTTGAATTATTAACTTCAACTCCTGGAACATCTCATATGGTCCATAACGTTCAAAACGTCTTTGAAGTCCAGATTCTAAGCCGTTAAGCATGGTGCACTAGACTATCAAGTAGTCCTCATATTGAGCTAGCCAAACGTTCATAATGTCTGCATCTGCTCCTGCAATAGGTCTGTCACCTAGCGGTGCATTAAGGACATAATTCTTCTGTGCATCAATGAGGATAATCCTTAGATCACGGATCCAATCTGCATCATTGCTACTAACATCTTTCAACTTAGTTTTCTCTAGGAACATATCAAAAATAAAATAGGGGAGCTAAATGCGAGCTATTGATCTACAACATAGATATGCTAATACTACCAGGACTAAGTTCATGATAAATTGAAGTTCAATTAATCAAATTACTTAAGAAATCCCACTTAGATAGACATCCCTCTAATCTTCTAAGTGATCATGTGATCCATATCAACTAAACCATGTCCGATCATCAAATGAGATGGAGTAGTTTCAATGGTGAACATCACTATGTTGATCATATCTACTATATGATTCACGCTCGACCTTTCGGTCTCAGTGTTCCGAGGCCATATCTGCATATGCTAGGCTCGTCAAGTTTAACCCGAGTATTCCGCGTGTGCAACTGTTTTGCACCCGTTGTATTTAAACGTAGAGCTTATCACACCCGATCATCAGGTTGTGTCTCAGCACGAAGAACTTTCGCAACGGTGCATACTCAGGGAGAACACTTATACCTTGAAATTTAGTGAGAGATCATCTTATAATGCTACCGTCTATCTAAGCAAAAAGAGATGTATAAAAGATAAACATCACATGCAATCAAAATATGAGACATGATATGGCCATCATCATCTTGTGCCTTTGATCTCCATCTCCAAAGCATCGTCATGATCTCCATCGTCACCGGCATGACACCATGATATCCATCATCTTGATCTATATCAATGTGTCATCACATGGTCGTCTTGCCAACTATTGCTCTTGCAAATATTGCTATCGCATAGCAATAAAGTAAAGCAATTATTTGGCACTTGCATCTTATGCAATAAAGAGACAACCATAAGGCTTCTGCCAGTTGCCGATAACTTCAATAAAACATGATCATCTCATACGAAAACTTATATTTCATCACGTCTTGACCATATCACATCACAACATGCCCTGCAAAAACAAGTTAGATGTCCTCTACTTTGTTGTTGCAAGTTTTACGTTGCTACTACGGGCTGAGCAAGAACCGTTCTTACCTACACATCAAAATCACAACGATAGTTCGACAAGTTAGTGTTGTTTTAACCTTCTCAAGGACTGGGCGTAGCCACACTCGGTTCAACTAAAGTTGGAGAAAGTGACACCCGGCAGCCACTTGTGTGCAAAGCACGTCGGTAGAACCAGTCTCACATAAGCGTACGCGTAATGTCGGTCCGGGCCACTTCATCCAACAATATTGCTGAACCAAAGTATGACATGCTGGTAAGCAGTATGACTTTATATCGCCCACAACTCACTTGTGTTCTACTCGTGCATATAACATCAATGCATAAAACCTGGCTCTGATACCACTGTTTGGTACCGTAGTAATTCCAAAAAATTTCCTACGCACACGCAGGATCATGGTGATGCATAGCAATGAGAGGGGAGAGTGTGTCCACGTACACTCGTAGACCGAAAGCGGAAGCGTTAGCACAACGTGGTTGATGTAGTCATACGTCTTCACGATCTGACCGATCCAAGTACCGAACGCATGGCACCTCCGAGATCAGCACACGTTCAGCTCGATGACGTCCTACGAACTCCGATCTAGCAGAGCTTTGAGGGAGAGTTCCGTCAGCACGCCGGCGTGATGACAATGATGATGATGCTACCGACGCAGGGCTTCGCCTAAGCACTGCTACGATATGATCGAGGTGGATTATGGTGGAGGGGGGCACCGCACATGGCTAAAAGATCAATGATCAATTGTTATGTATAGAGCTGCCCCCTGCCCCCGTATATAAAGGAGCAAGGGTGGAGGAGGCCGGCCAGGAGGAGGCGCGCCAGGGAGAAGTTCTACTCCCAGCGAGAGTAGGACTCCCTCCTTTCCTAATTGGAGTAGGAGAAGGGAGAAGGAGGACGGAGAGAGGAAGCAAAGGGGGGCCCCACCCCCATCCTTGTCCAATTCGGACTAGAGGGGGAGGGGGCGTGCGGCCTGCCCTGGCAGCCCCTCCTTTTCTCCACTAAGGCCCATCTTGGCCCATTAAACCCCTGGGGGGTTTCCGGTAACCCCCGGTACTCCGGTAAAATCCCGATTTCACCGAGAATATTTATGATATCCAAATATAGGCTTCCAATATATCAATCTTTATGTCTCGACCATTTCGAGACTCCTCGTCATGTCTGTGATCACATCCGGGACTCTGAACTTCCTTCGGTACATCAAAACACATAAACTCGTAATATAACCGTCACCGAAACTTTAACCGTGCGGACCCTACGGGTTCGAGAACTAAGTAGACATGACCGAGACACGTCTCCGGACAATAACCAATAGTGGAACCTGGATGCTCATATTGCCTCCCACATATTCTACGAAGATCTTTATCAGTCAAACCGCATAACAACATACGTTGTTCCCTTTGTCATTGGTATGTTACTTGCCCGAGATTCAATCATCGGTAGCTCAACACCTAGTTCAGTCTCGTTACTGGCAAGTCTCTTTACTCGTTTCGTAATACATTATCCCGCAACTAACTCATTAGTTACAATGCTTGCAAGGCTTATAGTGATGTGCATTACCGGGTGGGCCCAAAGATACCTCTCCGACAATCGGAGTGACAAATCCTAATCTCGAAATATGCCAACCCACCAAGAACCTTTGGAGACACCTGTAGAGCACCTTTATAATCACCCAGTTACGTTGTGACGTTTGGTACCAGACAAAGTGTTCCTCCGGTAAACGGGACTTGCATAATCTCATAGTCATAGGAACAAGTATAAGTCATGAAGAAAGCAATAGCAACATACTAAACGATCAAGTGCTAAGCTAACAGAATGGGTCAAGTCAATCACATCATTCTCCTAATGATGTGATCCCGTTAGTCAAATGACAACTCATGTCTATGGCTAGGAAACATAACCCTCTTTGATCCATGAGCTAGTCAAGTAGAGGCATACTAGTGACACTATGTATGTCCATGTATTCACACATGTATCATGTTTCCGGTTAATACAATTCTAGCATGCCTAATAAACATTTATCATGATATAATGAAATAAATAGTAACTTTATTATTGCATCTAGGGCATATTTCCTTCATTATGTTCTATTACGGGCTAGATTTCCATGATCTAGCCCCGAACTCTTTCCTCAACATCTCGTCATTCATTGTCATGTGTGAGGCCTTCCTCCGCATCCAACCCCACTTCGGAATGTCGCTCAAGATCTTCAACTTGAAGCCAAAAGTGGTGGATGGCCAGCAGGTGGAGTGCAGAGGTGCCATGGTGAGCAAGCTGCCCAATGTCACGTGGGCCAAAGGTATTTTTGTGGAGACCGTCAAGGAGTGGCAGATGTTGGGGAACGTAGCATAAATTCAAAATTTTCCTACGTGTCACCAAGATCTATCTATGGAGTCATCTAGCAACGAGGGAGGAGTGGATCTACATACCCTTGTAGATCGCGCGCGGAAGCGTTCAAGAGAACGGGGTGGATGGAGTCGTACTCGTCGTGATCCAAATCGCCGAACGGACGACACCTCCGCGTTCAACACACGTACGGAGCAGCGACGTCTCCTCCTTCTTGATCCAGCAAGGGGGGAGGAGAGGTTGATGGAGATCCAGCAGCACGACGGCGTGGTGGTGGAAGTAGCGGGATTCCAACAGGGCTTCGCCAAGCACTGCGGGAGGAGGGAGATGTGTCATGGGAGGGAGAGGGAGGCACCAGGGCTTGGGTATTGCTGCCCTCCCTTGCCCTCACTATATATAGGGCCAAGGGAGAGGGGGAGGGCGCAGCCTTGCCCCTTCCTCCAAGGAAGGGTGCGGCCAAGTGGGGAGGAGTCCATCCTCCCCAAGGCACCTCGGAGGTGCCTTCCCCCTTTAGGACTCTCCCCTCCTCTTGTCCCTTTGGCACATGGTCCTCTAAGGGCTGGTGCCCTTGGCCCATGTAGGCCAAGGTGCACCCCCTACAGTCCATGTGGCCCCCCGGGGCAGGTGGCCCCACCCGTTGGACCCCCGGGACCCTTCTGGTGGTCCCGGTACAATACCGGTGACCCCGAAACTTCTCCCGATGCCCGAAATAGCACTTCCTATATATAATTCTTTACCTCCAGACCATTCCAGAACTCCTCGTGACGCCGGGATCTCATCCAGGACTCCGAACAACTTTCGGGTTACCGCGTACTAATATCTCTATAACCCTAGCGTCACCGAACCTTAAGTGTGTAGACCCTACGGGTTCGGGAGACATGCAGACATGACCGAGACGACTCTCCAGTCAATAACCAACAGCGGGATCTGGATACCCATGTTGGCTCCCACATGTTCCACGATGATCTCATCGGATGAACCACGATGTCAAGGACTTAATCAATCCCGTATACAATTCCCTTTGTCTATCGGTACGATACTTGCCCGAGATTCGATCGTCGGTATCCGATACCTTGTTCAATCTCGTTACCGGAAAGTCTCTTTACTCGTTCCGTAACACATCATCCCGTGATCAACTCCTTGGTCACATTGTGCACATTATGATGATGTCCTACCGAGTGGGCCCAGAGATACATCTCCGTTTACACGGAGTGACAAATCCCAGTTTCGATTCGTGCCAACTCAACAGACACTTTCGGAGATACCTGTAATGTACCTTTATAGCCACCCAGTTACGTTGTGACGTTTGGCACACCCAAAGCACTCCTACGGTATCCGGGAGTTGCACAATCTCATGGTCTAAGGAAATGATACTTGACATTAGAAAAGCTTTAGCATACGAACTACATGATCTTGTGCTAGGCTTAGGATTGGGTCTTGTCCATCACATCATTCTCCTAATGATGTGATCCCGTTATCAACGACATCCAATGTCCATGGTAAGGAAACCGTAACCATCTATTAATCAACGAGCTAGTCAACTAGAGGCTTACTAGGGACATGGTGTTGTCTATGTATCCACACATGTATCTGAGTTTCCTATCAATACAATTCTAGCATGGATAATAAACGATTATCATGAACAAGGAAATATAATAATAATCAATTTATTATTGCCTCTAGGGCATATTTCCAACAGTCTCCCACTTGCACTAGAGTCAATAATCCAGTTCACATCGTTATGTGATTAATACTCAAGGTCACATCCCCATGTGACTAACACCCAAAGAGTTTACTAGAGTCAATAATCTAGTTCACATTACCATGTGATTAACACTCGATGAGTTCTGGGTTTGATCATGTTATGCTTGTGAGAGATGTTATAGTCAACGGGTCTGAATCTTTCAGATCCGTATGTACTTCGCAAATCTCTATGTCATCTTGTAGATGCAGCTACTACGCTATATTTGGAGCCATTTCAAATAACTATTCTACTTGGAGCTATTCTAAATTGTTGCTCCATTATACGTATCCGGTATCTCTACTCAGAGCTATCCGGATAGGTGTTAAGCTTGCATCGACGTAACTCTTTACGTCGAACTCTTTATCACCTCCATAACCGAGAAACATGTCCTTATTACTCCAAGGACAATTTTGACCGCTATCTAGTGATCTACTCCTGGATCACCTTTGTACCCTCTTGCCAGACATGTGGCAAGGCACACATCAGGTGCGGTACTCAGCATGGCATACCGTATAGAGCCTATGACAAAAGCATAGGGGACGACCTTCGTGCTTCCTCTTTCTTCTGCCGTGGTCGAGCTTTAAGTCTTAACTTCATACCTTACAACTTAGGCAAGAACTCCTTCTTTGACTGATCCATCTTGAACACCTTCAAGATCATGTCAAGGTATGTGCTCATTTGAAAGTACCATTAAGCGTTTTGATCTATCCTTATAGATCTTGATGCTCAACGTTCAAGCAGCTTAATCCAGGATTTCCATTGAAAAACACTTTCCAAATAACCCTATATGCTTTCCAAAAATTCTACATCATTTCTGATCCATAATATGTCAACAACATATACTCATCAGAAATTCTATAGTGCTCCCACTCACTTCTTTGGAAATACAAGTTTCTCATAAACTTTGTATACACCCAAAATCTTTGATCATCTCATCAAAGCATACATTCCAACTCCGAGATGCTTACTCCAGTCCTTAGAAGGATTGCTGGAGCTTTGCATACTTATTAGCATCTTTCAGGATTGACAAAAACCTTCCGGTTGTATCACATACAACCTTTCCTCAAGAAAATCGTCGAGCAAACAATGTTTTGACATCCTATCTGCAAGATTTCATAAATAATGCAGTAATCGCTAATATAATTCCAACAGACTCTTAGCATCGCTACGAGTGAGAAAGTCTCATCGCAGTCAACTCCTTGAACTTGTCGGAAAAAATCTTAACGACAAGTCGAGATTTCTTAATGGTGATACTTACCATCATTGTCTGTCTTCCTTTTAAAATCCATCTGTACTCAACAGCCTTACGACCATCGAGCCGTTCTACCAAAGTCTACACTTTGTTTTCATACATGGATCCTCTCTCGGATTTTATGGCCTCGAGCCATTTATCAGAATCCGGGCCCAGCATCGCTTCTCCATGGCTCGTAGGTTTATTGTTGTCTAGCAACATGACTTCCAAGACAGGACCACGTACCATTCTGAAGTAGTACGCATCTTTGTCATCCCACGAGGTTTGGTAGTGGCTTGATCTGAAGTTTCATGATCACTATCATAAGCTTCCACTTCAATTGGTGTAGGTGCCACAGGAACAACTTCCTGTGCCCTGCAACACACTAGTTGAAGAGACGGTTCAATAACCTCATCAAGTCTCCACCATCTTCCCACTCAATTCTTTCAGGAGAAACTTTTCCTCGAGAAAGAACCCGATTCTAGAAATAATCCCTTATTGTTTTCCGGTCTGAGACAGGAGGTATACCCAACTGTTTTGGGTGTCCTATGAAGATGCATTTATCCGCTTTGGGTTCGAGCTTATCAGCCTGAAACTTTTTTGCATAAGCGTCGTAGCCCCAAACTTTTAAGAAATGACAGCTTAGGTTTCTCTAAACCATAGTTCATACGGTGTCATCTCATCGGAATTACATGGTGCCCTATTTAAAGTGAATGCGGTTTGTCTCTAATGCCTAACCCATAAACTATCATGGTAATTTGATAAGAGACATCATGGCATGCATCATATCCAATAGGGTGCAGTTATGATGTTTGGACACACCATCACACTATGGTGTTCCAGGCTGTATTAGTTGTGAAACAATTTCCACAATGTCTTAATTCTATACCAAACTCGTAATTCAGATATTCATCTCTATGATCATATCATAGATCTTTTATCCTCTTGTCACGACGATCTTTCAACTTCACCCTGAAATTACTTGAACCTTTCAATAATTCAGACTCGTGATTCATCAAGTAAATATACTCAACATCTACTCAAATCATCTGTGAAGTAAGAACATAACGATATCCACTACACGCCTAAGCACTCATTGGACTGCACACATCAAAATGTATTACTTCCAACAAGTTGCTTTCTAGTTCCATTTTACTGAAAACGAGGCTTTCAGTCATCTTGCCCATGTGGTATGATTTGCATGTCTCAAGTGATTCAAAATCAAGTGAGTCCAAACGATCCATCTGTATAGAGTTTCTTCATGCATATCTACCAACGAACATGGTTCGCATGTCTCAATCCTTTCAAAAACGAGTGAGCCCAAAGATCCATCAACATGGAGCTTCTTCATGCGTTTTATACTGATATGACTTACGTGGCAGTGCCACAAGTAGGTGGTACTATCATTACTATCTTATATCTTTTGGCATGAACATGTGTATCACTACGATCGAGATTCAATAAACCATGCATTTCAGGTGTAAGACCATTGAAGGTATTATTCAAATAAATAGAGTAACCATTATTCGCCCTAAATGAATAACCGTATTGCGATAGACATAATCCAATCATGTCTATGCTCAACGCAAACACCAATCTCGATGGTAGAGGGAGCGTGCGATGTTTGATCACATCAAGCTTGGAAAAACTTCCAACACATATTGCCAGCTCACCTTTAGCTAGTCTCCGTTTACTCCGCAGCCTTTTATTTCGAGTTACTAACACTTAGCAACCGAACCGGTATCTAATACCCTGGTACTACTAGGAGTACTAGTAAAGTATACATCAACACAATGTATATCCAATATACTTCTATCGACCTTGCCAGCCTTCTCATCTACCAAGTATCTAGGGTAATTCTGCTCCAGTGGCTGTTCCCCTTTATTACAGAAGCACTTAGTCTCGGGCTTGGGTTCAACTTTGGGTTTCTTCACTTGAGCAGCAACTAACTTGTCATTTCATGAAGTATCCCTTTCTTGCCCTTGCCCTTCTTGAAACTAGTGGTTTCACCAACCATCAACAATTGATGCTCCAACTTGATTTCTACTTTCGTGGTGTCAAACATCGCGAATATCTCAAGGTTCATCATATATGTCCCTGATACATTATAGTTCATCACGAAGCTCTAGCAGCTTGGTGGTAATGACTTCGGAGAAACATCACTATCTCATCTGGAAGATCAACTCCCACTCGATTCAAATGATTCTTGTACTCAGACAATCTGAGCACAAGCTCAACAATTGAGATTTTCTCCCTTAGTTTGTGGGCTAAGAAAATCGTCGGAGGTCTTATACCTCTTGACGTGGGAACGAGCCTGAAATCCCAATTTCAGCTATCGAAACATCTCATATGTCTCGCGACGTTTCAAAACGTCTTCGGTGCCTCAACTCTAAGCCGTTTAACTGAACTATCACGTAGTTATCAAAATGTGTATGTCAGATGTTCGCAACATCCATAGACAACGTTTGAGGTTCAGCACACTGAGCGGTGCATTAAGGACATAAGCCTTCTATGAAGCAATGAGGACAATCCTCAGTCTACGGACCTAGTCCGCATAATTGCTACTATCAACTTTCAACTAAATTTTCTCTAGGAATATATCTAAACAGTAGAACTAAAGCGCGAGCTACGACATAATTTGCGAAGACATTTTTGACTATGTTCAGTATAATTAAGTTCATCTTATGAACTCCCACTCAGATAGACATCCCTCCAGTCATCTAAGTGATTACATGATCCGAGTCAACTAGGCCGTGTCCGATCATCACGTGAGACGGACTAGTCATCATCGGTGAACATCTTCATGTTGATCGTATCTACCATATGACTCATGCTCGACCTCTCGGTCTCTTGTGTTCCGAGGCCATGTCTGTACATGCTAGGCTCGTCAAGTCAACCTAAGTGTTTTGCATGTGTTCCGAGGCCATGTCTGTACATGCTAGGCTCGTCAACACCCGTTGTATTCGAACGTAAGAATCTATCACACCCAATCATCACGTGGTGCTTCAAAACGACGAACTTTCGCAATGGTGCACAGTTAGGGGGAACACTTTCTTGAAATTATTATGAGGGATCATCTTATTTACTACCGTCGTTCTAAGTAAACAAGATGCGAAAACATGATAAACATGCAATCAAATAGTGACATGATATGGCCAATATCATATAGCTCCTTTGATCTCCATCTTGGGGCTCCATGATCATCTTGTCACCGGCATGACACCATGATCTCCATCATCGTGTCTCCATGAAGTTGCCTCGCCAACTATTACTTCTACTACTACATCTAACGGTTAGCAATAAAGTAAAGTAATTACATGACGTTTATGTTGACACGCAGGTCATAAATAAATTAAGACAACTCCTATGGCTCCTGCCGGTTGTCATACTCATCGACATGCAAGTCGTGATTCCTATTACAAGAACATGATCAATCTCATACATCACATATATCATTCATCACATCCTTTTGGCCAGATCACATCACATAGCATACCCTACAAAAACAAGTTAGACGTCCTCTAATTGTTGTTTGCATGTTTTACGTGGCTGCTATGGGTTTCTAGCAAGAACGTTTCCTACCTACGCAAAAACCACAACGTGATATGCCAATTGCTATTTACCCTTCATAAGGACCCTTTTCATCAAATCCGATCTGACTAAAGTGGGAGAGACAGACACCCGCTAGCCACCTTATGCAACTAGTGCATGTCAGTCGGTGGAACCAGTCTCACGTAAGAGTACGTGTAAGGTCGGTCCGGGCCGCTTCATCCCATGATGCTGCCGAATCAAGATAAGACTAGTAGCGGCAAGCATATTGAACAAAATAAACGCCCACAACTACTTTGTGTTCTACTCGTGCATAGAAACTACGCATAAACCTAGCTCATGATGCCACTGTTGGGGAATGTAGCATAAATTCAAAATTTTCCTACGTGTCACCAAGATCTATCTATGGAGTCATCTAGCAATGAGGGAGGAGTGGATCTACATACCCTTGTAGATCGCGCGCGGAAGCGTTCAAGAGAACGGGGTTGATGGAGTCGTACTCGTCGTGATCCAAATCACCGATGATCCTAGCGCCGAACGGACGGCACCTCCGCGTTCAACACACGTACGGAGCAGCGACGTCTCCTCCTTCTTGATCCAGCAAGGGGGGAGGAGAGGTTGATGGAGATCCAGCAGCATGACGGCGTGGTGGTGGAAGTAGCGGGATTCCAACAAGGCTTCGCCAAGCGCTGCGGGAGGAGGGAGATGTGTCATGGGAGGGAGAGGGAGGCGCCAGGGCTTGGGTGTTGCTGCCCTCCCTTCCCCTCACTATATATAGGGCCAAGGGAGAGGGGGAGGGCGCAGCCTTGCCCCTTCCTCCAAGGAAGGGTGCGGCCAAGGGGGGGAGGAGTCCATCCTCCCCAAGGCACCTCGGAGGTGCCTTCCCCCTTTAGGACTCTCCCCTCCTCTTGTCCCTTTGGCGCATGGGCCTCTAGGGGCTGGTGCCCTTGGCCCATGTAGGCCAAGGAGCACCCCCTACAGCCCATGTGGCCCCCCGGGGCAGGTGGCCCCACCCGGTGGACCCCCGGGACCCTTCCGGTGGTCACGGTACAATACCGGTGACCCCGAATCTTGTCCCGATGCCCAAAATAGCACTTCCTATATATAATTCTTTACCTCCGGACCATTATGGAACTCCTCGTGACGTCCGGGATCTCATCCGGGACTCCGAACAACTTTCGGGTT
Source organism: Triticum aestivum (assembly GCF_018294505.1). Classification (NCBI taxonomy): domain Eukaryota; kingdom Viridiplantae; phylum Streptophyta; class Magnoliopsida; order Poales; family Poaceae; genus Triticum; species Triticum aestivum. Next base: position 201,706,515 of record NC_057806.1, read on the forward strand.
ACCGCATACTAATATCTCTATAACCCTAGCGTCACCGAACCTTAAGTGTGTAGACCCTACGGGTTCGGGAGACATGCAGACATGACCGAGACGACTCTCCGATCAATAACCAACAGCGGGATCTGGATACCCATTTTGGCTCCCACATGTTCCACGATGATCTCAATGGATGAACCACGATGTCAAGCACTTAATCAATCCCATATACAATTCCCTTTGTCTATCGGTACGATACTTGCCCGAGATTCGATCGTCGGTATCCCGATACCTTGTTCAATCTCGTTACCGGCAAGTCTCTTTACTCATTCCGTAACACATCATCCCGTGATCAACTCCTTGGTCACATTGTGCACATTATGATGATGTCCTACCGAGTGGGCCCAGAGATACCTCTCCGTTTACACAGAGTGACAAATCCCAGTCTCGATTCGTGCCAACCCAACAGACACTTTCGGAGATACCTGTAATGTACCTTTATAGCCACCCAGTTATGTTGTGACGTTTGGCACAGCCAAAGCACTCCTATAGTATCCGGGAGTTGCACAATCTCATGGTCTAAGGAAATCATACTTGACATTATAAAAGCTTTAGCATACGACCTACATGATCTTGTGCTAGGCTTAGGATTGGGTCTTGTCCATACATCATTCTCCTAATGATGTGATCCCGTTATCAACGACATCCAATGTCCATGGTCAGGAAACCGTAACCATCTATTGATCAACGAGCTAGTCAACTAGAGGCTTACTAGGGACATGGTGTTGTCTATGTATCCACACATGTATCTGAGTTTCCTATCAATACAATTCTAGCATGGATAATAAACGATTATCATGAACAAGGAAATATAATAATAATCAATTTAGTATTGCCTCTAGGGCATATTTCCAACAGCAGAAACTGTGGTTCTATATCACAGAGCCCCGCGATGCCACCTGGGCCGTGGCTCCCGAATTCAAGTCTAGAGCTCCAATGCGGCTCATCTCCTAGATAGAGAAGGGCCCAAAGTGGTCTTCATCGGACGAACTGATAGCGCTGCAGACGCTTATCCAAAGCATGGTGGATAAAAACATCAAGCTCGTCGACGTGATCCAGGTGATGCTAGTTCGCCCGATCCTCCCATGCCAAAGTCGAACTTGCCCTTTATGGGAATTCGATCCGAAGAAGCTCCGAACCTTAGTAAGGTTCTTCGGAACCACTCACGAAGATGCCCGGAAGTTGCTCTTTAAGGGCAATGAGACGCCACCGGCCACAGACTCAGACCACGAGCACGATCTTGTCCATCCTGCCTATGAGGTAAGTCTTTCATGCCTCAAGGTGAATCCTCTACTTGCTTGCTCAAGGAGGATCTCTAAACTTTACTATTTTTTATTATTCAGGTATGGACAGAAAAAGCGGAGCAGATTCAATGTTTGGCTCCGCTGCCCGAGGAACCAGTCATCCCGCTCCTGGCGAATATGCTGGTCCCGGCGCCCTATTAGGCACCGGAGAAGAAGGCCAAGAAGAAGGCCAAGGGGGTCTAGAGTGGCCCCCACCACAAGGGAGCTTCAGATGTGTCGTCCAAAGACAAGACTCACTCCTCCACTACAGAAGACGACATGGAGGAGGAGGAATAAAGTAACTCTCCCCTGAAGGGGGGAGGAAGAAGAGGGCGGCCTCCACAAATATGGAAGCAGAGGCGCCCAAGAGGGGGAAGGGCCCCATTGCGGATAACTCCGCGTGGGACGTTGATAGCAGCCTGGAGCGACGCCCCTGAAACAAGCCCCTGGCTGCATCGTAAGCACTAAAAACCTACATACGTCCATGTACCCAGCCTCCCCCTCTTCATGGTATTAACATGTTTAATCATGCTATTGCAATCCGGCCCATGACAGCTCCCTGCGACCCTTATCTGGAGGTTCGTTGGATTCGAAGGAGATGGCCAGCGAGTCTCCGCCGGCCGCTCACTCTCCCAAGGCTAAGGGCGACGCCTAGGTGTTGTCCTGAAGGACCTTCCCAAGCCAAGGGGAGGTTCCAGAGGCTATCAGGGAGGCGACGGAGGGCGAAACCTCAGTCGCCAAACACCAGGGGGAGCAGAGCCCAATGGAGACCGGCGATGGGGACCATGTTCAGTTTGGCCCCCAGCCGGATATGGTTCCGGAGACCTATACGGCTCTGGAATCCGGCAAGAAGCCTCCTTTGAAAGAAGGAGGTGTGCCTATCCAGCCGGTAACCTCTGTCCAACCAGAGGCACTGGATAATCTGCTGGAAACGCTACGAGGCGCTTCCATTGTAGATGAGCATTGTATCCTTATGGGTACGGTGATTGAGAGGGTTCAGTCAGTTAAGAGCGGACTAACCGAAGCATGCAGCAGCCTGCTGACAGGTTTTGAGGTAAGCAATGTAAAAGAGAAAATCACAATATAGACAGTGTAGCCCCTGAGACACTGTCCGGTGTTCAGAAAGAAAAGCTGGACAGAGGATCAAGCAATTTTCGCAGGAAACTAACTAAATATGTCTTATGAACACAGGTGTCGCTGCTGGCCGCCACCTCCCATGCCGCGGAGGTCTCCAGACTAAAGCGGAGTCTGGAGCGGGCTGAAGAAGAGCTCGGCCTTGTGAAAATCTAGCTGGAGGACAAGCAAGGTATGTGTAGACTTGCTGTATATTCGGAAAGAATAAATGATGTATATTGATTGTAGTGCCGTGATATTTGTAGGAATCGCGACTGAGGTTGAAACCCTCAAGAAAGCGCTGGCCGAGGCCGAGGAGAGGGCGGTGAAGGAACGACCCATCCGGGAAAAGCATGAGGCCAGGGTTAGGGAGGTCCAGCAGGAGCTCCAGATGCTTCAAAGAAATACGAGTCCTTGGAGGATCAACATGCAGACCAAGAATCCGAACTTGGGAAGGCCCGCCAGAGTGCATAAAAGGCCCAGACCGAAGCTCAAGGCGCCCTCCAGGACATCCACGAGGCCAAAAAAATCGCGGCGGGTAAGGCTTTTATTATGCAAAGCAAGTATGTGGAGAAGAGATATCTCATACTGACCCGTATTAGGAGTTCTCCAGGGGCATTTGCAGATCTGCCGCGCAGCTTATCTGACGCTGCTGAATTCTTCCGAGCCGGAGAGGAGAGCTCAACGGAGAAGCTGTTCTGGTCGCAATACCTTGCGCCAGAACATCCGGTGCCCTTGAGCGGCCAGCTAAAACAACTGGTCGAGCTGCATAGGGTGGCCGAACTGGCCATGAAGGACTTGATAGTCCGGCTGTGGCCAGCCGAAGTTATCCCCAACAGCTACTTCGGTCTTGTGAAGCGGCTAGTCGATGCCTGCCCTCGGCTTGACGCCATCAAGCGATCGGTTTGTACCGAAGGTGCACGGATGGCCTTTGCCCGTGTCAAGATGCAGTGGGCGAAGATGAATGCTGCCACTGTCATGACCGAAGGACCGCCTGTGGGCAAGGAGTACCGCACGCCCGAGCGATATTTTAGCAAAGTCCTTGAGGGATCCCGCATTGTGGCGGAGCAATGTACGAAGGTTGTAATCTTTGAATGAATACTGTTTGTATCGTCTCACCCTGTATTATAAAAACAAGTCCGACTATGTAATATAATGTTTGTTTAATATTTTACATCTCGTGCGACCATCTTTATGAAATTTTGAGAGTTGCCGGTCGTCGGCTTCAGGCCCCACGTAGGTAGTACGGGAGTGTTTGGGATGGAATCCAAACACTCTTGATCCAATTTGTTTGGTCCTGGAAGGAGGTGTTTAGCGCAACAAACCAGGCAATAGGACTATGTGGCTTTATCACCCTCACATAGCCATAGGAGTTTTATAATTAAAATTTTAGGCGCAGCCCCTAGTGTCCGAACTAGGGTACTATAATCACCTGATCGGGTAAAAAGCCAATTCATCGCATAATGCGTAAAAATCGCTAAAGATTTGAACCCTCCGAATAGCTGACAGGCTCTCACCGCATCATGAAAGTCAATTTTCAGCTTTCTCTACTGAGGTGCTCATCCGGATGAACCAGGACACAATCGCAGTAGTTCTCCCTTTACTACCCTAGCCGATATAGCGGAACGTAAGGTAGTAAGCATAGGAGCCGAACAACCCAACTATTGACCAAAGACATCATTCGGAGCCAATGCATATAATGCTAAATTCGGGGTGCCGAACTGTGTTGTAGAAAGTATTCAGACTTTGTTGGCGTATTATGGGTCGCGATGAAGCTCCTGGTAGATTCAAGCGTACCAAAGTGTACGGTCGCAACTTTGAGAAAATCCTCAAAGGAAAAGGAAAAATAAAAGGGTAGTAAGCCAGTGCGCAGAAATTGCGCTGCAAACTGTTTCCATTATAGTTTGATTAATATGTCAAAGCGTATTCGTACAAGTGGTGCAATAAGCAACCGGGCCATTTAACATGCCCTAACCAGGGGACAACTGCGTGTGGGTCCTAAAGGTAGGTAGAGTGATCGTTAAAGAGACCATCTAAGGATTCCCTTGTACATCAGTGCTTCTTTCCATCTTGGTGTATCCATCCTGCTGAGAGGACCGATGATCAGGTCGTCAAAACAAACCTGCGGAAAAAAGGACCTAAAAAGGATAAAGAGGAAAAATGGAAAGTATGTGTGTCCAGGAGCGGTCAAGCTGTATTATGGATCACAAGATAGTTATGCCTCCGTCTATGCCCATGGTATTTTGAGTGCGTAGTTATGTACGCGCGGTACGAATGCCGCGTCTTGGTTGGGACAGGGACGGAGGCCGAGTTGCTAGTCGAGCTCTTGACGAGCTGGGCTGTCCTGCTGCAGAGTAGTCCGGACTTGTTTGATAGTGTCTGGGAGTTCGGCCGGTGAATTAAGGTTCTGCTTGAAAAGGACGCTTTGTACTTCTCCTGCTAACGCGGCGGTGTGCTCCTCGGTACGGAGGGAGTGTTCTGTTTTCCCATTGACTGTTATGACACTACGTGGGCCGGGCATCTTGAGCTTAAGATAAGCATAGTGTGGCACCGCGTTGAAGCGTGCAAATGCGGTTTGTCCGAGCAGTGCGTGATAGCCGCTACGGAAGGGGACGATATCGAAGATCAGCTCTTCACTTCGGAAATTGTCTGGAGATAAGAAGACAACCTCCAGTGTGATTGAGCTCGTACAGCGGGCCTCTACACCTGGTATGACTCCTTTAAAGGTAGTCTTTGTGGGCTTAATTCTTGATGGATTAATGCCCATTTTGCACGCTGTGTCCTGATAGAGCAGGTTCAGGTTGCTACCACCATCCATGAGGCCTCGTGTGAGGTGTAATCCATCAATGATTGGGTCAAGGACCAGTTCGGCTGAATCACCATGACGGATACTGGTCAGATGGTCCCTGCGATCAAAAGTGATCGGGCAGGAACACCATGGGTTGAACTTTGGGGCGACTGGCTCCATCACGTAGAAATCCCTGAGCACGTGCTTGCATTCTCTCTTGGGGATGTGGGTAGCGTATATCATGCTTACCGTTTTAACTTCGGGGGAAACTTCTTCTGTCCCCCTGTGTTCGGTGGCCAGGGCTCCTCGTCGTCGTCTTCGCTTTGCAACCCCTTCTCCTTGTTCTCGGCATTTAACTTGCCGGCCTGTTTGAAAACCCAACAGTCTCTGTTCTTGTGATTGGCTGGTTTGTCAGGATTTCCATGTACCTGGCATGGGCGATCGAGTATGCGGTCCAAGCTGGATGGGCCCAAATTTTTCCTTTTGAACGGCTTCTTCCGCTGGCCGGACTTGGAGCCGCTGAATCCGGCGTTGACTGCCGTGTCGTCGACATTGTCACCATTGTTTCGATGCTTGTGTCTATTGCATCGGGGCTTGGCGTTGCTATTCTTAGCTTCCGTAGTGCTACGTTCGCTTGCCCTGTTGTTGCTACAAGCTAGCTAGCTATCTTCGCCCGTGCAAAAGCGGGTCATAAGTGTCGTGAGGGCTGCCATGTACTTCGGCTTCTCTTGGCCGAGTTGTCGGGTGAGCCATTCGTCCCAGATGCTGTGTTTGAAGGCCGCCAGGGCTTCAACGTCTAGACAATCAATGATTCTAGTTCTTTTTAGTTAAGAACCTGGTCCAGATTTTTCTGGCCGACTCTCTGGGCTGTTGAATTATGTGACTTAAGTCATCGGCATCCGGAGGTCGAACGTATGTGCCTTAGAAGTTGTCAAGGAAGGCTTCTTCCAAGTCCTCCCAGCTGCCAATGGAATTTTTGGGCAGGCTGTTCAGCCAGTGCCGGGTTGGCCCTTTGAGTTTTGGGGGGAGGTATTTAATGGCATGAAGGTCATCACCGCGGGCCATATGATTATGGAGAATGAAGTCATCAATCCATACCGCTGGGTCTGTGGTTCCATCATTTGATTCGATATTCACGGGTTTGAACCCTTCTAGGAATTCATGTTCCATGACCTCATCAGTGAAGCAGAGAGGGTGTGCGGCGCCTCTATATCGGGCCAGTTCATGACGTAGTTTGGGTGGAGTCCGTCTGCGGCTTTCAGCTCGGACATAATTGTGCTTTCCATGTTCGGCTTGATAGCTGTCGTCGCGTGTTGAGGTACACCCCCATGATCCATAGATCGATCTGGCCAGACCTGTTTTATTCTTCAGGCCCTGCTGGAGATCATATGTGTATCCCTGAGAAGTTTTGTCTCTGCCTTTACAGTGAGGTAAGGCGGGCTGGTGTTCGGCTTGTGTTGCCACTTTGTCCCGGCCACGTGGCGGTCGGTCAACCACATTGTGCACTGATGGCATGGCCTCCAGTGCCTCATCATCAAATTGAGGTAGTAATTTGCGCTCCGGGTAACTTTTGAGTGGTCGCTTGAGGCCGTATTCCTTGGCTTCTAGGACGTTAGTCCATCTGTCATTGAGCAGGTCTTGCTCAGCTTGAAGTTGTTGCTGCGTCTTTTTCAGGCTCCTTGCAGTGGCTATTAGCTGGCACTTGAAGCGCTCCTGCTCGAGAGGTTCCTCAGGCACGATAAAATCCTCAGTGCCGAGGCTCGCCTCATCCTTGGAGAGCAGAAGATAATTAATGTCCTCAGAGTCTTCGTGCGTGGCCTGTTCACCAGGGCTAACTTGCCTCAACGGGGTCTTCATTATCTTCGGCACCATCCAGAGTGTTATCTTCTCCTGTGCCGGTGTTGCTGTCCTTGCTGCGGCATAACTTAGAGCGGCCCCGCTGACGCCGGCACCTTGTTTGCATCTCGGGAGGTTTATCCTCAACCGGATCTTCCTTGTCATCGCCACTATTCTCTTTTGGTGCATCCACCATGTATATGTCATACGAGGAAGTCGCCGTCCAGCGTCCGGTAAACGGCAGGTTGTGGGCCTCCTCTTCTCTGGCATCGTCGTCCATACCATCGATGTCGGCGGAGCCGTAATTGAGCATGTTAGTTAGGTCTTCGACAGTGACTATTAAGTGGGCAAGGGGTGGGAAGCGAAATTCTCCATCATTGGCCTCCAGTTCAAACCGGATATAATTCGGTTGTGAGGCCCCCACTAGGGAGAGTGTTTTCAATGAGTTTAGCACGTCGCCAAAAGGTGAGTGTCAGAAGATGTCCGTGGAGCTGAATTCAATGATCGACGCCCGACCAACCTCATCGTGCGTGGACGCACATGCCTCGGCACTTGTATTCGTAAACGTGTCCGAGGTTCTGGCAACATAGATCTCACTTGATGTTGGGTCTGTGTGCGGCTCCAACACCACTGAGTCTGCGGCCTCCATGGCGGGGCTGAGCCTCCTGTCCTCGGATGGCGTGATCTGCTCCGGATCTAGAGCCGGAGCGGTTGTAGGTTCCATCTCCTGGGTGTGGTTCGATGACAGTTTAAATCATGTTCATCGTGGTGACAGGGAGCGGCTACTGCCGCAGTCTCGAATCCGTCGAAGATCAAGTCTCCGCGGATGTCCGCGACATAGTTCAAGCTTCCAAATCTGACCTGGTGGCCAGGGGCGTAGCGATCTGCTCTAGATGGCCAAGCGAGTTCGCCGCAGTGCGAAGCCGCCGAACACGAAGATCTATCCGGGCAGGAAGGTTTCTCCCTGGACAACATTGTTGTGGATGATTGACGGGGCCATCGGACCCCTTGGCGGTGACACAGCAGAACTCTCAATGAAAGCACCAATGTCGGTGTCAAAACCGGCGGATCTCGGGTAGGGGGTCCCGAACTATGCGTCTGAGGTTGGTGGTAACAAGAGACAGGGAACACAATGTTTACCCAAGTTCAGGCCCTCTTGATGGAGGTAAAACCCTACGTCCTGCTAGATTAATATTGATGAGTATGGGGGTTACAAGAGTTGATCTACCACGAGATCGTAATGCCTACACCCTAGAAGTCTAGCCTATCTGATTATGATCATCCTCTCTCTAAGGATCTAGCCCTCCGGTTTATATAGACACAGGAGGGATCTAGGGTTACATAAAGTTGGTTATAGTGAAAGGAATCTTCATATTTGGTCGTCAAGCTTGCCTTCCACGCCAAGGAGAGTCCCATCCAGACACGGGTAGACCCTTCGGTATTTTGTATCTGCACAGCCCATCATTCTGGCCCGTGGCTAACTGGCCGGACGCTCGAAGACCCCTTAGTCCAGGACTCCCTCTCCCTCTTCTGCGCGGGCGAGGATAGCTGGCTAGCCCGTAGCGGAATAGTACCAGCAACCCCGGCACTTCCGAAGCCCGAAACGGCAATGGAAGGCCCCGACACAATAAACATAAGCGTCGGAGCAAGAATGATGATATAGAGAATATGACAGTCAACGCCGGATTCAGTGGCTCCAAATCCGGTCAACGGAAGAAGCCATTCAAACCAAACAAAGATGGTTCATCAAGCTTGGACCGAATACTTGATCGACACTGCAAGATCCACGACACTCCTCATAAGTCTGCCAACCATACCAATAGAAGTTGTTGGGTCTTCAAACAGGCCGGCAAGTTAAATGCCAAACATAAGGAGAAAGGGTCGCCCAGTGAGGATGATGATGAGGTACCTCGCGCACCGAAAACAGGGGGTCAGAAGAAATTTCCCCCCGAAGTCAAAACAGTGAAGTCGGTGGTTGCGTCTCGAGACGCGAACAGGAGGCCGAAAAATGGTTTGAAATAATAGAATGGCCGGACGTAACGTCTCACTAGTAAAATCTTCAGAGGACATAACTTATTTGTATTCTAATGTAGAGGAATGACTGTTGTACAAAGCCGGATATAGTACTGATGATCAACTGATATGAAGAACTCAGAGGAGGAACCCGCCTTGCAATGTCGAAGACAATCTGCACACTGGACACATCGTCATTGAAGACTGGTTCAGGGGCTACCGAGGGAGTCCTGGATTATGGGGTCCTCATGTGTCCGGGCTACGTGATGTGGGCCAAACAGATGGGCCATGAAGATACAAGATAGAAGGCCTTCCCTCATGTCCGGATGGGACTCTCCTTGGCGTGGAAGGCAAGCTTAGCGTGCGGATATGAATATTCCTTTCTCTGTAAACCGACTCTATACAACCCTAGCCCCTCCGGTGTCTATATAAACTGGAGGGTTTAGTGCATATAAACAATCATAATCAGACAAGATAGAAGGCATTCTCAGGCCCCCATAATCGACACAAAGGCGACGGATCAATGCCCAACGAGGCTAACATTTTTAAGGCGGATATAGTACTCCGAGGAGACTTGATCTTCCAAGGGTTCACGGTGATTTTCCTAACCCAAGCGACAAGCTATGGGGGAGGTGCTAGCCAAACTACTTGAAGATGGGTTCATTAGAGAGATAAAACACCTGAATTGGCTAGCAAACCTAGTCATGGTGCCAAAGAAGGACAAATCCTGGTGCCTTTTTGTCGATTTCAAGGACCTCAACAAGGCCTGCTCTAAGGACCCCTTCCCACTGCCTCGCATTGACCAAATCATCGATGCAACTGTAGGACACGATTTACTATGTTTCCTCGACACATACTCCGGATACCATCAGATTAAGATGAAGGAATCCCATCAGGCCGCAACGGCATTCATCACCCCGTACATGCCTTTCTGCTTCAACAATATGCCTTCCGGACTCAAAAACACTGGCGCTAATTACCAACGTATGATTCAAGCATGCCTAGAAAAACAAATTGGCAAGAGGGTGGAGGCATATGTAGATGATGTACTCATCAAAACTAAACATGTCGAATCATTGGTGGATGACTTACGCCTTATATTTGACAACCTCCGAACATATGACATACAACTCAATCCGGAAAAATGCATTTTCGGTGTTTCGACCGGAAAGCTACTCAGGTTCATTGTTTCCAATAGAGGAATCGAAGCAAATCCGGCCATAATCCGAGCCTTGTCACAGTTGGCAATACCAATAGACATAAAGCTGGTTCACAGCCGCTTTATCTCCAGATTAGGAGAGAAGGTGCTGCCACTATATCGCCTGCTCCGACGTACTGACCACTTTGATTGGACGGACGCGGCAACAGCCGTCTTGGAAGAAAAAAAACTTTGTTAGCCAATATCCCAATCCTTGCCGCACCTAACGTCGGCGAACCTATGCTACTGTACATATCTGCAAGTCACCAGGTGGTGACCGTTGTGCTCGTCGTTGAACGAGAGGAAGAGGGACACAAATTCCCACTCCAAAAACCCGTATACTATGTATCAACGGTTCTCACACCTTGCAAATCCCGATACCCGCACTATCAAAAGATAGCATATGCGGTTTTCATGGCATCTCGGAAGCTGCGGCACTACTTTCAAGAGTGCTCGATCACGATGGCCTCCGAGGTACCACTCAATGACTTCATAAACAATCAAGACGTCACCGGCCACATTGGAAAATTGGCTATCGAGCTCTTACCATTTCAAATAACATACAATCCACGCCGAGCTATTAAATCTCAGGTGTTGGCCAACTTCATCGCCGAATGGACAGAAGCCAAACTCCCTAAAGAGTACGACACATACTCCAACTGGGTGATGTACTTCGACACCTCCGAAATGTTAGCCGGACTAGGGGCTGGTGTCATCCAAACGTCCCCTACAGGGAACACAGTCCGTTACGTATTACAAATCATGCGTACAGACTCCAATAACACAACCGAACATGAGGCACTACTACATGGTCTCTGGATGGCTGTTTCTATGGACATACAATGCCTCGAGGTGCACGGGGATTCAAACCATGCAATATCCCAAATAAACGGAGAATTCGGTGCAAACGTTCCAAAGATGGCGGCTTACCGCAACACCATGCTCAAAATATCAGCTCGGTTTGAGGGGCTCGAGCTTCATCATGTGGCCCGAGACAGTAATCGAGCAGCGGACATCCTTTCTCGAATGGGTGCTAAACACGACCCCGTCCTGCCTAACACTTTCGTGGAAAGGCTGTTTAAGACATCCGTGGTATGGCAGGACGAGAGCGGAAATACCAGTCCGGCGCCAATCACACCCCCGAATGCAGAACACGATTCGGATGTCATCGGGGGTTCGGGCATAGAACCAACGCCTCCTGCCCATGTAATCATGGCGGTAATTGCTCCATGTACCGAACCTTTCCTAGCCTACCTTAATAGGCGGGAGCTCCCTGAAGACCAGAATGAGGCTCGTTGTACCGTTCGACGCTTGAAAGCCTACAAAGTTCATGAAGGAGAGCTCTACAAGAAGAGCACTACTGGAGTCCTTCAAAGATGTATCTTCGAAGAGGAGAGGCGGCAACTCTTGGCCGAAATACATGCTAGCCTCGGCGGCCATCATGACTCATCTTGTGCCCTTGTAAGTAAGGCCTTCTGTACAGGTTTCTTTTGGCCTATGGCCCCGGCAGATGCATAGGACCTCGTACATCGCTATGTTGGATGTCAGCTCTTTGCCAATCAAAGCCGTATGCCACCCACTGCCCTACGAACAATCCCCATCACTTGCCCTTTCGCGGTCTGGGGGCTGGATATGGTTGGACCCCTTAAAGGGGGAAGCCATAAGAAAAAATACTTGCTGGTTATGGTAGATAAATTCACTAAGTAGATATAGGCCAAACCAGTTAAAACGGCTGAAGTCGCACCGGTGATAGACTTTATATCTGGGGTCGTACACCTATATGGTGTCGGACACATCATTATTACTGACAACGACTCTAACTTTATAGCCGACGAGGTAAAAACTTGGTGTGCTAATCTGGGCATTAAGCTCGATTACGCCTCGATTTATCACACCAAACAAACGTTCAAGTTGAACGAGCCAATGGCGTGATAATGAGCGGCGTCAAACCTAGACTAGTGCGATCCCTAAAGGAGTCGGATAAACACTGGGTCGAGGAGCTCGACTCCATACTCTGGGGGCTACCGACCACGCCCAATCCATGACTAGATACACACTGTTCTTCATGGTGTACGGCGTAGAGGATGTCTTGCCCTGCGATATTATTCATGACTCACCTCGAGTACGCATGTATGAGGAGAGAGAGGTTGAGCTCGATCGGAAGGACGACTTAGATGGCCTAGAGGAGGAGCGTGATGTCGCAAAACCCATTCCGCATTCTACCAACAAAAGAAGCTCGAAGATACCAAAGCAGAGAAGTGCGGGCAAAGACTTATAATGTCGGTGAACTCATTCTACGCCTACCAGAGAAGAAAAAGGACAAGCTCAAGCCCAAATGGGAGGGTCCCTTCATTATAGATGAAGTTCTCACTAGAGGAGCCTGCCGCCTTCTCAACGCATCAGACAATCTCTTAGAGCCGAACCCATGGAACACTGCCAGGCTCCGAAGATTCTACGCCTAAGTCCGGACACATACCTTTTTTCGTTCCCTTTTTCTCCTTTTTCTATTTTTTTCCTTTTTTGTTTTCCTTACGATTTCTAGCATGTGTTCGGGTAAGCCGCACACTTGAGGTGTACGCATCCTTAAATGTACACACCCCATCATAACTGGGGGTTTCTCTCAATAGAAGCTTATTATTTTGGGCATAAAGCTCACCATATATGTGTTGTTTGCTGACATATGTCATGTCTTCGCCATTATATGCACCTCTATGACTTAAGTTTTTGCCAAGCTGGGTTGCCTTGCTCCTGTGCTTATGCTCTACATTCCCGCTTGTTCGGGTAGGGCATAAAGGGAGCACCTGTGCGATTGTTACAACCGGGTCATCCAGACATGTACCTCAGACGGGTGAAGCCGAAAGCTAGCGTTCTTAAGGGAATAATTGGCCGGCGGACAAATGATGAACTGCCTTCATTGCAATATAAACTATCAAAATACAAAGACTATTGTGATTCTTTCGCATCACGACTTAGTCATGCGTAAATAAATGCATGCTAACCCAGGGAGAGGAGCCCTTAACGGAACTATTCTCTCTGGAAGATGTTTCTTACGTTAAAAAGTAATATAACATAACTCCCTGAATATAGTTTGTCTATTAAAGCACTACGGCCGGATTGCCTGGTTTCTGAACATACTTGGTGTTTCCCATAGGTATAGTATTCGGAAACACTCCACCCTTGGGTTTTGAAGGTTGTCGGTGTACAAATGTAGGAGTCCTTTTTGTACACCTTTACTTGTGTGCGGGCAGTCGCAGCCACACACCTGCGGCCATGCTTGGCGGGACAGAGGAAGTGAAGACACAAGACTACCAGGGCAGCGCCAAGCCAAAGGCGCGAGAAGCAGAGGGACAAGGCGGGCTTTCCCCGGCTAGAGCCTTGCCGGGGCAGCTTATGTTGCCACGGCAAGAGCCTTGCCGGGGCAGCTTATGTTGCCACGGCAAGAGCCTTGCCGGGGCAACTTGCCCAACACCAGTAGAGCCGCCACCCTTGAGCCTAAGAGTTCCGACACCGTCAACAACATTGGAACCAAGGCTCAGGAGGCGCCTGTATGGTGCCATGCAGATCTTTGTAAAGACCAAGAACGACGCTCACGAAACCCCCGACGAGATCCTTGTCGGGGAGGCTCAGGAGACCCCCCGCAAGACCCTTGCCGGGGACACCTAGGAGACCCCCGCAAGACCCTTGCCGGGGACATCTGCGGGGCCGCAGCCAGGCCACCACCTGCCAAGGCTCCACGGCCGTTCCATCACAGCAGTCAACCCGCCAACAAGGCAGGCACCTGCCTGGTGACGTGCAGCTTCCAGGCCAACTCAGCAAGTACCCGCGTGGTGGCATGCACATCTTCATGAAGACTCCGCCACCACACCAACTCAGGAGCCAGCCAACCAGTGTGGCGCTACATGCCTAGTCAGCTTGGACGCGCGTCAGTGCGAGACGAGGAGGCGACAGACGAGACGAGCTTCCTTGCCGTCCCCGATAAAGTGAGGGGGCATGTCGGCAGCGTAAATGCATTTGTCCTACGGTACCAGGGGATAGACTTGTATACAGTACAAACTTTCCACCTCATGTGTGCCACTGTGGCGACCCCTTTGGCTATAAAAGGAGGCCTGAGGCATACTGGAGAGGGATTCAAACTTTTTGGAGCCTGCACGCTTTGTAGCTAGTCCAAGAACACCAGATAAACACAAAACGGTAGGAGTAGGTTATTACGCATCACTTGAGGCCCGAACCTGGATAAATTCCCTCGTGTTGATCTTCTAAACCCGCTCTTTCCACAGCCCCGCGCCCGCCAACCGTAGAAGGGATTCCTTGTGATCCCATAGGTGTCGTTTCCACCGACATCTTTGGCGCGCCAGGTAGGGGGCGCGAGCTGTGAAAATCCGGTTTTGGAGTCAACTTACCGACTCCTTCATCGTGATGGCTCGAGAAGAGAAGGCGACGTCAATCAGCCGAACTCTGGTGCCGTCCGCAGCCGCAACGACCATCCGCGTGGCCGCAAAAAGCTATGTCACGCACAACTTTGAGAAATTCTTCTTAATATAAGGTTATTCTCCTCGAAAGATCTTGCTCTTTGTACAGAAAACCTGCACGCAATGGGACCCTTCCGCTATTGGCAACGCCCTTGTTCTGTTTTGAGTCCGCTCAACAGTTCAAGCAGCCGTGCTGAGAACGGCAAGGTGACCTGCCCGCTATTAGCAACGCCCTTGTTCTGTTCCGAGTCCACTCAACAGTTCAAGCGGCCGCACTGAGAGCGGTAAGGTGGTTTGTCCCGCAGCAAGCACCCCCCGTTGGGCTGCTAAGGATCCGTCCTCAAAGCGCGATAGCATGGGTTTATGCAGCGGCGAACCTATCCTACTGGGTGGAGGGTGTACATGTACAAAGAAAGATCGACACAGGAAGATAGCGTGTTTCATCTTAAAGTACTGCACAGTTATATTGCATCAATTGTTGCTGCGATTCCAACTTAGGAAAAATCATCTTGGTCATGAACTCGCAGCGGCAATGAGAAACAGGGTGCCTAGTCTCAGCGCTCGCCCTCCATCCTCCTGACTCCGTTGACGTGGCTGAAGATGGGCTCGATACGCTCTTCGAGTGCCGTGAGGTCCACATCCTCTGGCAAGCTCTCCAGCGCGTCGGCAAAGTCGACGTTGGGGTTGCAGTACGCCACCTTGGTGAGGACCTTGGTCAGGGCGCCCCGGTAGAGCTTCCGGGTCTCATTGGCCAAAGAGGTCGCTCAGTTGGAACGGAGCTGCTCCAGGGCTTCAAGGACGCCCTCGAAGAACAAGTTCAGCCTGACATTGGGGCTCATGTTCACCTCCGGGGAGTACATGAAGTTCAGCATGCCCATGGCGGCGAGCTGCATGGTGAGCCTCTCCGCGACATCGACGAGGCGGCTGATCCAGAGGTTTACGCTCTTCGCGTAATCCTTGTGTTCGGCGGCGTCATTGCTCCGCATCCGCTTCACGTCCTCCAGGGCCTTGTTCAGGGTCTCCTCACGAGCTCCGGCCTCCGAAAGCTTCCCCTCCAAGCCGTCTAGTTTCAGCTTAAGGTCATTGATGGAGTCATTGGCCTCGGAGAGCAGCTTGGCCTTGTTAGAGACTGCACCCTGAGCATCTGCCAAAGCGCATTTGGACGTGTCCCTCTCCTCCGTCAGCTCCAATACAACTTTCTTCAGCCCATCCCGCTCCAGCTCCAGCTTCCCCACTTCGCCAGCGTGAACCCAAGCCTGAGCATCGAGCGCATACTTGTGCCTCTGCTCCAGCTCCAGGGTCCGCTATGCAACAAGCTTCTTGACCTCCTCATCCTTGCCGCCGAGTGTGGCAGCGAGCGCCTCCTCATGGGCGGCGAAGTCCTCCTCCTGGGAGTTCAGGAGAGCCTGGTGTTGTTGCCGAGCGGCCTCGTACTTGGCAGCCTGTTCCTTCGCCACCTCCTGGGCCTTCTCGACTTCAGTCTGCTTCAGGATGAGCTCCCGTTTGCGCTGAGCCAGCTTGCCATGGGCAACCTTTAGTTCTTCCCGAGCCTCGCGGAACTAGGCCTGCATTTGAGCGCCGCGCTCCTCAAGATCCGCCTCCGCCTTGTCCGCTGGCGCCATCCTGGATTTCTCCTTGTCTAGGCGGGCACGGTGGAGCGCCTGGAGCTTCTGGAAGTTGATGCTCATGGCCCGGAGAAGATGCTCCTCTTGGGAACCGCCACCGCCAGCGCTCGGTTCATCAACAACTTGGAGCCCGATGGTGGCGAGCGCCTCGTCGTCAAACACCTCCCCCTCAGCTGGTGCCCTGGTGCTCGCCGTCCCTGGGAGGTGGATGAACAGGTCGTCGCCCACCTTCAAGTACTTGCCCGGGACAGGGGCTGAAGGGGAGGGAGGTTGGTCGTTAGCCACCTCCCCCCTGGCAGGCCCCTTGGCGGCCTCCTCAGCGGTGGTCTTGGCGGCCTCCTCGGTAGAAATCTTGTCGGCCTCGGCCTCGTCGTCCTTGGCGACCTCCTCGATGACGGTATCAATATCCTCCCGGTCTACCGAGGGAGGGTCTGGATACCAAGACGGAGAATGAGATGATGCCAAAATCAAGGTTCAAAAAGGAGAAGAAGAAAAGACATGGATAGGAGGCAGGCCACATGCCCGTGCCAAGCTGGGAAGAAGTGGTTCCCTCCCCGCCAACATTCGTTGCCGGGATGGAGCCACTACCATCGAAGTTCACATCCTCCTCCTCCGTGCGTATGGGCTCGGTGCTTGGTGCCCTTGTCGGGGACGCCCCTCTGGGCGGTGTGGTCGACGGGGGCGGCATCTTGGGGGTGGCCCTCAGCGGCTCCTCATGCTGCCGCTCTCCTGCTGCGCACCCGGTGTCGGTGTCAAAACCGGTGGATCTTGGGTAGGGGGTCCCGAACTGTGCATCTAAGGTGGATGGTAACAGGAGGCGGGGGATACAATGTTTACCCAGGTTCGGGCCCTCTCGATGGAGGTAATACCCTACTTCCTGCTTGATTGATCTTGATGATATGAGTATTACAAGGGTTGATCTACCACGAGATCGTAGAGGCTAAATTGTAGAAGCTAGCCTATGGTTATGATTGTTTTTATCCTACGGACTAAACCCTTCGGTTTATATAGATACACTACTAGGGAAAACCCTAGTTGTAGCGCGGGTTTAAAGCCCACTAGTAGCGCGGGCAGCCGCACTACCAATAAGGCGCTACAGGTATTACTTAGCAGTAGCGCGTGCGACAAGCGCTACTGCTAAGACACATAGCAGTAGCGCTTGTTCTGTCCCACGCTACTGCTAATCTAGCTAGTCGTAGCGTGTTTTTTATCCATCGCTACTAGTACTCTTTTTTCATTTTTAGTGTATTTATACGCCGTTATACAAATTTTGGTACAATACCAATTATGAGGTTTATATCATTATGTCCATAACAGTGTGTGTGAAATGAAGGTGGATTAGGTTCAAGTGGAGGAAATATGTGGTGCATGTCAAAAGTATACTACTAATCCAAACTTGATCTAGTTTGGACTAGTAGTACTTTCGATGTGCACCACATGTTGCCTCCACTTGAATATAATCCTCCAGCACAAGCTATTTAATCATCATCATAGTCATTACTACCAATAGTATTTATTTAATCACCATAGTCATAGTGTAGCACATCATCATCTTCAAACTCATTCTAGCTAGCTAGTCACCTCCAACACTAGCTGCGATAGCTATCTAATCACCACCAACACTAGCTAATAATAATCATCATAGTCATTACCACGAACACTAGCTATTTAATCATCATAGTCATAGTGTAGCACATCATCATCTTCAAACTCATTTCTAGTTAGCTAATCACTCCTGTTGCTCTCTCTCTCGGGTAAAATAACATAAAACATGTATAGCACTCCTCCTTCATCAAGTTGGAGCATGCAGATGAACCTGTCTCCTAATCGTGGGTTGCGCTTCTGATTGCTGCCCCCTAGTACTTCTCTGCGATCATTCACAATTTTGCTCCAGTCTTTCACTATTAAGCATTCCTCGCTATTAGAAATCCTGAATGCACTAAAGTGCATTGTAGGATATCTTGGACGTAAGCTAACAATATTCATGGTACCTTTAGTCTCGACCCAATCAGGCACAACATTCATCGGGAGTACCTGTTGAAGAACATCGTATAGTAACATACATAGCAATGAAGTTTAGCTTAAAAAATAATGTATACAAAAGATGAACTGAGGACAAATAGTAAAAATCTTACCATCTTTCCTAACTAGATGTGACCGTAGTTCAGTACTAACACTATTGGTCACACATTTTCAGTACTAACATTTCTAAGTGCAGGAAGAAAATTTGTCTTGACAGTATCAAGATCCTAAAGCCATGAAACATAAGGACTTAGCTCCTCGTAGTTTAGTTTAGCCCCGGGACAGTAGTAGGTCCTGTGTACCAAACGCTGGTCATGTTTGCTTGAACGGAAATAAGCTGACAATAGAAATTAGTTGTCAACTATTTTTGAATAAACAATATCAAAGACATAAATATGGTTAAGAAACTCACATAATGGTATAACTGGAGGCGTCTGCACATCGACCCAGATGTCGGTATTACCTTCAATATCATCTTCCGGATGAATATCAAAGGTGATAACCATATCAAGCTCAAATGCATAAGTCTTGCATAGTGCTCGCCAAGTTTTGCATCCAAAATAGGTGTAGTCGTCTTCATTGTATACTTTTGCATGGAAAATATAACCATGCTCGATCTTCAAGTAAACTTTCTTTACCTCCATAGTACGACTGAAACCTATCTTATCCAAGACAAAAACTCTTGCATGGCAGGGGATAAACTAGTAGAATAGTAAAAAATTAAATTATAAGTCGAAGCAAATGAAGGAGATGTCATGCTTAATTATGAAAAAAGACTTGCCGTTGTGACTTACTGTATCCACTTTGAAGTTCTCGTCCAGCTTGATGCTGAAGCGCCTGTCATCATCTAGGAAGATTCTGTCGCACAGGCCGCACTCGTCTTCGCAGTACTTGCAAATACCGAAATCATTTTAATCATCAGACATTTCCAATGTTCATAGTTGAAACATTAATTGAAAATCAATCGAAGACAACTACCAGGATACTCAACACACAAATCCAGGACACTCGATATTTCCTACATATTGTGGCACAAGTCATGCCAAAATTCACGGAAAAATCAGGCATGACCTTTGCTAAAATAAGACATATCGAGTGCCTGAAATTTGTCAGAACGGAAACGAATCAACACTCCAGCAAAACATAGGCCACTCGGAGGTTTAACCTGCAAACATGACCGGCCACTTGGGCAAGCACATATCCTAATTGAGCAACACAAGATATACACTTCAAAATATCTTATAGGACTCATATTGACATGAGCATTCAATAAGTAAAACCAAATCATAAAATAAGTAAGTATTCAAATTAGCATGCATTCAATAAGCAAAAGTAAATCATCTCATGCGTCCGTACATCATCGAATATTATCAATAATACATCCTGAATAGTATCATACATATAACATCACTAATACAACTAAAACCCTAGCTTACGATGGGTATAGGTGCGGGCGGTGGACACCCACAGAGAAGGAACCATCACAGGATCATAGCTCCAGTGAGATCCCTGGAGAACCAGCCAGTTATTGGAGAACATGTGCTCAAACGCAAACAAGTAGCGATGGACATGCACGTCCTCCTCACTGACACGGTGATGCACCACCTCCGCGGGGTCCTCGAGCCTCTGGACCATCACTGTCCCACGCGACCGCCACCAAAGAAGGTTCGGGTCAATGACGGGCTGGCTCCTCACCAACTTGCGCCCCCCCGGTAGGTAGCGCCTCACAGTACCACCCCGGCGGAGCCTAGTCCCAGACATGACCCATCTGGTGACGCAGGTGTCCTCCGCCGACTCGACAACGAGGATGCGGGATAGGGATCGTCGACGTCGATGCGGGAATAATTGCCTTAACTAAAAAATTAAACTAGTTCTATTAATTTTCATACTACGAATAAAATTGTTGTATTAACTCAACTAGTTCAATTAAGCACTTACTATGAATAAAAATAAACTAGTTTTTACTAAAAATAAACTAGTTCAACTAGTTATATTAATTTTCTTACTAATTCTATTAAACACTTACTAAAAACAGTAAAAAAACTAGTTAGATGAACTCTAAAATTTAACCCTAACTGATGAACTCTAAAATTTAATGAACGCTAACTAATTTGATTAACTCTAAAATTTAACCCTAACTAATTTGATGAACTCTAAAATTTAATGAACCCTAACTAATTTGATGAACTCTAAAATTTAACCCTAACTAATTTGATGAACTCTAAAATTTAACCCTAACTAATTTGACGAACTCTAAAACTAATTCTACTTATCAACTACTGCC
This sequence comes from Triticum aestivum, assembly GCF_018294505.1. Classification (NCBI taxonomy): domain Eukaryota; kingdom Viridiplantae; phylum Streptophyta; class Magnoliopsida; order Poales; family Poaceae; genus Triticum; species Triticum aestivum. The sequence continues at coordinate 201,727,182 of NC_057806.1, forward strand.
ATAATTAGCATCTAATTTGATGAACCCTAACTAATTAGATCAACTCTGAAATTTAACCCTAAGAACCCTAGCTAGGCAGAGGTAGGGGAGGAGGAGGAGGAGGGCATGCTCACCTCTGGCGCCGGCGGAGTTAGGAAGAGGGGCACGTGGCGTCGAGGTCGGGGATGGGGTCGAGGTCGGGGCGGCGGGCGCACGGTGGAGGGCGGCGATGTAGGGGGGCATCAAGGTCGGGGTCGGGGGCGGCGTCGAGGTTGCGGTCGGGGGCGGGGGCAGCGTAGAGGGTGTGCGGAGAGTGACGGGTCGCGCGCGGCGGCCGTCGGCGATGCAGGGCGGCGACAACGGAGGACTAGGGATTTGGGGGAAGTGGCCATGGGGGGAAGAATGAACCTCGCGGTTAAGTTAAAAGTAGCAGTAGCGCGTTCCAGGAAGTGCGCTGCTGCTACGGTAGCTATAGCGCGTTTCTTAACAAGCGCTACTGCTATTCCTTCTCTTTTTTAATTGATTTCCATTTAATTTTATTTTCGTTAGCAGTAGCGCCTTTGTTCGTAAACGTGCTGCTACAAAACAAGTAGCGGTAGCGCGGTTCTACGTAGATCGCTACTACTATGTGTAGCCTATCGGCTAAGCTGTGGGAATTTTAGTAGTAGCGCTTTTGTACTCGGGCGCGCTACTGCTATAACTGTATCTTTAGCGCGGTTTAAAACACCGCGCTTTTATTAATTAGCACCAGCGTGCGTTTTTAGCGCGCGCTACTGCTAATGTTCTGTGTATAAGGTTTTCCCTAATAGTGACACCGGAGGGGGCTAGGGTTACACAATGTCGGTTACTGATAACCCACAAGTATAGGGGATCGCAACAGTTATCGATAAGTAATAGTGTCGAACCCAACGAGGAGCTAAAGGTAGAACAAATATTCCCTCAAGTTCTATCGACCACCGATACAGCTCTACGCACGCTTGACGTTCGCTTTACCTAGAACAAGTATGAAACTAGAAGTACTTTGTAGGTGTTGTTGGATAGGTTTGCAAGATAATAAAGATTACGTAAATAAAAAGTAGGGGCTAATTATATAAAGACACAACTAAGTTAGTTTTAGTAAAGAGCTTTTTGTTACGAGAAAGTTATTTGTCCCTAGGCAATCGATAACTAGGCCGGTAATCATTATTGCAATTTTATATGAGGGAGAGGCCTAAGCTAACATACTTTATATACTTGGATCAGATGCACTTATGATTAGAACTCTAGCAAGCATCTGCAACTACTAAAGATCATTAAGGTAAAACCAAACCATAGCATTAAAGCATCAAGTCCCCTTTATCCCATACCCAACAACCCCCTTACTCTGATTTGTGTTTCAGTCACTCACGCAACCCACTATAACCGAATCATGAACGTATTGCAACACCCTACAACGGGGATCCATCACGCTTGGGAGACACATAGAGCACCATAGGACAGCACCAATAATAAAACATGCAACTCAAACCAATCTTGATCATCAAATAGCCCATAGGACAAAACGGATCTACTCAAACATCATAGGATAGCCATAGATCATTGGGAAATAATATATAGTGTTGAGCACCATGTTTAAGTAGAGAATACAGCGGGTAAGACATAGGTTACACCACTGCATAGAGGGGGAAAGAGTTGGTGATGATGGTGGCGAAGTTGTTGGTGAAGATTGCGGTGATGATGATGGCCCCCGGTGGCACTCCGGTGCCACCGGAAGTGAGGGAGAGAGAGCCCCCCTCCCTCTTCTTCTTCATTGACCTCCTCCCTAGATGGGAGAAGGGTTTCCCTTCTGGTCCTTGGTCTCCATGGCATGGGAGGGGCGAGAGCCCCTCCGAGATTGGATCTATCTCTTTGTCTCTCTCTGTTTCTGCGTTCTTAGATTCTACCCTTTCACCGTTTCTTATATTCCCGGATATCCGTAACTCCGATTGGGCTGAAATTTTAACACGATCTCTATCCGGATATTAGATTTCTTGCGGCGAAAGAAGGGCATCAACATCCTTACGGGGTGGCCACGAGGGTCAGGGGCGTGCCTGCACCCCTAGGGTGCGCCCCCTTCCTCGTGGGCCCCTTGAGCATCGTCTCGCGTTGATTTCACTTCCCAAAAATAACATATATTCCAAAAAAATCTCCGTCCATTTTTATCCCGTTTGGACTCCGTTTGATATGGATTTTCTGCGAAACAAAAAACATGCAACAAATAGGAACTAGCACTGGGCACTGGATCAATATGTTAGTCCCAAAAATAGTATAAAAAGTTGCCACAAGTATATGAAAGTTGTAGAATATTGGCATGGAACAATCAAAAATTATAGATACGATGGAGACGTATCAGCATCCCCAAGCTTAATTCCTGGTCGTCCTCAAGTAGGTAAATGATAAAAAAGATAATTTTTGATGTGGAATGCTACCTAGCATAATCTTGATCACATATCTAATCATGGCATGAATATTAAGACACGAGTGATTCAAAGCAATAGTTTATCATTTGACATAAAAACAATAACACTTCAAGCCCACTAATAAAGAATCATGTCTTTTCAAAATTACAAGGCGAAAGGAAGTTATCCCTACAAAATCATATAGTCTGGCTATGCTCCATCTTCACCACACAAAATATTCACATCATGCACAACCCCGATGACAAGCCGAGCAATTGGTTCATACTTTTTAACACGCTTCAGCATTTTCAACCCTCACGCCATACATGAGCGTGAGACATGGATATAGAACTATAGGTGGAATAGAATGGTGGTTGTGGAGAAGACAAAAAGGAGAAGATAGTCTCACATCAACTAGGCGTATCAACAGGCTATGGAGATGCCCATCAGTAGATATCAATGTGAGTGAGTAGGGATTGTCATGCAACGGATGCACTAAGAGCTATAAGTGTATGAAAGCTCAAACTGAAACTAAGTGGGTGTGCATCCAACTTGCTTGCTCATGAAGACCTAGGGCTTTTGAGGAAGCCCATCATTGGAATATACAAGCCAAGTTCTATAATGAAAATTCCCACTAGTATATGAAAGTGATAACTCAAGAGACTCTCTATATGAAGAACATCGTGCTACTTTGAAGCACAAGTGTGGTAAAAGGATAGTAACATTGCCTCCTTTTCTTTTCTTTTTTATTCTTTTATTTTTATTTTTTATTTGGCCTTTATTTTTTATTTGGCCTTTCCCCCTTTTTTGGGACAATTCTCTATTAATGATGATCATCACACTTTTATTTACTTACAACTCAATATTACAACTCGATACTAGAACAAAGATATGACTCTATATGAATGCCTTCGGCAGTGTAGCAGGGTGTGCAATGATCTAGCGTAGCAATGACATCAAAAAACGAACAAGCCATGAAAACATCATGCTAGCTATCTTACGATCATGCAAAGCAATATGACAATGAATGCTCAAGTGATGTATATGATGATGATGGAAGTTGCATGGCAATATATCTCGGAAGGGCTATGGAAATGCCATGATAGGTAGGTATGGTGTCTGTTTTGAGGAAGGTATATGGTGGGTTTATGGTATCGGTGAAAGTTGCGCGGTACTAGAGAGGCTAGCAATGGTGGAAGGGTGAGGGTGCGTATAATCCATGGACTCAACATTAGTCATAAAGAACTCACATACTTATTGCAAAAGTTTATTAGCCCTCGAAGCAAAGTACTACTACGCATGCCCCTAGGGGGATAGATTGGTGGGAAAAGACCATCACTCGTCCCCAACCGCCACTCATAAGGAAGATAATCAATAAATACCTCATGCTCCGTCTTTGTTACATAACGGTTCACCATACGTGCATGCTACGGGAATCACAAACCTCAACACAAGTATTTCTACTAATCCACAACTACCCACTAGCATGGCTCTAATACCACCATCTTTATATTGCAAAACTATTGCAAGGAATCAAACCTATCATATTCAGTGATCTACAAGTTTATGTAGGATTTTATTACTAACCATGTGAATGACCAGTTCCTGTCATATGTCTAAATAGATATAAGTGAAGCGAGAGAGTTTAATTCTTTCTTCAAAAGATATGCCCACGCTCTAACAAATCTAAGTGAAGCAAAAGAGCATTCTACAAATGGCAGTTGTCTATGTAAAGAGAAACAGGCAGTCCAAACTTCAAATGATATAAGTGAAGCACATGAAGCATTCTATAAAGCGAGACTCAAAAGATATAAGTGAAGTGCAATGAGCATTCTATAAACCAACCAAGGACTATCTCATACCAGCATGGTGCATAAAAGAAAAATGAAAACTAAATTCAAAAGACGCTCCAAGATTGCACATATCACATGAACGAAACGAATCCGAAAACATACTGATACTTGTTGAAGAAAGAGGGGATGCCTTCTAGGGCATCCCCAAGCTTAGATGCTTGAGTATCCTTGAATATTTACTTGGGGTGCCTTGGGCATCCCCAAGCTTGATCTCTTGCCTCTCTTCCTTCTCCTCACATCGAGACCTTCTCGATCATCGAACACTTCATCCACACAAAACTTCAACAGAAAACTCGGTAAGATCCGTTAGTATAATAAAGCAAAACACTACTCTAAGTACTGTTGCAAACCAATTCATATTTTGTTTTTGCATTGTGTCTACTGTAATATAACTTTTCCATTGCTTAATCACTGATATAAATTGATAGTTTCATCAAAACAAGCAAACTATGCATCAAAAACAGAATCTGTCAAAAACAGAACAATCTGTAACAATCTGAACATTCACCATAATTCTGTTAATTGAAACATTCTGCCAAAATTAGTAAAAATAAACAATTTGTATTGAAATATGGTGCCAAAATAATCAGAACCATTTGACGTTCTAGCTAAAAATGTAAAATCGCGCACTACAGCCAAAGTTTCTGTCCTGCACCGTACAAACCATCAAGCAAATGTAAACATCCTAAAGGCAAACCTTGGTACATTATTTTTATAATACAATGTAATTTTACAAGGGGATAATTATTTTTGTTGAAAATTTTCTGTAATAAAGATTCACAAAGTTGCCGTGAGCATGAACAAAGTTCAAGGAGCTCTCCCACTTCAACAATGCTTGTCTTTCTCACTTTCACTTTCCTTTTTGAAAAATTTTGGGTTCCCCTCTTTATTTTTGTTGTTTTTAAACTATATAAAAGAACTCAACATAAATAAATGTCTCTCTAAAACTTCCTGGTTTTCTCCCTGGTAGCACTTTCTTTAAAGCCATTAAGCTAGGCATATAGTGCTCAAGTAGTGAATCCACCCGGATCCCAAGGTATATCAAAGCCAATTTTAATTAACAATGATTTATAATTTAGTAGTGAACACAAAGTAACATATATCATGCAACAACGAAGTCTAACTCTCTTCCTATGCATCGGCGTGTCATAAAAGAACAATTCATGCACACATAGTAAAGGGCAATGCATAGTATAAACAGTTTTTTGCAATTTTATCATGTGGGAAACATAGAGAGGTGGAGATATAGTTCCTCTCTCATAATAATTTCAAGTAGGATAAGCAAGCACATGCCTATTATATTCATCAAAATCATCGTGTGCAACGGTATAAGGCAACCCAAGAATATAATCCTTAATAAGTGCAAACTTCTCCAATATAGTGTAGTCGGGAGAATTAAAAAAGATAATAGGACTATCATGTGTGGGTGCAATAGCAACAATTTCATTTTTAACATAAGGAACTATAGCAAGTTCATCTCCATAAGCATAATTCATATTGGCATCTTGGCCACAAGCATAGCAATCATCATCAAAAAGGGATATTTCAAAAGAATCAACGGGATCATAGCAATTATCATAGTATTCATCCTTCGGTAAGCATGAAGGGGAATTAAACAATGTATGAGTTGAAGAGTTACTCTCGTTAGAAGGTGGGAATAGGTGATCAATCCGCTCTTCCTCCTTTTGTTCTTCACTCTCCTCCTCATCTTTTTCATCCAATGAGCTCACAGTTTCATCAATTTCTTCTTCCATAGATTCCTGCAAAATATTAGTGTCTTCTTGCACAGCGGAGACTTTCTTAATAAGCGCATTAATATAGGAATTGTATTCATAATTATCATAGCAATATTTTAGAATAGCTAAATTTTCAGGACTATAAACATCATCATCAAAAGCTTCATACTTTTCAAACAAAGATTCAATTTCATAAGCACCCTTAAAAGCAACAAATTCTTCTATTTGTTCCACAACATAGTAATCATATATACCATTAGCATCAGAAGCTAAGGTTTCATTATCATTAAATTCACATGAAAAGGGAAGGTGTGGAGCCTTCATCCTAGAGCAACAAGTATAATCATATCTCAAGCATAGTTGCCTAGCATACCAATACAATATATAAATTTGATCCCATAATAGTTTCCCTTTTTGTGTCAAGCGATAATCCCTAAAGTATTCACGTTGATCCAACATTACTACCATTACAAGATTGAATGAGGTTTTCTCAGGATTATCAAAGTGGTACAAAATATTTTTCACATATTGAGCATCGAGGGTTTTAGGAGGTTCCCCATCTCCATGAGTAGCAGGTACACCTAATATTTTGGTATTTCGTGTTCCCTATCCATAACTAAAGATAAAGAACAACTAAGAACAACAAATAAAAATTACCTAGTGATAAAGCAAACAAGAACACACAAGAACATTCACCCCATGCTATAACTCCCCGGCAACGGCGCCAGAAAAAGGTCTTGATAACCCACAAGTATAGGGTGTTGGGGTTCGTAGCAGAAATTTAAAATTTTCTACGCATCACCAAGATCAATCTATGGAGTAATCTAGCAACGAGGGGAAGGAGAGTGCACCTACATACCCTTGTAGATCGCTAAGCAGAAGCGTTGCAAGAACGCAGATGAAGGAGTCGTACTCGCAGCGATTCAGATCGCGGTTGATTCCGATCTAAGCGCCGAACAACGGCGCCTCCGCATTCAACACACGTACAGCCCGGTGACGTCTCCCACGCCTTGATCCAGCAAGGGGAGAAGGAGAGGTTGAGGAAGACTCCATCCAACAGCAGCACGATGGCGTGGTGGTGAAGGAGGAGCGTGGCAATCCTGCAGGGCTTCGCCAAGCACCGCGGGAGAGGAGGAGGACTTGGGAGAGGGGGAGGGCTGTGCCAGAACTTGGGTGCGGCTGCCCTCCCAACCCCCACATATATATAGGGGCAAGGGAGAGGGGGACGGCCCCCTCAGATCCAATCTGAGGAGGGGGCGGCGGCCAGGGGGGTTGCCTTGCCCCCCAAGGCAAGGGGGCGCCCCTTTAGGTTTCCCCCAAAAGCCTAGGCGCATGGGCCCTAGGGGGGAGGTGCCCAGCCCAATAAGGGGCCGGTCCCTCTCCACACACAGCCCATAGGGCCCTCCGGGGCAGGTGGACCCTCCCGGTGGACCCCCGGAACCCCTTCGGTGGTCCCGTTACAATACCTGTAACCCCCAAAATTATTCCGGCGACCGTATGATGTCTTCCCATATATAAGTCTTTACCTCCGGACCATTTCGGAACTCTTTGTGACGTCCGGGATCTCATCCGGGACTCCGAACAACATTCGGTAACCACGTACATATATTCCCTATAACCCTAGCATCATCGAACCTTAAGTGTGTAGACCCTACGGGCTCGGGAGTCATGCAGACATGGCCGAGACAACTCTCCGGTCAATAACCAATAGCGGGATCTGGATACCCATGTTGGCTCCCACATGCTCCATGATGATCTCATCGGATGAACCACGATGTCAAGGATTCAATCAATCCCGTATACAATTCCCTTTGTCTGTCGGTACGATACTTGCCCGAGATTCGATCGTCGGTATCCCGATACCTTGTTCAATCTCGTTACCGGCAAGTCTCTTTACTCGTTCCGTAACACATCATCCCGTAATCAACTCCTTGGTCACATTGTGCACATTATGATGATGTCCTACCGAGTGGGCCCAGAGATACCTCTCCATTACACGGAGTGACAAATCCCAGTCTCGATTCGTGCCAACCTAACAGACACTTTCGGAGACACCCGTAGTGCACCTTTATAGCCACCCAGTTATGTTGTGACGTTTGGCACACCCAAAGCACTCCTACGGTATCCGAGAGTTGCACAATCTCATGGTCTAAGGAAATGATACTTGACATTATAAAAGCTTTAGCATACGAACTACATGATCTTGTGCTAGGCTTAGGATTGGGTCTTGTCCATCACATCATTCTCCTAATGATGTGATCCCGTTATCAACGACATCCAATGTCCATGGTCAGGAAACCGTAACCATCCATTGATCAACGAGCTAGTCAACTAGAGGCTTACTAGGGACATGGTGTTGTCTATGTATCCACACATGTATCCGAGTTTCCTATCAATACAATTCTAGCATGGATAATAAATGATTATCATGAACAAGGAAATATAATAATAACCAATTTATTATTGCCTCTAGGGCATATTTCCAACAGTCTCCCACTTGCACTAGAGTCAATAATCTAGTTCACACCACCATGTGATTAACACTCACAGGTCACATCGCCATGTGACCAACATCCAAAGAGTTTACTATACTCAATAATCTAGTTCACATCACTATGTGATTAACACTCAATGAGTTCTGGGTTTGATCATGTTATGCTTGTGAGAGAGGTTGTAGTCAACGGGTCTGCAATATTCAGATCCCTATGTATTTCGCAAAACTTTATGTCATATCATAGATGCTGCTACCACATTCCACTTGGAGCTATTCCAAATTGTTGCTCCATTATATGTATCCGGTATCTCTACTCAGAGCTATCCTGATAGGTGTTAAGCTTGCATCGACGTAACTCTTTACGTCGAACTCTTTATCACCTCCATAACCAAGAAACATTTCCTTATTAAGGATAATTTTGACCGCTATCTGGTGATCCACTGCTATGTCACCTTTGTACCCTCTTGCCAGACATGTGGCAAGTCACACATCAGGTGCGGTACTCACCATGTCATACCGTATAGAGCCTATGACAAAAGCATAGGGGACGACCTTAGTCCTTCCTCTTTCTTCTGCCGTGGTCAAGCTTTGAGTCTTACTCAACTTCACACCTTACAACTCAGGTAAGAACCCCTTCTTTGACTGATCTATTTTGAACTCCTTCAAAATCATGTCAAGGTGTGCGTTCTTTGATACTATCATCGGGCGTATCGATCTATCTCTATAGATCTTGATGCCCAATATGTAAGCAGCTTTATCCAGGTCTTCCTTTGAAAATCACTCTTCAAACAACCGTTTATGCTTTCTAGAAATTCTACATTATTTCGGATCAACAATATGTCATCCACATATACTTATCAAAAATGTTGTAGTGCTCCCACACACTTTCTTGTAAATACATGTTTCTAGCAAACATTCAAACTCCGAGATGCTTGCTCTAGTCCATAGAAGGATTGCTGGAGCCAGCATACCTTTTAGCATCCTTAGGATCGACAAAACTTTGATTGTATCGCATACAACTCTTTCTTACGAAAACTGGTAAGAAAACTTGTTTTTGACATCCATCTGTCAGATTTCATAATCGAAAAATACAGCTAATGCTAACATGATTCCGACGGACTTAAGCATCGCTACGGGTGAGAAATTCTCATCGTAGTCAACTCCTTGAACTTGTGAAAAGTCTCTTTCCCACAAGTCGAGCTTCATAGACGGTAACATTACCGCCCACGTCCGTCTTCTTCTTAAAGATCCATTTATCTCAATGGCTTGCCGATCATCGGGCAAATCCACCAAAGTCCATACTTTGTTCTGATACATGGATCCTATCTCGGATTTCATGGCTTCTAACCATTTGTCAGAATACGGGCCCACCATCGATTCTCCATAGCTCGTAGGTTCATTGTTGTCTAACAACATGATATCTAAGACAGGATTACTGTACCACTCAGGAATAGTACATATCCTTGTGGACCTACGAGGTTCAATAGCAACTTGATCCGAAGCTTCATGATCACTATCATTAACTTCCTATTCAACAGACATAGGCGCCACAGAAAACATCTTTCTGAGTTGCATCACTCTCTGGTTGAAGTAAAGGTTCGACAACCTCATCAAGTTCTATCTTCCTCCCACTCAATTCTTTCGGGAGAAACTCCTTCTCGAGAAAGGACCCGTTCTTAGCGACAAACAATTTGCCCTCGGATCTGAGATAGAAGGTATACCCAACTGTCACCTTTGGGTATCCTATGAAGATGTGTTTGTTCGCTTTTGGGTTCGAGCTTCTCCGGCTAAAGCCTTAAGCATCGCAGCCCCAAACATTAAGAAACGACAACTTTGGTTTCTTGCGAAACCATATGCATACGACGTCGTCTCAACGGACTTAGATGGTGTCCTATCTAAAGTGAATGCAGCTGTCTCTAAAGCATATCCTCAAAATGAAAACAGTAGATCAGTAAGAGACATCATAGATCGCACCATATCTCATAAGGTTCGATTACGACGTCCGGACACACCATTACCCTGTGGTGTTCTAGGTGGCTTCAACTGTGAAACAATTCCACAATGTCTTAAGTGATTGCCGAACTCATAACTTAGAAATTCTTATCGATCAGATCGTAGGAATTTGATCTTCTTGTTATGATGGTTCTTAACTTCACTCTGAAATCGCTTGAACTTTTCAAATGTTTCAGACTTGTGCTTCATTAAGTAAATATACCTATATCTACTCAAATCATCAGTGAAGATGAGAAAATAGCGATATCCACCGCACGCTTCAATTCTCATTGGATCACACGCATCAGCTTGTATGATTTCCAACAAGTCACTTGCACGTCTCATTGTACCTAAAAACGGGATCTTAGTCATCTTGCCCCTGAGGCATGGCTCGCATGTGACAAGCGATTCAAAATCAAGTGACTCTAAACATCCATCAGCATGGAGTTTCTTCATGCATTTTATGCCAAAATGACCTAAGCGGCAGTGCCACAAGAAAGTGGTACTATCATTATTAACTCTACATCTTTTGGCGTGAACATGTGTATTACCACGACCGAGATTCAATGAACCATTTAAATAGGGTGCGTGACCATGAAAAGTATTATTCGTGTAAACACAACAAACATTATTCTCTAACTTAAATGAATAACAGTGTTGCAATGAACATGATCTAATCATATTCATGCTCAACGTAGACACCTGATAACATTTATCTAGGTTCAATACTAATCCCGAAGGCAGATGGAGCGTGCGATGGTGATCTCATCAACTTTGGAAACACTTCCAACACACATCTCACCTCGCCCTTAGCCAGTCTCCGTTTACTCCGTAGCTTTTGCTTCAAGTCACCAATAATAGCAACTAAACCGGTATCCAATACCCAGGTGCTACCAGGAGTACTAGTGAGGTACACATTAATAACACGTATATACTTTGTTGAAGTTGCCAGCCTTCTTATCTACTATGTATTTAGGGTAGTTCCGCTACCAGTGACCGTTCCCCTTACAATAGAAGCACTTAGTCTTGGGTTTGGGTCAACCTTGGGTTCCTTCACTTAAGCGGCAACTGGTTTGCCATCCATGAAGTTTCCCTTCTAGCCCTTGCCCTTCTTGAAACCAGTGGTCTTGTTAAACCATCAACACTTGATGCTCCTTGATTTCTACCTTTTGCGGTCTTAAGCACCACAAATAGCTCCGGGATCAACTCCATCCCTTGCATGTCATAGTTCATCACGAAGATCTAGTAGCTTAGTGATAGTGGCTAGAGAACTCTATCAATCACTATCTTATCTGGAAGTTTAACTCCCACCTGATTTAAGTGATTGTAGCACCCAGACATTCTGAGGACATGCTCACTAGCTGAGCTATTCTCCTCCATCTTGTTGGCAAAAGAACTTGTTAGAGGTCTCATACCTCTCAACACGGGCATGAGCCTGAAATCCCAATTTCAGCTCTTGGAACATCTCATATGTCCTATGGCATTCAAAACGTCATTGGAATCCCGATTCTAAGCCGTAAAGTATGGTGCACTAAACTATCAAGTAGTCATCAGGATGTGTCTGTCAGGTGTTCACAACATCCACAGACGACGTTGTAGGGGTTTGCACATCGAGCGGTGCATCAAAGACGTAAGCCTTCTGTGTAGCAGTGAGGACACTCCTCGGACTACGGACCCAGTCCACATCATTGCTTACAATATCTTTCAACTTAGTCTTTCTCTAGGAACGTATTGAAACAGGGAGCTACAACGTGAGCTATTTATCTACAACATATTTGCAAAGACAATTTAGACTATGTTCATGATAATTAAGTTCATCTAATCAAATTATTTAATGAACTCCCACTCAGATAGACATCCCTCTAGTCATCTAAGTGATACATGATCCGAGTCAACTAGGCCGTGTCCGATCATCACGTGAGACGGAGTAGTCATCGTCGGTGAACATCTTCATGTTGATCATATCTTCTATACGACTCATGTTCGACCTTTCGGTCTTCCGTGTTCCGAGGCCATGTCTGTACATGCTAGGCTCGTCAAGTCAACCTTAGTGTATTGCGTGTGTAAATCTGGCTTACACCCGTTGTATTCAAACGTTAGAATCTATCACACCCGATCATCACGTGGTGCTTCGAAACAACGAACCTTCGCAATGGTGCATAGTTAGGGGGAACACTTTCTTGAAATTATTGCGAGGGATCATCTTATTTAAGCTACCGTTGTTCTAAGCAAATAAGATGTAAAACATGATAAACATCACAAGCAATCAAATAGTGACATGATATGGCCAATATCATTTTGCTCCTTTTGATCTCCATCTTCGGGGCGCCATGATCATCATCGTCACCGGCATGACACCATGATCTCCATCACCCTGTCTTCATGAAGTTGTCTCGTCAACTATTACTTCTACTACTGTGGCTAACTGTTTCGCAATAAAGTAAAGTAATTACATGATGTTTACGTTGACACACATGTCATAAATAAATTAAGACAACTCCTATGGCTCCTGCTGGTTGTCATACTCATCAGCATGCAAGTCGTGATTCCTATTACAAGTCGCCATATCACATCACACGACATATGCTGCAAAAACAAGTTAGACGTCCTCTAATTGTTGTTGCAAATTTTTGCGTGGCTGCTATAGGTTTCTTAGCAAGAACGTTTCTTACCTACGCCAAAACCACAACGTGATATGCCAATTTCTATTTACCCTTCATAAGGACCCTTTTCATTGAATCCGATCCAACTGAAGTGGGAGAGGTAGACACCCGCTAGCCACCTTATGCCACTAGTGCATGTTAGTCGGTGGAACCTGTCTCACATAAGAGTACGTGTAAGGTCGGTCCGGGCCGCTTCATCCCACGATGCAGCCGAATCAAGATAAGACTAGTAACAGCAAGTAAATTGACAAAATCGACGCCCACAACAACTTGTGTTCTACTCGTGCATAGAAACTAAGCATAGACCTAGCTCATGATGCCACTATTGGGGATCGTAGCAGAAATTTAAAATTTTCTACGCATCACCAAGATCAATCTATGGAGTAATCTAGCAACGAGGGGAAGGAGAGTGCATCTACATACCCTTGTAGATCGCTAAGTGGAAGAGTTGCAAGAACGCGGATGAAGGAGTCGTACTCGTAGCGATTCAGATCGTGGTTGATTCCGATCTAAGCGCCGAACAACGGCGCCTCCGCGTTCAACACACGTACAGCCCGGTGACGTCTCCCACGCCTTGATCCAGCAAGTGGAGAAGGATAGGTTGGGGAAGACTCCATCCAGCAGCAGCACGATGGCGTGGTGGTGAAGGAAGAGCGTGGCAATCCTGCAGGGCTTCGCCAAGCACCGCGGGAGAGGAGGAGGACTTGGGAGAGGAGGAGGGCTGCACCAGAACTTGGGTGCGGCTTCCCTCCCAACCCCCACATATATATAGGGGCAAGGGAGAGGGGGGCCGGCCCCCTCAGATCCAATCTGAGGAGGGGGCGACGGCCAGGGGGTTGCCTTGCCCCCCAAGGCAAGGGAGGCGCCCCCCTTTAGGGTTCCCCCAAAACCCTAGGCGCATGGGCCCTAGGGGGGAGGCGCCCAGCCCACTAAGGGGCTGGTCCCCCTCCACACACAGCCCATAGGGCCCTCCGGGGAAGGTGGACCCTCCCGGTGGACCCCCGGAACCCCTTCGGTGGTCCCGGTACAATACCGGTAACCCCCGAAATTATTGCTGCGACCATTCCGGAACTCCTCGTGACGTCTGGGATCTCATCTGGGACTTCGAACAACATTTGGTAACCACGTACATCTATTCCCTATAACCCTAGCATCATCGAACCTTAAGTGTGTAGACCCTACAGGCTCGGGAGTCATGCAGACATGGCCGAGACAACTCTCCGGTCAATAACCAACAGAGGGATCTGGATACCCATGTTGGCTCCCACATGCTCCACGATGATCTCATCGGATGAACCACGATCTCAAGGATTCAATCATTCCCGTATACAATTCCCTTTGTCTATCAGTATGATAGTTGCCCGAGCTTCGATTGTCGGTATCCCGATACCTTGTTCAATCTCGTTACCGCCAAGTCTCTTTACTCGTTCCGTAACACATCATCCCGTGATCAACTCCTTGGTCACATTGTGCACATTATGATGATGTCCTACCGAGTGGGCCCAGAGATACCACTCCGTTACATCGAGTGACAAATCCTAGTCTCGATTCGTGCCAACCCAACAGACACTTTCGGAGACACCCGTAGTGCACCTTTATAGCCACCCAGTTACGTTGTGACGTTTGGCACACCCAAAGCACTCCTACGGTATCCGGGAGTTGCACAATCTCATGGTCTAAGGAAATGATACCTGACATTAGAAAAGCTTTAGCATACGAACTACATGATCTTGTGCTAGGCTTAGGATTAGGTCTTGTCCATCACATCATTCTCCTAATGATGTGATCCCGTTATCAACGACATCCAATGTCCATGGTCAGGAAACTGTAACCATCCATTGATCAACGAGCTAGTCAACTAGAGGCTTACTAGGGACATGGTGTTGTCTATGTATCCACACATGTATCTGAGTTTCCTGTCAATACAATTCTAGCATGGATAATAAACGATTATCATGAACAAGGAAATATAATAATAACCAATTTATTATTGCCTCTAGGGCATATTTCCAACATAGGGGATCGCAACAGCTTTCGATAAGTAAGAGTGTCGAACCCAACGAGGAGCTAAAGGCAGTACAAATATTCCCTCAAGTTCTATCGACCATCGATACAACTCTACGCACGCTTGACGTTCGCTTTACCTAGAACAAGTATGAAACTAGAAGTACTATGTAGGTGTTGTTGGATAGGTTCGCAAGATAATAAAGATTACGTAAATAAAAAGTAGGGGCTGTTTAGATAAAGACACAACCAAGTTAGTTTTAGTAAAGTGCTTTTTGTTACGATAAAGTTATTTGTCCCTAGGCAATCGATAACTAGATCAGTAATCATTATTGCAATTTTATATGAGGGAGAGGCATAAGCTAACATACTTTCTATACTTGGATCATATGCACTTATGATTGGAACTCTAGCAAGCATCCGCAACTACTAAAGATCATTAAGGTAAAACCCAACCATAGCATTAAAGCATCAAGTCCCCTTTATCCCATACCCAACAACCCCCTTACTCGGATTTGTGTTTCAGTCACTCACGCAACCCACTATAACTGAATCATGAACGTATTGCAACACCCTACAGCGGGGATCCATCATGCTTGGGAGACACGTAGAGCACCATAGGACAGCACCAATAATAAAACATGCAACTCAAACCAATCTTGATCATCAAATAGCCCATAGGACAAAACGGATCTACTCAAACATCATAGGATAGCCATAAATCATTGGGAATTAATATATAGTGTTGAGCACCATGGTTAAGTAGAGAATACAGCGGGTAAGACAGAGGTTACACCACTGCATAGAGGGGAGAATAGTTCGTGATGATGGCGGTGAAGTTGTTGGTGAAGATTGCGGTGATGATGATAGCCCCCGCTAGCACTCCAGTGCCACCGGAAGCGAGGGAGAGCGAGCCCCCCTCCTTCTCCTTCTTCCTTGACCTCCTCCCAAGACGGGATAAGGGTTTCCCCTCTGGTCCTTGGTCTCCATGGCATGGGAGGGGTGAGAGCCCCTTCGAGATTGGATCTATCTCTCTGTCTCTCTTTGTTTCTGCATTCTCAGATTCTACCCTTTCACCATTTCTTATATGCCCGGAGATCCGTAACTCCGATTGGACTGAAATTTTAACACGATCTCTATCCAGATATTAGCTTTCTTACGACGAAAGAAGGGCATCAACCGCCTTACGGGGTGGCCATGAGGGTCAGGGGCGCGCCTGCCCCCCTGGGGCATGCCCCCTGCCTCGTGGGCCCCTCGAGCATCGTCTCGCGTTGATTTCACTTCCCAAAAATCACATATATTCCAAAAAAAAACTCCGTACATTTTTATCCTGTTTGGACTCCGTTTGATATGGATTTTCTACGAAACAAAAAACATGCAACAAACAAGAACTGGCACTGGGCACTGGATCAATATGTTAGTCCCAAAAATAGTATAAAAAGTTGCCAAAAGTATATGAAAGTTGTAGAATATTGGCATGGAACAATCAAAAATTATAGATACGACGGAGACGTATCAGTTACAAGGGAGGAGATCTACATATCCGAATTGCCAAGCTTGCCTTCCACGCAAAGGAGAGTCCCACCCGGACATGGGACGAAGTCTTCAATCTTGTATCTACATAGTCCAATAGTCCGGACAAAGTATATAGTCCGGCCGTCCGAGGACCCCCTAATCCAGGACTCCCTCAGTAGCCCCTGAACCAGGGTTCAATGACGATGAGTCCGGCGCGCAGATTGTCTTCGGCATTGCAAGGCGGGTTCCTTCTCCTAATACTCCATAAAATATTTTGAAATTACACATACCACCATAGAGAGTATATTATTCTACAAATCTAATATGCTGACAACTTTTCATAACGTGACGTCCTGCCGTGGCCTGGTCATTACAAACCGTTTTTCCCAACCAGCTACTTCAAATATTGCGAGGCGGTTTTCTTGGCACGTCTTGTCGAAGCAGAGACGCCATCAATCACAACGCTTGGGGAATAAGCGAGTTTACCAGGAAGGTGGGGAGGCGCATAGTTTCTTCCACCCTTATAAAGGGAAAAGGACTCCTCCTTTTCACCCACGCCTTCTTCTTCCCTGCCCATCCATTCTCGCGCACTCGAGCCGCAGCGCCCAAGTTCGCATTTTCTCCGCAAAACCACTCCAAACATGTCCGGAGCGGGAGGCAAGTGGATGGTCTCCTCTATTACGGAGGAGAACATTACGAAGCTTCGGGAAGCCGGATAGTGCACCGGCTCCCAGACGCGGGGCAGATCGTCCCTACCCACGAACCCCACGAAAGGGTTGTATTCCTTACCCATTTCGTCCGCGGGCTGGGATTTTCCCTCCACCCATTTGTTCGCGGGCTCATGTTCTACTACGGGCTGGAATTCCATGATCTGGCCCCCAATTTCATCCTCACCATCTCGGCATTTATCGTCGTGCGCGAGGCCTTCCTCCGCATCAAGCCCCACTTCGGTATGTCGCTGAAGACCTTCAATGTTAAATCGAAGGTGGTGGTCGGCCAGCAAGCGGAGTGCGAAGGCGCCATGGTGGGAAAAATGCCCAATGTCACCTGGCTCGAAGGCTCGTATGTGGAGACAGTGAAGGGGTGGCAATCGGGGTGGTTCTACATCACCGAGCCGCGTGACACCAACTGGGTGGCGGCCCCCGAATTTCGATCCGGCATCCCCACGCGGCTCACCTCCTGGAAAGAGAAGGGCCTATCCTGGGGTTCATCGGTGGAGCTGACCGGACTCCAGAACTGTGTTAAAAACATGATAAGCAAGAAAATCAAGCTTGTCAACATGGTCCAGGTCATGCTCTTCCGCCGGATCCTCCCGTGTCAAAGACGGGCATTCAATATGTGGGAGTTCGACCCGGCTAAGCTCCAGACGCTGCGAGAGCTCTTCGACACGACACACCAGGACATCTGGAGGGTGCTGTTCAAGTCCGCTGAGGTACCTCCTCCCCTTACTGAGGATCGCAGACTCAGCGCAAACCGCCCTGCCAATCCGGTAAGCTCCTTATATCTCATAAGATGTTTCTTTCCCCAGTATAATCATTTGGGGGATCTAAGCATCCATGCCATTTAACAGGAATGGGTCGCGATAGCGGAGTGGATCGATTATCCGGCCCCACTGCCCTAGGATCTAGCAAGGGCTCTCTTAACGGAGATGCTGGTTCCGGTGCCCTATGAGGCACAAGAGAAGAAGGCCATGGGGACCAGGAAAGGTCTCTGACCCAAGGTCATATCAGACTCATCGTCTGATAACTCCGAGGTGCCCTCCTCCCACGAAAACGAGGAGGAGGAAGAGGAAAGTTCTCCCCCCAGCCGGGGGAGACAAGAAAAGGAAGTCGCCCCGTCAGGGGAAGCTGAAGGGTCCAAGAAGGGAAGGACTCTCCTTCCGGACTGCTCCGCGGCGACCGCTTTTAGCGACGAGTAGTGGTTACCCAGGGACAAGCCCCTGGCGAAGCCGTATGTATCGAGATACCATAATAGTTCTTGGTATGTTTTATTTTATTACTTCTTATCATGCCGAACATGATCATGCAGCCCATCCAAAGCACGTATCAACGTATCCTCTTCGGATGAGTCTTTGGGCCCGTCGGAGATCAACAGCGATTCACTCGCGACCGCCTCCTTCCCCCGCCCTATGGACGACGTTGTGGTGTTGTCTCAAAGGGTACTGAACCAAGAGGAGACAGTTCCGGAAGCGCCCCAAGGCGACATTCCGGTCGCTGGGCGCACGAGGGGCAAGGCTCTAATGCCGGGGGCAGAAAGTCTAAGGGGGACAAGCCGTCTGTGCCGATGGCCTCTGTCCATCCAGGGGCATCGGACAATTTGCTAGAAGCGCTTCGCGGTGCTTCCATTGACGAAGAGCACCGCACTATCATGAGTGCGGTGGTCAAGAAGGTTCAATCCGCCAAAAGCGGACTGACTGAAGCCTATGCCAGCCTCCTAACAGGCTTCGAGGTAAGTAATAAAATTATGAGAAAATGGTAAAGCATAGACAGTAGCCCTTGATGCTGTGTTTGGTGCTCGGAAGAAAGGCCGAACAGAGGATCAAATAATAATCACAGGAGTCTAATCAGAATATGTCTATGTGAATAAGCAGGCTTCACTTTTGGCCACCGCCGCTCACACGGCGGAGGTCTCCGCACTGATGCGGGACCTTGAGCGGTCCAAGGAAGAGCTCGGCCTTACAAAGAGGCAGCTCGAAGAGAACAAAGGTAAGTGATACCTCGTCTGTTTATTGATAAAGAAAAAGGAAAGTGGTTGTTAGATCACAGGATCGTCATGAAGTTTGCTAGGGGCCACGCCCGAAGTGGCGACCCTGAAGAAGGCGATGTCCGAGGCCAAAGGCAAAGCGGCCAAGGAGCGCGCCGAGCGCGAGAAGCAAGAGGCCCGAGTCGGTGAAGTTCAGCAAGAGCTCCAGGAGTTTGTCAAGAAGTACGAGTCCTTGGCGCGTGACTCTAGGATGCAAGGGTTCGAGCTTGCGAAGGCCCTCGAGAACGCACAAAATGCCAAGGCCGAAGCCCAAAAGGCCCTCCAGGAAATTGAGGCGGTCAGGAAGATAGCGGCGGGTAAGGCATTCATTATGCAAAGAAAGCATGTGAAGGAAACTTTCCTTTTACTTACCCGAATTCGGAGCTCTCCAAGAGTGTTCGCAGATCTACCTAGTAGTGTGTCGGATGCCGCGAAGTTCTACCGGGCCGTGGAAGCAAGCTCGACGAAGAGGTTTTTCTGGTCTCAGTATACTGGGACCGAACATCCGATGCCCTTGAGCGACCAGTTTAAGCAATTGGTCGAGCTTCACAAGGTTGCCGAACTGGCCATGAAGGACCTCATAGTCCGTATGTGTCCTGGCGAGCCCCTGCCTAGCAGCTATTTCATCCTGGTAAGGCGGCTTGTGAACGCTTGCCCACAGTTTGAGTCATAAAGCGGTCCGTCTGCATTGAGGGTGCGCGCAGGGCTTTTGCCCGAGTGAAAGTGCACTGGGCGAAGATGGATGCCAAAAAGCTGGTTAAGGATGGGCCGCCGAAGGGCAAGGAGCATCGCCACCCCAAAAAGTATTATGATAGCGTCCTGAAGGGTGCTCACCTTGTGGAAGAGGAATGTGCTAAGGATGTAATATTTGAATGAATGTACTCATGTGATCCTGCAATGTGAAAAGAGTTCATGTGCGCTATGTAAGGCTTGTTGATTTAAAATATTACCTTCTGTGCGACCGTTTATAAAATTTGAGAGTTGGCCAGTCGTCGGCTTCTGCCCCCATGTAACTAGTACTGAGCTGTTCGGGATAAACCTGATCACTTTTTATCCTAGTTTTGGGTCCTGCGAAGGAGGTGTTCAACACAACGAACCAGGCAATCGGACTATAAAGCTTTATCACTCTCACTTAGCCATAAAAGTCTACAATTTAAAATTTTGGCGAAGCCCCTAGTATCCGGAAGGCCGAACTTGGGGCGCTATGTACGCCTAAATCGGACAAGGCCGACTCCTCGCCCGAAGCGGAAAAAATCTTTGAGGATTTGAGACCTCTTGAACAGCGACCAGCTCTCGCCGCATCATGACTGCCAGTTTTCGGGTTTCTCTACTAAGGTGCTCGTCCGGAAGAACCGGTACACAATCGCAGTAGTTCTCCCAGTGCTACCTTAGCCGATATAGCGGAACGTAAGGTACCAAAACATGGGAGCCGGGCGAACCTAACTATTGACCCAAGACATGATTCGAAGCTGATGCATATAATGCTATAAATTCGGGGTGCCGCACTGTCGAAAGGGTTCGGACTTTTCATGCTGTGTTATGGGGTACACTGAAGCCCCTGGCCCACTGGTCATATCAGAATGTACGGGTGCGACTTGTCGTAAGTAAGCAGATAGGAAAAAGATAAAGGAATGCAATAAGGAGCTGATGTTGTACATTGTTATTTAAATGATACATCAAAGAGTATGCATACATGTAGTGCAATAAGTAAAAAATGGGACTATTTGACATGTCCTATCCAAGGTCAAGCTGCGTGTGGGTATACAAAACAGGTATATCGATCGTTAGAGGTATTCCCTTGTACGTCGAAGCTTCTTGCTTCCTTGGTGTTTCCTTCCCGTGACAGGTCTAATAATCAGACGATCGGAGAGGGTCTTCAGAGAATAGGGGCCTGAAAGGAAGAAAATGTTAGAGGTATACGGGTCCTGAAGCTGTTGAGCCGCATTGTGGGCCGTGCCATGTCCGTTGCCCATGGTATCTTGAGTGTGTAATTATGTATGCGCGACGCAAATTTCGCCGCTTGACTGGGACTAGGACGGAGGACGGATTGCTAGGCGAGCTCTAAACATGCCTAGCGATCCGCTTGCAGGGTACTCCGGACTCGCTTGAAGGTGTCCGGGGTCTTTTTCACCGAATTGGCGGTTTGCCTCATAAGGCTGCTTTGCGCTTCTGCTGCGAGGGCCGCAGTGTGCTCCTCTGTGCGGAGCGAGCATTCTGTGTTTCCATTAACTGTTATAACCCCGTGAGGTCCTAGCATTTTGAGCTTGAGGTATGAATAATGCGGTACCGCATTGAATCTGGCAAATGATGTTCGTCCAAGCAGTGCATGATAGCCACTACGGAAGGGGACAATATCGAAGATTTAGTCCTCGCTTCGGAAGTTGTCCAGAGATCCAAAGACTACTTCCAGTGTTATTGAGCCCGTGCAACAGGCCTCTACACCTGGGATGACAACTTTGAAGGTGGTTTTCGTGGGTTTGATCCTCGAGGGGTCTATACCCATTTTGCGCACTGTATCCTGATAAAGCAAGTTTAGGCTACTGCCACCGTCCATAAGGACTCGAGTGAGGTGAAATCCATCAATGATGGGGTCAAGAACAAATGCGGCAGAACCGCCATGACGGATACTGGTGGGGTGGTCCCTGCGATCGAAGGTGATCGGACAAGAAGACCATGGGTTGAACTTTGGGGCGACTGGCTCCATCGCATAGACGTCCCTCGGTGCATGCTTCTGTTCCTGCTTGGGAATATGGGTTGCGTATATCATGTTTACCGTTTTCACTTGGGGAGGAAATTTCTTCTGTCCTCCTGTGTTCGGCAGCCAGGGCTCCTCCTCGTCATCTCTATGCAGCCCCTTTTCCTTATTTTCGGCATTCAACTTGCTGGCATGTTTGAACACCCAGCATTCTCTGTTGGTGTTGTTGGCTGGTTTATCGGGGGTGTCGTGAATTTGACACGAACGATCGAGTATGCGGTTCAAGCTGGACAGGCCCAGATTGCTTCTTTTGAACGGCTTTTTCGCTGCCCGGATTTAGAGCCACTGAATCCGGCATTAACTGTCATGTCTTCGGCGTTGTCGCCATTGTTATGGTGTTTGTGTTTGTTGAGACGTGGCCTGCCGTTGCTATCTTTGGCATCTGAATTGCCAGGGTTTCTTGATGTATTGTTGCTGCGAGCCAGCCAACTATCCTCGCCCGCGCAAAAGCGGGTCATGAGTGTCGTGAGGGCTGCCATGGACTTTAGCTTTTCTTATCCGAGGTGTCGGGCGAGCCACTCATCACGGATGTTATGCTTAAATGCCGCTAATGCCTGGGCATCCGGATAGTCAACGATTTGGTTCTTTTTAGTTAGGAACCGAGTCCAGAATTTCTTGGCTGATTCCCTTGGGTGTTGGGTTATGTTACTCAAATCATCGGCATCCGGTGGTCGCACATAAGTGCCCTGTAAGTTGTCAAGGAATGCGTCCTCCAAATTCTCCCAACTGCCAATGGAATTTGCCGGCAGGCTATTGAGCCAATGCCGAGCAGGTCCTTTGAGTTGTAGTGGGAGGTACTTGATGGCATGTAGATCGTCACCGCGGGCCATGTGGATGTGGAGGAGGAAATCTTCGATCCATACCGCGGGGTCTGTTGTGCCATCATATGATTCAATATTCACGGGTTTAAAACCTTAAGGGAATTCGTGATCCATTACTTCATCAGTGAAGCATAGGGGTGTCTAGCGCCTCTGTGCTGGGCTATATCACGACGCAGTTCATACGAGTCTTGTCTGCTATATTCGGCCCGACTGGATTTGCTTTTAGTATATCTGGCGTGACGGTCGTCGTCACGCATTGGGGCATGCCCCCGTGATCAGTAGATCGATCTTGTATGTCCTGATTTGTTTTCCAATACATCTCGCAGGTCCTGCATGTTGCCCCGGGCCTTGGTGTTTTTGTTTGACTGGCGACATGGTGCGGGCTGGACTTCAGGCTGATATGCCGCTTTGTCTCGGCCACGAGGTGGCCGGTCAGCCGCATCATACGCTGGTAGTGTAGGTTTTAATGCTTCCTCCTAGATTTGGGGTAGCAACCTGTGCTTTGGGTAACTTTTGGTTGGGTGCTCGAGTTCATTTTCCTCGGCTGCTAGTACCTCGGTCCATCTATCCGCTAGCAGATCTTGACCAGCTTGAAGCTATTGTTGCTTTTTCTTCAGGCTTGTTGCTGTGGCTATAAGCCGGCACTTGAAGTGCTCCTGCTCAACGGGATCCTTAGGCACGATAAATCCTTCGTCGCCGAGTCTCACCTCATCGTCGGAGAGGGGCATGTAATTGTCATCCTTTGATTCTCCGTCTGCCACATGTTCCTTAGGGCTAGCTTGCCCATCCTCCAACTCGAAGCCTGGCTGGAGGGGATTGTCTTCGTCTTCGGCACTGTCCGCAGGGTTATTGTCTCTTGTGTCAGTATCGCTGCTTTTGCTATGGCGGGGCTTAGAGCGGCGCTGATGACGCCGGTGCTTAGATTGCTTCTCGAGTGGATTATCCTCCATTGCCTTATTGCCATCGCTTTCTTTGGGGGTGTCCACCATGTATATATCATATGATGAGGTGGCTGTCCAGCGCCCTGTAGGCAGTGGTTCCTGTTCTTCTCCTGCATCGTCGTCCATACCGTCGATGTCTTCGGAGCCGAAATCAAGCATGTCGGTTAAGTCGTCGAAAGTGGCTATTAAGTGGGTGGTGGGTGGGGAATGAATTTCTTCATCGTCTGCTTCCCACTCAAGCCGGACATAGTTCGGCCAAGGGTCTCCTAATAAGGAGAGAGACCTCAATGAATTTAGCACGTCACCCAAGGGAGAGTGCTGAAAGATATCCGCGGAGGTAAACTCCATGATCGGTGCCCAATCAGATTCGATAGGCACGGACGCAGACAGTTTGAAGCTTGTGGCCGGGGACGAATCCAAGGGTCCGGCAACACAGGTCTCATAGGGGGTGAAGTCAGTATTCGGTTCTATTGCCGCTGGGTGTGCGGCCTCCATGGTGGGGTCCATCCACCCGTCCTCGGAAAGCATGATCTGCTCCGGATTAAGGGCCGGAGTAGCCACAGGTGTGATCTCCCGAACACCGTCCGGCGGCCGAGCTAAGTCATGCTCGTCGTGACTGTGCGGCGCACCTGGCATGGGCTCGAATCCGTCAAAGATCAAGTCTCCGCGGATGTCGGTAGTATAGTTCAAGCTTCCAAACATGACCTGATGGCTAGGGGCGTAGCTCTTAATCTACTCCAGATGGCCAAGTGAGTTGCCCGCGGTACGAAGCTGTCGAATACGAAGATCTGTCCGGGGAGAAAAAACTCACCCTAGATCGCATCGTTGTCGATGATCGAAGGAGCCATCAAGCGTTATGGTGACAACACATTGGAACTCTCAATGAAAGCACCAATGTCGGTGTCAAAACCGGCGGATCTTGGGTAGGGGGTCCCGAACTATGCGTCTAAGGCGGATGGTAACAGGAGGTGGGGGACACAATGTTTACCCAGGTTCGGGCCCTCTCGATGGAGGTAATACCCTACGTCCTGCTTGATTGATCTTGATGATATGAGTATTACAAGAGTTGATCTACCACGAGATTGTAGAGGCTAAACCCTAGAAGCTAGCCTATGGTTATGATTGTTATTGTCCTACGAACTAAACCCTACGGTTTATATAGATACCGGAGGGGGCTAGGGTTACACAGAGTCGGTTACAAGGGAGGAGATCTACATATCCGAATTGCCAAGCTTGCCTTCCACACAAAGGAGAGTCCCACTCGGACACAGGACGAAGTCTTCAATCTTGTATCTTCATAGTCCAACATCTGGCCAAAGTATATAGTCGGCTGTCCGAGGACCCCCTAATCCAGGACTCCCTCACCCAGCAAGGTTAGCACCAAGGGATCGTGCCCCAACACACACCGACGGGAAGTGAGTAGTGAACGCACGCTGGGGGCTGAAGCGGGGGCTGCGTCGAGGGCTGTAGTCCGGGCTGATCACCACCAGGGCCGGCGTGCGCGGAGTGCTTACAAGGGACTTGTCGCCCATCGAGGCCCTGGCCCTCTTCGCCACCCTCTGGGCCAACGTCTCTGTGTCCCTATGAGGATAACATTCAGTTAAAGGAGGATAGCACAGGCATGGGGTCAGGAGATGACGGAGGGCGAAGTGCTTACTCATCCTCTGCCTCCTCTTCCACTAGCCTCCTCTTCTTCTTCGGGCTGAAGGACTCGAGGTTGAAATTGACCTCGGAGGTGCCATCCGAAGGAGGAGGAGAAGGGGATGGGGTCCAGCGCCGCTTGGACGAGGAGGAAGCGGCTGCCGTTTTCTTCGCTACCGCGGCCTTCACCGACTTCTTTGCTGCCGCGGCCCTCGTCTGGCGCACGAACTGCTCCTGGACCTCTTGCTGCTGCGCGGTACTTCTAGGCTGGACTGGCTCGCCGGAGCTAGCCTGCCGCAGGACGCGTCTCTTCCCTGTGGTCGAGGGGTCGTCAGCCTCGGCCTCTTCTTCGGCTAACTCCTCGACCACATCTTCAACAAGGGGGGACCGGCGCCGACGCTGCTGGCCTCCCCAGCAGACTCCGCCCATCCAGCGAGCTCTTTCTCCTTGGTGTTCATGTCAGCCTCATCCTCCACAGTGCCGGTGCTGCCAGCCTCCTTGGCAAGCGTCGCCTCCGCCGCCCTGGCGGTGCTGTAGTCGAGCTCCTCCTTGGTGGTGTCGCGGATGAGCAGTGGCTCGTCGTAGACATAATTCTCCGACGAGTTGTCGAAGCACACATGCACCTCCTCCACTTACGGCTCGACCCAGAGTAGATCGAGGCCGTGCGCGTTGAAGTCCGACATCACGGAAATGATGGAGGTTTGGCGATAATTGTTGCTCAACGGGACCACCCCCACCGGCAACATAAACAGAGATGCCTTGACGGTCTTGTCAGCCTTCTCGGCTCTGCTGGTCCTCTCAGCCATGCCATCGTCACTCACCTTGAGCTGGAAGAGTCTTTGGCAAAAGTGAGCATGCCCCATCACCGTGAAGTTGTGCTTAAAGCCGGGGCGGAGCCTCATGATGCTAGCCGTGTTCCGGTAGTCCCAGGCCGGCCTCCCCTTGTTGTGAGGTGGGGCAATCCGGCGGCAGATGAAATCAGCCACAATCATTTCGAGGGTGAGCCCAGCCGCAGTGAGGTGATTGATCCTGGTGGTGGCGACCGAGAGCTTCTTTTCATTGGCGTTGAGGTCGCTCCAGTCCTTGCGGCGGATCAGCGGACTTTGGTGAACCCGGCAGAACTCCCGTGGATCCTCCTCCTTGATCCAACACCACCGGCTCCGCCACACTTCCCACCTCTCCTTCTAGACGCCCTCCGGATACGTGCCCTTCTCCTGAGACCTCGGGATCCAGGTGATGCAGCCGGAGGATGGCGCCCCCTGACTGGATGCGACGGTACAAGTAGTGGCAGAAGAGCGCTGTGCTAGGGAGCAATCCGGCGAAGCCCTCGCAAAGATAGGCGAAGAATTCCATGCACGTCATGGCATTCAGTGTAAGATCGAGAAGATGGAAGCCGTAGGTGTGCATGACATTGTTGAAGAAATCAGAGAAAGGGGGACAAAGCCCGTAAGAGAAGTAATCAACAAAGAAGGGGTACCGATTTGGGCCGACCTTGGCGAAATCGGCAGGGACGATGCGCGTGGCAGGGTGCCCCGTCGTCTCCCTCCCCGACAGGGGTTTGAAGTAGTCCCTGAGATGGACTGCATCGATCGTCAAGGGGAAGTAGGCGTGTTGCGTCTGAAGTGCCGCCAACTCGCTCTTTGGCGCCTCCTTCTCCCTGGCATCCTTGGCCGCCCCCTTGCCTTTGCCTGTCTTGGGCGCCATAGTGACTGAGAGGGGATGGAGGATTAAGCCAATAAGGGCGCGGCGGCGGCGAGCGAAGGCAAGAGCTTGATGAAGAAGAAGGGAGCAACGGTTCCGAGATTGGGAAAGGCGCAGGGGGCAAGCTAGGCAGTACGGATATGGATATCTCCTCCTTTGTAACCGACCTTGTGTAACCCTATCCCCCTCCGGTGTCTATATAAACCGGAGGGTTTTATTCCGTAGGACAACATACAATCATACCATAGGCTAGCTTCTACGGTTTAGCCTCTCCGATCTCATGGTAGATCAACTCTTGTAATACTCATATCATCAAGAATAAATCAAGCTGGACGTAGAGTTTTACCTCCACCAAGAGGGTCCGAACCTAGGTAAAACATCGTGTCCCCTGCCTCCTGTTGCCATTCGCCTTACACGCACAGTTCGGGACACCCTACCCGAGATCCGCCAGTTTTGACACCGACATGGTGCTTTCATTGAGAGATCCGCCAGTTCCTACTATCATCGATACCGATACAGTCCAGGGTGAGACTTTTCTCCCTGGACAGATCTTTGTGTTCGGCGGCTTCGCTCTGCGGGCCAACTCGCTTGGCCATTTGGAGCAGATCGAAAGTTACACCCCTGGCCACCAGGTCAGGTTTGAAGCTTAAACCACACGTCCGATATCCACGGAGACTTGATCTTCGACGGATTCGAGCCCCTGCCTTGTGCGCCACGCGGTCACGATGAGTACGATTTAGCTCTACCATCAGACAATGTT
This sequence comes from Triticum aestivum, assembly GCF_018294505.1. Lineage (NCBI taxonomy): Eukaryota > Viridiplantae > Streptophyta > Magnoliopsida > Poales > Poaceae > Triticum > Triticum aestivum. Next base: position 201,755,196 of record NC_057806.1, read on the forward strand.
CGAGAAATCGCATCGGCAGCCGCCCCGACCCTCAATTCGGAGCCAGTTCTGCCATCCATGGACGGGCGGATAGACCCCGCCACGGAGGCCGTATCCTCAGCGGCGATCGAGCCGAATATCGACCTTACCCTTCACGAGAGCCGTGTTGCCAAACTGTCGGATCCTTCTCTGGCCACGGACTCCGAACCGCCTGCGCCTGTTCCTACCGAATCATGGAGTTTACCTCCGTGGATATTTTTCAGCAGTCGCCCTTCGGCGACATACTGAACTCATTAAGGTCTCTCTCCTTGTTAGGAGGATCCTGGCAGAACTATGTCCGGCAGGATTGGGATGCGGATGACAAAGAAATTCGCCGCCCACCCACCACCCACTTAGTAGCCACTGTCGACGACTTAACCGACATGCTCGACTTCGACTCCGAAGACATCGACGGTATGGACGATGATGCGGGAGATGAAGAGGAACCACTGCCCACAGGGCACTGGACAGCCACCTCATCATATGATATATACATGGTGGACACACCCAAAGAAGGCAATGGCGACGAGACAACGGAGGATGACCCCTCCAAGAAGCAACCCAAGCGCCGGCGTCAGTGGCGCCGCTCTAAGTCCCGCCAAGGCAGAAACGGTGATACCGGCACAGGAGATAATAGCACTCCGGGCGGTGCCGAAGACGGCAACAATCCCCTCCAGCAAGATTTAGGGTAGGAGGATGGAGAAGCCAGCCCTCCAGAGAGAGCGGTAGATGGAGAGGCGGAGGATGATAATTACATGCCTCCCTCCGAAGAAGAGGCAAGCCTCGACGATGACGAATTCGTCATGCCTAAGGATTCCGTCGAACAAGAGCGCTTCTAGCACCGGCTTATAGCCATGGCAAATAGCCTTAAGAAAAAGCAGCAGCAGCTTCAAGCTGATCAAGATTTTCTAGCTGACAGATGGACTGAAGTCCTGGCGGCCGAGGATAATATAAACTCGAACGCCCCTCCAAGAGTTACCCAAAGTGCAGATTGCTACCCCGACTGGAGGAGGAAGCACCGAAACCTACATCCCCGGCGTATGATGCGGCTGATCGGCCACCTCGTGGCTACGACAGAGAGCCATTCCAGCCACAAACTCAGCCCGCACCCCGACGCCATTCAAATAAAAAGGCATGGGGAAATACGCAGACCTGCGAGGCGTATTGGAGGACAAAGCAAAACATGGAAGATCGATCTGCGGATCACGAGGGCGCATCACTATGCGAGACGATAATCGTCACGCCGGATACAGTAAAAGTAAGTCCGGCCGGGCCGAACATAGCGGGCAGGACTCATTCAAGTTGCGTCGCGACATAGCCTAGTACAGAGGCACCGCACACCCCCTATGTTTCACAGACGAAGTAATGGATCATCAAATCCCAGAGGGTTTCAAACCCGTAAATATAAAATCATACGACGGCACAATAGATCCTGCGGTATGGATCGAGGATTTCCTCCAGCATATCCACATGGCCCGCGGTGATGATCTACACGCCAGTAAATACCTCCCAATCAAGCTCAAAGGACCAGCTCGCCATTGGCTCAATAGCTTGCCAGCAGAGTCCATTGGCTGTTGGGAGGATATAGAAGCCGCATTCCTCGACAACTTCCAGGGCACTTACGTGCGACCACCAGATGCCGATGACTTGAGGCACATAATTCATCTGCCAGAGGAATCGGCCAGGCAATTCTGGACTCGGTTCCTAACAAAGAAAAATCAAATCGTCGACTGTCCGGATGCAGAGGCCCTAGCAGCTTTTAAGCACAACATCCGCGACGAGTGGCTCGCCCGGCACCTTGGTCAGGAAAAGCCGAAATCTATGGCAGCCCTCATGACATTCATGACCCACTTTTGTGCGGGAGAAGACAACTGGCTGGCTCGCAACAATAACATATCAAAGAACCATGGTACTTCGGATACCAAGGATGGCAATGGCAGGTCATGTCGCAACAAACATAAGCGCCGCATTAACAGCGACAATGCCGAGGATACGACAGTCAATGCCGGATTCAAAGGCTCTAAACCCGGTCAGCAAAAAAGCCATTCAAAAGAAGCACTCCAGGCCCGTCCAGTTTGGACCGTATACTCGATTGCTCGTGCCAAGTACATGACACCCCCGACAAGCCAGCCAACCACACCAACAGGGATTGATGGGTGTTCAAGCAGGCCGGCAAGATAAATGCCGAAAACAAAGATAAGGGGTCACATAGCGATGACGAGCAGGAGCCCCGGCAGCCGAACACCAGAGGACAGAAGAGATTCCCCCCACAAGTGCGGACGATGAACATGATATACGCAACCCACATCCCCAAGAGGGAGCGGAAGCGTGCGCTCAGGGACGTATATGCGTTGGAGCCAGTCGCCCCAAAGTTCAACCCATGGTCGTCCTGCCCGATCACCTTCGACCGCAGGGACCACCCCACTAGTATCCGTCATGGCGGATTCGCCGCATTGGTCCTAGACCCAATCATTGACGGATTTCACCTCACTCGAGTCCTTATGGATGGCAGCAGCAGCCTGAACCTGCTTTATCAGGACACAATGCGCAAAATGGGTGTAGACCCCTCAAGGATCAAACCCACTAAAACGACCTTTAAAGGTATCATACCAGGTGTAGAGGCCCATTGCACAGGCTCAGTAACATTGTAAGTGGTCTTCGGATCTCCGGATAACTTTCGAAGCAAAGAGTTAATCTTTGACATAGTCCCGTTCCGCAGTGGCTACCATGCACTGCTCGGGCAAACCGCATTTGCGAGATTCAATGTGGTACCGCATTATGCATATCTCAAGCTCAAGATGCCAGGACCTCGAGGGGTCATAACAGTCAATGGAAACACAGAGCGCTCTCTCCGCATGGAGGAGCACACTGCATCCCTCGCAGCAGAAGCGCAAAGCAGCTTCTCAAGGCAATCCACTAGTTCGGCAATTAAGGACCCGGACACCTTCAAGCGCGCCCGGAGTAATCGGCAACTGGACCACCTGTCACATTCCGAGCTCGCATAGCAAGACGGCCCCCAACCCGGTCCCAGCCAAACGGCGAAATCCATACCACGCGTACAAAATTGCACATTAAAAATACCATGGGCACAGGTGGGGCGGGGGGCACAACTATGGCACGCCCCAAGACGCCGCTTAAACCACACTAGAGGCTTCCCGCTTTGTTATTTTTCTCTTTTAGGACTTTAATCTCTGGAAACCCTGTCCGGCAGCATGATTGCCGAACACATGATGCAGCAACCAAGGAGGCAGAAAGCTACTTCACAGCACGGAACTCATAGGTGGATTATGATAACGAGTGAAATATTTGCTTTAATACTATTCCTCATCTTGCACCTGGAAGGGACATGTTAAAGAGTCCTACTTTTTGCTTATCGCACTACTTGTATCATTCTGCTTTAACGCACCTTCTTGAATAAACAATGCATAGCATTAAGACTATTATTGCATTCTTCCTTTCTATATATATATATATATATGTTCATTCATGACATCTAGCACCCATACACTCTGGTACGGCCAATACGCCAGGGGCTTAAGCATACCCCATAATGCGGCGTGAGAAGTCCGAACACTTTCGATAGTGCGGCACCCCGAACTTATAGCATTATATGCATCAGCTCTGAATCATGTCTTGGGTCAATAGTTGGGTTTGCCCGGCTCCCATGTTTTGGTACCTTACGTTCCGCTATATCGGCTAAGGTAGCACTAGGAGAACTACTGTGATTGTGCCCCAGTTTTGCTGGGCTAAGCACCTCAGTAGAGAAAGCTAAAACTGACTGTCATGATAAGGCAAGAGACTGGTCGCTGTTCGAGAGGTTTCGAGTCCCTAAAGACTTATGCCGCTTAGAGCGAGGAGTCGGCCCTGTCCGTCTTAATGCGGGTATAGTGGCCCGAATTCGGCCTTCCGAATACTAGGGGCTTCGCCGAAATTTAAAATTATAGAATTCTATGGCTAAGTGAGAGTGATAACGCATTATAGTCCGATTGCCTCGTTCGTTGTGCTGAGCACCTCCCTCGAAGAACCCAAAAATGGGAACAAGAATGCTCAGGTTTATCCCGAACACCCCAGCACTCGTGGCTAGGGGGAAAAAGCCGACGACTAGCCATCTCTCAGATTTGATAAACAGCCGAACATAAGGTAATATTTTAAATTCAAACAAGCGTTGCATAGCATATATGAACAAGTTTTCATACTACAGGATTACATGAGCAAGTTTACTCAAATATTACATGATTCGTACACTCGTCCGCTACGAGACGGGCACCCTTCAGGACACCCTCATAGTACATCTCGGGGTGGCGATGCTCCTTGCCCTGCGGCGGCCCCTCCTTCACCAGCTTCACAGCGTCCATCTTAGCCCAATGCACCTTTGCACGGGCGAACGCCCGGCGTGCACCTATGATACAGACGGGCCGCTTGATGACTTCCAGCCGTGGGCAGGCATCCACAAGCCGCCTCACCAGGCTGAAGTAGCTGTTGGGAAGGGCGTCGCCAGGCCACATCCGAACTATAAAGCCCTTCATGGCCTGTTCGGCCGCCTTGTGCAGCTCGACCAGTTGCTTCAGCTGGTCGCTCAGAGGCACCGGGTGTTCGGTCCCAGTATACTGAGACCAGAACAGCTTCTCCGCTGAGCTTCCCTCCTCGACCTGGTAAAACTGTGCGGCATCCGACACGTTGTGGGGAAAATTAGGGAACGCTCGTGGAGAGTTCCGGATTTGGGTAAGTAACAGGTAATTTACTTTCACATGCTTGCTTTTCATATAGAATGCCTTACCCGCCGCTATCTTCTTCAACGCATCAATCTCCTAGAGGGCCTTTTGGGCTTCGGCCTTGGCACTCTTTGCACTCTCAAGGGCCGCGGCAAGCTCGGACTCTCGTGTCTTCAAGTCAAGCTTCAACGCCTCGTGCTTCGTCACGAGAGCGTGGAGCTCTTGCTGGACCTCACCCACCCGTGCCTCTTGTTTTTCCCGCTCGGTGCGCTCCTTGGCCGCTTTGTTTTCGGCCTCGGATAGCACTTGCTTCAGGGTTGCCACTTCGGTCGTGGCCCCTGGCAAATCATAGATAATCCTGTCATTTTGCAATCGCATCCCTTTTATATATATACATATCTACGTACTAGGTATTACTTACCTTTGTTCTCCTCGAGCTGCCTCTTGGCAAGGCCGAGCTCTTTATTGGACCCTTTGAGGTCCTGCTTCAGTGCAGTGACCTCCGCAGTCAGTGCGGCAGAGGCCAGCAGCGAAGCCTGCATACGCATATAGACAGACTTATATTAGACTCATGTGGTATTGTTTGATCCTCTATTTAGCTTTTCTTTGTGAACACCGAACAGAGCATCAGGGGCTACTGTCTATGCGGTAATATTTTTCCTATATTTCAAATACTTACCTCAAAGCCTGTTAGAAGGCTGTCACAGGCTTCAGTCAGTCCGCTCTTGGCGGACTGAACCTTCTGGATCAGCGCACTGATAATAGTGTGGTGCTCTTCGTTGATAGAAGCGCTGCAAAGCGCTCCCAGCAGATTGTTCGGTGCCCTTGTATGGGCAGAGCTCACCGGCATAGGCGTCTTGCCCCTTTTTGAAGGAGGCCGCCTGCCCGAGTCCGGAACCACTAGAGGTTCCGGCATGGTGTTCGGCTGAGGGCCGAACTCAGAGCCCTCGGGAGCCTTACTCCCTCTGCTCCTGGAGTCCGGAAGGTCGCCTTGAGGCACCTCCAGGATTGTCTCCCCTCGACCCGGTGCCTCTCGAAACAATACCTCAGCATTATCCGTAGGGCAAGGGGAGGTGGCGGTCGGAAGTTGGTCGCTATCCATATCCGACGAGTGCAAGGAGCCGCCCGATGAAGATACATCGATACGGGCTTGGGGCGGTCTACATAATCATATTCGGCGTTAGGAGAAGCAGTGCGACAAAGGTATAATATGAGTTACTCTAGTATCTGAATACTTACGAAGTCACCAGGGGCTTGGCCCTGAGCAGCCACTCGTCTTCGCCTTTGGCGGCGGTGGTGGAGTAATCCAGGAGGAGGGTCCTCCCCTTCTTGGACCCTTCGGCCCCCCGGTCGGGGCGGCCTTCCTTTTCTTGTCTCCCCCGACTGAAGGGGGAGCATCTTCATCTTCCTCCTCATCTTCGGGTGAGGAGTGCATCGCGGAGTTATCGGACGATGAGTCCGATAACACCTGGCGTCGGGAACTCTTTCGGGTTCCCTTGGCCTTCTGGGTCTTCTCCGGCACCTTGTAAGGAGCCGGAGTCAGCATCTCCGTCAGGAGAGCGTCCGCAGTGTCTTCAGGCAGAGGGGCTGGACAGTTAATCCGCCCCGACGTCTCCATCCAGTCCTGTCAAAGGCATGGAGCTCAGACCTCGCACATGATTAAGCTAGGGGAAATAAATATCCTACCAGATGTATAGAACTCACCGAATGCGCTAGGTGCTTCGCGCTTAGCCCGCGGACCTCGGTGAGAGAGGGAGGGACCTCGGCGCCCTTGAACAGCACCCTCCAGACATCCTTGTGCGTCGTGTCAAAGAGCTCTCTCAGAGTCTGGTGCTGGGTCGGGTCGAACTACCACAAGTTGAAATCCCGTTGTTGACACGGGAGGATCTGGTGGATGAGCATGACTTGGACTATGTGGACAAGCTTGAGCTTCTTGCTTGCCATATTCCGGATACATTTCTGGAGTCTGTCCAGCTCCACCGATGAACCCCAGGATAGGCCCTTCTCTTTCCAGGAGGTGAGCTGCATGGGGATTCCGGATCGAAACTCGGGGGCCACCACCCAGTTGGTGTCGCACGGCTCGGTGATGTAGAACCACGCCGATTGCCACCCCTTTATGGTCTCCACGAAGGAGCCTTCAAGCCATGTAACATTGGGCATCTTGCCCACCATGGCTCCGCCGCATTCCGCTTGTTGGCCTCCCACCACCTTCGGCTTGATAATGAAGGTCTTTAACCACAGGCCGAAGTGGGGCCGGATGCGGAGGAAAGCCTCACACACGATGATGAACGCCGAAATATTGAGGATGAAGTTCGGGGCCAGATCATGGAAGTCCAGCCCGTAGTAGAACATGAGACCGCGGACAAATGGATGGAAGGGAAACCCCAGTCCGCGGAGGAAGTGGTGGAGGAAAACTACCCTCTCATGAGGTTCCGGGGTAGGAACGATCTGCCCCGCAGCGGGTAGCCGATGCGCGATATTCGCGGCTAAGTATCCGGCTCTGCGCAGCTTTTTGATGTGACCCTCCGTGACGGAGGAAGCCATCCACTTGCCTCCCGTTCTAGACATGTTTGGAGAAATTTGAGGAGAAGGATGTGGACTTGGGTGTTAGAGCTCGAGTGCGCAAGAATGGATGAGCAAGGAGGAAGAAGGCATGGGTAGGGAAAGGTTAAACCTTACCCCCTTATAAGGGCGGCCGAAACTATGCAACCCCACTAGCCTGGTAAAACTCGCTTGTCCCCCAAGTGCTGTAATTGATGGCGCGGTGGGGTTACCCACACCCATATTGATGAGAATCCCATAATAAGGGGGACACGATCTCTGCTTTGACAAGACGTGTCAAGAAACTGCCTCGCGTTATGTGCGGGGCTAGTTAAAGGAAACGGTTCGAATAATCACCGGGCCATGGCATAACATCATGTTGCCAAAACGTGTCAGCAGATTAGATTTGTGGAAATATTATTCTCTCTACCGTGGTATGTGGAACTTATTTTGCAGGGTCGGACACTATCCTTGTATTCAAATTTTTCCGTGGTGTATTCGGAGGAGGAACCCGCCTTGCAATGTCGAATACAATACTGCGCGCCGGACTCATCGTTGTTGAAGCCTGGTTCAGGGGCTACTGAGGGAGTCCTGGATTAGGGGATCTCCGGACAGCCGAACTATATCCTTTGGCCGGACTGTTGGACTATGAAGATACAAGATTGAAGACTTCGTCTCGTGTCCGGATGGGACTCTACTTTGCGTGGAAGGCAAGCTAGGCAGTACGGATATGGATATCTCCTCCTTTGTAACCGACCTTGTGAAACCCTAGCCCCCTCCGGTGTCTATATAAACTGGAGGGTTTTAGTCCGTAGGACAACATACAATCATACCGTAGGCTAGCTTCTAGGGTTTAGCCTCTCCGATCTCGTGGTAGATCAACTCTTGTAATACTCATATCATCAAGAAAAAATCAAGCAGGACGTAGGGTTTTACCTCCATCAAGAGGGCCCGAACCTGGGTAAAACATCGTGTCCCCTGCCTCCTGTTGCCATCTGCCTTAGACGCACAGTTTGGGACCCCCTACCCGAGATCTGCCGGTTTTGACACCGACAGCCGCCGCCTCATCACTGGGGAACTGTTCGGCCATCGCCTGGGCCGTCAGAGTGCTCGGAGGGCTCGGAGGCGGCACACGGGAGAGGGAGGCTCGGCGGCAGCGCACGGGAGAGGGAGATCTCGGTGGCTAGGGATGGTGTGGCCAGAGGCGAGGGAGGCCACCGACTTATATAGCCGCACCCATGTGTACACGTGCGCGGGAGGGGAGGCGTCGCCGCACCGCCCCGTGACGCGCCGCCGTGGGAAATCAATGGCAAGGCTGACCGGCGGCGGCAGTGCGACAACCTTGGCATTGATTCCCATGGGAACCGAGGTGATGAGGGCGACGAAGCGCCGGTCTTGCTGACTCGGCGGGCCTGCGGCTGCTTCGCGCCAAAAGAACTCGCCCCGGCGCCCGCGGGTTCCCCCCAGCGCGCTGGGTTCGTCCTGGGTCTGCCAGCGCTGATTTCTGCCCTGGCCGGCGAAAATCGTGCTCTTGGGGGCGCGACTAGGCCAGTTTTTGGCGCTGGCGCGAAAAAATCGCCTGTGGGTGCTGACGGGTGCTAAGAACTTGTGGGTTCTATAATGAACAATGATCTCAAGGATTTTGCAAGAGTGATGTTCTTTCCCTATGTTGTGATGGCTTATAATATTTATGTATTAATTAAAGAAATGGCAAGCAATTGGCCCAGTATGAAAGAAAATATGGGTCAAAGCTGAGTTGAAAAGGACAACAATTTCTAACTCCAGCTTACATAAGGTACAAAAGCATGATTAATTGTTCATCAGGTTTAGACAAAACCCAGATCGAACAGGGCAATAACATCTAACTACACCAAAGTTTTGGGCAATCAATGAAATGGATCGGTTTGATCCATAAAATCAAGATCTCGGGACAAAAATTCTACTGGTCCATGATGACAACAAGATTTTGTACATAGAAGCTCTTATCTCCACCTGAAACTTCTTTTTATGTTGTACAACATGTCCACCCGTGAGTAAGTTTTTGTCAAAGAACTCAATCCTAATGGATAATAGTGCCCTCGCATTCAACATGAAGAATGTGACAAAGCTAGTGTTTGCTTGGTTGGATGCATATCCTTCCAACGTTATTGTCGTCAAACGAATTCCATGAGATCTGAGAAAATCCTTATGCTTCGTCAGCCATCGATTGGTACGTTATACCTTTTTCTCCAATTGTTAGTACCTAAATAGAGATGAAGATTGAAAATAGTTAATGTCTAAAATAGAGTATGTCGAAGGAGCGACAACTGAACAGTTAGTTCTAGTACATTATATATGGCTTTCAGTGTGCATGAAATCATCACCTTTATATACAAATTCTCTAGACAAGGAAAGCATCGCAGCAAGCCAATAATGATGTTCAGATCAAGACACCACATGCTGATATACCAGGACTTGACAGAATCCAGCACCACTAATAGGCCATCTATGGACAAGCTCTTCATCCAGCATAGAACATAATATTAGCACCGAAAGTGTACTCCAAGATGATATTTAACTTATGCACACAAATGAAAAATGCTGATTACAAAAGTCTACATGGATAATATACATTAGCTGAATAAGTGTGGAGCCAAACACCATCTTGAACCATTTAATCGGATCACGAATTGCACCAAAGGTCTCTAATTTAGGCGCAGAGACCACAATTATTTGCAAAGGTGCATAACAAGAATCAAGGAGCAACCTTTGAAGTGAAGGGGCATCTTCGATGATGAGCTCTTGTCCTTCAAAATGAATTACAATGCTTACAAGGTGATGCCACATTATTTTGAGACAAGGGATATGGATTCCTATTCCAAAGGAAAGCACCAAGCGCTCCAGGGCAAGGCAGCTCGAGTGGATGATGTTGTGAAGTGAGGCCTTCGACAGATCAACCAACATAAGCACACATTTTTTTAGAAGTGGGAGTCGAAGCATTTGTACCAGATTGTCTGCTAGATGGCACCGAGTCAAGGTGGCGGTGTGGAGAGAGGATGAAAACCATGAGATGGACATCGGTGGCGAGGGCACAAATACAACGATTGGTGGTAACCTATTTTTGTAGTAATGGTAGAACTCAAGCTGTTGGAGTCCTTTGAATTGATGGGATATTAGTCAGGCGCCCACTGTGCAGGGTATGTCCAGCAGGTAGCATGTCGGGATGCAGATGTAGAACGGAGCCCTGGTGGGAGGAAATGATGGCTATGAGGAGTTCAGAATCATCATCAACAAATAGCTGACGACATTCGAGATTAAGAGGCGCGACACGCCACTAAGTGCTCCACCAAGATGCGAGGACTTGTGTACGGCAGCCATCCTTGGTGGGGAGAAGGGAGATGATTTCCTCAAGGATGGTGTCCGATAGATCGCTGATGTGGCCCGCCCGAGATTCTACGGTCCCTTAGATCCAGGGGTCGTGGCCGCTTCTGCCCATGCTGCCAGGTGCAGGAACTACAACCCGCTGCGCCGCTGGCCGGAGCCTCATGTGTGTACATACCAATCTATAAAAAAATGGCAAAAACATACATGTAGGACATTCAAAATCAATTCTCAAGATCTGGAAGAAAAAAGGCACAAAATATATGTAGGACATTAAAAAATAATTATCAAGATCTAACTACAAAATATTAGCATGCTAACCCTAGTCGGATTATTGGCAAAAATCATTTATACAGAACAAACAATTAATCAGTAACCTTATACGGATACCATTCAAATAATCAATACACTACAGACATCTAACGGATCATACTCTGATTTCATGGACTGCGAGAACATAACCATAGGACTTGTATTCCAAAAAATTAGAGGGGGTAGGGGGGAGGAGTTACCAGGGAAAACACGTGATATATTTGTAACACCCCGTATGTAACGTGCCTTATTTGTATTCCAACTCTTGCCATTTCCGGCACTAAGTTATGATATTTCCTCGTTGTCGGGTTTTTGTCTTCTTGTTGTTTTGTTGTTCTCACGCATCTCATATCGTGCCATCATGTGCATCACATTTGCATACGTGTTTGTCTCATGCATCCGAGCATTTTCCCCGTTGTCCGTTTTGCATTCCGGCGCTCCTATGTCCTCCGGTGTCCCTTTCTACCTCTTTTCGTGTGCGGGTGTTAAACGTTTTCGGATTGGACCGAGACTTGCCATGCGGCCTTGGTCTACTACCGGTACACCATCTGTCAAGTTTCGTGCCATTTGGACTTCGTTTGATACTCCAACGGTTAACCGAGGAGCTGAGAAGGCCTCGTGTGTGTTGCCGCCCAACACCTCTCCAAAGTGGCCCAAAACCCACCTAAAACCCCTCCATCATCTAGGTCATTCGATCACGATCGCCTGGCCGAAAACCATGCTCAATTTGGAGCCTCCTAGCTCCTCCTACCTATAAAAAGGTCCTCCCCTTCCAAATCCCGGGTCATTTCGCACCCCAACCCTAAAAATCTGCATCTCCGCCGCCGGACATGTCCGCCACCTAGCCAGATACCCCGCGCCAGTCACGGGCTGCCATGTGGCACCCCAGCGCTCATCGCCGCGGCCCGCTGAAGCCCGCGGCCAGCCATCCTCCTCGCCGACCGGGCCCCGCGCCCCGCCACCTACCTCCCTCGTCTGCGCCGCCCTCCGCCCAAAGCGCCGCCGCAGCGCCGCGCCCTTGCCTTGCACCGGCCACCATCCGAGCTCACCGGAGCAGGAGCTCGCCGCCCCGTGCCGAGCTCGCGCCGCCGCCGCTCTTCGCCGCCCCTCCTCTCCGGCGACGCCCTCCTCGCCGACCCACGCGTTGCCACCCTCCTTCCTCACTCTGGCCGGACTCCGGCGACCTCGACGAACTCCGGCGAACAGTGATTCCGGTGAGCGCCTTGAAGTCCGAGCCCCGGCCGATCCAGATCTGAGATTCGGTTGACTTTTTCCCTAATCCCCGTAATTTTTAGCATCCTTCATCGCATCGTAACTCTACAACCGTGGCTCCGTCTTGGGCGTGTAGCATATCAAATTGTTCGCCTCAACGAGTACTTCATTTCGTCTCATTGCATCATTTTCATTTGAGCTCATCTTGATGCCCTAAATGCTGTTTCAAGAGTGCTAGTTTATTTTAGTTTCAGATTCTTGTCAGCAAATGCACTTTTGTCATTTTTGCCATGTTTAATGTGTTCCTCCTATGATCTTGAGACCTACATGTGTTTTGAAGTATGCCATGCCATCTTTACAAGGGTGTATGCCATATATTTTTGTGATCTCTGTGGTGACTAGCACAAGCATGCAAAGTAGCCATCATGATGTTGCTGTTTTCAGGGACTTAGAAATATTCTAAGTCTTTGCCCTGTCAATATTTTTATGCCATGTATTCATGTTGCTACAGAGGGATTCATGCCTCTTTTGAGCATGACCAGTAAGGATGTTTTGTAGATATTGTTGTGCTCTATCTATCCATGTCTTTGTTTGCAATTATGGAGCACCATAGCTTGAGTCAATCGAGCTCTACTTTTGCTTTAAAATATTCCTGGCAGAATGTTTACGTGTTAAGCATTTTTGCTGAGGTTGTTGTAGTTGATCCATGCATGCTATGTTGTTGTTCTTGCCATGTTTAGCTCCTATGCCATGTCTACTTGCTGGGTGTATGCTTAGTTTGTCATGAAATGCCTCGTGGGGAGTGCATCGAGCTCGTAAACATGCCTATCTGAATCTGTTTTGCCATGTTCCAGTTTTCTACTAAGTCTGAATCAGTTAACGATAATTGCTATGTTCACATGGCTGCCATTGTATTTTCTGATCCCTTTTGGCTTATGGTCAGTAAGGGACTTTTGTTGTATGCTTTCAGTAGTTTCATGCCATGCGTTGCTTTTCCATGATATGTTCCTATAGCATGTTGTTACCTTTCTCTAAACATTGCTTCCTGATGTGAAAATCCTGACTTGATGTTATTTTCTCTAAGTCTGTATCCTGATATCTTTTGCACTTTTGCCATGCTTGTTTGAACCTGCTATTGTGTGAATTAGCCGTAGCTCAGTGTTCATATTTTGTCAAGAATCTTGAGTGGATCCCTTCCATGTATTTTGTTGCTATGTTAGAGTGTTGTAGCATGTTGTTCTTGATGGATTTAGATGGCCTCGTGCTGTTAATCACAGATCGGTATCATATTTGTTTTGCTTGTCATTTGCAAACCGTGCATCCGATTCCGGTGATCTTTATATCGTTTTCGACCGAAATCAACTCATCTTTCCAGTGGAACTCTTGGTTTTCCAAGTTGAGGCCAGGTTCAATCTTTCGCTTCCGAAACATGCATATGCATCGCATATCGCATCCCGCATATCATGCCATGTTTTGCCCCATGTTGTTTGTGCATTGCACGTGGTTGATTGTGTCTCCCTTTGCTTGTGTTCTTGTTTGGGTAGATCCGGGAGATGAGTACGTGATCGAGAAACCCATTGAGTATGCTTACGAGGATTAAGCTAACGTCAACTCGGAGAACTTTGCAGGCAAGATGACCATACCCTCGAAATCACTTCTATCTTAGCTTGCTAGATGCTCGCTCTTTTGCTATGTCTATGCTACGATACCTACCACTTTCTTATCATGCCTCCCATATTGCCATGTCAAACCTCTAACCCACCTTCTCCTAGCAAACCGTTGTTTGGCTATGTTACCGCTTTGCTCAACCCCTCTTATAGCGTTGCTAGTTGCAGGTGAAGATTGGAGTTTGTTCCTTGTTGGAACATGTTTATTGTTGGGATACCATTATTATATCTTGTTTACCTTAATGCACCTATATACTTGGTAAAGGGTGGAAGGCTCAGCCTTATGCCTGGTGCTTTGTTCCACTCTTGCCGCCCTAGTTTTCGTCATACCGGTGTATTGTTCCTTGATTTTGCGTTCCTTACACGGTTGGGTTATAATGGGAACCCCTTGACAGTTCGCCTTGAAGAAAACTCCTCCAGCAAGGCCCAACCTTGGTTTTACCATTTGCAACCTAGCCCTTTTTCCCTTGGGTTTTGCGGACTCAAGGGTCATCTTTATTTTAAACCCCGCCGGGCCAGTGCTTCTCTAAGTGTTGGTCCAAACTGGGCGACGTCCGGTGCCACCAGGGGCAACTCTGGGCTGACCTACCTGACGTCTTGTTCATCCGGTGTGCCCTGAGAACGAGATATGTGCAGCTCATGTCGGGATTTGCCGGCACATTCGGGTGGCTTTGCTGGTTTACTTTTACAATTGTCGAGTTGTCTTGTAACCGGGACTCGGAGTCTGCTCGGGTTGTCTCGGGAGAAGGAATATCCTTCGTTGACTGTGAGAGCTTCTGATGGGCTAAGTTGGGACTCCCATACAGGGATTTGAACTTTCGAAAGTCGTGCCCGCGGTTTTGTGCAGATGGGAATTTGTTAATGTCCGGTTGTAGAAAACCTTAAACTTAACTTAATTAAAATGAATTAACAGAGTGTGTGGTCGTGATGGTCTCTTTTCGGCGGAGTCCGGGAAGAGAACACGGTCTCGGGTTATGCTTGAAAGTAGGTTGTTCTAGGATCACTTCTTGATCATAGTTTATCAACCGTGCCTTTGCCTTATCTTCTCGCTCTCTTTTGCGTATGTTTAGCCACCATATATGCTAGTGCTTGCTGCAGCTCCACCTCATACCTTTTACCCTTCCTATAAGCTTTAATAGTCTTGATCATTAGGGTGTGAGATTGCTGAGTCCCCTGACTCACAGATTACTTCCTAAACCAGATGTAGGGACCGATGATACCGCTCCAGGGGATTCGACTGAGCTCAAGTGGGAGTTCGATGAGGACTCAGGATGATACTACGTTTCTTTTCTAGACGATCAGTAGTGGTGCCCAGTTGAGGCGATCGGGGACTTTGTTGCATTTGGGGTTGTTCTTTATTTTGGTTCCGTAGTCGGACCTTCATTGTACGTGGATGGATGTAATGATATTTATGCTATTGTGTGATGTGGCAAGTGTAAGACAACTATGTATCTCTTTCCTTTATTCAGTACATGGGTTGTGTGAACATTTACCCACTTGAGACATTGCTTACAATGTGGTTATGCCTCTAAGTCGTGCTTCGACACGTGGGAGATATAGCCGCATCGTGGGCGTTACAAGTTGGTAATCAGAGCCTTCCCCGACTTAGGAGCCCCCTGCTTGATCGAATCGTTGGCGTTGTTGAGTCTAGAAAAAA
The DNA here is from genome assembly GCF_018294505.1 of Triticum aestivum. Taxonomy (NCBI): domain Eukaryota; kingdom Viridiplantae; phylum Streptophyta; class Magnoliopsida; order Poales; family Poaceae; genus Triticum; species Triticum aestivum. Next base: position 201,770,675 of record NC_057806.1, read on the forward strand.
AATTAAGTCATTTAGGATTATATATATCGGAGAGTAGGATTCTTTTTACTCCTCAGTCCGTTCGTCGCTCTAGCGAGGCATCCTGATGTACAGTTTTGACTCTTCTCTTCTCAAATTTCACTAAAAAAATTTAGGATCACGCGGGTATCTTGGAATCGTTTCGATGGTTTTGTGACGAGAACATTGTTCTTGGTGCCTCCTGACATTTAGGGGTTGTGGCAGTGTCCCGGGGAGTTGAGCTCCGAGGTGTTATCGTCACAATTTTATCGTTGCAATTCTGGAATACTTGAGTTTCGCCGACATCGAAGATCTCTTTTATGCAGTTGTTGGTGAGATAACCTCGACGCCACCTAGTACTGTGGCGGGAGTTCGGGAGTATCGCCATAAATCGTATAACGGATGCTTTTCAAAGGTTGAAGTAAATGATTTCTGAAGGTTTCTTGGTTATGTGTTGAAGGATGGATACAGCTGCATGTAGGATTTGCTAGCTTTGGGTGAGATATTATGCTTCCCCTGTATCCCCAACACCTGATTGCATAACTGGGAGAATTTCGGGAGTTTATAGGTGGGAATTCTTGTAGCTCTAGTATTTCTTCCGCAAATATTTGGTTTGTGATTGGGTAATCCTCACCAAGTATTTTCTCTTGTCCGTACCTTGTTGTTTTATTCTTCTACCTCTATCTAAGTGGCTTCTCAATTTGTGGAAGTGTGACCATTTCAATTGGAATTCATTTGTTCATTTTGTTCGGATTTTAATACTATATGTTGCAAATTCAACCCACTTGATTCAGCTTGAATATATGTCTGTCAAGACGCTAACGGATGTCACCCTCTTCAGGATGGCTCCTCCAACGCGTCAGAATCCTAAACCGCCACCACCACCTCCATCTCCGGAGGCATGGAAAGCTGTGATGGCCCCTACAAATGCCAACACGCAGCTGATCATGCAAATATTGCAAGAGCACAACCAAGGCCATGGCAACAATCAGAATCAGTTTGCTACACTCAACCAGTTTCTCGCAAACCAGCCAAAGACCTTCAGCAACTGTGTCGAGGCAGCAGACGCTGATGACTGGCTCGTGGATATCTGCAAGCATTTTGAGTGCAGCAACATCAGGCCAGAGGACTTTGTCAAGTTTGCCTCATTCCAACTCAAAGACCAAGCTGCAAAATGGTTTCAGCAATACAAAGATTCCAGAGGAGGTCGTGTGATTACCTGGGATGAATTCCGTCAAGAATTCAAAGCTCACCACATTCCTCAGAGTGTTGTTGAGAGCAAGCGTGAGGAGTTCCGCAATCTGAAGCAAGGTAGCTTGTCTGTTTACCAGTATAACATCATGTTCCAGAAGCTCGCTCATTTCGCTAAGCAAGACGTCCCGGACGAGAAGAGCATGATTTATCAGTTCAGAGGTGGCCTCAGAGAAGATCTCCAACTAGCTCTTGTGCTCTTTGAACCGCAGAAGTATGATGAGTTCTACAATATGGCACTGAAACAAGAGACTGCTCAACTCAAGTGCGATGCTTCCAAGAAGCGAGTCAGGGCTGCAACTCCTTCTTCCTCTACTCAAGTGGTGACTAAGCAGCCAAAGTATTGGTTGCCTCCTCCTCCTCTGTTCCGTCAGCCTTATCAGTAGAAGAGCAAAGGTGGCAATGGATCTTCCCACCCACCCAACCCAGGCTTTCAGAACAAGACTTCGTCTCAAGCTCCAAGATCAAGTGCTCCGTATCACCGTCCGCTTTTAGAGGTCACGTGCAACAAGTGTCAGCAGAAGGGTCACTATGCCAACAAATGCTTCAATCAGAGGCGTCTTCCTCCTCCTCCTGTGAGATCTGCTAGCACCGCAGTGGTCAAGCATAATCCCAAGTCTGCTAAGATCAACATGATGAACGAAGCTCAGGCAGAGGACTGATCAGATGTGATTATGGGTAACCTTCCTGTTAACGATATCCCTGCAAGAGTTCCTTTCGATATTGGTGCATCTTTGTCATTCATATCGAAGCCTTTGGCGTCCATGCATGATTTGCATACTGTTGATTTGCCTAAGCCGATAGCGGTTTCCTCTCCGGGTTTGTTCATGAACACCAAAATGATGGCTCCGGATGTTACTATCACGTTGGGCGACTATAAGTTTCTTTCTTCTCCAATGGTCCTTGGTAACTCGGATATTGATCTTATTTTCGGAATGGATTGGATTTCTAAGCACAAGGGGCGGCTTGATTGTGCTGCCAGGCAGACTCAGTTGACACATTAGTTTGAGGATGTAATCGTCTTTGCCGCTCGTGATGATACCATTCGACTGTTTTCTCTCAATGAGAAGGGCGAGCTGGATGCCATCTCTCAGATTCCAGTTGTTTGTGAATATCAAGACGTCTTTCCAGAATAGATTCCAGGAATGCCTCCGCACCGTCCAGTTGAATTCTTCATCGATCTTGAGCCGGGCACGGAACTTGTTTGCAAACGTCCTTACAAGCTTGGACCTGAAGAGTTGAAGGAACTGAAGAAGCAACTCGATATTCAAGAGCGTATGGGTCTCATACAACCAAGTTCTTCTCCTTGGGATTGTGGTGCTCTTTTTGTCAAGAAGAAGGATGGAACGGACCGACTTTGTGTCAACTACCGTCCATTGAACAAGAAGACCATAAAGAACAAGTACCCACTTCCCAACATCAATGAGCTTTTCAAACAACTCAAAGGTGCTCAAGTATTCTCCAAGCTTGACCTCCGTATGGGCTATCACCAGATTCGCATTCGTGAAGAAGATATCCCCAAGACAGCATTTAGAACAAGCTATGGTTCATATGAATACACTGTCATGTCTTTCAGCCTCGTCAATGCTCCTCCAGCATTCTCTCGCATGATGAACTTCATCTTCAACGCCTACACAAATGACTTCGTCTTGGTCTACCTCGATGACATTTTGGTCTTTTCCAAGAACAAGGAGGATCATGCCAAGCACTTGAGATTGGTGTTGGATAAACTCAGAGAACATCAGTTCTATGCGAAGTTTTCAAAGTGCGAGTTTTGGTTCGATGAGGTTCTCTATCTTGGACATATCATCTCTGCCAAGGGCATACCTGTTAATCCTGTGAAGGTGTCTGTAATTGTGAATTTGGAACCACCTTAGAACGTGAAGCAACTCCGCAGCTTTCTTGGGCTCGCAAGCTATTGTCGAGGGTTCGTTGAGAACTTCTCTAAGATCGTGAATCCTCTTTGCAACCTTCTCCAGAAGCATGTGAAGTACGTCTGGTCGCCTGAATGTGACATCGCTTTCAACAATCTGAAAGAGAAGTTATTCACTGCTCTAGTTCTGACTCCTCCTGATGAATCCAAACCGTTTGAGGTATTCTTTGATGCTTCCCTTCAAGGTCTTGGTGCAGTGTTGATGCAAGAGAAGAAAGTTGTGGATTATACCTCTCGTCAGTTGAAGCCCAATGAAAATAACTACCCCACTCATGACCTCGAGTTGGTGGCAGTTGTCCATGCTCTTTTAACTTTGAGACATCTCTTGTTGGGGAGAAAAGTGGACATCTTCACTGATCACAAGAGTCTCAAGTACATCTTCACTCAGCCAAACCTCAACCTCAGGCGGACTCGTTGGGTCGAAATGATTCAAGAGTATAATCCGAGTATCGAATATACTCCAGGCAAGGCCAATGTCATTGCTGACACATTGAGCAGGAAGGCTTACTTCAACAGTTTGATTCTCAAGCCTTACCAACTAGAGCTTTGTGAAGCTTTCCGCAAACTCAATCTTCAAGTTGTTCCTCAAGGATTTCTTGCCAACCTCCAAGTCTCTCCTACTTTGGAAGATCAGATTCGCGAGGCTCAACTTCTTGATGCTATGGTGAAGAAGGTGAAGATTGGGATTGCCAAGAGTCAACCCAAGTACAAGTGCTATCGTCTTGATGACAAGGATACTCTATTCTTCGAGGATCGCATTGTTGTGCCTAAAGGTGACCTTCATAAAGTCATTATGAACGAGGCTCAAAATTCACTCCTCTCTATTTACCCTAGAAGTACAAAGATGTTCCAGGACCTCAAGCAGTCGTATTGGTGGACTCGAATGAAGCACGAGATTGCTTAGTTCGTGAACGAATGTGATGTCTGCAGAAGAGTGAAAGCAGAACACCAATGACCAGCTGGTCTCCTCCAACCTCTTTCCATTCCAGAATGGAAGTTTGACCATATTGAGATGGACTTCGTGACTGGATTTCCAAAGTCCAAGCGTGGCAATGATGCTATCTTTGTTGTCATCGACAAGCTCACCAAAGTGGCTTATTTTCTTCCTATCAAAGAATCTATCACAGCATCTCAATTGGCAGAGCTATATACCTCCAGGATTGTCTCTCTGCACGGCATTCCGTAGTTGATATCTTCAGATCGTGGCAGCATCTTCACCTCTAAGTTTTGGGATTCTTTTCAGAAGGCCATGGGCACCAACATTCGCTTCAGCACAACTTTTCATCCTCAAACTAGTTGCAAAGTCAAGCGAGTCAATCAGATTCTTGAAGATATGCTCAGGGCTTGTGTCATCTCTTTCCGTATGAAGTGGGAAGATTGTCTTCCATATGCCGAGTTCTCCTACAACAACAGCTTCCAAGCGAGTTCGGGCAAGGCCCCATTCGAGATTCTCTATGGCAGGAAGTGTCGTACTCCTCTAAACTGGTCAGAGACTAGTGAACGTCAACTTCTTGGCAATGACTTGATCACAGAGGCTGAAGAAATGTGCAAAGTCATTTGTGAAAATCTCAAAGCCGTGCAATCGCGCCAGAAGAGTTATTATGATAGCAAGCATCGTGACTTGGCTTTCGAGATCGGAGACCATGTCTACCTCCGCGTCTCTCCAATGAAAGGTACTCGTCGCTTCGGTATCAAAGGGAAGCTTGCCCCGAGATACGTGGGTCCTTTCAAGATCATCGGCAAAAGAGACGATCTCGCCTATCAACTTGTGCTTCCGTCCAAGTTTGCAAATGTGCACGATGTGTTCCATGTGTCTCTGCTTCGCAAGTGTTTCAAGACTCCTGACCGCACCATCAACTTCGAAGAGATTGATCTCCAAGAAGACATGTCTTATCACGAGCACCCAGTTGCTATTCTTGAAGAAACTGAGCGCAAGACTCGCAACAAGTCTATCAAATTCCTGAAAGTCAAGTGGTCACATCATTCCGACCGTGAAGCCACCTTGGAAGGCGAGGACCACCTCCGTTCTGAGTACCCGGAGTTTTTCCAGTCCTAGATCTCGGGACGAGATCCTTTCATCGTGGTGGAGTGTTGTAACACCCCGTATGTAACCTGCCTTATTTGTATTCCAGCTCTTGCCATTTCCAGCACTAAGTTATGATATTTCCTCGTTGTTGGGTTTTTGTCTTCTTGTTGTTTTGTTGTTGTCATGCATCGCATATCATGTCATCATGTGCATCGCATTTGCATACGTGTTCGTCTCATGCATCCGAGCATTTTCCCCGTTGTCCGTTTTGCATTCCGGCGCTCCTATGTTCTCCGGTGTCCCTTTCTACCTATTTTCGTGTGCGGGTGTTAAACGTTTTCCGATTGGACCGAGACTTGCCATGCGGCCTTGGTTTACTACCGATAGACCGCCTGTCAAGTTTCGTGTCATTTGGACTTCTTTGATACTCCAACGGTTAACCGAGGAGCCGAGAAGGCCTCGTGTGTGTTGCAGCCCAACACCTCTCCAAAGTGGCCCAAAACCCACCTAAAACCCCTCCATAATCTAGGACGTTCAATCACGATCGCGTGGCCGAAAACCATGCTCAATTTGGAGCCTCCTAGCTCCTCCTACCTATAAAAAGGTCCTCCCCTTCCAAATCCCGGGTCATTTCGCACCCCAACCCTAAAAATCTGCATCTTTGCCGCCGGACATGTCCGCCACCTAGCCGGACACCCCGCGTCGCCGCCCCGCGCCAGTCACGGGCCGCCACGTGGCACCCCGGCGCCCATTGCCACCGCGGCCCGCTGAAGCCCACGGCCGGCCCTCCTCCTCGCCGACCGGGCCCCGCGCCCCGCGACCTACCTCCCTCGTCTGCGTCGCCCTCCGCCCAAAGCGCCGCCGCAGCGCCGCACCCTTTCCTTGCTCTGGCCACCGTCCGAGCTCGCTGGAATAGGATCTCGCCGCCCCGTGCCGAGCTTGCCCCGCCGCCGCTCTTCGCCCCCCCTCCTCTCCGGCGACGCCCTCCTCGCCGACCCACACCTCGCCGCCCTCCTTCCTCATTCCGGCAGACTCCGGCGACCTCGACGAACTCCGACGAACAGTGATTCCGGCGAGCACCTCGATGTCCATGCCCCGACCGATCCAGATCTGAGATTTGGTTGACTTTTGCCCTAAACCCCGTAATTTTTGGCATTCTTCATCGCATCATAACTCTGCAACTGTGGCTCCGTTTTGGGCGCGTAGCATATCAAATTGTTCGTCTCGATGAGTACTTCATTTCGTCTCATTGCATCATTTTCATTTGAGCTCATCTTGATGCCATAAATTCTGTTGCAAGAGTGCTAGTTTATTTTAGTTTCAGATTCTTGTCAGCAAATGCACTTTTGTCATTTTTGCCATGTTTAATGTGTGCCTCCTATGATCTTGAGCCCTACATGTGTTTTGAAGTATGCCGTGCCATCTTTACAGGGGTGTATGTCATGTATTTTTGTTATCTCTGTGGTGACTAGCACAAGCATGCCCTCATGATGTTGCTGTTTTCAGGGACTTAGAAATATTATAAGTCTTTGCCCTGTCAATATTTTTATGCCATGTATTCATGTTGCTACAGAGGGATCCATGCCTCTTTTGAGCATGATCAGTAAGGATGTTTTGTAGATATTGTTGTGCTCTATCCATCCATGTCTTTGTTTTCAATTATGGAGCACCATAGCTTGAGTCAATCGAGCTCTACTTTTGCTATAAAATGTTCCTGGCAGAATGTTTACGTGTTAAGCATTTTTGCCGAGGTTGTTGTAGTTGATCCATGCATGGTATGTTGTTGTTCTTGCCATGTTTAGCTTCTATTCCATGTCTACTTGTTGGGTGTATGCTTAGTTTGTCATGCAATGCCTCGTGGTGAGAGCATCGAGCTCGTAAACATGCCTATGTGAATCTGTTTTGCTATGTTCCAGTATTCTACTAAGTCTGAATCAGTTAACGATAATTGCTATGTTCACATGGTTGCCATTGTATTTTCTGATCCCTTTTGGCTTATGGTCAGTAAGGGACTTTTGTTGTATGCTTTGAGTAGCTTCATGCCATGCCTTGATTTGCCATGATATGTTCCTGTAGCATGTTGTTACCTTGCTCTAAACATTGCTTCCTGATGTCAAATTCCTGAATTGATGTTATTTTCTCTAAGTCTGTAACCTGATATCTTTTGCACTTTTGCCATGCTTGTTTGAACCTGCTATTGTGTGAATTAGCCGTAGCTTAGTGTTCATCTTTTGTCAAGCATCTTGAGTGGATCCCTGCCATGTATTTTGTTGCTATGTTAGAATGTTGTAGCATGTTGTTCTTGATGCATTTAGATGGCCTCGTGCTGTTAATCGCAGATCGGTGCCATATTTGTTTTGCTTGTCATTTGCAAACAGTGCATCCGATTCCGGTGATCTTTATATCGTTTTTGACCGAAATCAACTCATCTTTCCAGTGGCACTCTTGGTTTTCCAAGTTGAGGCCAGGTTGAATCTTTCCCTTCCGAAACATGCATATGCATCGCATATTGCATCCTGCATATCATGCCATGTTTTGCATCATGTTGTTTGTGCATTGCACGTGGTAGATTGTGTCTCACTTTGCTTGTGTTCTTGTTTGGGTAGATCTGGGAGAAGATTACGTGATCGAGGAACCCGTTGAGTAGACTTACGAGGATCAAGCTAACGTCAACTCGGAGAACTTTGCAGGCAAGATGACCATACCCTCGAAATCACTTCAATATTTGCTTGCTAGATGCGGGCTCTTTTGCTATGCCTATGCTACGATACCTACCACTTCCTTATCATGCCTCCCATATTGCCATGTCAAACCTCTAACCCACCTTGTCCTAGCAAACCGTTGTTTGGCTATGTTGCCGCTTTGCTCAACCCCTCTTATAGCATTGCTAGTTGCAGGTGAAGATTGGAGTTTGTTCCTTGTTGGAACATGTTTATTGTTGGCATATCATTATTATATCTTGTTTACCTTAATGCACCTATATACTTCGTAAAGGGTGGAAGGCTCGGCCTTATGCCGGGTGTTTTGTTCCACTCTTGCTGCCCTAGTTTCCGTCATACCGGTGTTATGTTCCTTGATTTTGCGTTCCTTACACGATTGGGTTATAATGGGAACCCCTTGACAGTTCGCCTTGAATAAAAATCCTCCAGCAAGGCCCAACCTTGGTTTTACCATTTGCCACCTAGCCCTTTTTTCCTTGGGTTTCGCGGACTCAAGGGTTATCTTTATTTTAAACCCCCCTGGGCCAGTGCTTCTCTAAGTGTTAGTCCAAACTAGGCGATGTCCGGTGCCACCATGGAGAACTCTGGGATGGCCTACCCGATGTCTTGCTCATCCGGTGTGCCCTGAGAACGAGATATGTGCAGCTCCTATCGGGATTTGTTGGCACATTTGGGTGGCTTTGCTGGTTTAGTTTTACCATTGTCGAGTTGTCTTGTAACCGGGATTTCGAGTCTGATCGGGTTGTCTTGGGAGAAGTAATATCCTTCGTTGACCATGAGAGCTTGTGATGGGACTCCCCTGCAGGGATTTGAACTTTCGAAAGCCGTGCCCGCGGTTATGGGCAGATGGGAATTTGTTAATGTCCGGTTGTAGAAAACCTTAAACTTAGCTTAATTAAAATGAATCAATAGAGTGTGTGGCCATGATGGTCTCTTTTCGGCAGAGTCCGGGAAGAGAACACGGTCTCAGGTTATGCTTGAAAGCAGGTTGTTCTAGGATCACTTCTTGATCATAGTTTATCGATCGTGCCTTTGCCTTCTCTTCTCGCTCTCTTTTGCGTATGTTTAGCCACCATATGTGCTAGTGCTTGCTGCAGCTCCACCTCATACCTTTTCCCTTCCTATAAGCTTAAATAGTCTTGATCGCGAGGGTGTGAGATTGCTGAGTCCCCGTGACTCACAGATTACTTCCTAAACCAGATGCAGGGACCGATGATACCGCTCCAGGGAATTCTACGAGCTCAAGTGGGAATTCGATGAGGACTCAGGACGATACTACGTTTCTTTTCCAGACGATCAGTAGTGGTGCCCAGTTGGGGTGGTCGGGGACTTTGTTGCATTTGGGGTTGTTCTTTATTTTTGTTCCGTAGTCAGACCTTGATTGTACCTGGATGAATGTAATGATATTTATGCTATTGTGTGACATGGCGAGTGTAAGCCAACTATGTATCTCTTTCCTTTATTCAGTACATGGGTTATGTGAAGATTACCCACTTGCGACATTGCTTACAATGCGGTTATGCCTCTAAGTCGTGCTTCGACACGTGGGAGATATAGTCGCATCATGGGCGTTACAATGGTTGCCGCACAAATGGGTATAGATGACTAACCAGTTTTCCATCAGATTTAGAGTCGTTGTCAGAGTTGCTATGGACCTTCGGCTTCGGCTGGGGAGGCACGACAGCGTCGACGAAGTCAAGGTCGTGCTGTTGCCCGTGCGAGACCTTGTCAGCGCCGATGGCAACCTATGTGCCCAGCTTCACGCATTGCGCGGGTGCTTCACCAGCCCTCGCATCACCACTCCCTCCGATGGTGTGCTTCGGTAGCATCCTCATACACTCCAGACGGCGGTGACAACTATGGACAAGGGGTGTGGCCGCCTATTATGACCAGCGGCTCAGGCGCGCCATTAATATGGAGCTGTGGGAGCAAGGCAGGCGGGAGTCAAAGGTTGGCTCGCCTCCCGGTGAGTTTGCGACGCACTTCTGGCATGCCTACCATCATTTCACATAGCTATCACATGACTCCTGGTGACATTATGCAGCGAAAACACCTCCCATCAATTCACACACCTGCATGCACGTCTCCCGGTCTGCCTGTGTGGCAGACTGCTCGCATGCGTCCCGTCAACTCACGCCTTCTCGCATGGCACATGGGGCGCGTGGCGGCACATATATTGTTTTTCTTTTCTAATGATTAATTCTGCCACTTTATTGCTTAAGAAAGCATGGCACGTATACATTGTTGGTCTAACACCCACGGTTCAAATAAATAATTCGGCGATATTTTTTTCGCAAATACACAAAAGGCTTGTGTATCATTGCATTGATAGGTAGAGAATGGCAATAATACAAGAGTTAGAAATAGGAAGAAAAGGGGCTGCCGGGCAATAACACATCGATGGCATGCCACGGCATCCTCGGCGCAATGAGAAGGTGGGTGCGCCAACCACAGGGCCCTAGGCTATGGCTCTGGCATGATCATCGCGAGACCTGTGGCGCCCACGCGAGCCCAGAGTCTTGCCTCCTCTCGAATCTCGTTGACGGCGTGGCTGGCAACGGGGTGGTGGCCGTCGAAGATGCATCCGTTCCGGTGCTTCTAGAGCCACCAGGTTGTGAGGATGGCAATGGAGGCGAGCCCACGGCGAAGGTAGCGCGGGGTGGCGGCAAGGGTGGAGGGGAGCCAGGTGGGGAAGTAGTCGTCCTGTCCAGGTGGCGCGGCCGTGGAGCGGCACCAAGAGAGGACATCATGCCAAACTTGGCGGGAGAAGGAGCAGCCGGAGAGGAGGTGCTGCATTGTCTCCGGTTCCTGATCACACAGGATGCAAGTGGGCTCGTGAGGTAAGTCGTGGCGCGCGATGCAGTCGACGGTCCAGCATCTGCCGAGGAGTGTGAGCCAGACGAAGAATTTGATGCGCAGCGGCGCCCACGGTCGCCAAGTGATGTGTCAGTTGGCGTCTTCTATGGAGCCGAGGAATAGAGACTGGTAGCTCAAGCGCGCGGTGTAACAGCGGGAGGTGGACCAACACCAGGTTAGCCTGTCCGGAGTGTTGTCAAGGCCGAAGTGCTGGAGGCATCGCTAGAGGGATACGTACTGGATGGTCATCTCGATGCCAAGCGCGCCCTGGATGTCCGCGATCTAGGTGCGGTTGTGTAGGGCATCACACACCGAGAGCATCTTGCACCGTCGCTTGGGGACCTTGGCGTAGATGAGAGGCGATGGAGTGGCCGTCGAGCTAGTGGTCCTCCCAGAAGCTGCAAGTGCGCCCGTCGCTGATCGTCCAGGAGGTGGAGGTTCGAAAGAAGGCTTGGATGTCAAGGCAATTGGGGGATGTGCAGATGCTGCCAAGGGTGGGAGGGGTCTGTTCTTTGGAGCCAAAGCTAGCGGGTGCGAAGAGAAGTGCCCATGCGCTGGCGATCGGGGATGCCCAGGCCGCCTAGAGCGATGGGTCGGCATGCGTGATGCCATCTGACAAGGTAGTGACCGCCGCTCGCGTCATTGAGCCCGTACCAAAGGAAACTTCGCAACAGGCGGTTGATTTGCTTGAGGATGGTGGGGTTGATCGCCAGCTGGATGAGAGTATGCACCGGCATTGCGGACAAGACATGGCGGCAAAGGGCGAGACGGTCGCCGCGCGACATCATGGATGCCCACAATGGCGAGAAGCGACGCTCGAGCTTGTCAAGGAGAGGTTGAAGGGCTGTAGCGCTGACCTTCCGGATGGACAGGGGCAAGCCAAGATAAGTGGTGGGGAAGTCCTTGACCGGGCACGCGAAGCTGGACGCGATCGCGACGCGGTCGTCAGCCGTGCACTGGATGGGGGATGCCGCGCACTTGGAGAAGTTAGTGCGCATCCCAGAAGCGTCGCCGAAGACGCTAAGAATGCGGCGGATGGAGGATAGGTCGTGCACGTTCGGATGGCAGAAGATCACCGCCTCATCGGCGTAGAGGGAGATGTTGGATGCCATGTGGCGGGCAGTAAGGCGCTGGAGAACACCGTCGGCCACTGCTCGACAAAGCAAGGAATTGAGGTTGTCGATGACCATGACGAAGAGCATTGGGGATAGTGGGTCACCCTGCCGGAAGCCGCACCGGCGGATGATCGGAGGTCCTGGGTTGCTGTTGATGAGGACGCGCGTGCTGGCCATGCCGAGGATGATGCATACCCATTCACACCAGCGTCGACCAAAGCTGAGGTGATGAAGGGTGTCGAGTAGGAATGACGTGCAATGTCGAGCTTGAGCATGACACGGGGTTGCCTGAGGTTGTAGAGCTGTCGTGTCGTCTGTTGCACGAGAAGAAAATTGTCGTGGATGCAGCGGCCCACGATGAACGCTCTCTGGTTTGTGGAGATCATCCTGCCGAGCCTGGGCGCGAGTCGAAGAGAGAGGACCTTGGCAAAGAGCTTGGCGAACAGGTGTATCAAGCTGATGGGGCGATAGTCTGAGAGGGTAGATGCATTCGGCCTCTTTGGGAGAAGGGTGAGCAGCGCCTCGTTGAGCCGTTGGAAGGGCCTCTTCGGGAGAAGGGTGAGCAGTGCCTCGTTGAGCCATTGGAAGTCGATGTCGTTGAGCGAGTAGAGCTTGTTGAATGCGGTGATGAAATCATCCTTGATAGTGGGCCAAGAGGTGCAAAGGAACACAGATGTGAATCCATCGGGTCCTAGAGCCCGACCTTTGGGCATGCTTTTGATGGCCTCCTAGATTTCATGCTCGGAGAAGGGCGTCTCGAGCTCATGCAGATCAAAGGACCGCTGGTCAAGGCTGTCGAGGTCAATGGCGGATGATCTCTCATGGTCGGAGCCAAGAATGGATCGGAGATGGGCATACGCGGCCTCAGCGATGGCGGCCGGGTCGGAAACCGAAGCTTCGCCCACCTGCAGTTGGTGGATCGTGTTCTTCTTGGAATGCTGCACAACATGGAGATGGAAGAATGCTGGGCTGGTGTCACCACCCTTGAGAAAGTTGAAATGCGCCCGCTGCCGTGCAATAGATCGCTCTAGGGAGGCGAGGCTGATGTATGAGGTCTTGAGTTGATGGCGCAACCAAGCCTCAGCTGCCGTGAGCGGGCGGGTGTCTTGTGCCGCATCGAAGCGAGCAATGAGCTCGCTGGCTACAACAAGCTTCAGAGAGATGTTGCCCACGGTCTTGGAGCTCCAGCGTTGTAGGTGTTTGGCCATGGTCGGAGGCGCGTGAAGATGCGGTGGAAAGGGTCAGGCTCGAGGGGGAGGACGCCTAGGCCTAGGCCACCGTTTCGTGATAGCCTTGCAGCTTAGGCCAAAAATGCTCGAAGTGAAACCGCCTACGCCCAGAGGCACGGATTGTTGAGTCGAGGATGATTGGCGTGTGGTCTGAAGCTGCGGAAGACAGGCAGTGGAGGACACAACACGGGTGATCAATCTCCCAGCTAGCGGTGCAAAGCACTCTATCGATGCGCACAAGGGTAGGGGCCTCACGCTCGTTAGACCATGTGTATCGACGTCCATGCAAGTAGATGTCCCGGAGCTCCTCGTTGGCAATGAAGTGTCGAAAGCGTCGCATAGAGGCACGGTTGAGGTTAGCGTTGTCCGTATCCTCAGCGGAGGCAATCATGTTGAAGTCACCCCCTAGAAGCCAAGGGCCGGAGCATGTGGAGCACACATCATGGAGGTCTAAGAGGAAGACGATCTTAGCTGCCTCCTCTTGAGGACCGTAGACGCCAGTGATCCACCAATGCGGGCGACCATTGCGGGGGGAGACTAGCGCATTGATGAAATGCATGCCGATGGTGGGGTGCGAGATGGACACGTGCTCCTCCTGCCAAGCGAGGAGGATGCCGCCCCTGGTATCTGTAGACGGGAGAAAGAGGAAACCGGTGAAGGATTGCCCACATGTTTCGGAGACGATGGACGATGAGACGGTGGCAAGCTTAGTCTCTTGAAGGCATACAATGGAGGGGTTGGCGGAAGAAATGACGGAACGCACGGCGGTACGCTTAGCCGTGCAGTTGAGACCCCGTACGTTCCAAAAAATGACGCTTTGGTTGTACTCCATAATAAACGGTTTGAGTCCACGTGGGCAGGGAGGGGAAGCGAAGGCCATCTATGCCTCGGTGATGAGCAGGGCCGTGGGGGTCGCCACCCTGGCTGGATCCGCAGGCACCTTCCAACCATGGTAGTCGGCGAGCGCGGCGATGGTGTCAGCCGCGCACGGGCGATCGAACATGCGAGCATAGCGGTCTAGGATGGAGTCCGAGAGCGGCTCGTCGTCCTGTAACAGCCCGAGGCGGTGGAGGAGCACACGCTTGGCCTTCATTTTGGAGTCTTGGCCCCGGTCCGCCCTGGCGGTGCAGTTGCTCCACCGTGGCGTGAAGTCGAGGGGCACCTCATTCCGGCGCCGGCGCGGTGGTGGTGGGAGGGGCAGTAGGGGTGCTGGGGCGCGCCGGACGGAGGAGACGAAACGCTCCAGGGTGGAGTCAGCTGTCCGATCGGGCTGCACGTTGATCTGTAGGGCGAGGGTGGTGCATGGCGTGGTGGTTGGTGCAGGCGCTGATTGGCCCTCCGTGGCTGGGGTGGACCCTGATGAGGGGGGATCAGCATCCTCCCCGCTGATTGGCTCGTTGATCTCAAGGGCAGGCAGGCTGGTCGCTATGGGCGCAGCATCAGGCGACCCCATAGGAACAGGAGTAGGCGAGCTGGGCGTGGTGGGCCTGAGGCTTGAAGACCGGCTGGGATTGGCGCAGCCAGTCATGCATGGCTCAGCGGTGACAGCTGCGGGTGCGGCTTTGTCGGGTCGCGTGACAGGCGGGATGGATGGGGCCGCAGGGGATACAAAGATCGGGCGGGGGGGCAGGTGTCGGTCGCCAGTTGGCGGCAGCTGGCCGCGCCAGGGGTGGGGCTGGGCGTGGCGTTGTCCTGGGGCGGAGACCGCGTCAAGGGTGACGGCTAGGGTGGGGGCGCCGGTGGGTCCCCAGAGCGCGTGCTGGAGAGCCATTGTGCCAGGGGGGTTAGTAGCGGGTGCGGGTCCCGTGGGCGGGTGGCCCCCCCAGGATGCCATGCCAGCCACGGAACGGAGGACGCATCCCACGACGGCGGTGCTGGGGACCAGCGTTCCCCATCACGGGAGGGGTACCGGAGGAGCGGCGTGACGGTCGCCGGGGAAACGTGTGACGCTGCGGCCACTTAGGAGGGAGGGGTGGGGAAGGGTGGTCGGGGCCGCCGTCGCCGTCGCCGTCGTTTTCAGGGGGAAGGCGCGGCCGGCGTAGGCACCGGGCGGCGGTAGTCTTCGGAGAGGGTGACAAAGATCTCAACGGGCTTGCGAAGCATATGGCGGGCAAACCGCTCGGCGCGGTCAGGATCGACGCCGTCGTCGACGACATCCGGCTCCGGGAGCAGCAGATCAGATGAGCGGGGGATGGCGTCGGGGTTGGTCGTCCAGGCCGAGAACCTGAAGTGGGACATGTCCGAGCAGTCACGCGTGGCTGGTTGGAGATGCTCGATGTCGAGGCACGGCGCAAGCATGGTTTCCACGGCGGAGCGGTGCCATGCTTGATCGGGGACCCCATCGATCTCCACCTCCACACGAAACCGAAGCTGGATGGGGTCACAGCCGGGGGCGTGGCTCCAAGGGTGGATGATGAGGCGGAAGCGCGGGCAGCGCAGCCGGCGTAGGCCCGCCCTGGCACGCGCCTCGGAGGAGGAGAACTTGAGCAAGAACTCATCGTGACCCTTGCAGTGGATGGAAAACTCGTCGTCGAAAAGGTCGCACTTTTCACGCAGCAAGGCCGCCACCTCCTCGCATGAGATCCCCGTGCGGCTGCCGACGACGGTCGCCAGGAGGGCGCGCTCGGCGAGCTCCCGCTCAGCGGCGATGAGGCGCGTGGTGCGTGGCAAGTAGCAGAGCGCGACAGCCGGCCGGAGGGCAGGGTGGCCGGAGAGCACCACCGGGGTGGTGCTGGAGGTGGCGGAGGCGCCGTTGCTGGAAGGAGCGGCCGGCCCCCACACACGAAGGAAGCGGGGGTGGCTCAAACCAGCGACACTCGAGCCAGAGCTGGCGGGAGACGCCGGGGACGGGGGCGAGGCGGACTCACGGGGCCGCTTGCTAGGAGGCTCGGCGGAGGAGGCAGGCGAACGAGGCGCGGTGCAGTCGCGTGCAACGTGGCCTGGGAAGCGGCATCGCCGGCAACAGATGGCGCGGCGGCACTTCGAGCATGGATGGCCCATGTTGTAGCAGCGCGGGCACTCGCCGGGGACGGCGCGGCGGCGGGGTAGACGGCCGTTGGAGGGTTCGACCCGGCGACGGCGCGGGGAGCGGCGGCGTTGCCGCTTGCGGCCGTGGGGGACCTCCAAAGGCGCCTCAATGGGGTGGGAGACCTCGAAGGAGAGGCGACTGACCTCGGACCGGAGCCGCACAGCAGGTGAAGAGGCCGACTCGGAGGACGCGAGTGGCCCGACGCACAGTCCAGCCTGGTAGGAGCGGGGCGCCCCGAAGGGGCCAGATCTGGCGGGGGAAGTGGGCGGACTGGAATCCATCCAGCGGAGCTCGCGTCCGCGGCCGGAGGCGAGTGGGGAGGAGCTCATGCTCGGGTTGTGGGGGTGGGCGACAGTGCTGGAGCGACAGCCGCCGCGGGAGGTGGTCGCCGGGGCCGGAGTGGCCGGCGGCGAGGCTTCTAGTGGCCGGCGGCGAGGCTTCTAGTGGCCGGCAGCGAGGCTACTAGTGGAGCGGGCTAGAGGAGGATACACACCTCGTGCGCCTCGTTTGCAATATTGGTTAACAATTATTAACAATCTCCCATTTGTAAGATAATTATATCAAAACCTATCTCAAATTGTATGAAAAAATATAATATCACAGTCTACTAGTGTCCAATGACACCACGATAAGTTTCATTAATTTCAACTAAGTTTTGGATTTACTAAATTTTAAAAATCAAGATTCTCAATGTTTTGAAATTTCATGCATGGGGAAACATGCACCCAGGGACACACATGATTTTGCAATCCATTTTGGTGCACATGTAGCTCAAATTTGATTTTTGCACATTAAATCCCTAGGAAATCAATCAATGTTAAAAATGGTCAAATGATCTTTGTTTTTTTTTAAATTTTAACACGACACTCCTTTGGTCACATGTTCACTGCAGAAAAAGTTTTACATGCCTCAAAGTGGCAGTGGTGGTGTGTGGGGGCGGGGATGGTCCGGCAACACACTATGAGTTGTGAGCCTCCGTGTGGGATTGATCGTTTTGTGAGTCATATATGCCACATCAAAGTCGTGAATTGGTTATTTAAAACATTACACATCCCTTTCATACATACATGTTCAGGCCACATGCATGCATTGGAGGTCCTCGGACACTCCCTCATGCGGTTATCAGCGATTTGCCCATTCGTTAGCCCATGAAGGTTATCAGTTTCCACCGACAATGAGAGGCATTTGACCAAAGGTGGATTCATCTTGGCATGTGTTACAGTGTGGATCATGGTGATATTCCATATCAAAGTTCGGGGACGTGCATACACATGATCCCTCCCACCGGCTCGAAGTGAGGGGGCTACGCGTTGTGAACCTCTGTGTAGTGTGTTTCTGGTTTGCGAACCATGTGCCACATCAAAGTTGTGCATTGGGTATTGAAACATCACACAACACCTCTTTGGGGCACATGCACACCGTGGTTGTACTATGACATTCGCTCGCGTGTGATGCTCTCTATGGGCCCGCAATGTTGTCGTCGATTAGTTGAACTTACAACGAGAGAGAGGTTAATTTTACTAACAAGGATGGTTCTTTTTTTGGTTTGTGTTACGTATATGCAAGGTAGGAGTATGTAGTACATGTCAAAGAGGGTGTAACATATATACTATGCGTCATGAACCTCGCTCCATGTGGGACTTTCTGGTTCCCGAGGCAGGTGCCACATCAAAGTTTTGCATTATTTTTCAAACATCAGACAACACCATGCAGGCGGCGGTTGCCCTATAGGAACTCACTCGCATGCGGCGCTTCTATCCGTGGGCCCGTGAGGTTGTCCTCCATCACTTTGACCCAATGAGAGAGGTTAATTTGACCATCAAGGATGATTCTTTTTTATCTGTGCTACCGTATGAGTATATACCACGCGTCGAAGGGGGGGCATATACCACGCATCATGAAGGGGGGGGGACTTTTCGGTTTCCGAGGTATAAGTGCCACATCAAAGTTGTGCATTGCGTATTCAAACATGAGACAAACACCTCTTTGGGCCACATGCAGATGGTGGTTGTCCTATATAGGACACTCACTCATGTACGATGTACGCTTCACCCCCTTGGGGCTGCGAGGTCGTCATCCATCACTTTGACCCAACGAGAGAGATGTTAGTTTGACGAACAAGGAGGATTAATTCTTTTAGGGTTGTGTTATGGTAGGAGTATATGGTATGCGTCGAAGGGGGTATGGGAACAACATTTACTAGGCATCATGAAGCTCACTCAGTGTGAGGACTTTACGGCTTTCAATGTAGATGCCGCATCAAAGTTGTGCATTAGGTATCCAAAACATCACAACCACACACCTCTCCATACACATGTTTGGCACACATGCAAGTGATGGTGGTTGTCCTCTGGCACTCACTCACGGGGTTATCGGCGATGGTTTCCATCTGTGGGCCCACTCGTCCATCACTTTCACCGACAACGAGAGAGGTTAATTTGACTTAGGTGGGGATTAATTTTTTGTTTGTATCACGGTATAGGTCATGATGTGATATTACATAATAGCGCATGTGTACACATGAATCCATCTGTTGCATCGAAGGGGGGGCGAGCACACTGTCCGTCATGAACCTCTTGCTCTATGTGGGACTATGCGATTTTCAACACACGCACCACATCAATGTTGGGCATTGGGTATTCAACACATATGCATGCATCACGCACCTCCATAAATATGTTTGGGACACATGCATGCAATGGTTGTCTTTTTGGACACTCCCACTCGCTTGGTTATCGGCGGCAAGCCTATATATTCATGGGCCCATGTGGACGTCCATCATTTCGATCGACAATGAGAAAGGTTACCAGTGTGCATTCTTCTTCTTTAGTTCATGTTACTGTATAGTAGGTCGACCATGGTGAGATTCCAGACCTAATTAAGTTTGAGTGCATGCTACGCGTTATGAACCCTTGCTCGGTGCGGGGATTTTACGGTT
Source organism: Triticum aestivum (assembly GCF_018294505.1). Lineage (NCBI taxonomy): Eukaryota > Viridiplantae > Streptophyta > Magnoliopsida > Poales > Poaceae > Triticum > Triticum aestivum. The sequence continues at coordinate 201,789,768 of NC_057806.1, forward strand.
CCAAAGCATGGTGCCAAATCAAAGTAATTCCATGATGCTCACCGCCATGCATGAGTAATTCCATCGTAGGCTTGCTGGATGGTGATGGGTTGGCTGAGATATATCATGTAATCGAGTTAGTTTTTTTAGGGTTTGATCCCTAGTATCCACTATATTCTGAGATTGATGTTGTTATGACTTTGCTATGCTTAATGCTTATCACTAGGGCCCGAGTGCCATGATTTCACATCTGAACCTATTATGTTTTCCTCAATATATTTGTGTTCTTGATCCTATATTGCAAGTTGTAGACACCTATTACGAGTTATGATCCGCATACCCCAAGGTGACAATAATTGGTATTCTTTCCGGTGATTACCGTAGTTTGACGAGTACATATATTCACTAAGTCCTAATGCTTTGGTCCGGTTCTCTATTAAAAGGAGGCCTCAATATCCCTTAGTATCCATTAGGACCCCGCTGCCAGGGAGGGTAGGACAAAAGATTTCATGCAAAGTTCTTTTCCATAAGCACATATGACTATATACGAAATACATGCCTACATTATATTGATGAATTGGAGCTAGTTCTATGTCACCCTAGATTATAACTGTTGCATGATGAATGCCATCTGACATAATTATCTATCATTGATCCATTGCCTATGAGCTTTTCACATATTGATCTTTGCTACATTACTTTGTCGTTCCCACTGTTACAATTGCTACAAAACTGCTCCTGTTACTTTTATCACTGTTGCCGTTACTTCCATACTACTTTGTACTAAAACTTTGCTCTAGATATTAAGTCTTCCAGGTGTGGTTGAATTGACAACTCAACTGCTAATACTTGAGAATATCCTTTGGTCCCCCTTGTGTCGAATCAATAAATTTGGGTTGAATACTCTACCCTCAAAAACTGTTGCGATCCCCTATACTTGTCGGTTATCATTGGGGAAGTCCAGTTAATTTGAGAGGCACATGTGCCACCTCAAAATTGTGAATTGGGTATTTAAATATCACACCACACCCTTTTCATGCATATAGTAGGGGCAACCATAGGTGGTTCATATGTGGTGTCACCCATCTCGCGCCACAAGCACACATTTGTGAGCCGGCACACGGTCCACCTTTCTCCGCAAGCGAAAGGGGAGTTTGACCCTGACATACTCCTATAGGTTTTGTGTTACGGTAGGGTGAGATTTCAGACCTAGCTATTTGGTGGGTATGCATTCATAGCTAGGATTTCCTTACCGCTGACACGAAGTGGGGTTCATAGGGGGTGGCGGACTAGCAATAATGTGTGCTTCATGCGACAAGTGCCGCATCAAAGTTGTGCATTGGGTATTTGAACATCAAACCACCATTTTGATACATATATTTTGTCCACATGCAAGTGTGTTCATGTTTTGACCCTTTCCTGCATTTTTTTACCAAATTTATAAACAGCAGACGAGTTGGATGCAGCAACCGTCTGCGATTGGGGGCGCAATAGACACTGTTTGTTCAGACTACTAATGAGCCACAAGTATAGGGGATCAATCATAGTCCTTTTGATAAGTAATAGTGTCGAACCCAACGAGGAGCAAAAGGAAATGGCAAGCGTTTTGAGCAAGGTATTTTTTGCAAGCATTGAAATTATCGGCAACAGATAGTTTAGTAGTAAGATAATTTGTAACGAGTAACAAGTAACAAGTGTAACAAAGGTGCAGCAAGGTGGCCCAATCCTTTTTATAGAAAAGGATAAGCCTGGATGAACTCTTATATAAAGCAAAGCACCCCCGAGGACACATGGGAATTATCGTCAAGTTAGTTTTCATCATGCTCATATGATTCACGTTCCTTACATTGATAATTTGATATGTGGGTGGACCGGTGCTTGGGTATTGTCCTTACTTGGACAAGCCTCCCACTTATAATTAACCCCTCTCGCAAGGATCCACAACTACAAAGAAGAATCAAGATAAATCTAACCATAGCATGAAACATGTGGATCCAAATCAGCCCCTTACGAAGCAACGCATAATCTAGGGTTTAAGATTCTATCACTCTAGCAACCCATCATCTACTTATTACTTCCCAATGCCTTCCCCTAGGCCCAAATCATGGTGAAATACCATGTAGTCGACGTTCACATAACACCACTAGAGGAAAGACAACATACATCTCATCGAAATATCGAACAACTACCAAATTCACATGACTACTTATAACAAGACTTCAACCATGCCCCAGGAACAAATGTAACTACTCACAAAGCATGCTCATGTTCAAGATCAGCGGGGTAATAAATATAATTAAGGATCTGAACATATGATCTTCCACCAAGTAAACCAACTAACATCAACTACATGGAGTAATTAACACTACTAGCAAACCACGTGTACCAATATGAGGTTTTGGGGAAAAGATTGAATACAAGAGATGAACTAGGGTTTGAGAGGTGATGGTGCTGGTGAATATGTTGATGAAGATTGCCCCTCCTTGATGAGAGCATCATTGGTGATGGCGATGGCTTTGATTTCCCCCTCCCGGAAAGAAGTTTCCCTGGCAGAATAGCTCCAACAGAGCCCTAGATAGCTTCTGCCCAGGCTCCACCTCAAGGCGGCGGCACCTCGTCGCGAAAGCTTCCTTTTGTTTTTTCTTGGTCAAAACCTTTCATATAGGAGAGGATGGACACCGGGGGCTGGCCAGGGGGCCCACAAGCTCAGGGGGCCGCCCCTAGGATTGTGTCCACCTCGTGAGTCCCCTTCTGTTGTTTGTTTGCCCAATGTTTTTTATATATATATTCCAAAACAGTTCTCTGTAAAGTTTCAGGACATTTGGAGTTGTGTAGAATAGGTATCTCAGATTTTCTCCTTTCCGGTCTAGAATTCCAACTGCCGGCATTCTCCCTCTTCATGTAAACCTTGTAAAATAAGAGAGAAAAGGCATAAGAATTGAATATTAAAGTGAAATAACAACCCATAATGCAATAAATATCAACATAAAAACATGATGCAAAATGGATGTCTCAAGTCCCCAAGCTTAGACCTCGCTTGTCCTTAGGCGAAAGCCGAAATCAATAATCATGACCACATGTTTAGTGATAGAGGTGTCGATAAAATAAAATACGGACATGAGGCATCATGATCATCTTTAGAACAACAACATGTTGTCATAGAACTTCTTGTGCCAAAGTGATGGTTCACTCACAAAGTAAAGTATAGACCAAAGAACTTTATTGAAAACTAACAAACTATGATGTTGGTCATTGAAGCAATTGCAATTTATCATAACATCAGAAAGAGTCAATGTAAGAGCTTTTACTTAGCATGTTCACATACTCAACCATCATTTAATCTTTCACAATTGCTAACACTCACGCAGTACTCATGAGATGAAATCTTTAATCAGACACATAGGAAGATAGGGGCTTATAGTTTTGCCTCCCAACCGTTTACCTCATGGGCAATGTCAACAATGATACTTTATGATCACCTACATCCGAGTGGGTATGTATATCTGGATCTTTCCCCAACACATAGTGCTTGCCAAAAAGAAAAAAAAGTGTAAAAAGGAAGGATGAAGATCACCATGACACATTTAAGATGGTAGAAGGTAAGAGTAAAAGACAGGCCCTTCGCAGAGGGAAGCAGAGGTTGTCATGTGCTTTTATGGTTGGATGCACGGAATCTTAATGGAAAATAATGTCACTTTATATCGCCGCTTGTGATGAAGAACTTTACGATGTAGTCAGTCGGCTTCATTTCTTCCTCATCACAAGTGCGTATAAAGCTTATTTTCCTCACACTAAAAGATCATACAAATTTAGAGAGAAATTTTTATTGCTTGCACCAATGATAACTTACTTGAAGGATCTTACTCAATCCATAGGTAGATATAGTGGACGCTCATGGCAAAAACTGGGTTAAGGATTTTAGATGCACAAGTAGTATCTCTACTTTGTGCTGAAGATTTGGCTAGCATAGGATGAGAAGGAAGCTCAACATGTCGGAGGATCCATGACAATATAAGTTCTATTCGGATATAAGAAAATGTCGGATCACGGGTTTTGGCAAAACCCTAAAGGTTCGAACACAGGGGTGCGCGCGAAGATCTCCCCCCTATCGATCCGCGTTCTAACTTAGCTAAGATCTCACCAACTAAGTCGACGAACTCGCAACGCAAAGGACACAAGATTTATACTGGTTCGGGCCACCATTGTGGTGTAATACCCTACTCCAGTGTGGTGGTGGTGGATTGCCTCTTGGGCTGAGGATGAACAGTACAAGGGGAAGAACATCCTCCTAAGGTTGAGGTGTTCTTGTGCTTAGCTAATTGGTTGTTGTTTTTGGGTGGATTCGAGACCAGTTGCCTCCTACTATGGTGGCTAATCCTATTTATAGAGGCCATGGTCCTCTCCCCAAATATTGAGCAGGAAGGGAGCCACCAACGGCCAATTCGAAAGGGGACAGCTAGTACAAGCTATCCTGACAAAAGCAGTCTTCGCCTGCCAAAGGCTCTGGTGGTGACACCTTCTTGGGCTCCACGGTGAGATTCTCTTGCCGTCCTTCTAGTATTGGTCTCGTTGCACCAATATGGCAACGTTTTCCTAATGCCTCGTTACTCCGCGCCTGTGCTTGCCCCCTTAGCACCAAAGAGGAAACAAGGACGCTGCGCGCTAGTGCCCTCCTGGCTCCCGCCTGGTCTCGATCGTCATGGCTTACGTCATGAGAACCTCGCGAGGTTTGCCCGGCCTTGAACTCTCCGCCCCTCGCGAGCCAGCCTGGTGAGGCCGCTCCTGAGGAGGTCTTGTGTCGTCCGCCTCGCGAGGCTTGGCCCCTCGCGAGGGTCTTGATTCCTTGTTGATGAAGATGGGCCGTAAAGGCCTACTAGCAAAGCCACGCCATGGGCCGCAGGCAGGCAAGTCTGGGGACCCCCATTCCCAGAACGCCGACAGTAGCCCCCGGGCCTAAGGCGCGCTCGGTCTTGGCTTCGAGGCGAAGCCAAGGGTCAAGTGCGGAGCGCCGCGGGCCCCCATAGCATGCGGCCTCGGTTGACGTGTGGCGGTTAATTTGACGTGGGCATCTCCGCTTCCGCACGCTGCCTCGACAACTGCCCGACGTGACAAGTCCATGCGACATGCAAGGAAAACCATCATTACTTGTGATCATGGGGGGTGTTGGTTGGCCTTCTCCTGGTATAAATGGGAGGGGGCGGGGCCCTCGTCGCCCATCCTTCCTCTTCCTCTTCTGCTTCTTCTCCTTCATTGCTCCTCTCCTGCCACCAATAGCGCCGTCGAGGAGGTTCACCACCCCGGAGCAGGGGAAGGCCCCTCGCGAGGGGCCCGGCTCTCCGGTGCCCAAGCTTGGACGCGGCCATCCCCTCAAGCACTTCGCAACCCCCGCCGCGGCTCTGCGCGGCCGTGGTGGTGCCGCTTCGCGGGGCAGGGGTCGCTTCGGTTGTGGCGGTCTCGTCGATGATGGGAGACGTGTCGTGGTCGCGCGGCCTCCCTGACCGTGCTTCCACTCGGCGGAGACGCTACCGGAGTTCATTGTTTGGTCGGAGAATCCGGCCAGCAACTGGCTTCAGCTCCCGCGCTTCTTCGCCAACGAGTTGCCGGCCTCAGGTCCTGGCGAGCTATGGCTACAGGCAGACGACTACTGCAGTAGGGCTTCCTGGGTTACGGTCGTGGTCCCCACCGCGGGCAATGTAGCTCTGGCCCGCGGTTGGTAGATGTTCGCCCGCGCGCGCGGCCTGGGCAGGCGGTGCACCCTTCACTTCAAGTACGACGGCGACGCAACCCTCTATGTGAGGGTGTTTGGGGAAGATGGTCGCCGCGTCGGGTGCTGCCTCGAGGTGAACGGCATCGAGGAGGTGCTCGGCCTTGGCGACGGCCATGACAAGGATGAGGGCGAACCCACCCTTGGTGCCAACCACGTCTCGTCCGGCTATGGCAGCTGTTCCCCCAGCGACAGCTCCAGCAGTGGCGGCTACGACCAGCCGCCACGCCCCCGCGCCCGCTTCGAAGATGGTGGCGGGTCGTCTCGTCGCCGTGCCTCCGTGAAGCACGAGGAGGGGTCCGACTGAGCTTAGGAGGGCGCTCGGGCCTGCGCCCGCGAACTGCTGTAGGCGCCGCTTCTATTTTGTTCTTCTTTTCCTTCCTTCATCAGAAAGAAACCACAATGGGCACCAGAGGGCGTGTATCAAACTATGATCTCAATCGTTATGTTATGTTTGTCGTTCCTGTGCCGTGTCGCAACATCGTCGTTTTATGTAGGGATAACTTAGCTCAACTTGTTTCGGGTGGCCTCCTTCTCACGATGCGCTTGCCTCCTAGTGCCTGTCGAGGCCTCCTTGACCTGATATGCGCTTAGGAACTGCAAATAAATCGTCAAGGGATTTATTGCTCACCCAGGGCTTGGTCATAGGCGCTGCTGGCCTTGACTTAGTGCTTCTTGTCGCGATACCCATGGGGCACGGATTAGGAGAGGTGTGCTGGCTTGTGGGCTCGAACGAGGGTGTCTCGCGAAAATAAAAGAAGGAGGAAGCTCACGAGGGTACCTGTTCAGTGCCCTCATGAGACAGGCATACGTGAATCACATCGAGCATGGGACCAGCAAGGGAGAGTACAGGTCGGCCAAAGAGGCAAAGGGAGAAACAGAGGCTTAAAGGGATAAAACGGGACCAGCAAGAGACTTCAGAAAGCAAATTTCAATTAAAAGAGGGGCGAGCCAACTTCAGAAAGCAAATGAAAAGCCGCGTCCGGCACCTAGTCTAGTCTTCGACGTCTTCTCACCAGCGCGGAGCTAAGTGATGCCACTCGGCGTGGGAGGGAGCCCCCGAGGCCCAAGGGCGGCTCTCCTGAGGCTCCGGGGCATGTACAACCCCACTTATTATTACGTGAGAGTGTCACGGGCGGCAATTATTCACAGGCACTGGGCCTTTCTTCGCAGGCACTGGGACTTTCTTCACAGGCACCAGGTGTCAGGACCCCGATTCCAAGTCACATCAATCAAGCCGGTAACACCTAATATCACTTTGCGGCCTCACGCACGGTATTCTCATGGGTGTCGCCTTACCATGGCCCGGGACCGTTTGTGCCTTTTGGCTCACACATATGATGGTGTCGCTAGCATCCATATGGCAGAGAACCCGGGCCGACATGGCTAGTCGTGCACCCAAAGAGGCGCCAACCTATGGGGACAGGCATACGTGAATCACATCGAGCATGTCGGTCAGCAGTGTGTGAATCCGGGTTGTAGCACTGGGCTAACAGGACTCCGGGAACCCGGGCTGTAGCAGGCTAGGCAGGACTCCGGATGTCACTTTCCCCGAAGGGACAGACAAAGGAACAAAGTGAAACACATGCCGGCCAATCAAGTGTCCTGAGTAGTAGGGCTGGGCTAGTAGGACTCCGGTGAAACGGGCTGTAGCGGACTACTTTGGCTCATGGAAGCACAAGACTACATTTCCCCGTAAGATAGGCTACCAAGGATAAACAACTAGGTTGTCGGATCCCACACATACCAAGCATTTCAATCATACACACAATATGCTCGATATGTGTAAATACAACATGGCATCACAACAAAACTCTACGACTCAAAGTATTTATTCAATAGGCTCCGATGAGCGAGATATTACAAACATGGGTCTCATGACCCACCAATCATAGCATACAAATCAAAGCACATGCGGAAGCCTAACATGTCTGGGTACCGACATCTACAAATGAAGAAGGCTGAGAAGCCTGACTATCTACAAGACCCTGCCGAGGGCACAAGATCGTAGAGAGGTATCAAGCTAAACGTCAAAGTCCATGCGGAACTACCAGCGAGACTAAAGTCTCTCTGCAAAATTAAGCAAACGTGAGTACAAAAGTACTCAGCAAGACTTACATCAGAACTAACTACATATGCATCAGCATCAACAAAGGGATGGTGGGGTTTAACTGCGGCAAGCCAGCTTTGACTCAGTGGCTAACCTGAACTATGACTTCAAGCAACTCTTTCGAGGTGGCGCACACGAGTCCACAAATTCACCATATCAATACCCCACTATGGATCCGCTCTTGTCTCCCTACGAGAACGCCATCCATAGCACTCACGCTTATCTTGCGCATTTTAGAGTATCCACTTTCACTTGTCTATGAACTGTTATAGGCAACCCAAAAGTCCTTTACCGCGGACGCGGCTATTCGAATAGTTTTATACCCCGCAGGGGTGTAATTCGTCACACATGTTTCCACCACTTAGCGTCTGCACACGACATGTGCTCGGCAGACTTCAAGCGAAAGTCGACGTGGGTGTAGACCACGACCTGACTAACCGCACGAGTCACTAGTCCAGGTTTATCGCCTGTTTGGGTTCCATCCGAAAGGAAATTCGGCCGAGGTGTCCTCAACGGCCCCAAACAATGTGTGCGGGGTTGCCGACACACCAAACGGGCGACTCGGTACACCATGCCACGGTGTATCTACCTCATCATAGCCCACCCCTAGGGTCAGCGCTATGCACGGCCGCCAACACATAACCTATAAACACCAGAAACTAGTTGCAACTCCTGGACAGAGGACGAGAGGGGTCAGTAAGTCGAGCGGGGTCATATTTCAGGGGCCAATGTGTGGTAGTAGCTGTTTCATGGATCACAAACACAGAACTCAGTTCCTAAGGACGGCTTCAATGAAACAACCCACCATGTACTCCTACATGGCCTCTCATCGATACCTTTACCAAATCATGTTCACACACTTAGTTCTCAACAGTAGGACATGTTCACACACCTCCGATTCATCCCGATGAATCAGACCTGACACAACCCTAAGCAATAACAGGCACGACAAACAAGCATGAATCAGTAGGCACATCAGGGCTCAAACAACTGCTACTCATGCTAGTGGGTTTCATCTATTTACTGGGGCAATGACAGGTCATGCAGAGGATAAGGGGTTCAACTACCGCAGCAAGTAACAGATGAATCGTTGTTGTCCTAATGCAGTAAAAGATAGCGGGAGAGAGAGTGGCATTGTATCGGAATGAACAAGGGGGTTTTGCTTGCCTGGCACTTCTGAATATAATATAACTCTTCATCGGTGTCAATGATCACATCGTCGAAGCAACGTCTACTGAGAGGGGATATATACCAGCAACAGAGAAAGAAACACAATCAATGCAATGCACAATATGATGCATGATCATGACATGGTAAAATGAGTGTGTTGGGCTAATGCAACTACAACAGATGGGTTTGAGCTATTTTGAATCAAAGATTCATATTTCAAACTCATTTGTGATCTTAAATAGTGCTTTATCATGTTTTGCACTAAACAGCAAGTTAACTTGTTTAAACATGCATGAAATTAGTACAGATGGATAGATTGGATTTTTTTGATCATTTTTCATATATAATTTGTTTGATTTGGAGCTATGGTTGATTTCCTATGATTTTTAGAAGTTTTGGCTATTTTCTGGAATTTCCTATATAAGAATAAATCCAGAAACGGATTTACTGCGTCAGCCTGGCGTCAGTATGACATCAGCGATCAACTAAGATGGTCCAGGTCAACCCTGACCTGTGGGTCCCGTCTATCAGTGTCAATTAAACTAAGTTTAGTTAACGTTAAACTAATACTAACCTAGTTTAGTTAGTGGCCTGGAGCCCACACGTCAGTGACCCAGAGGGTCAAACTGGGTCCACCCGGGGTCAACGGTCAGCGGGGTCAAACTCACTGGCGGCTCGACGCCGGCGAGGCCTGAGATGGCGGCGCGGCTCGGAAAACGCCCACAGGGCACGGACGAGGCCGTTCTTGGGCTCGTTGGAAAGCTCTTGTAGGCGCATGTCGAGTGGTGGTGGAGACCGAGACTATGGTGGCCAGAGCCGACGACGGCGAGCTCCAAGGCAGCGGCCGGAGTTTGGTCGACGACGGGTTCGGCGCTACGGTGTGCAAACGAGTACAGCGTGGAGCTGGGAAGACTCTACGTGCGGCGGTGAGCATGTTGGGCGCATGCCCGGGACCAAATGGTCACCGGAGCGTCATCGGCGATGACAGCGCGTGTGGGTGAACGCGGGGCAGCAGCTACGCCGTGCGAGAGAGGGAGCGGAGAATGGGAGCAGGGGCAGGAGCTCACTGCGGGGTCGGAGACGGTCTCAGCGAGCTCGGGGAGGCGAAGACAGCGGCAAATCGACGACGGCGATCCTCGGTGGCCAAGGAGGGGAACGGCAGAGCTGGCGGCATCCAGGGCTTCCGGCGCCTTCCGTCTTGGTGAGGAGGAAGAGGGGGACAAGGTGGGGCTTCTTGGCATGTCAGCGAGGCGAGGGGCCGTGGCAAACGGCGTCGATGGCGACGGCAACGCTTGGCTGTGGGGAGGAGAGCGAGACAGAGGAGGGGGAAAGCTCGGTGGGAGAGTGAGGGAGGTCGAGGGGGTGCGTGGCGTCTTCCAGAGGCGTCCAGGCGCCAAGGGGGAGCGGCAAGCAGGAGGTGGTCGGGGCGCGTGGCCGGCGCGCGGCGACCACGCGCGCGGCGACCACGCGCGCGGCGTCCGACTTGCGGGAGCTGGACGATGACTGGCAGCACCTGCTGGTGGGCTGGGCCGCTTCTGCCAGGTAAGGCCCAGGTGAGGTGCACAGGTAACCTCTCTCTCTCTCTCCTTTAATTTCTGTTTTCTATTTTTTGTCTATTTGTTTGATTTAGTAGGGGTACTAAACAAATTTATTTGCTTCTGTAAATTATTATATGGACTAGAGATATTATTCTAGAGCCCGACAATAATTTCCAAAATTATTGGGAATGTATTTCTTTTATAACATAAATAAAGCCAATTCAAATACATTATGATTTAATTCAAATGCCCAAAATAAATATGTCCGTGACTCAAAAATATTGGTTTGAATTTTACCTCCTACCAATATTTTCTCAGAGTAACAGGAACATTTCCTTGGACTCATTTGATGACAATTAAATGTTGATTATTTTTGAAGTGGTTTCTGAGGCTTTCAACAAACCTCAATTCAACTTTCAGAAATTTTGGCCATGATGCATGAGTGCAGATGCAACTAATCCACTCAGATATTCTAGGGCTGTGACAACTCACCCCTACTAAACCAGAATCTTGTCCCGAGATTCAAGTCGTGAGGTAAGAAGACAAAGGGACACAAGCTAACATGATCTTCTTGATCCAACTGCCCTTCTTAAAGATGTCGACTCCTTGCGTCATATTGATCTTGGCATCTTTGCTTGCGAGATCTTCACCCAACACGAGGACAAAAGAGCAATATAACTCTATAGGAGTCGATCTTCTTAAAGACCGAGCAACTCACGATCAACTCACGGAATGAGACGTTGAACATCCCTTGAGCTGAGGCACAAAACACACCTTAAAAAGGATGGAAGAAACAATTGACGAGGGTTTCAAAGTAGTGAGGAGAAATTGCCATGATCCCATTACGGGACAGCTCGGGGGAGGTGACTCGTAGGATTATTCCCTTAAGTGGCAAAAGGAATTACTTTTGATATCTAGATCATTGAAACTCTTTATACCAGCCTAAGGAAAATCACAATCAATCGTTTGATGTGGACTACCTTGTTGAACACAACCCAATGGATGAACCTTTTGCTTATCATCGGAAATGGATGGGACCCATGGTAGGACCACTTTTGAAGATGATCTGACCAGAAATTACCGAGAAGGGTAGTCCATGGTTGAATGGCACAATGGCGGTACAAGCTAGGAACAAAATGCTAATGCTCGGAATGATTCTAGTAACTGGGAGAAACTCAACAGAAGTGAGTGATTCCATCGTTAGAAAAGTTATGGCATAATCGAAGAAACTGAGAGCAGATCCAAATTAATGCCGATGATAAATTCTAGTGCTTGCACGTGCTCTCAAGAACTTGAGCATTTCCATATTCATCAAGGTTTTACCAATATCCATGACAAGGATCCTGGCAACACAACATACCACCATGATGGATATTGGTGGAGGTCGCGGATGCAAAGGAAGATAACACTTTCTCAGATTTCACCTTAGCGAGGCCAAGGGGACAAAATCTGGATAATCGACCGAGAGACATTTAGCACTCCGCTTCTAATGTTCTCCTTGATGTGCTAGCGCAACCGGTTTATTAAAATGGTTTGGTGCCTAGGACATCAAGTAAAAGGTCGGACTTCGGGAGCACAAAAATCCATAAGGAACAACTATGGGAGTAAACCCTACGAAATCCTTATGGGGAGGTGGCTAACTTCTTCAATCAAGATACTACAATAATAGGTCTTCTGGTTGGGTGTGTCAGTCACGACATCCACTTTACCGGGTTACAGAGGGACCAATATTGTAGCTCTTGGAAGACGTTCCAACCATCATATATGCCTGAGATTCAGATCTGGTTGGTAACAGGATATTCCAGATTCACCGACTGTAGAAGAAAATTTGCAACACAATTCGATGAGATGGCGTTGCGAGATTCTAGAGGAATCAACTAAGATAGCAAGCTCCAAAACATGAGCCGGTTCTGCTAAACACATGTGAACATGCTGTCCCAGATAGGCATGACCACATAGTAGTCTTATGATAAAACACTACCGAGTTCAGGTGGGGAACCATCATCTAGGGTAACGAAGTCTTGTGCATGACCTAGGATTTGCACAACAACTCCTTTTCCTTGAACAAATCAATCAGTGGCTTGGTGTGCTAGGGACACATATAGAACGAAGGTTGGAAGTCTCCGAACCACAGAATACTTCACACGCATGCATGACCGATTTGGGATGATTCCAAAAGAAGCAACATTGACTTTCTCGAATCCACGGCGGCAACTTACATCAGATGCACATGAATTAGAGGAAGTCACTACTTCCATCCAAACATATGCTTCATGAACGGAACATGAAGGCATTGTTACAAAGCTTCCAACACTAGCTTAATGTTTAAGACGAATCATGGGGAAGACAAGATGCTGCTGATGGGCTCAACAGCAACTCATCGGAATTTCCATATCACTGGACTTCCACCATCATGTGAACACGGTGACAGCATTGGTCAGACCAAGGGTTGTAATGGTTGCTCGAGGGATCGACCACGAGTAAGACAACATTACGAACATCGCTAGTTCTAATTTGACTTGACGATAGCCCATACCCAAGTCAAAGTTTTAACAAGGCAATAGATCCAACGATCACGAGGACCAATCGATGGAGATATCATCTTTCTTCAAGGCACACACACGCACAAAAAGATATCCCTTAACATGAACTAAGTCAGACAAGCTTTTATCTTCCAACTCTCCAAGTTGTTGTCTAGCTCAACCAACTAGCTCAGGGATATCCAACACAGATTCTTGGAGAAGGGGTGATTTATAAGAAACTCAACTTGATCACAAACTCAACATAGCGGTCAGGTGACAACCTGGTAATACTTCCGAGAGGATATTCGGAACATCACGAACCACCATATATTACTAAGCTCGAGAACAATCTTGCTTTTCAGAGCAAGACAATATGATCAAATAAGCAAGGGATTGAATAATCCGAACTCATTGATCGAAGAGTGCACCAGAAATAAGGGCTAGGTAGCACAATCTATCTTAGAATGATGATTCAATAACCAACATGCTAAGAATGAAAATATTGTAAATTTACTACCAAGCAACTAGTTGCTAGAAGTATTCATTTCACACATCACGGTTCACTTGTCAGTATTTTGGTTGCAATAACACGGAACCAAGGAGCGAATGATGATGGCGAGAAGTATCACTTTGTCAAGATTTCATAAGAGGTGGTGCAGTTCTCATGACAATCCTGACATAAGGAGGCAACACTCCAAGGTAGAACAGAACAAAAGCTGGATTGGAATTTTGATATGCGGAATACAACTGCTTTGACCCATTCCTAGATATGGATGAGGTACTGGAGTTTGTTTCTCCTAGCCATTCTGGAAGGGGATGGCTTGATAGACCACAAGAATAATAGGCATCGACAGCGAATGCACGCATACTCTTGACTATCAAATGATAGACGGGGGTCAGAATACAAATAAAGAGAACAACTCAAGGAACATATAACTTGATGAGTTGTGGATTCATGAGTTAGTATGTCAAATGAGTTCAACATATTTCTTCCGGATAACCCATACAGGATGATAGAACTGGCAGAGTCACATATGAATGGAGTACTCCTCAGGAGCACCCTGGTTGTGATATTTTGGTTCAAAAGAACTTCTGCCATGATGGTTCATGGTATTGGAGGAATGAGATACCATGGACCTCGAGGACTATCGCAAAGGTTACTAATATCTTAAGGGAACTAGCAAATACTAACAACATGAAGTAGGGTGAATCTCGGGTTCAAAAACCCAGGAGTAGAATACCTACTACCAAGTAGTATCACGGGATGCTTTCAAGAATGATGGCCAGAATCATCACACCGGGAACACAAAACATGGCTAGATCACTAGGTGACTCCCTAAAACACGTAGGGTCATAATAGTAGCTCCAACATATATGTCTAGGCAACAGAGTACCTCAACTCACCGATTAGTGCAATTAATCTGGCCCAAATGGACATCAGGAACATGGAAAGGATTTGCAAATGCATCAGACTAGTTAGAGACCTGGGATGACTCGGACATCATGACGGCTGTAAATGCTCAAAAGATTTGAGGTATCCTGCAAAATGGTGGCATAACCACTCAACAACACAATATCAAGGTTCCGAGATCAACTGTCAACATACGGAGGTAGTAGGAACGGAACTAAGTCTTGAAACTATCAATTCTATAAGTCTATGGAGTAGTAACACGTCATTCTGATAGACAAATGAGAAGGCCTAGTTCTTAATCCCCGTAGAAAAGAAAAAGTTGACTCAGATCAGAAGGGCATAGGGTAAAGGAGTAAAAAAGAGCCATATGTTCCCTTCCACAATCAATTCCCTTACATAACTAAGCATTTCTAGACTCGACTTCGACCAGTTTGGCTTGGCAATCCTACAGGAAGTCAGGCTCTGATACCAACGCTGTCAGGACCCCGATTCCAAGTCACATCGATCTAGCCGGTAACACCTCATATCACTTTGCGGCCTCATGCATGGTATTCTCACGGGTGTTGCCTTACCATGGCCCGGGACCATTTGCACCTTTTGGCTCACGTATATGATGGTGTCGCTAGCATCCATTTGACAGAGAACCTGGGTCGACATGGCTAGTCATGAACCCAAAGCGGCACCAACCTATGGGGACAGGCATACTTGAATCACATCGAGGATGTCGGTCAGCAGCGTGTGAATCCGGGCTGTAGGACTGGGCTAACAGGACTCCGGGAACCCGGACTATAGCAGGCTAGGCAGGACTTGGATGTCACCGCGTGACATTTCCCCGAAGGGACAGACACAGGAACGAAGTGAAAACACATGCCGGCCAATCAAGTGTCCTGAGCAGTAGTGCTGGGCTAGCAGGACTCCGGTGAAATGGGCTGTAGCGGACTACTATGGCTCATGGAAGCACAAGACTACATTTCCCCATAAGAGAGGCTACCAAGGATAAACAACTAGGTTGTCGGATCACACACATACCAAGCATTTCAATCATACACATAATATGCTTGATATGTGTAAATACAACATGGCATCACAACAAAACTCTACGACTCAAAGTATTTATTCAATAGGCTCCTAGGAGCAAGATATTACAAAAATGGGTCTCATGACCCAACAATCATAGCATACAAATCAAAGCACATGCGGAAGCCTAACATGTCTGGGTACAGACATCTAAAAATGAAGAAGGCTGAGAAGCCTGACTATCTACAAGACCCTGCCGAGGGCACAAGATCGTAGCTGAGGTATCAAGCTAAACATTGAAGTCCACGTGGAACTACTAGCGAGACTGAAGTCTCTATGCAAAATTAAGCAAACGTGAGTACAAAAGTACTCAGCAAGACTTACATCAGAACTAACTACATATGCATCGGCATCAACAAAGGGATGGTGGGGTTTAACTGCAGCAAGCCAGCTTTGACTCAGTGGCTAACCTAAACTACGACTGCAAGCAACTCTTTTGAGGTGGCGCACACGAGTCCACAAATTCACCATATCAATACCCCACTATGGATCCGCTCCCATCTCCCTACGAGAACGCCATCTGTAGCACTCACGCTTATCTTGTGCATTTTAGAGTATCCACTTTCACTTGTCTATGAACTGTTATAGGCAACCCAGAAGTCCTTTACCGCGGACGTGGCTATTCGAATAGTTTTATACCCTGCAGGGGTGTACTTCGTGACACATGTTTCCACCACTTAGCGTCTGCACACGACATGTGCTTGGCAGACTTCAAGCGAAAGCCGACGTGGGTGTAGACCACTACCTGACTAACCGCACGAGTCTCTAGTCCAGGTTTATTGCCTATTCGGGTTCCATCCGCAAGGAAATCCGGCCGGGGTGTCCTCAACAGCCCCAAACGATGTGTGCAGGGTTCCCGAGACACCAAACGGGCGACTCGGTACACCGTGCCACGGTGTATCTACCGCATCATAGCCCACCCCTAGGGTCAGCGCTACGCACGGACGCCAACACATGACCTATAAACACCAGAAACTAGTTGCAACTCATGGACAGAGGACGAGAGGGGTCAGTAAGTCGAGCGGGGTCATATTTCAGGTGCCAATGTGTGGTAGTAGCTGTTTCATGGATCACAAACACAGAACTCAGTTCCTAAGGACGGCTTCAATGAAACAACCCACCATGTAGTCCTACATGGCCTCTCATCGATACCTTTACCAAATCATGTTCACACACTTAGCTCTCAACAGTAGGACATGTTCACACACCTCCGATTCATCCCCGATGAATCAGACCTTACACAACCCTAAGCAATAACAGGCACGACAAACAAGCATGAATGAGTAGGCACATCAGGGCTCAAACAACTCCTACTCATGCTAGTGGGTTTCATCTATTTACTATGGCAATGACAGGTCATGCAGAGGATAAGGGGTTCAACTACCGCAGCAAGTAACAGATGAATCGTTGTTGTCCTAATGCAGTAAAAGAGAGAAGGAGCGAGAGAGTGGGATTGTATCGGAATGAACAAGGGGGTTTTGCTTGCCTGACACTTCTGAAGATAGTATAACTCTTCATCGGTGTCAATGATCACATCGTCGAAGCAATGTCTACTGAGAGGGGACATATACCGGTAACAGAGAAAGAAACACAATCAATGCAATGCATAATATGATGCATGATCATGACATGGTAAAATGAGTGTGTTGGGCTAATGCAACTACAATAGATGGGTTTGAGCTATTTTGAACCAAAGATTCACAGTTCAAACTCATTTGTGATCTTAAATAGTGCTTTATCATGTTTTGCACTAAACAGCAGGTTAACTTGTTTAAACTTGCATGAATTAGTACAGATGGATAGATTGGATTTTTCAGATCATTTTTCATATATAATTTGTTTGATTTGGAGATATGGTTGATTTCCTATGATTTTTAGAAGTTTTGGCTATTTTCTGGAATTTCCTATGAGTTACTTTGTCTGCCTGGCGTCAGTGTGACGTCAGCGGTCAACTGAGACGGTCCAGGTCAACCCTGACCTGTGGGTCCCGTCTGTCAGTGTCAATTAAACTAACTAAGTTTAGTTAACATTAAACTAATACTAACCTAGTTTATTTAGTGGCCTGGGGCCCACAGGTCAGTGACCCAGAGGGTCAAACTGGGTCCACCCGGGGTCAACGGTCAGCGGGGTCAAACTCGCCGGCGGCTCGACGCCAGCGATGCCCGAGACGGCGGCGTGGCTCGGAAAACGCCCACAAGGCACGGACGAGGCCGTTCTTGGGCTCGTTGGAAAGCTCTTGTAGGCGCGCGTCGAGTGGTGGTGGAGGCCGGGCCTATGGTGGCCGGAGCCGACGACGGCGAGCTCCAAGGCGGTGGCCGGAGTTCGGCCGACGACGGGTTCAGCGCTATGGTGTGCAAACAAGCGCAGCGTGGCACTAGGAAGACTCTACGCGCGGCGGTGAGCATATTGGGTGCACGCCTGGGACCAAATGGTCACCAGAGCATCACCGGCGACAAGCGCATGCGGCGGCGCGTGCGGGTGAACGCGGGGCAGCAGCTATGGTGTGCGAGAGAGGGAGCGGAGAAGGGGAGCAGGAGCAGGAGCTCACTGCGGGGTCGGAGACGGTCTCAGCAAGCTTGGGAAGGCGGAGACGACAGCAAATCGACCGCGGTGATCCTCGGTGGAAGAGGAGGGTAACGGCGGAGCTGGTGTCATCCAGGGCTTCCGGTGCCTTCCTTCTTGGTGAGGAGGAAGAGGGGGACGAGGCGGGGCTTCTTGCCATGTCGGCGAGGCGAGGGGAGCACGGTGGCCGTGGCAAACGGCGTCGATGGCGACGGCAGCGCTCGGCTGTGGGGAGGAGAGAAATACAGAGGAGGGGGAAAGCTCGAGGGAGAGTGAGGGAGGTCCAGGGGGCGCGTGGCGTCTCCCAGAGGTGTCCAGGCGCCAAGGGGGAGTGGCAAGCAGGAGGTGGCCGGGGCGCGTGGCCGACGCGCGGCGACCACGCGCGCGGTGTCTGACTGGTGGGAGCTGGACGATGACTGGCAGCGCCAGGTGGTGGGCTGGGCCGCTTCTGCCAGGTAAGGCCCAGGTGAGGTGCACAGGTAACCTCTCTCTCTCCTTTTATTTATGTTTTCTATTTTCTGTCTGTTTGTTTGATTTAGTAGGGGTACTAAACAAATTTTATTTGCTTCTGTAAATTATTATATGGACTAGAGATATTATTCTAGAGCCCCACAAAAATTTCCAAAATTATTGGGAATGTATTTCTTTTATAACATAAATAAAGCCAATTCAAATACATTATGATTTAATTCAAATGCCCAAAATAAATATTTCTATGACTCCAAAATATTGGTTTGAATTTTACCTCCTACCAATATTTTCTCAGAGTAACAGGAACATTTCGTTGGACTCATTTGATGACAATTAAATGTTGATTATTTTTGAACTGGTTTCTGAGGGTTTCAACAAACCTCAATTCAACTTTCAGAAATTTTTGCCATGATGCATGAGTGCAGATGCAACTAATCCACTCAGATATTCTAGGGCTGTGACACCGGGCCTTCTTCACAGGCACTAGGCCTTTCTTCATGGGTAGAACTTCCAGGGGTGTTGGATGTTCCAGGCGTTCTGGAAGGGTACCCCGTCCTGTGTCTCCAGGTGCGCGGCGCGAGGCCTGGAGACGTGGACGACCTTGAATGGGCCCTCCCACATGGGCGACAGCATATGCAGCCGCTCCCTGGAGAGCACCCGCCTCAGGATGAGGTCACCCACCTCAAGAGTCCTGGAGCCAATGTTGCGGCAGTGGTACCGTCGCAGCGCCTACTGGTACCTTGCCGCCCGTAGTGCAGCTTCACGGCGTCGTTCCTCCCCCAACACGAGGTCCATCCCCCGCATGGCGTCCTGCTGCGTCTCATCAAATGCCAGGACCCGTGCGGAGCGATGCTCGACCTCATGAGGGAGGACTGCTTCTGCTTTATAGAAGAGGAAGAGCGGGGTTTTGCCCATTGGCTTGGTGGTGGTGGTGCGGATCGACCATAGCATAGACTGGAGCTCGTCGTGCCAGCCCCTGGTGCAGGCCTCGAGATTCTTCTTGAAGGTCCTGGTTTTGAGGCCCTTCAGGACCTCCGCGTTGGCTCGTTCGGCCTGGTCGTTGCTCATGGGGTGTGCTACTGAGGCATAGCAGATCTGCATTCCAAGGTTAGCACAATATGACTAGAAGAGATTACTAGTGAACTGCGAGCCGTTATCGGTGATGATGCGGTTGGGGACCCCAAAACACCTCACGAGGCCCTTGATGAACTTGACTGCAGAGCCAGCTGGGATGGCACAGACAGCTTCAACTTCCGGCCACTTAGTGAACTTGTCGATGGCGACGTAGAGGTATCGATAGCCCCCAGGCACCCGAGGGAACGGGCCCAGAATATCCAGCCCCCAGATCGTGAATGGCCACGACAGTGGGATGGTCTGGAGGCCGTGAGCTGGCTGATGGATCTGCTTGGCGTGGAATTGGCAGGCCTCGCAGGATTTCACTAGCTCGGCCACGTCCTTGAGCGCCGTAAGCCAGTAGAATCCACTTCGGAATGCCTTGATGACGAGGGTTCGTGAGGACGAGTGGTGCCCACAATCTCCGTCGTGTATGTCACCTATCAGCTCTTTCCCCTGTTCCCTGGAGATACAACGCAGCGTAAAGTCATTTGGTCGCTTTTTGCATAACGCACTGTCCTGGATGCAATATGTCGTCGCCTGACGGGCCACGCACTCCGCGTCCTCCTCCTTCTCTGGCAACGTACCTTGCATCAGGTATTCCTTGAATTCCTTGGTCCAGCATCCCTCCTGGGGCTCGAGCACCAGGAGTAGGCACGCTCCTGAGGTCGGGCCACAGGCTGGGGCTCCTGAGGCTGGCGGCTGCGGGAGTTCCTCCTGAGGCTGAATTGTTCTTGAAAGCAGCGACGTTGCTGATGGCTTGAAGAGCCTCTCCTCGAAGACGCCAGGCTCCTGGGGCTGTCACTTGGATGCTCTCCTGGCGATGTCGTCTGCTTCCTTGTTGGTGCCCCGGGGCACGTGCTACAAATCAAGGACCAGGAATTGCTTCTCCATCTTGCACACCTCCGCGAGGTATGCTTCCATGTGCTTGTCCTTCGGCTCATATAACTTGATGGAGAAGTTGACGAGGAGTTGTGAGTCGCCCCTGATAGTGAGACGCTTCACCCCCAGCACTGCCGCAGACTTCAGGCCGGCTATGAGGCCCTCGTATTCTGCAATGTTGTTGGAGACCTTCTCGCCCTGCTGGAAGCAGAGCTGCATGGCGTAGTCGAGCCTGTCCTGAGTGGGTGAGATGAGTACTCCTCCGGCCCTCGTGCCCTGGCGCGCGAAGGAACCATCAAAGTACATGACCTAGCCGTCAGGCGCCTCACTTCCCGGCGAGAGGGGCCAGTCTTCGCCTCCTTCAAGCGCCGGGGCGTCTGTCCGTTCTGCCATGAAATCAGCAAGCGCGGCCCCCTTGATGACCCAGGTAATACTGAACTCCAGCTGGAATGCTTGCAGCTCGATATTCCATTCAGCGACTCTTCCGGCAGAGTTGGGGCTCCTGAGCACTCTCTCCAATGGGTAAGCTGGGACGACCTTGATAGGGTGGCCCTGGAAGTAGTGCCGCAGCTTTCGCGATGCCACTAGGAGCGCGAGTAGGAGCTTCTGAGGCATGGAGTACGACGCTCTTGCATCCCTTAACACCGTGCTAACGAAGTATACCGGGTGCTCGACGAGGGTAGGCGTGCTGATAAGGTTTGCATCTTCTGGAAGCTAGCATGTCTCCTGAGGGTGTAGAGCCCCCGACACTTGGTCGCTTGCCGAAGTTTCCGCGAGTTTGGGGGCGTCGTCCTACCGAGCCTGATACTCTGCCGCTGCTGCTGCAGCCCTTGTGGTGCCCTCTTGGTCTTGTGCCGTCTTTGTTGGAGGCGTGGCACGATGTGGTGCGCCCTTGGCTTGGTGTTCTTCCCGAACCGCCACCAGGGCCGCGCTGGCTAAGTACAGGTTGGCGGCAAGATAGAGCACTAGGGGCTCGCGAGGTCGTCGCGCCACCATCACTGGAGGCTGGTCAGGTATCTATTGAGGTCTTGAAAAGCTTGGTCGGCCTCCAGGGTTCACTCGAACGGGCCCTTCTTTTTCATCAGCTTGAAGAAGGGTAGGGCACACTCTCCTAGCTTGGAGATGAAGCGCCCCAACGCAGTCACCCGACCAGTCAACTTCTGCATTTCCTTGACGGTCTGTGGTGGACTCATGTCTTCAATGGCCTTGACTTTCTCTGGCTTGGCCTCGATCCCCCTATGGGACACCAGGAAACCCAGTAGCTTGCCGGATGGGATGCCAAACACGCATTTCTCCGGATTGAGCCGCAAGTCCACCTGGCGAAGGCTTTCAAAGGTCTCCTCTAGGTCTTGGATCAAGGTCCCCGCCTCCCGGGACTTCACCATGATGTCGTCGACGTAGGCTTCAGCGTTTCTCCCGAGCTGCCGCCCCAAGGCGATGTGCATGAGTCGTTGGAAGGTTGCACCTGCACTGCGCTGCCCGAACGGCATGCAGGTGTAGCAGTACACCCCACACATGGTCAGGAAGGCCGTCTTCACATATTCTACCACCATCTTGATCTGGTGATACCCTGAGAACGCATGCAGGAAGCATAGCAGGTCGCACTCGGCGGTGGAGTCGACGATATGGTCGATGCGTGGAAGCGAGAACGGATCTTGGGGGCAGGCCTTGTTGAGGTTGGTGAAGTCAACGCACATCCGCTCCATCCCGCCTTTCTTGGGGACAACGATGGGGTTCGCTAGTTACTCGGGATACCGAACCTCACGTATGACACCCGCAGCCTCCAACTTGCGAGTTTCTTGGATGATGAAAGCTTGCTTCTCTGTGGACTGCCGCCTCGCCTTCTGCTTCACAGGGCGTATGTTGGGGCACACCTTAAGGTTGTGCTCTATTACCTCTCTTGGGACCCCTACCAGTTGGTCGGGCTCCCAGGCGAACATTCCCTTGTTTGCACGTAGAAACTTCACTAGCGCCTCCTCCTGAGCAGGCTCGAGGTTGGCACCTATGGTAAAGGTTGCCCCTGAGGACCCGTCCTCCTCGACCAACACTTGCTTGGTTTCTGCCTTGGCTTGAGTGAAGAACTGCTTCTTCTTGGCTTGTACGGCTCCCTTGGGCTTGGAGGTATCCGTGTCGGTGGGTCGTGCTGTCGCGACGGCCTTGAGGGCAACCTTGAGCACCGCCGGGGCCTCCTTGGCATCCCCCTTGATGGTGAGGACACCCTGGCTCCCCGGCATCTTCATGAGATTGTAAGCAGGATGGGTTGCCACCATGAACTGGGCCAGAGTTGGGTACCCGAGGATGGCGTTGTATGGGAGGCCAATGCGGGCGATGTCGAAGTCGATGAGCTTGGTGCGGTAGTTGTCGCGCGTGCCGAAGGACACGGGCAGGCAGATCCGTCCCAGGGAGCATGCGGAGCCACCGCCAACTACCGATAAGGACTTAATGGGGCGGAGCCACTCGAACGGTACATGAAGGAGGTTGAAGGCCTCAACGGAGAGCACATTGAGGCTGGCGTTGCCGTCGACGAGCGTCTTGGTGATGGATACATTAAAGATGGTGGGTGCGTAGAGCATCGGGAGCGCACCCGAGCCGATGGTGGAGGTGGGATGATCCTCTGAGTCAAAGGTGAGGTCGGCCTTAGGCGTGGCCTAGTCGGGCGGAGCCCCCGGGCGCTTGGAAGTGATGCCGATGTGGCGAAAGTATGGCTTGATGTGCTGATCTGAGGGTGGTGCTTGTGAACCACCGAGAAGAGCTGCAACGATGGGGGCCGCTAGTTCCCCGAAGCGTGTGACGAAGAGGCCGTGCAGCTCCTCCCAGGTGGCGACAGAAGACTCCGGCAGGTGGAGGAGCCAGGCGCGCGGCGCGCCCACAAGGGCCATCGAGAACCAGTTGGCCATGACCTTGACGTCGCCCCGGGCTTCCAGGACGACCTCCTCGTATGCTAGTAGGAAAGCCGACGGGTACACCGCGCCGTCCTAGCGTGGCGTCATCTTCGACTTGAACTTGGGTGGCCACTGCACCTGCCGCAAGGTGGGGGAAAGGGCTTGGAGCCCCCGAGCACCGCCGTGTCCACCGGTAGATCCGGCTGGAGGGGCGTCCGCCATGGGGAGCGGGTGTGGAGATGGTGGAGCTCGAGCCAACGGAAGAAGACTCCAGCGCACCCCTACCTGGCGCGCCAAATGTCGGATCACGGGTTCCGGAAAAACCCTTAAGGTTCGAACACAGGTGTGCACGCGAAGATCTCCCCCCTATCGATCTGCTTTCTAACTTATCTAAGATGTCAAGAACTAACTCGGCGAACTCGCAACGCAAAGGACACAAGATTTATACGGGTTCGGGCCACCGATGTGGTGTAATACCCTACTCCAGTGTGGTGGTGGTGGATTGCCTCTTGGTCTAAGGATGAATAGTACAAGGGGAAGAACAGCCTCCTGAGGTTGAGGTGTTCTTGTGCATAGCGTGTTCTTGGGTGGATTCGAGACCAGTTGCCTCCTACTGTGGTGGCTAATCCTATTTATAGAGTCCATGGCCCTCTCCCCAAATATTGAGCTGGAAGGGAGCCAACAACGGCCAATTCGAAAGGGGACAACTAGTACAAGCTATCCTGACAAAAGCAGTCTTCGCGTGCCAAAGGCTCTGGTGGTGATGGCGTCTTGGGCTCCACGGTGACATTCGTCTTGCCGTCCTTCTGGTCTTCGTCTCCTTGCACCAATATGGTAACCTTTGTCTGATGCCTCGGTACTCCACGCCCGCACTTGCCCCCTTAGCACCAAAGAGGAAACCAGGACATTGCGCGCTAGCGCCTGCCTGGTCTCGATCGTCATGGCTTATGTCACGAGAACCTCGCAAGGTTTGCCCGGCCTTGAACTCTCTGCCCCTCGCAAGCCAGCCTGGTGAGGCCGCTCCTGAGGAGGTCTTGAGTCGTCCGCCTCGCGAGGCTTGGCCCCTCGCGAGGGTCTTGATTCCTTGTTGATGAAGATGGGTCGTACATGCCTGCTAGCAAAGCCACGCCGTGGGCCGCAGGCAGGCAAGTCTGGGGACCCCCGTTCCCAGAACGCCGACAGAAAACGTAACTCATTACATTGTCTTCCTTGTCCAACATCAACCTTCTAGCATGTCATATTTTTATGAGTGCTAACAATCACAAAAGATGTCCAAGATAGTGTATTTATATGTGATACCTCTCTCTCTTTATTACTTCCTATTAATTGCAACAATGACCAAAACTATGTTTGCCAACCCTCAATAAATTTCATGCGACAAACTTCTTATATGTGAAGTCATCACTCTCCATAAGATTATTATATAATATTTTTATTTCTTTTATTCTTTTCCAAGATCAAAGCAAGAAAGCAAATCCCCCGACTCAAAACTAATCCTCATTATATAAATCTCAAACTTGATTACATAGATAGGACATAAAGCAAAACTCAAAGACTAGATCATACTAAAACTTTTATTCTACTAGATCAAGATTTAACCAAAAGGATCGAACTATGAAAAACGATAATGGTAAAGAAGTGATGGTGATACGATATCGGGGCACCTCCCCCAAGCTTATCACAAGCCAAGGTGAGTGCCCATACCCATGTATTCAAGTTTCCTTCTTTGTAGGTGGTGGTGATGAAGTGGATGATGTGGGAGGCTTGTCCTCCGTCTTCCAGGGCATAGGCTCACCATCGTAAAAGGATGAACAAGTCTCCGTAATCCTCAAACTTGCAGCCAAACTCATCCTCTTAAATCTGTATTCATACTCATAGTTTTGGTTTTGCAGGTCATAGATCTGGGCTTGGAGATGCTCGATTTTCTGATGAAGCTTGAAGATGTTCTCTCCAATATCATTGTTGTCTAGCTTATGGTCACGGGTGAATTCCATGATCATTAAGTGGTTGGCATTGAGTCCGTGTTCCACCATCCCTTGGCACTTGAAGACCTCATGCTCCACCACTTCGAGCCTGGCCTCCATGCTTCCAGTCTTCCTTGGCCCTTGAACATCCCAGATGTGAAACACCCCCTCAAGCATCTCAATAGTTTGAGGGTGTTGCATTACCTCCGAAAGGTAGGGGTTGATGACCTTCTTGTAGAACTTGTCCTTGGTGGCCCTTGGAGACGTCGTGGCAACCTAGATTTGTTAGAAAAATAGCTCAAAACAAGAACATAGGATATTGCCGTGGTACGGTGGTCAAAACCTTCGGGAGATTATATAATGAATTTTTACCATGCAAAACAAGTATTCTGGGAGAAAACGGAGTCCGGAGGGCACACGAGGTGGCCACAAGCTTGGCAGGAGCGCCCAAGGGGGTAAGGCGCGCCCCCAAGGCTTGTCGCCTCCTCGTGCACTATTCGGACTACTTATATTTCTTTTTTTTAATATTCCAAAATGTAGTAAAATTGCCTTTGGAAAACTTTTAGAGTCGGTTCACTTACCATATCACATACCTATTCCTTTTCAAGGTTTTGGAGCGTTCTGGAAGGCTACCTTAATGTACTCCTCTAGTGTTGTTAAATTAATAATGTTGGTCTCAACATTCATGGGCATATCTGAGATATAATGTTTGATTATTTGCCCATTTACCACCTTCGGGTTGTTGCCTTCGGCATTGTTGATCGATGGCACCAGAATGATATTTTTTCGATAATGTAAGGGCCTTCCCATTTGGAGAGAAGTTTTCCTGCAAAAAAATCTTAAATAAGAATTGTATAGCAAGACATGGTCACCTACATTAAATTCCAGCCGGGGGCCCCGCGGCCCGCAGCTGCCTCTTCGACGCTGCCTCCTCCTCCGAGCCAGCCGCTGCCGCCACCGCCTCCGCGCCCGCCGCCCGGCCAGTCGCCGCTCCGCCGCGCGCCTCGCCGCCTCCGCCCGGTGCCACCGCGAGCCTCCGACTCCGCCGGCCATCCTCTACCTCGCCGCCGTCGGGATCCGGCCAAGGGAGCTCCGGATCTGCCTCCCCGCCCCCTCTCCAGCGAAGTCCCGGCCGGCTCCGGCGAGATCCGCCACCGCCTCGACTTCCGTGCTCCGTTGACTTTTATCTCGGGGTTGATTTTTCCTCTAAGTCCCAAAAATTCCAGATCCAAGTGCTCTTGTTCATAGCCTCGTAACTTTGCATCCGTAGCTCCGATTCATGCATATAGCATATCAAAATGTTCACCTCAGAGAGCACATCATTTCATTCCATTGCATCATTTTCATTTGAGTTCATCTTGATGCCCGAAATGCTGTTAGAAGAGGGTTACCTGAGTTAATTGTAAGATCTGCTACTCTATTTAGATTTTGTCATTTTTGCCATGATTAATGTGTGCATGATATGCCCTGATGCTCTACATATGTTTTGTTAAGGGTTTTGTCATCTTTCCAGAGGTGAAACCCATGTATTTTTTTGTGATGTGTGTGGTGACTAGCACAAGCTTGCAAAGTGGTGCACTTGGTAATTTTGGTTTCAGGGACTTAGCATTTCCACTAAGTCCTTGAGCTGTTTATCTCATATGGTCATATGTTCATGTTGTTTCCTAGTGATCCGTGCCTCTTTTGAGGATGATCAGAAAGGATGTTTTGTTAATCTTGTAGTGCTCTATCCATCCATGTCTTTGTTTGCAATTATGGAGCACCCTAACTTGAGTCAATCGAGCTCTACTTTTGCTACTTTGTGAATCTGGGCAGATTGTCAACTTGTTTGCAATTTTGCCGATGATGTTGTAGCTGATCCGTGCATGCTATGCTATTGTTCTTGCCATGTCTAGGTTGCATTTTGTGTGTTATTGATGTATGTATGCTTAGCTTTTCATGACTTGCTCCGTATTGAGTGCATCTAGCTCGTAAACATGCCTACTTGAGTTATGTTTCAGCATGTGCCACTTTTCACTAAGTCTGAAAACTAATTATGTTTTTGCCATGTTCACATGCTTGCAATTGTATTTTCTGATCCCTTTTGGCTCAACGTCACTAAGGGACTTTTGTTAAGCTCTTTGAGTAGCTCCATTCCATGCTTTACTTTGCCATGCTTGTTTGAACCTGTTAATGGATGAATTGGGCGTAGCTCAGTGCTAGACTTTTGTTAAGCATCATGAATGAATCCCTGCCATGTATTTTGTTGTCATGTTTGGGTGCTGTAGCATGTTCATCTCATTGCATTTAGATGCCTACTTGCTGTAAATCGCAGACCGGTGTCATATTGGAATTGCTTTCCTTTTCCAAACCGTAACTCCGATTCCGGCATTCTTTATATCATTTTCAAGCGATTTCATCTCATCTTTCTAGTGGCACACTTGGATTCCCAAGTTGAGGACAGGTTCTTACATTCCTTGTCACATCTTGCATATGCATCCCGCATCGCATACTGCATAGCATATCATCTTTGAATCGTCTTGTTTGATCCTTGCACGTGGTTGATTGTGCCCTTGTTGTTTGTTTGTTTTGTTTGGGTAGAGCTGGGAGACGAGTTTGCTAACGAGGAGCCCGTTGAGTTTGCTTTCGAGGATCCAGTCAACACTGACAACTGTGCAGGCAAGATGATCATACCCTCGAAATCACTACTATCTTTGCTATGCTAGTTTGCTCGCTCTTTTGCTATGCCATGCTACGATGTCTACCACTTGCTTTCAAGCCTCCCAAATTGCCATGTGAACCTCTAACCCACCATGTCCTAGCAAACCGTTGTTTGGCTATGTTACCGCTTTGCTCAGCCCCTCTTATAGCGTTGTTAGTTGCAGGTGAAGATTGGAGACCGTTCCTTATTGGAACATTTGTTTACTTGTTGGGATATCATTATATTATCTTGTTATCTTAATGCATCTATATACTTGGTAAAGGGTGGCAGGCTCGGCCTCTCGCCTAGTGTTTTGTTCCACTCTTGCCGCCCTAGTTTCCGTCATATCGGTGTTATGTTCCCGGATTTTGCGTTCCTTACGCGGTTGGGTTATAATGGGAACCCCTTGATAGTTTGCCTTGATTAAAGCTTTTCCAGCAATGCCCAACCTTAGTTTTACCATTTGCCACCTAGCCTCTTTTTCCCTTGGGTTTCCGGAGCCCGAGGGTCATCTTATTTGAACCCCCCCCCCCCGGGCCAGTGCTCCTCTGAGTGTTGGTCCGAACCAGGCAGCCTGCGGGGCCACCTCGGGGAAACTCGAGGGTTGGTTTTACTCGTAGCTTGACCTATCTGAGTGTGCCCTGAGAACGAGATATGTGCAGCTCCTATCGGGATTTGTCGGCACATTCAGGCGGTGTTGCTGGTCTTGTTTTAACCTGTCGAAGTGTCTTTAAGAACGAGGTACCGAGCCTGATCGGAACGTCTCGGGAGGAGGTCTATTCCTTCGTTGACCGTGAGAGCTTGTCATGGGCTAAGTTGGGACTCCCCTGCAGGGATTGGAACTTTCGAAAGCCGTGCCCGCGGTTATGGGCAGATGGGAATTTGTTAATGTCCGGTTGTAGATAACTTGAACCTTAACTTAATTAAAATGAATCAACTGAGTGTGTTACCGTGATGGCCTCTTCTCGGCGGAGTCCCGGAAGTGGACACAGTGTTGGAGTTATGTTTGCGCAGGTTGTTCTCTAGTTTCTCGCTCGCGCTTTGCCTCCTCTTCTCGCTCTCTTTTGCGAATAAGTTAGCCACCATATTTTCTAGTCGCTTGCTGCAGCTCCACATATATTTACCTTGCCTTACCTATAAGCTTAAATAGTCTTGATCGCGAGGGTACGAGATTGCTGAGTCCCTGTGGCTCACAGATTACTATTACACCAGATGCAGGGCCTAATGATTCCGCTTGAGGTGACGCGCTCGAGCTCAAGTGGGAGTTTGACGAGGACTCTCAACGTTACTATGTCAGAGCCTTCCCCGACCTTAGGAGCCCCATTGCTTGATCGTTATTAGCGGACGAGTTGTGTCTAGAAAAATGTTTTGAGTCATTTAGGAATTATATATCGGAGAGTTTAGGAATTCTTTTTACTTCCCAGTCTCCTCATCGCTTTGGTAAGGCATCCTGACGTAGAGTTTTCACTCTTCTCTTCTCAAATTTCACTAAAAAAATTTTAGGATCACGCGGGTATCTTGGAATCGTTCCGATGGTATTATGATGAGAACATTGTCTTGGTGCCTCCTGTCAGGGGTTTAGTGGAAGTGTCCCGGGGAGTTGAGCTCTGAGGTGTTGTCGTCATAATTTTATCGTTGCAATTCTGGAATACCTGAGTTTAGTACGCCGACATCGAAAATCTCTTTTTTGCAGTTCGTTGGTGAGATAACCTCGACACCACCCAGTACTGGGGCGGGAGTTTGGGAGTATCGCCATAACTTGTATAACGGATGCTTTTCGAAGGTTGAGGTAGAAGGTTTCCGAAGGTTTCTTGGTTATGTGTTGAAGGATGGATACAGCTGGATGTAGGATTTGCTAGATTTGGGTGAGATATTATGCTTCACCTGTATCCCCAACACCTGATTGCATAACCGGAAAGGTTCGGGAGTTTCATAGGTAAGAATTCTAGTAGCTCTAGTTCTTCTTCCACGGATATTGGTTTGGGATTAGGATTTCTTACCGAGTATTTGTTCTAGATCCGTACCTTGTTGATTTATTTCTCTACTTTAATTCTAAGTGGCTTCTCAATTTATGGATATGTGACCATTTCAGGAGGAATGCATTCGTTCGTTTTGTTCGGATGTGAAGACTATATGTTGCAATTTTCATTCCGTTGGATTCAGCTTCAATATTTGTCTATCAAATGTGCTAATGGATGTCAACCTCTTCAGGATGGCTCCTCCAACGCGCACGACTCCGAATCCTGATCCGCCACCACCCCCCCCCTCCTCCGGAGGCATGGCAAGCTGTGATGGCCGCAACCAATGCAAACACACAGTTGACCATGCAAATTCTCCAAGAGCGCAATCAAGGCAACCAAGGGAACCAAGGAAACAATCAGAATCACTTTGTTACACTCAACCAGTTCCTTGCTAATGGGCCAAAGACTTTCAGCAATTGTGTTGAGGCAACCGATGCTGACGATTGGCTAGTGGATCTGTGCAAGCATTTCGAGTGCAGTAACGTCAGGCCTGGGGACTTTGTCAAGTTCGCTTCCTTCCAACTCAAAGATCAAGCTACACAATGGTTCCAGCAGTACAAGGATTCCAGAGGTGGACGTGTTATCACTTGGGATGAATTCCGTCAAGATTTCCGAGCTCATCATATTCCTCAGAGTGTGGTTGAAAGCAAGCGTGAGGAATTCCGCAACCTGAAGCAAGGCTCTTTGTCTGTCTATGACTACAACAAGTTGTTTCAGAAGCTCGCTCGCTTTGCTAAGCAGGACGTCCCTAATGAGAAGAGCATGATATACCAGTTCAGGGGTGGTCTCAGAGAAGAAATTTAGCTAGCTCTTGTTCTCTTCGAGCCCTTGAGATACGATGAGTTCTATAACATGGCACTGAAGCAAGAGGCTGCTCAGTTGAGGTGTGATGCTTCCAAGAAGCGAGTCAAAGATGCTACTCCTTCTTCCTCTACTCAAGTGGCCAAGCAGCAGAAGTATTGGCTTCCTCCTCCTCCGTTCCGTCAGCCGTATCAGCAGAAGAGCAAAGGTGGCAGTGGTTCTTCCCACCCACCCAACCCTGGCTTTCAGAACAAGACTTCGTCTCAAGCTCCAAGATCGAGTGCTCCGTATCACCGTCCGCTTTCAGAGGTCACGTGCAACAAGTGTCAACAGAAGGGTCACTATGCCAACAAGTGTCTCAACCAGAGGCATCTTCCTCCTCCTCATCCTGCCAGATCGGCAAGTTCAGCTGTGGTCAAGCATAACCCCAAGCACACTAAGGTCAACTTGCTGAATGCAGCTTAGGCAGAGGACTCGTCACATGTCATCATGGGTAACCTTCCTGTTAACGATATTCCTGCAAGAGTTCTTTTTGACACTGGTGCATCACATTGTATCATGCCAAAGCCATTTTTTACCAAGCATGAGTTCGTTTCTTCTCATTTGGGTAAAAAAATGGATATCGTTTCTCCTGGCAAACGTTTGACTGCAAGTCTAGAGGTGCCAGATGTTACTATCACATTGGGCGACTACAAGTTCCTTTCTCCCCCAATGGTTCTTGGTAACTCGGATATTGATCTTATTCTCAGGATGGATTGGCTTTCTAAACACAAGGCTCAGCTTGATTGTGCAGCCAGGCAGATTCAATTGACTCATTCGTCTGAGGATGTAATTGTCTTTGCCGCTCGTGATGATACCATCCGTCTGTTTTCTCTCAATGAGAAGGGTGAACTGGATGCTATCTCGCAAATTCCAGTCGTTTGCGAATATCAAGACGTCTTTCCAGAAGAGCTTCCAGGAATGCCTCCGCACCGGCCAGTTGAATTCGTTATTGATCTTGAGCCTGGCACGGAACCTGTGTGCAAACATCCTTACAAGCTCGGACCTGAAGAGTTGAAGGAGCTGAAGAAGCAACTCGATATTCAAGAGAAAACGGGTCTCGTCCGGCCTAGTTCTTCTCCGTGGGGTTATGGTGTTCTTTTTGTGAAGAAGAAGGATGGAATGGACCGACTTTGTGTTGATTACCATCCATTGAACAAGAAGACCATCAAGAACAAATACCCACTTCCCAACATCAATGAGCTATTCGAACAACTTAAAGGTGCCCAAGTATTCTCCAAGCTTGATCTCCGTATGGGTTATCATCAGATTCGAATCCGTGAGCAAGATATTCCCAAGACGGCTT
Source organism: Triticum aestivum (assembly GCF_018294505.1). Taxonomy (NCBI): domain Eukaryota; kingdom Viridiplantae; phylum Streptophyta; class Magnoliopsida; order Poales; family Poaceae; genus Triticum; species Triticum aestivum. Next base: position 201,822,060 of record NC_057806.1, read on the forward strand.
TCAGGACAAGCTATGGTTCATATGAATACACTGTCATGTCTTTTGGCCTCGTCAACGCTCCTCCGACATTCTCTCGCATGATGAACTTCATCTTCAACGCCTACACCAATGACTTCGTTTTGGTCTATCTCGACGACATTCTGGTTTTCTCCAAGAACAAGGAAGATCATGCCAAGCACTTGCGTTTGGTACTCGATAAGTTGAGGGAACATCAGTTCTACGCCAAGTTCTCCAAGTGCGAATTTTGGCTCGACGAGGTTCTTTATCTTGGTCATATCATCTCTGCCAAGGGGATTGCCGTGAATCCTGAGAAGGTGTCTGCAATTGTGAATTGGGAACCTCCTCAGAACGTGAAGCAACTCCATAGCTTCCTCGGTCTCGCAAGCTACTGCCGAAGATTCATTGAAAACTTTTCTAAGATCGCGAAGCCTCTCTCAAATCTTCTTCAGAAGCATGTCAAGTACGTTTGGTCTCCGGAGTGTGACATTGCTTTCAACACCTTGAAAGAGAAATTGATCACTGCTCCAGTTCTGACTCCGCCTGATGGATCCAAGCCGTACGAGGTCTTTTATGATGCCTCTTTCCAAGGTCTTGGCGCAGTATTGATGCAAGAGAAGAAAGTTGTTGCTTATACCTCTCGCCAGTTGAAGCCTAATGAGAAGAACTACCCCACTCATGATCTCGAGTTGGCGGCAGTTGTGCACACTGTTTTGACTTGGAGACATCTTCTATTGGGAAGAAAAGTGGACATTTTCACTAATCACAAGAGTCTTAAGTACATCTTCACTCGGCCTAATCTCAACCTCAGGCAAACTCGATGGGTCGAAATGATTCAAGAGTATAATCCAGGTATCGAGTATACTCCAGGCAAGGCCAATGTGATTGCTGACGCATTGAGCAGGAAAGCTTATTGCAACAGTCTGATTCTTAAGCCTTATCAACCCGAGCTTTGTGTAGCTTTCCGCAAACTTAATCTGCAAGTTGTTCCTCAAGGTTTCCTCGCCAACCTTCAAGTCTCTCCTACCTTGGAAGACCAGATTCACCAAGCTCAGCTTCTTGATGCTATGGTGAAAAAGGTGAAGATTGGGATTGCCAAGAGTCAACCCAAGTACAAGTGCTACCGCCTTGACGACAAGGACACTCTCTTCTTCGAGGATCGTATTGTTATACCCAAAGGTGACCTCCGTAAAGTGATCATGAACGAGGCTCACAATTCTCTCCTCTCCATCCACCCTGGGAGCACGAAGATGTATCAGGACCTCAAGCAAGCTTATTGGTGGACTCGAATGAAGCGCGAGATTGCTCAATTCATGAATGAATGTGATGTCTGCAGAAGAGTGAAGGCAGAACACCAAAGGCCAGAAGGTCTCCTCCAACCTCTTGCCATTCCAGAATGGAAGTTTGACCACATTGAAATGGACTCCGTGACTGGGTTTCCAAAGTCCAAGCGTGGCAATGATGCTATGTTTGTTGTCATCGACAAACTCACTAAAGTGGCTCATTTTCTGCCTATCAAAGAGTCGATCACTGCAGCTCAATTGGCGGAACTCTATACCTCTCGAATTGTCTCTCTGCACGGTATTCCACAAGTGATCTCTTCAGACCGTGGCAGCATCTTTACCTCCAAGTTTTGGGATTCTTTTCAGAAGGCCATGGGCACTAATATCCGCTTCAGCACAGCTTTCCATCCTCAAACTAGCGGTCAAGTCGAGCGTGTCAACCAGATATGCTCAGGGCTTGTGTGATCTCCTTCGGCATGAAGTGGGAGGATTGTCTTCCTTATGCTGAATTCTCCTACAACAACAGTTTTCAAGCAAGTTCGGGCAAGGCCCCATTTGAAATTCTGTATGGCAGGAAGTGCCGTACCCCTCTCAACTGGTCTGAAACTGGTGAACGTCAGCTTTTGGGTAATGACTTAATCACAGAGGCAGAGGAAATGTGTAAAGTCATTCGAGATAACCTCAAAGCAGCCCAATCCTGCCAGAAGAGCTACTATGATAGTAAGCACCATGATTTGGCTTTCGAGATCGGAGATCATGTTTACCTTCGCGTCTCTCCTATGAAAGGTACTCGTCGCTTCGGTATCAAAGGGAAGCTTGCCCCCAGATACATGGGACCTTTCAAGATTGTCAGCAAGAGAGGCGACCTCGCCTATCAACTCGAGCTTCCTTCAAACTTTGCAAATATTCACGACGTGTTCCATGTCTCTCAGCTTCGAAAGTACTTCAAGACTCCTGCCCGCACCATCAACTTCGAGGACATTGAGCTCCAAGAAGATCTCTCTTATCGTGAGCACCCAGTTGCTATTCTTGAAGAGACTAAACGCAAGACTCACAATAAGTCAATCAAATTTCTCAAAGTCAAGTGGTCACACCATTCCGACCGTGAAGCTACCTGGGAACGCGAGGATCACCTCCGTTCTGAGTACCCGACGTTCTTTCAGTCCTAGATCTCGGGACGAGATCCTTTCGTAGTGGTGGAGTGTTCTAACACCCCGGATGTAACTTTCCCAATTTGTACTCCAACTCTTACCGTTTCCGACTTTAAGTTATTTTATTTTCTCGGGTTCGGGTTTTTGTCTCCGTGTGTTGTTGTCGTTGTCATGCATCTCATATCATGTCATCATGTGCATTGCATTTGCATACGTGTCCATCTCATGCATTCGAGCATTTTCCCCGTTGTGTTTTGCATTCCGGCGCTTCGTTCTCCTCCGATGGTCATTTCTAGCTTTCTTTCATGTGTGGGGATTAAACATTTCCGGATTGGACCGAGACTTGCCAAGCGGCCTTGGTTTACTACCGGTAGACCGCCTGTCAAGTTTCGTATCATTTGGACTTCGTTTGATACAACAACGGTTAACCGAGGGACCGAAAAGGCCTCATGTGTGTTGCAGCCCAGCACCCCTCCAATTTGGCCCAAAACCCACCTAAGCCTTCTCCATCATCTAGATCGTTCAATCATGATCGCGTGGCCGAAAACCGCACCTCATTTGAACTCTCCTAGCTCCATCTATGCTTATTTAAAGTCCCCTCCCGAAATTCGCGGATCTCCTTCTCCTTCCTCCCGAAAAAACCCTAGATCGTCCCCTCGCGTGCGCCGGACATTGTCCGTTCGGACCGGACGGATCCGCCGCCGCCAACCGCCGCCTGCCACGTGGCAAGCTGCCGCCGCCACCGCCCGAGGCCCGCGCGGTCCAGCCGTGGGCCCCGCGGCCCGCAGCCGCCTCTTCGCCGCTGCCTCCTCCTCCAAGCCGGCCGCTGCCGCCTCCACGCCGCCGCCGCCTCCGCGCCTGCCGCCCGGCCGGTCACCGCTCAGCCGCGCGCCTCGCCGCCTCCGCCCGGCGCCACCGCGAGCCGCCGACTCCGCCGGCCATCCTCTACCTCGCCGCCGTCGGGATCCGGCCGAGGGAGCTCCGGATCTGCCTCCCCGCCCCCTCTCCGGCGATGTCCCGGCCGGCTCCGGCGAGATCCGCCACCGCCTCGACTTCCGTGCTCCGTTGACTTTTATCTCGGGGTTGATTTTTCCTCTAAGTCCCAAAAATTCCAGATCCAAGTGCTCTTGTTCATAGCCTCGTAACTTTTCATCTGTAGCTCCGATTCATGCACATAGCATATCAAAATGTTCATCTCAGAGAGCACATCATTTCATTCCATTGCCTCATTTTCATTTGAGTTCATCTTGATGCCAGAAATGCTGTTAGAAGAGGGCTACTTGAGTTAATTGTCAGATCTGCTACTCTATTTAGTTTTTTGTCATTTTTGCCATGATTAATGTGTGCATGATATGCCCTGATGCTCTACATATGTTTTGTTAAGGGTTTTGTCATCTTTCCAGTGGTGCAACCCATGTATTTTTTGTGATGTGTGTGGTGACTAGCACAAGCTTGCCAAGTAGTGCACTTGGTAATTATGATTTCAGGGACAACATTTCCACTAAGTCCTTGAGCTGTTTATCTCATATGGTCATATGTTCATGTTGTTTCCTAGTGATCCATGCCTCGTTTAAGGATGATCAGTAAGGATGTTTTGTTAATCTTGTAGGGCTATATCCATCCATGTCTTTGTTTGCAATTATGGAGCACCCTAACTTGAGTCAATCGAGCTCTACTTTTGCTACTTTGTGAATCTGGGCAGATTGTCAACTTGTTTGCAATTTTGACGATGATGTTGTAGCTGATCCGTGCATGCTATGCTATTGTTCTTGCCATGTCTAGCTTGCATTTTGTGTGTTATTAATGGATGTATGCTTAGCTTTTCATGACTTGCTTCGTATTGAGTGCATCGAGGTCGTAAACATGCGTACTTGAGTTATGTTTCAGCATGTGCCAGTTTTCACTAAGTCTGAAAACTGATTATGTTTTTGCCATGTTCACATGCTTGCAATTGTATTTTCTGATCCCTTTTGGCTCAAGGTCACTAAGGGACTTTTATTAAGCTCTTTGAGTAGCTCCATGCCATGCTTTACTTTGCCACATTTAGGTCCTGTAGAATGTATTTTTGTTGCTCCGAAGAGTGCTACCTGATCTGAAATTCCAGACAAGTGTTAATTTCACTAAGTCTGAAATCTGTTTGCCATATGCATTTTTGCCATGCTTGTTTGAACCTGTTAATGGATGAATTGGGCGTAGATCAGTGCTAGACTTTTGTTAAGCATCATGAATGAATCCCTTCTATGTATTTTGTTGTCATTTTTGGGTGTTGTAGCATGTTCATCTCATTGCATTTAGATGCCTACTTGCTGTAAATCGCAGACCGGTGTCATATTGGAATTGCTTGCCTTTTCCAAACCGTAACTCCGATTCCGGCGTTCTTTATATCGTTTTCAAACGATTTCATCTCATATTTCCAGTGGCACACTTGGATTCCCAAGTTTAGGCCAGGTTCTTGCATTCCTTGTCACATCTTGCATATGCATCCCGCAGCACATCCCGCATAGCATATCATCTTTGCATCGTCTTGTTTGATCCTTGCACGTGGTTGATTGTGCCCTTGTTGTTTGTTTGTTTTGTTTGGGTAGAGCCGGGAGACGAGTTTGCTAACGAGGAGCCCGTTGAGTTTGCTTTCGAGGATCCAGTCAACTCTGACAACTGTGCAGGCAAGATGATCATACCCTCGAAATCACTACTATCTTTGCTATGCTAGTTTGCTCGCTCTTTTGCTATGCCATGCTACAATGTCTACCACTTGCTTTCAAGCCTCCCAAATTGCCATGTCAACCTCTAACCCACCATGTCCTAGCAAACGGTTGTTTGGCTATGTTACCGCTTTGCTCAGCCCCTCTTATAGTGCTGTTAGTTGCAGGTGAAGATTGGAGACCGTTCCTTGTTGGAACATTTATTTACTTGTTGGGATATCATTATATTATCTTGTTATCTCAATGCATCTATATACTTGGTAAAGGGTGGAAGGCTCGGCCTCTCGCCTAGTGTTTTGTTCCACTCTTGCCGCCCTAGTTTCCGTCATATCGGTGTTATGTTCCCAATTTTTGCGTTCCATACGCGGTTGGGTTATAATGGGAACCCCTTGATACTTTGCCTTTATTAAAGCTTTTCCAGCAATGCCCAACCTTGGTTTTACCATTTGCCACCTAGCCTCTTTTTCCCTTGGGTTTCCGGAGCCCGAGGGTCATCTTATTTTAACCCCCCCGGGCCAGTGCTCCTCTGAGTGTTGGTCCGAACCAGGCAGCCTGCGGGCCACCTCGGGGAAACTCGAGGGTTGGTTTTACTCGTAGCTTGACCTATCTGAGTGTGCCCTGAGAACGAGATATGTGCAGCTCCTATCGGGATTTGTCGGCACATTCGGGCGGTGTTGCTGGTCTTGTTTTAACCTGTCGAAGTGTCTTGAAGAACCAAGGTACCGAGCCTGATCGGACCGTCTCGGGAGGAGGTCTATTCCTTCGTTGACCGTGAGAGCTTTTCATGGGCTAAGTTGGGACTCCCCTGCAGGGATTTGAACTTTCGAAAGCCGTGCCCGTGGTTATGGGCAGATGGGAATTTGTTAATGTCCGGTTGTAGATAACTTGAAACTTAACTTAATTAAAATGAATCAACTGAGTGTGTTATCGTGATGGCCTCTTCTCGGCGGAGTCCGGGAAGTGGACACAATGTTCGAGTTATGTTTGCGCAGGTTGTTCTCTAGTTTCTCTCTCGCGCTTTGCCTCCTCTTCTCGCTCTCTTTTGTGAATAAGTTAGCCACTATATTTGCTAGTCGCTTGCTGCAGCTCCACATATATTTACCTTGCCTTACCTATAAGCTTAAATAGTCTTGATCGCGAGGGTACGAGATTGCTGAGTCCCTGTGGCTCACAGATTACTATTACACCAGATGCAGGGCCTGATGATTCCGCTCCCGGTGACGCGCTCGAGCTCAAGTGGGAGTTCGACGAGGACTCTCAACGTTACTATGTCTCCTTTCCTGACGATCAGTAGTGTTGCCCAGTTGGGGGTGATCGGGACCGTGTCGCATGTTGGGTTATCTTTTATTTTGGCGCCGTAGTCGGGCCATGAGTGTTTGGTTGATGTAATGTTATTTATGTACTTGATTGACGTGGCGAGTGTAAGCCAACTATGTTATCTCCCCTTTTATTACCTATATTACATGGGATGTTGTGAAGATTGCCTAACTTGCGACATATGCCTTCAATGCGATTATGTCTCTAAGTCGTGCCTCGACACGTGGGAGCTATAGTCGCATCGAGGGTGTTACAGCTTAGTGGTTGATATACTCCGGTTGTACCGGATCTTCCGCCGGTAGTACCGCTCCAGTGGTTGTACCGCCCGTAAGGGCGGTAGTACCGCTCCAGCGGTTGTACCGCCCGTAGGGGCGGTAGAACCGCTGACAGTGGCACTACCAGGGAAGATAGATCTAACCGAGGCATATGAATCACACAAGTAATATTCCAAATTCTAAATGTTGCAAACAAGACAGGAGGCTAACAAAGAACTCTTCTAAGCCATAGATCGAACACTAAACACGGAAAGATAAGTAAAGCCCTAGACAAGGAAGAACCCTAAAAAAATCTAGAGGCAAAGAACACGAGGCATTACCATCATCCATGGGAAGAGATCGGGAGGCCTCCACGGAGAGAATCCATGGAGAGCCAAGGATCCGAAGCGCGAGACGCACTCCGGGGCAGGGGTAGAGATGGCCGGCGGCTAGGGCAAAAAAAGAGGAACGAGGACGAAGGGGAAAAGACAACCCTTTAGCCCCTTCGAGTATATATAGGCCCGTACACACGCCCCGGTAGAACCGCTTAGGGGAGCGGTTGTACCGCTTGTCTGGTACAGACCGGTGGATGGAGGTGGTACTTCCGGTGCCTGGGAGGCAGCGGTAGTACCGCACGGCATCAACTGGTAGTACTGGACGTGGGTTACCATGGGTTTGTGCGGTGAAACTGCCCAAGCACCAAACGGAGACCCTTGGGATGGCATAACCCGGTACCAGCGGTAGAACCGCTCGTGGTACCGGTTGTACCGCCCGACCACCTAAGCCCAAGCCAAGATCAAAAGAGTGCAATCCGAAGGGAGGAAGAAGGGGCACAAAACAGGAGAGAAACAACACCCTAGGAGAACCTAACACAAAGAGCAAAGAGAGAAAGATAGAAAACAACACGAGAACAACAAGGCTAACTCCAACCTCCCGAAGAGAGGACGGTGGCCGAGGCCACCTATGTTTGAGTCAATTGGTATGGCACCGCGAAGAATTATCCTTGGGTCCATGACCAAAACTTGTCTTTGAAGCACAAGTACCATCAAATATGGCTAATGTGAAAGACACAATCAATTTATGCATAATGGGGGGAGGGAGAGTTCATTGAGAGAACAACACTCCCCCTATGTCCATGCCTACACCTAAACTAGACAACAAATTGAGCGTGGTAGGGTGTGCAAGGGTTCAAGCCACATTGCTCAAATCAATGATATTTAGCTCATGCCTTAACTCGCGAAATCTTGCTTCATCTAAGGGCTTCGTGAAAATATCTGCAAGGTTGTCATGAGTGTTGACATAGTTGAGCTCGATCTCTCCTCGTCTAATGTGATCCCGGATGAAGTGATACCGGATCTCAATATGCTTCATCTTGAAATGTTGCACCGGATTGAGAGAGATCTTGATGGCACTTTCATTGTCACACCAAAGGGGCACTTTGTCACAAGTGACACCGTAATCCTTTAAAGTTTGCCTCATCCATAGGAGTTGAGCACAACAACTACCAGCGGCAACATACTCCGCCTAAGTGGACGAGAGAGACACACAACTTTACTTTTTGGAAGACCAACTTACCGAAGAGCAACCAAGGAATTGGCACCCTCCGGAAGTGGACTTCCTATCCACTTTGTCTCCCGCCCAATCGGAATTCGAGTACCCTACAAGCTTGAAGTTTGACCCTCTAGGGTACCATAGGCCAAAGTTTGGGGTATGAGCCAAATATCGAAAGATTCATTTGACCGCCACATAGTGACTTTCCTTAGGTGCGGCTTGAAACCATGCACAAATTCCCACACTCAACATGATGTCCGGTCTAGATGCACACAGGTAAAGCAAGGATCCAATCATGGAACGATATACCTTTTGATCCACCACTTTACCATTGGGATCTAAGTCAAGTTGGCACTTGGTGGGCATTGGAGTGGAAGCTGGCTTGACGTCACTTAGCTTGAATCTCTTGAGCATGTCTTGAGTGTATTTGGATTGATTGACGAAGGTTCCTTCTCTTCTTTGCTTCACTTCGAACCCTAGAAAGAACTTCAACTCTCCCATGGAGGACATCTCGAACTTTGAGGTCATGAGAGCGGCAAATTCCTCATTGAAAGCTTTGTTAGGAGAACCAAAGATAATATCATCAACATATAATTGGCACACAAACAACTCCCCTTTGACCTTCTTAGTAAAAAGAGTGGGGTCGATTAGCCCAACTTCAAAACCACGGTCTTGTAACAACTCGGTAAGGTGGTCATACCACACACGTGGGGCTTGTTTAAGGCCATAGAGCGCCTTATCGAGTTGATACACATGATCGGGAAAGTAGGGATCCTCGAACCCGGGGGGTTGCTTGACGTAAACCAATTCATTAATGGGACCATTAAGAAAAGCACTCTTCACATCCATTTGTTGTAACTTAAAATTATGATGAGAAGCATATGCAATCAACATGCGAATGGATTCAAGACGAGCAACGGGAGCAAAGGTTTCACCGTAGTCGATACCCTCGACTTGGGAGTAGCCTTGTGCTACCAAACGAGCCTTGTTGCGAATGATAATCCCATGGGCATCTTGCTTGTTCTTGAATATCCACTTGGTTCCATGACATTGTGTTCCCGTGGCTTGGCACCAATCTCCACACTTTGTTGCGCTCGAAGTTGTTGAGTTCTTCGTGCATGGCATTGAGCCAATCCGGATCTTCTAGCGCCTCATAGACCTTGTGGGGTTCCACACAAGACAAACGCGTGATGCTCACAATAATTTGCTAATTGTCTACGAGTGCTTACCCCCTTTCTTAAGCTTCCAAGCACATTCGTCATGAGATGATCCTTGGTGGAGAGCTTGGATGCAATCTTGGCGGCACGACGCTCTAATTCCTCCTCGGTGGTGAGTTGAGGAGCGGTTACTTGATCATCTTGAGCGCCGTCATGAACTTGTTCTTGATCTTGAACTTGCTCGGGGGAGAGAACTTGACCTTGGGCATCACTTGGTGTGTCAACACCGTCTTGAGTATGATCTTGCCCTTGGTCTTGTTCATGAGGTTGAGGGCCTTCACTTTGTTCTTCGGAAGCGTGTGGGCCTTGGGTTGGTGATGGCTCCACTTGAGTGGAGCATTGTCCTTCTCCTTCGGCCACAAGGGGTTCCTCAATGGGTAGGATAAAACCAACACCCATTCTTCTTATGGCTTGAGGAGGAATTTCATCACCTACATCACAAGTGCCACTTTGCTCCACTTGGGAGCCGTTATTCTCATCAAACTCCACGTTACACGTCTCCTCAATAAGTCCCGTGGATTTATTGAGGACACGGTAAGCATGAGAGTTTGTAGCATAACCAACAAATATGCCCTCATGAGCTCTAGCCTCAAATTTAGACAACCGAACACCTTTCTTGAGAATGAAACACTTACACCCGAATACCCGGAAGTACTTGAGGTTGGGCTTGTTACCGGTGAGTATCTCATATGGAGTCTTGTTCAAGCCCTTGCGGAGGTAGAGCCGATTGGATGCATGACACGCGGTGTTGATGGCTTCGGCCCAAAAGTTGTACGGAGACTTGAACTCCGCCATCATGGTCCTTGCCGCATCCATCAACGTCCGGTTCTTCCTCTCCGCAACACCGTTTTGTTGAGGGGTGTATGGTGCGGAATATTGATGCTTGATTCCCTCATCACTAAGAAATTCATCCAAGGTGTAGTTCTTGAACTCGGTGCCGTTGTCACTTCTTATTGTCAAGATCTTTGCATTGTGTTGACGTTGTGCTTCATTTGCAAAGTCAATGACGGTTTGTTGGGTCTCGCTCTTCCTCTTGAAGAAATACACCCACGTGTACCTTGAGTAGTCATCCACAATCACCAAGCAATACTTCCTACCTCCAAGACTATCGAAGGATGGAGGCCCAAAGAGATCCATGTGAAGGAGCTCCAAAGGCCTCTTTGAATAAATGATAGTCGTGGGAGGGTGAGCCTTCTCATGTAGCTTTCCTTCGATACAGGCACTGCAAGCACGATCTTTAGCAAAACTAACATTCGTTAGTCCACGGACATGGTCCCCCTTGAGGAGACTTTGCAAAGATCTCATATTGACATGGGCTAAACGGCGATGCCAAAGCCATCCCACATCAACTTTAGCCATTAGGCATGTCGCGGTCTTAGTGGGTCGCTCCGAAAAGTTAATCACATATAGACCGTTCTCGACATGCCCAACAAAGGCTACTTTAAGAGTCTTGCTCCACAAGAGGGCCACGATATCGATATCAAAGAAAGTGGCAAAGCCCATGATTGCAAGTTGACGAACGGAAAGTAAATTGTATGCAAGGGACTCAACAAGCATGACCTTCTCGATCGTGAGATCATGAGAGATGACCACCTTGCCAAGTCCCAATACCTTAGAAGATGAGGCGTCACCCCACTCGACATTGGTGGGCATAGATGGAACCTTGTGCACGTCCACCACCAAGTCCTTGCTTCCGGTCATATGATTTGTAGCTCCGCTATCGAGCAACCATGATCCACCACCGGAAGCAAACACCTACAAGAGATCAATGCTTGGTTTTAGGTACCCATTTTGTAATGGGTCCTTTGATGTTAGTAACAAGGGTCTTAGGAACCCAAATAGACCATTCAATGTATTCATGAAGAGAACCAACAAATTTGGCATAAACATGCCCATCACTAGCACGGCATAACACATAAGAAGGATTAAAATCGCCGGCTTTGTTGGGAGGGGTGACATTGCCCTTCTTGACATTGTTCTTCTTCTTCTCCTCGGGGGCACTCTCTCCCTCCCTCACAAAGGTTTGCATGAGAGGAGGAGGTCGTTTGGTCTTGTCATTCTTCTTCTTGTTCTTGGAGTCGGGCACGTACCCAACCCCTTCCTTGGCCACAACTCCCTTTTGGTTGATCAAGAGATCGTTGAGGTTCTTCTTGCCTTGTATGCAAGTCGCAAGACCTCTCTCAAGTTGCTCCTTCAACTTAGCATTTTCCTCAACAAGATGTATATGCTCACAACACGGGTTAGTAGCATTTGCATTATCAATTAAAACCATATGAGGAAAAGTTGCGTTCTCCTTAGTTAGCTTCACTTGGAGTTGATCATGAGACTCCTTGAGACTAGCATGAATACCCTTCAAGGCCTTGTGGGCCTTGTCAAGTATATCAAACTCCTCTTTGAGTCTAGCAAGATCAACCCCGAGTTTGGCCTTCTCGGAATTTAGCACACGAGAAACAATGAGGTCATGATCATAATCTTTCTTTAACTTAGCATGATCAACGTTGTGTGACTCCTCAAGAGCCAAATGAAGACCACGCTCTGCCTCAAGAGCATTGGAAAGATCCGAGATCTCATCGGCATAGTCACGACTATGCCCTTCCATCTTAGAGATGGTGTCCTCGTGAGCCTCGATCATGTCATTGGCTTCACCAAGTTGTTCCAAGAGAGCAACAAAGTGCTTCTTGGATTTTCCCTTGAGTTTGCCCATAAAGGCCTCAAACTCGTTAGCCTCCACATTAGCTCCCTCAAGTTCATTAATGCAATCCGTCGGGGAAGGATGATTAATGATGGTAGTTTTGATGTTGGAGGTTACCTTGTTGGTGGCTTTAGCCATGAGGCACTTGGCGGTGATGCTCTCGTTGGGTGAGTCGAAGAGAGACACCCGTGACGTTGTTGCAATGGCAACGGAGGCCATGGCAACCGACTCATCATCTTCATCATCGTCATCATCCTCATTGTACTCTTCTTGCACAACCAAAGCCTTGGGAGGAGTCTTCTTGGAGAAGTTGTTCTTGTTGGGGAACGACTTGGCCTTGTCCTTTCGGATGAGCTTGCCACCATTGTCTTCCCTCTTCTCATACGGGCATTCCGCAACGAAATGACTCACGTTGCCGCAATTGTAGCAAGTCCTTACACGTTGCTTGCCCCTTGTACCACTCGAGTTGTTTTTGCTAAAGTTTGGCCTCGAGTTTTTCTTGCTCCAAAATTGCCTTGAAGCAAGTGCCATGTGTTCATGATATGCATACTTCGTATCTTCGGGGTTGCTCTCCTCTTCTTCCTCTTCTTCGTCTTCACGATGAGCTTGGCCTTCAATGCAAGGTTAGGCTTCTTTGCCCGTTGAGAATGGAGCACCGCATTGTCGGCGGTCTTGTCCAAAATGTTCATGGCCACAAACTCATCAAACACTTCGCTTGAGGTCAAAGTGTGGAAGTCCGGTCTTTGACGAATGACGGAGGACATGGCCTTGTGATAGGGCATAATTGCCTTGAGGAATTTGCGCTTGATCCAATTGTCATCCGTGTCCTTGCCCCCATGATCTCGTAGTGAGACCGCGAGTTTGGTTACTCTCCGATAGAGCTCACGAGGTTCTTCATCTTCCTTCATTGCAAACTCATCGGCCTCATCTTGTACCACTTCATAGTTGGAGCGTTGAATGCTTGCGCTTCCCCAGTAGAGAGACACAACACAATGCCATGCATCTTTGGCCAAGGCGAAAGGACGAAGATGAGGTAGGTCTTCGGGTGGAATTGCATCTTGAATGATGAAGAGAGCATTCTCATTGAATTAATTGTTGGCGGCTTCTCGAGGAGTGAAGTTTCTTGGATCATGTGGATAGAAACCTTCTTCAATGATTCTCCAAAGTTTAGTGTTCACATGATTTAAATGACGTTTAAAGCGATAAACCCAAGAATCAAAATCCTCATTTTTCACAATCTTAGGGGGAGGACCGGCATGATTCAAATGAGTGGAAGGAACCGGTCCACCATAAACAAGTGCTGGTTCCACATGGGCAAAGATGCCGGTGCCATTCTTGCCACTAGAAGAAGGAGCCTTTTCACTACTAGCTTCCCCCTTGTCGGGGATAGCATCCATCACCTTGTTGGCGGGATCACCCACTTTCAACGGTGCGGTGGATAGTTTAAGCCCCTCAAGAAATTTAGTAAACATGCTTTCGACTTCGGTCGTCATGGAGGTTTTCAATGTCTCCAAGGCCACATTGAACTCCTCACGAGAGACCGAAGTTCCCCCATCTCCCGTAGACGAGATCGGATTCACACCGGAGTGTTCCTCCACACCGTCTACGGTATCAACCATACTCTTTGGACGGTAAAGTCCTTAATAAAGAGACGAGGCTCTGATACCAATTGAAAGGATCGATATGGTTGACTAGAGGGGGGGTGAATAGGCAACTAACAATTTTTAGCTTTTCTTTAACAATTTAAACTTTGCATCAAAGTAGGTTGTCTAGATATGCAACTAGGTGAGCAACCTATATGATGCAACGAGGATAGGTACACAAGCAAGCAAGAGATATGAAACAAGTAAGCTTGCTCAAATAAAGGCACGAGATAACCAAGAGTGGAGACGGTGGAGACGAGGATGTGTTGCCGAAGTTCCTTCCCTTTGAGAGGAAGTACGTCTCCGTTGGAGCGGTGTGGAGGCACAATGCTCCCCAAGAAGCCAGTAGGGCCACCGTATTCTCCTCACGCCCTCACACAATGCGAGATGCCGTGATTCCACTATTGGTGCCCTTGAAGGCGGCGACCGAACCTTTACAAACAAGGTTGGGGCTCTCTCCACAACTTAATTGGAGGCTCCCAACAAAAACCACGAAGCTTCACCACAATGGAATGTGGCTCCGAGGTGACCTCAACCGTCTAGGGTGCTCAAACACCCAAGAGTAACAAAATTCACACAAGAAAGTATGGGGGAAGCAAATATCCTTTGGTGGAAGTGTAGATCTAGGTCTCCTCCTTCAATCCCTAGCAAATCAACAAGTTTGATTGTCTAGAGAGAGAGATCGGACAAGAGAGCTTGAAGGGCATTAATGGTGGAGTGAGAGAGGTCAGAGGTAGGAGTGGTAGGTGGGAGAAGCCCCCTTAAATAGTCACCCCACAGTTCCAACCATTACTGCGTTTTTTACACTGCAGCGGTACAGCCGGTCCTCATCCCGATACAACCGGGACTCACGGTGTAACTGCAGAACCCTACCAAGCGGTACAACCGGACAGGCGGGCGGTAGTACCGGCTAAGAAAAATAACCGGACTAACCGCGTGGCTACCGCACAACCACCGCATCAAAACAGGAGCTTGACCGGTACTTGGGCGGTGCCTGGCCGGAACAACCGCATGGCCTTGAGCTCTTGGGCGGCTAAGTACTGAGCGGAAGAACCGCTCGGACCATCGGTGGTACCGGTCATCGTGGAACGACCGGACCAACCGGGCCACTACCGCCCAAGAACCGCATCAAACCAGAAGCGAGAGCGGTACTTGAGCGGTGCATGGACGGAACCACAGCCCCAGCTTTTGCAGAGCATGGTGGCGGTACCACCGCCCGGAGGCAGCAGTACAACCGCTCGAGCAAAGCTGGTGAGCGACAAGACCCAGCGGTACAACCGCTCCAGGGACCGGTACAACCACTGGGTAGAAACAGTGAGCAAAAAAGAGGGGAAGAGGCAAGGAAAACTCTCTCTCCCACACACATCTGAGGAAGGCAAAGAGAGGGTGAGAAAAGTGTACGTGAACTGATTCCCCCAGAGCTTCCTAATGAGGATTCCCTCTTGATAGTACGGGTACTCTACGACCAAAGAAAATAAAAGCGTGGAGTACACGTCTTCGATCTTTTCCTTCGAGAGGCAATAGCAATCCGATGTAAGCCTAAGCATCGAGAACCTGAAACATATAGCTCACGATTAGACCATAAAGGGTTGTCATCATCATCCAAAACGTAAAGTAGGGAAATGCCCTTTCAATGGGATACAACATAACTGTCCATCATATCGACTATGAAATAATCTCAACCGAACATGGCATAACGACGAGCATAAATATTACAAGTGCAACACTACTCATAGTATAACATCACATGACTACTAGCATCAACCATAAATAACATGCAAGAACTCATCAATAACATCACCGGGTAGCACTTAACCAACTAACAACAACGGAACAACACATATTAACAGTACTCGATAACCGACGTTAGTCATGCACCGAAGAACATGACTAACCCAACATGTACTACAATCAAGCATGGCAACATGAAACTAATACTAGCAACTAGCAGGGTAGGATAACCATGTGCATACCAACATAGCAATCAAGTAAGCACAATCCCAGAAGCATTTCCGAAACAACGATAACCATATATTAAACACGCAATCATTTAATAAATATTCAAGTTGAAAACCATGGCTACTTCATGACTATCATGCAAGTGGGTATTGTGGCTTTCCTGGGGTGACGGAGACTCCAGGAAGAAGTGCGGTGAAGCCATAGAACGAAACGTCGGACGGTACGTACTCGGAGGGGGCTGATTAGAGGCAAGGGCAAAATGGTCATTTTCACTGTGAGACCACCTAGTGAAAATGCTATCAAAGATAGAGATCGATGATACGAAGAAGTGAGCGTTGGTTTCACCTCAACCGGAGTTACGGTTGCGGAATTATGAGGTATAGAAGATCAGGGACTAATCTATGAATAAACTTCAACAAACAGGCCCTTGGGAGAAAACTGAATGTTCCTTCGGGCTGAATACGTTTTCTGAAAAGGGAAACGTATTTTCAGCCGCAGAAGAAGAGAACACGCTTCCCTGAAGGGAAAATGTATTTTTGATAAAAGAGGAGAGAAATACACTTACATAAAGTGAAAATGCATTTCAAGAAAACGTCTCCACTTAAAAACAACTGGGCCCGGGCTTGTGCCACTTACCGGTGGGGTCCATGGGCAGGGGGATGGGTCGAGCGATCTTCGTCTTCATCCTCCCATGCCTCTGTTCCTCTCGTGGAACAGAGCAGAGGGCAGGGGAGGGAAGCGGCGAGGGGGCCAGCCGGCCCAGGCCACCTCCGGCCAAGGGGAAGGCACGGGCGGCTACGGCGGGGCCTGCCTCGCCTGTTCAGAGGGGAAACGGCCCCCGAGGAGGCGCGGGGAGGAGGGGAGGCCGCGGCGACGGAGGAGGACAGAAGCGGCGTGGGTTGCGGGGTTGCTGGCGATGCGGGCCGTCCCCGACGATGGAGAGGGGTTGGGGCGGCTCGCGGTGGAGAGGAGGAGATTGTGGAGGTGGAGGGGAGGCGAGAGGAGGCTCGGGTTCGTCGGAAACAAGACGAACTCCGGCGAGGTCGAAGTGGCCGAAGAAGAAAACGGCGAGGAGAGGCACTCAGGTGGGGGAGGAGGAACGGGGAGAGGCTGGTGAGGTGCGGATGGGTTCGAGGGTCCTTATAGAGGCGCGGGGGAGGGCTCTAGAGCCTCACGGGCAAGCTCACGACAAGCTCTAATGGAGGTCAGCAGCCCGACGCGGCACGGGCATGGCGTTTGCGACGCATTAAAGGCAAACCGCGACGAGGCATCGATGCAGGGCGATGCAGTCGATCACGGGGAAGCTCCAGGACACGAATTGAGGTCAAGACGAGGAGGGAGGAGACGAGCATAGTGGCCGGAACCAGCCAGAGCACGCCTGCACCCATGACGCAAGCGTGATCACCACGCGCACTGGCGCAAGCAGCGCTCTTTAGCGTGGCCAACCATGTCCAGTGGATGGACCCTGGTGCCCTTAGTCCAACTGAAGAAATAAATCGGTCGAGGGGAAAAGAAGAGATTTGCACTTAGCTCCAAAAGTAATTCAGTAACTAGGTGTTTGTAACTTGCTGTGGTTAAACCAGCAGGGTAACAAGGGAAAGAGTTTGTCTGACGATGATCACACACTAAGGTGATGCTGATCACCAAATATCATACTAAGAGGAGGCGTTTAGATGGTGGTTGCAGTAGAAAGTGCAAAACTGGCCACAATTGGGGATTTGGATGATGCACTCACATACTTGATCTCTGTGAGCTGAAATTTGGCAGAGAGGGGTTTTATGATGGTATGAAGCTGCTGTAAAAATTTCATGCCATTTGGAAATATCAAAGTGGCACTTGCTTCACAAAGCTTCATTCTGGACAGAAACTTGGAAAAATTACACAGGGTAATTGGATCAACCAATTGAGGTAAAACTTGTTGGTAGTAGTTTATATAGGTATAAGCTTGGCCTGGTAAAGTTTCAGATCAATTGGAGCAATATAAAATATGGTTCCTTCACAAACTCAAAATCTGACCAGAAAATAAGATTTGGAGCTGGGCTCACATAGATAAGTTAAATGAGCTCATATTTGGTGGAGGGTCATTATTTGACCCTAGGAAAGAACCTGCAAAATTGTAGCACATTTGGATACGCCTAGAATATAGCTCCTTCACAAAGTTCCTTCCTGGACAGACACCCTGGAAAATTGCTGAAAAATATTTACTAGGCAAATTAAGTTGAATTTTGGCATGAGCCAATGATATAGATAGGAAAATATGTCCAAGACGTTTGGGGTCAATCAAGAAAACACAAATAGCACTTCCTTTGCAAAGTGCCATTTAGGGCAGAATAGGAAAAGAATTATTGGAGGATCATTTTTGAATATGGCAATGAAATATTTTTCCATATTTGAGGAAGATGTGACCCAAACAATTTATGAGAATTATTTGGGAATTTTAGGAGTGACAGAAATATAGGTTGCTTCACAACCTAGGGTTTTAAGGGTTATTCCTTTATCAGAAAAGGAATATTACCAACAAAAGAATTTTGGGTTAGGTCAAGGATGTAAATGAGATGATCTTGAGATGATGATGAGGGTGACAAGCCAGTAGAAAACCTAGGAAGACATGATCTTCCCAAGTTTCAGACCCTCATAGCCATGGAAACGCAAATCAAAACAGGAAATCCCAGAAAATCAAAGGAGAAAGAAAAGGGCAAAATCCAGGCTGTTACAAACCTCCCCCCTTAAAGAAATCTCGTCCTCGAGATTTGGTTGCTCAGGGTTAAATAATCTTTCTGACTTGAAGAAATCATTTCCTACTCAAGTTTCTTTTATTCATAATATTTCCACTGAATTGGATCTAACTGACTGTCTTGATCTGGGGTGGTTTGCTTGGCTGGATCTGACATTCTGTCAGGACGTACCTCGGGTATCCCTCAAAATTTTCTTTGGCTGAGCTAGCATCCAAAATATTATTTTTTACGGACATACTTGTCTTTCTTGATATTGATCCTTGCTGGAAATGTTATTCTAGTATCGAGTACCGAGAACATTCCACGGAGTTGGGGAATATATCTTCCGTGGAGCAACGAATCCCTTTTATCCAGGCCTCGGATTCCTCGAATATAGACATGGCTTCTGGTTCCAAAATAGTGATGTGGATCATATATATTTTTTCTAATGGATGCTGACATCTTGCACGAGTTCCCGGCTTCACAGTCTTGAATATCCAGGTTGTTCCAAAGGTTTGACTGTCGCTTGTCCCGACTGATAGAGAAAAAAATGCACCATCTCCTGATGATAAGATTTGCAGACTTAACTACCGGTTAGCTTGCCGAAGAATCCCATTTACACAGGCTATTCCTTTCATTGCTTCCCCTATGCGAGAGATAACGATCCTCAATGTATATGTTTTCACACGGATTCTTCATTGTTGCCAGTATCTCTCTGGGAACAACAGTCTGTGCAAAGTTCCATCGCGGGTGTTGAGGTTAATATATTGAGCTGTCCAGTACCACAACAGAGTGTACTTCTTGGGTGGATCTTTGCTTGGGTTTGCCATGGAATAAGACGGTCTTGGGCATCCACATTTTTCACATAATAACCGGCATACATTGGTCCGGTTCAGGTTTTGAGCCTCGGTATACTTATCCGGATCACGTGTGGTTATACAGATCTCAATCATGTTGTGGATTATGCCGGACAGTGACAGGGTTAATAATGTGACCTTGTGAGGCTGATTTTTATAATCACTGCCAAGATTATGGTCTCAATGTGGTCTTTCCTTCAAGACTTGTTGATTATGGCATCACCAACTGGTTTTTGTTTCGTAAATAACCGGTGAGGTTGTCGGATGTGTACCGTGAATTCTTCCTTGAGAGACTTGCATGGACTTGGCAGCATACTGAATGAACTAATATCTGATTCTCAAGGCATACCTTTGTTCTGACTGATTTTTGTTTCAAATCAAACTGTTGCAGATCTGCCACTTGGAGAACACTGTCATATGCTGACAATTCATAATTTAATGTCTTGTATTAGTGTCGTACAGAAGAATACTAGGAAGCTTGCGTTGGAAGCCATCGGGATACCGTGCTGAGGAAGACTGGATGGCTTATGCTCTAAGCCTTCGGTGGATATCTTATTGAGGAAATCGGGGTACCGTTCCTTATAAGCTTCCCCCCTTAAAGACTTGCTAGGGAAGACTCGGTACCTTATTCCAGAAGCTTTTGTAGTATTTTATCAAGAAGACTGAATATCTTGCATAGGAATCCATTCATACCCCATCGATGCAGACTGGGAACCTTATCTTTGTACACTTCGTCAATACATTGTGGAGAAGGATGGGACTGATATTCTTGGTGATGGGAATGCCATATATTTGTCAGTCCGGTAGCTGATTATTGATATAACAAGAATTTTCTGACTGTCCTTACCGAATTCACCGTGCAATTGGAATGACTTCTGGGTGTCGAAATATTTAAATTTTGACTTGTGTCAGATTCAATCCTTGTGCATAGCCCATACCTTTGACTTGAAATGCACTGTCGATCCAATTTTGTTCTCTTGCTGATTTAATCTTTGTTGTGATAAAGTGTATCTCTGACAGGCACTTGTTGCTAAAAGTCTGATCAAAATGCAATTTGTATCCGGACGGATGTCTGCAATACAATGCTGTCGGCTGAAAACCTCATTGATTTTAACTGACTTCCTTGGTGTATATCTGTACTGCCTACGGCTCCTTCTGATCCGGTGTCGGTCGAGGAAAAATTTCCGTAAGGGGGTAACACCGAGGATTCAAAACAAAGAAGCACGAGAAAACAATTTATTGCAACAAAGCACACGGCAAACAAGATACAAAGCTGCTTCACACAGACACACACAAGCATGATACTACAATGGATTCGCAAGCGCTACACGAAGGACTACATCCTACGCTTGAGCAAATGCTCACGACCTGACGAGGAAGCTAAGGGAGTAGTGAGTGGAACCACTGACTCTGAAACCGGATGGACGTGGAGGAGGAGTTGGAGAAGCTGTGTCGGCGTTCTGGGAACGGGGGTCCCCAGACTTGCCTGCCTGCGGCCTGCGCCGTGGCTCAAAGGGGGCCCAGCACGGCCCATCTTCATCAACACAGACCCAAGACCCTCGCGAGGGGACAAGCCTCGCGGGGCGGACGACACGAAGCTTCCTCTGGCACGGCCTCATCAGGATGGCTCGCGAGGAGGCGGAGAGATCAAGGCGGGGTACCTCACGAGGTGCCCGTGATGCAAGCCATGACGACCAAGGGTGCCAGGCGGGCGCCAGCCCGCGCGGTGTCCTCCTTTCCTCTTTGGTGCAAAGGGAGCAAGCGCAGGCGAGAGCATCAAGCAAAGGCACCCGTTTCGGTGCAACGAGACCAAGACCGGCCCAATGACAGGAAGGAAGTCATTGTGGAGCCCAAGCCAGCGTCACCACCAGAGCCTTTGGCAGGCGAGGACCAACTTTAGTCAGGATAAGTGTACCAGATGTTCCCCTTCAAAATGGGCAATTGTTGGCGCCCTTCCCGCTCAATATTTTGGGAAGAGGCCCAGGGCCTTTGCCTATAAATAGGACTAGCCACCCACAGGGTAGAGTGATCGAAATCAGAGAGAGAATCGAGAAGAGAGAGAGAGAGAGAAGGGTGACTGAACTCCTCCTAGCAGTTCATCCCCTCAGCCAAGAACAGACCCTCGCGAGGCTGTTCTTCCTTGTATTGCTCATCATCATCAGCCCAAGAGGCAATCCACCACACCACACACTGGAGTAGGGTATTACACCATAACGGTGGACTGAACCAGTATAAATCCTGTGTCTCTTGTGCTGTTCTTTCCATAGCTTAGATCTTAGTGAGGCGGAGGGGTGCAGGTTGGTAGAAGGCGAAATCTCCGTGCGCACCCAATGTTCGAACCTCAAGGGTCTGCCGGAACCCGAAATCTGACATTTGGCGCGCCAGGTACGGGTGCGCCGGAATCTACCTTCTACCGCTTCGTGTCCCGTTGCGTCGTCATCACCATGTCCGGCGACCAGGCGGGCAACCCAGATCCTTGGGCGGCGTGGCCCGCCAGCGCAGAGCCGCTCGCCTCGGGCGACCCCATGCCCCAGGCAGCTCGCGGTACGCGGACAGGCTTCGACAGCTCTCACACCGCGGCAAGCGCGGTCGGCAGCAAGGGCCTCCAATCACGCCGCGACCACGACACCGTACACCCGCCGGGAGCAGGCGAACTCGAGGGCCGCGCTCATGGTGGCCCGAGAGCTGCTGCAGTGCAGGCTACTGGAGGACGGCCGCGACGTGCTGCTGGAGCGGGTGGCAGAGCTCCTGGGCTTCGCCGCCTCGGGGGCTCACCCCTTCTGCACCCAGCTCCCATCTCAAGCCTAGGGCGGCCCACGCGGGGGCTCCGCGTGCGCCCGCGGCCTCCAAGGCTACTCCAACACCAGCGAAGCTGTCGGCACTGGACTAGCGGCGGCGCTGCCCCCGCTCCTGGTCCGTGAAGAAGAAGGACTCGACGCGACCCACGACCCTAGTGGACAGCCGCGCTACCACCCCACGGTGGGTGCGTCAAGCAGAGCTGTATGGCACGCGGAGCACTATGGCGTGGCCTTCGGGATGACGGCGCTAGAAGAATACGTGCCCCACATGATGGACCAAGGGCACCCTCACGAGGGCGAACAAGGCTCGCTGCTCAGCCCAAGCTGGGGGGACAAGGCGCCAGAAGCTGAGCTCTTCCAGGAGCCCCGGGACGGTCCCACCGATCACGCTGGAGGCAGCGATTATCGGGTACCGCTAATTGCTCAAGAGCAGGCATACGCTAATCATGGATCGCAGGAGGTGCAGGTCGCCACAGCGAGCAGCTGCCCCGATCCCATAGTCTCCTACCCCTCGGAAGGAGGGCGCAGGGGGCTGCAGGAGAGGGGCCGAGATCCGACATCACCACTACGGCGTTCGGAGCAAGGTGTTCTCAGGAGGTAGGCCCTCTGCTGGGGAGGTACCTCAGGGCCTGCCCCTGGCGGAGGACCCGTGGTCGTCGGGGGAACCGCTGGCGACCGCTCTACCCCATCGGCGGCGTCCTGGTTTCCGGTCGGCACTAGAGTGTGGCGCAAGGCAGGGCCCTCATCTGGCGATATGAAGCAAGGCCGGTACCTGTGAAGAAGGCCCAGTGCCAGTGAAGCTCGCCGCCCCGTGACACTCTCACGTAATAATGAGTGAGGCTGTACATGCCCCGGAGTCTCATGGGTGCCGGCCTCAGGCCCTGGGGCTCCCTCCCACGCCCAGTGGCAGCACTTAGCTCCGCGCTGGTGAGAACATGTCCAAGACTAGATTAGGTGCCGGACGCGGCCTTTTGTCTGCTTTCATTGGTTTTCCCTTTGGTTGTCACTTTCCCCCGCTGGATTTAAGTTGGATTCGAATTTGAGATTTGCGTGTGTTCGGGGAAGGGGTGCTTAGTCTCGTTCGAGCAATTTCTCGCGTTTTGATTACCACTTCGCCTTAGCTGCCTCCCCTCGTGAGCCCCTCGTGAGCCGGGTCAGGCCCAGCTTGCACGCAGCCCAGACTGCCGCCGCCGCGTCCTCTCAGGAGGGTTTTTTACTGCAGATCCTACGGATTCGATCAGGGAACACTCAGGACACCACAGCCTCCCACAGGCTACCTCAGGGCCCGCACGGGACAAAGGTAAACTAGCCGACCAGCGCGTCGCTTAAGCCAACCACTTGGTGTGGGCGCATGGGTAATGTAACGTCTACTAATACGATGAACACAAGTTTTACATGAGGGGCTCCCCCTCCAAAATGCTCTCACAGCCATCAGGCCAAAACCTGAGTTCTATTCATGCAGGGTAAGGAAGCAGGAACGATGCACAATCAGTCGGATAAATCGCCCAATGCATCCTCAGGAGCACCACCTGAACCGTTGCTGGCGTCGCTGGACTCGCCATCGCTGTCTGCATGGCCGCCAGCGGCGGCAGGGCCGTTCACCACACCGCCCTCGTCGGCAGCCACGATCACGCCGTCATTGTCTGAAGCGAAGGCCCTGACAAGAGCATCCACATTGTCTTCCACCCAGTGCGCCAGGTCGTCTCGGACGGCCTGGGGGACTGGGCTATGGCGGCGTTGAAATCAAAGTGGGGATCCATGTTCCGGAGATGGCTGAAGACGCGAGAAAAGGCGCGCCCGAGCAGGGCGCGGCTCCTCTCCTCCACCAACCTGTCGGCCCTGACTGACCGCGCCTCCAGCTGCGTCACCACGTCGGTGAAGAACTGAAGGTTGCTGGCGTAGTTGACTGCGTGCGGCTCGCCAATAGCCGCCTCGCAGATGTTGCATTCTGGCGCGCGACGACCTCAACCTCCTCCACCCGCTGGCGAAGAAGGAGCACCTCGGCCTGGGAGGTGGTTGACTCCCCTTGCGCTACCTAAAGGGAGGCCCGGAAAGCATCGGCCCGCCGTGTCGCTTCCTCTAGCTTGGCCCTCAAGGCAGCAGTCCTACCTTCAGCCTCAGCCCGGATCAACCCCAGCCTCTCCTCGGACTCGCGCTCGAGGTCCAAGCGCGTCATCGCCACCCGACGTCTGACCTCCTCCAGGACACGGGCTCCCCGTGCAGCGACATCATCCTCCACCTGCGTCACCAAGCGCTCCCTCGTCTCCAGACGCTCGTACTCGCGGGTACGTTCGGCGGCTTCCAGCGTCAGCGCCTCCTCACGCTTCTGGAGCTCTGCTGGGTCGCCAAAGGCCACCTTCATCGATGCGAGGGCTGCCTCGCGCAGCTCCACTTGCTCCTCCAGTGAGTGGCACCAGGCCAGGAGCTCCCAAGCCCGCTCCTCCGCCATCTCACGCCGCCGGTCAGCTTCCCGGCCCTCCTCAGGGCCCAAGAACGGGCCTCCCGAGAGGCCACCAGCGACGCCTTGGCCTCTTCGTCGTCAAGATCGCGCTGATGGCGCGCAAGGGCGATGGCGCCCTCCAGCTCGCGCCTCTCTGCAGCCAGGCACAGGCCCTCGGCCTCAAGGGGTGCGTCTTCATCAGCAAGCTCCTCACCAAGCAGGCTCACCGCGTCAGCCGCCCTTCGAAGGAATCCTTGGTGAAGAGCGTGACGCTCCCGGGCGCGCTCGAGCATGTCTTCCACTCATCATCTGCCCCAAGCAAGCGCCGGGGGCCATGGATCAGCACTCCCCCTCCGGGCAGGGGGCTGGGGGCTGGCACCCTCGCGACGGCCGGGTATGCCACGCCAGAAGCCCGGCCTGGAGCCAGCCCGTCCCCAGATGAAGAGCGTAGGGAACACCTCAGCCAGTCGCAGTCCACAACCAGGCGAGAAGCCCACGGCAGGCTGGCTATGCCACGAGAAGGCCCGCGAAGGAGGATCGCAAGGTGCGCAGGGCCTCGATGCGCCTCGGGACGGTTCGCCTCTCTAATCGCCCTCACCACAAGGGCTCTGCTGCTCGGAGCACTTGAGAACGGTAGAGGGGGCGAAGCTAAGGGGGACGGCACCTCAGCCATCTCTGCGAGCTCGGCTGAAAGGGGCCTGTGGAGCAAGGATCAATAAAAGCAATAGAAGGATCGGGAGCTGAAAAAGGAGAAGGCTTACTCATCAGTGGCGAAGTACTTCCTACGCTTTAGCAGGCGACAAGGGTAATCGTCGCCCAGGGTCTCCCTTCTCTTCCGGAGGGCCTCAAAGTCCATGCGGAAGCGGCCCAAGAGTTGAGCGCAGGGATCAACCTGCGACAAGGACGAAGCGTCAAGGCGATCCGCGTCAGGGGCGCCTGCCTGATGCGCGCTGCCAATCGCCTCGCCAAGAGAAGCGGCTGGAGCCTGAAGGGCCTCAGTCGCAGGCGCTGAGGACAGCCACTTTCCACCCTCAGCCTTAGCGGCACGGGCCCCAAGAGCTGCTCCCTCATGAGCATCGCCCGGCGCTGTCACCCCGCCGGGAGCCCCCTCGGCCTCTGGCGCCTCATGCCTCCCTGCTCCACCACTTGAGGAAGTGTTGCCTTGGCCGACTGGAAGGGCAGTCACCATCATTGGGTTCTCGCGAGGCCCCTGGAGGCCGGCGGGGCGCGGCCCCCACTCATCAAAGATAGGCATCTGATTCAAAAAATCGCCCCTGTTCTGGCAGAGGTACAACAAGGCCCCTCCCTGCTGGATGCTGCTAGGGTTGGGGTCCCCAGTCAGGATCAAGAGCGCTGCCCTCAGCACTTCGGGCGTTAGGTCCTCTTCCTGGAGCCTCATACGATCAACACGCCCGCTGAAGGCCCACATCCGGTGGGAGTGGCGTTGGAGAGGAGCAACGCGGCGTAGCAGGAACTCCTTCACCACCTTGGGCGCTATCACGCCAAGCGACCTCAAGAACGCGAAGCGGTGCCAGACGAAGATGAGCCGGGGGCTCTCAAGCGTCTCCTGGCCCCAGCCCGAATTGGGGACAGCAGGCGAAGTTGGCTCCGATAGCAGGGGGCTGGGCACCCCTACATCCACATACAGCCACCGCTCGCGCAACCTAGCCATAGGCGGAGGGAGCCTGAAGTTAATCCCTGAGGCCACTGTCTCAGACGCGGAAGCGAAGCTCACGCACGCCGAGCATTGGGTAGAGTCGACAAGACGCAGAGAGAAGAAGTGGCGCAACAAGGCAACCGAAGGAAGGATGCCCATCATTGCCTCGCAAACAAAGGCGAAGGCCGAAAGAAGGGTGATGGATTCAGGACCCAGATGCATCATGTGGATCTGATAGTGGGAAAGCACGGCATTGAAGAAATCAGAAAAGGGGGGAACCAGACCCGCCCACAGGGCGTCGGCGAAATACTAGACCTCGGTGACTATCCTGTCGATGGAGAAGTGAGACGCGGGCCAGGCCTTCGTCCTCCCGCATTCGTTGAAGATAGTGGCCAGAGCCGAGCCGACCTTGCCCAAGCGCTCGGCGGGGGCTGCCAACGGCGGCGAGCAAGGCGGAGGCATGGGTTTCTTCCCTCTTCCCTTCTTCGTCGGGGCCATGGCAATGGGAAGGGGGGGCGAAGGTTCGAGATTGGGTTGAAAACAGAAGCTGGAGTTCGAGCGGAGGAAGGACAGAGGGCGCTTGAGCAACAGAAAGGGGAGCGGCTGTGTACGACTACGAGTCCGCCTAGCATTGCGCAAAATAAGGGGGGCGTGGGGGAACAATGCCGCCCACGCCCAATCAACCGCCACGCGGCGCCCAAGGCCGCAGGCTATTAGGGCCCGCGGCGCTTCGTCCTTGCCCTTTCGCCTCCCTGCACGGCCAAGTCTGGACGCGCCTTGGGCCCGGGGGCTACTATCGGCGTTCTGAGAACGGGGGTCCCCAGACTTGCCTGCCTGCGGCCTGCGGCGTGGCTCAAAGGGGGCCCAGCACGGCCCATCTTCATCAACACAGACCCAAGACCCTCGCGAGGGGCCAAGCCTCGCAGGGCGGACGACACGAAGCTTCCTCAAGCACGGCCGCATCAGGCTGGCTCGCGAGGAGGCGGAGAGATCAAGGCGGGGTACCTCACGAGGTGCCCGTGATGCAAGCCATGACGACCAAGGGTGCCAGGCGGGCGCCAGCCCGCGCAGTGTCCTCCTTTCCTCTTTGGTGCAAAGGGAGCAAGCACAGGCGAGAGCATCAAGCAAAGGCACCCGTTTCGGTGCAACGAGACCAAGACCGGCCCAACGGCAGGAAGGAAGTCATTGTGGAGCCCAAGCCAGCATCACCACCAGAGCCTTTGGCAGGCGAGGACCAACTTTAGTCAGGATAAGTGTACCAGATGTTCCCCTTCAAAATGGGCAATTGTTGGCGCCCTTCCCGCTCAATATTTTGGGAAGAGGCCCAGGGCCTTTGCCTATAAATAGGACTAGCCACCCACAGGGTAGAGTGATCGAAATCAGAGAGAGAATCAAGAAGAGAGAGAGAGAGAGAGAAGGGTGACTGAACTCCTCCTAGCAGTTCATCCCCTCAGCCAAGAACAGACCCTCGCGAGGCTGTTCTTCCTTGTATTGCTCATCATCATCAGCCCAAGAGGCAATCCACCACACCAAACACTGGAGTAGGGTATTACACCACAACGGTGGCCCGAACCAGTATAAACCCTGTGTCTCTTGTGCTGTTCTTTCCATAGCTTAGATCTTAGCGAGGCAGAGGGGTGCAGGTAGGTAGAAGGCGAAATCTCCGTGCGCACCCCAATGTTCGAAACTCAAGGGTCTGCCGGAACCCGAAATCCGACAAGCTGGGCTCACATAGATGAGTTACGTGAGCTCATATTTGGTGGAGAGTCATTATTTGACCCTAGGAAAGACCCTACAAAATTGCAACTCATTTGGATATGCCTAGAATATAGATCCTTCACAAAGTTCCTTCTTGGACAGAAACTTTGGAAAATTGCTGAAAAATATTTACTAGGCAAATTGAGCTGAATTTTGGCATGAGCCAATGATATGGACAGGTAAAGATGTCCAACAAGTTTGGGGTCAATCAAGAAAATATAAATAGCACTTCCTTTGCAAAGTGCCATTTAGGGCAGAATAGGAAAATAATTATTGTAGGATTATTTTTGAATATGGCAATGAAATATTTTGCCATATTTGAGGAAGATGTGACCCAAACAATTTATGAGAATTATTTGGGAATTTTAGGAGTGATAGAAATATAGGTTGCTTCACAACCTAGGGTTTTAAGGGTTATTCCTTTATCAGAAAAGGAATATTACCAACAAAAGAATTTTGGGTTAGGTCAAGGATGGAAATGAGATGATCTTGAGATGATGATGAGGGTGACAAGCCACTAGAAAACCTAGGAAGACATGATCTTCCCAAGTTTCAGACCCTCATAGCCATGGAAAAGCAAATCAAAACAGGAAATCCCAGAAAATCAAAGGAGAAAGAAAAGGGCAAAAATCCAGGCTGTTACACGTGGTCAAGGCCAGGAGGTGTGCGGCCCGACGTCCAGTAAGAGCCCCTAGTCGCGATGCTCAGGAGGTCCCCCTTAGCGCTCAATCAGCCATGGTAAGGCGAGAAAGGGAGTTGACGTGGCCGCAATAGGGTTGCGGCAAGGCGTGAGTGACCACTAGGCCCAAACATTTAGCCGATCCAAGTGCGGGACTTATCTTGTTGATCTCGTGGCGACTCCTGATGTTGTGCTAGGGCTGCGCGCCTACTCGTGCGGCATAGCTAGGCCGGCCCATACGAGTTTCCCTCCCCTCATGCCCTCCTTAGTGCTCTACGTCCTCAGGTCCCGGCCCTCGAGCGAGCTCAGCCGCCGCTGGTATGCCAAGTCACGATGCCATAGTCAAGGCCAGGGGGTGAGGGCTGGAGAGCCAGTAGGATCTCCTAAGTCGCGATGCTCAGGAGCCCCCCTTTTAACGCGCAAGCGAATTGCATGAGGGAAAAGGAGACTCGTGGTGCCGCCTGCTATCCTTCCCATGGGGTCCCTGTGAACAGGCACAAGAAGACACACGGTCGCTGTTACAGCTGTCAGCCTGCCGCTAGTTGCTCTGGATGAGGAGAAGGCACTAAGGGCCTGGTGAGGTGACGTGCGTGGGGCATGCCACGAGCCAGAGCTCAACCAGTCAGATTTGTCGGTGTAGCAGGGACGGACCCATGCACCAGCGCCGTGCCTTTGTGGAGGCCCCGGGGGAGACGATGATCGAGCAGGCGATAGCAGTTGGCAGGTTAAGCATGGAGAGCATATCAACTTGGATAAATGCAGGAAGATGCGTGCCACCGGGTCCGGCCCGAGCGGCCCCCAACAAGGTAAACTGAAGTCATAAGCAAAAGGGATACATGCTGCAGGGACGGACCCATGCTGCCTAGGAATAATGCAGCCCGAGGGGCGCTCCCAGCTAAACGAGTTTGGAAGATGTCACCTGGTTCGGTAGACGAAGCAGAGTTGGTGCAGCTGAAGGCGTGCGTTGGAGAAATGACTCCTCATGAGCCACCAGGACCATTAGCCTCGGGAGGCTCTGGGGCTCGGGAGGTTCCCTGAAGACCGTCTCCATCTCCTCCAGAACAGCGCGTTGCCACCAGGACCCTTAGCCAGGATACGTCGCATGTTGCGCTGATAGGCCAAAGGGCATACGAACATAGCTGTGCAGCGGGCCCTCGCAGCGGCCCACACGCGAAGGCTAGAAATACTCCTGAGATGCGGCCCTGTTGAGCCCTGGGACGTCGATGCAGACGAGCAGCCCAGCATCCTCGTCAGGAAGCGGAGCTGCGCCTTGTGGGCGACCGTCGCCGCGCATGGCTCTTGCTTCTTGTAGTTCCTGGGTGGTCTTGGTGATAAACTCCTGAGTGGTGGGCACTCATCGCCCTGCGCTCTCTAGAAGGTCACGTGCCGTGAAGCACGCCTCCAAGTGGTGCCCAAGCGCCTCCCTCACGAGGTTGGCAAGGTCAGAGGCACTTGATAGAGAGCCCCCGAGCCCTGCCTGAGGAGGGCGCTGGGGCGCCTTCCTATGCGATAGAGGGAGGCACCCATGGAGCTGGCGCTGGTCTTGACGTGGCTTCTGTCGCGACGCCGTCCTCCTGAGGTCCTGCGCGGTGTGGCTGCTTCTTCTTAGGGATGGCCTCCTGAGGGCCTTCATTTCTGTTGTTGAGGTCTGCTGTCGGAGTCGTCAATTACAGCGGCTTGAAAGGCGCGCTCGAGGGAGCACACCGCATCCCTCTCTTCACACGGGACCGTGATGATTCCTCCGCTTCCTAGCATCTTAAGAACGTTGTAGCCGTGATGAGTGACTGCCATGAACTTGGCCAGGGCTGGATACCCAAGGATGGCATTGTACGGCTGGCGGATGTTCGCGACGTCGATGTCAATGAGATCGGTGCGGTACTTCTTGCGCTCCCCGAAGGTGACAGGCAGGCGGACCTGCCCTATCGGTGTGGTGGAGCCATCGGTTACTCCTGAGAAAGGCTTGGTGGGCTGGAGCTACTCATATGGCACTTGGAGGTTGTCGAACGTGTCGACAGACAGGACGTTGAGCCCTGCGATGCCATCAATCAGGGTCTTGGTGACCTGCACATTGCGATGACTTGGGAACACATCATAGGGAGGGTGCAGCGGTGGCTGCGCACTTGAGCTGATCCGCCGACTTGAAAGTGATGGTGCATTGGGACCAGCTGAGCGGGTGCGTGGCCTCGAGTTTGGGGAGCGGCACGTGCACCTCACGAGCAAACTGTTTGAAGATGCGCTGGGAGGCTGGGGCCTGGGCACCGCCCAAGATGCTGATGATCGCACGCGGCTCCTGGAAGCCCCCAGCCCCCTCGTCCTGGTGGTGGTCGTCGTTCCTTCCTGGTGGCGGTAGCGGGGGAAGACCGGCATTGCCCTAGGGGCGATCCTCACGCGGCGGGTCCCTCCAGGCACCCTCATGAAGTTGGTCCTGCCAGCGGTCCTCACAAGGTTGGTCGCGCCACTCCTGGCACGGGCCACCGTCGTCCCAACGTCCGCCTCCACGTCCTCCTCCACGGTCATAGGCCCAGTCGTTGCGCTTGGGGCATCGACCGTAGCGTCCTTATCGTATGGCTCTGAGCTCTTTACAGTCGCCGGTGTTGTGGGTGTTCAGGTTGTTCAAGGCGCAGAACGGTCGGCCGTTCTTGGATGACTCGGGCTGATCTCTGTCTCGCTTGATGTCGGGCTCCGCTTCAAGCACAGCTACCTCCTTGCGCTTCACGTCCTTGGCCTTGGCCTTCTTCTCCTCCGCGCCCATGGCTGGCTGCTCAAGGAGAGAGAGGCGCCCCTCCTCAGCTCTTGCGCACTTGGTCGCCAGGTTGAACAGCTCCTGAGATGTGCAGAGCTCCTCGTGGATGGCGAGCTCTTCCTTCATCTTGACGTCACGGACGCCTTCGGAAAACGCTGAGATGATGGCCTCGTCCGTGACCTTGGGGATCTTGAGGCGGGTGTTGTTGAAGCGCTGCATGTACTTCTGGAGGGTCTCTCCTGGTTGCTGCCTGATGCGGCGTAGATCACCCACGGCCGGAGGGCGGTCGCGAGTGCCCTGGAAGTTGGCGAGGAAGCGGTCACGCATCTCGTCCCAGGAGGAGATCGAGCCGTGCTGCAGGTTCAAGAGCCAGGAGCGAGCTCCATCCTTGAGAGCCATGGGAAACCAGTTCAACATGACCTTTTCGTCACCGTTGGCCGCTTCGATGCTCAGCTCGTAGAGCTGTAGGAACTCCGCGGGGTCGGATGTACCGTCATAGTGAGGAGGCAGATCCGGCTTGAACTTGCCCGGCCAGGCGACGCTATGCAGCTCGGGGTGAAGGCCCGGCAGCCAGCCATGGTAGCCGGGACCCGCTTCGGAGGTGGAGCTTGGTCTTGACGAGGTCTGCGCTGCATCGCTGCAGGTGGTGCACGGTCTTGACGA
Source organism: Triticum aestivum (assembly GCF_018294505.1). Lineage (NCBI taxonomy): Eukaryota > Viridiplantae > Streptophyta > Magnoliopsida > Poales > Poaceae > Triticum > Triticum aestivum. Next base: position 201,854,135 of record NC_057806.1, read on the forward strand.
GGTGGCGCAGGAGCGCAGGTGCATCTTCTCGCGGCGGCAGAATTTCTTGGCAGCTTCTCTCTTCGCGTGCGGGTGCCGGGTGCAGCGGATCACGTCGCGGAGCGGCATGCCTTGGTGCCAAGGCGACGTCTCGGGGCTGAGGTGGTGGAGGCGCGCCATGAGCCCCATCGCCCGCAGCTGGTTGAGGGGGAGGCAGAGAGTGGGACGGCGCCGAAGAGCCCCCTGCGGCGCGGACGAGCTCGGCGACGCATTCGAGCCACTCCTCGTAGAGGTCGTCGATGGGGCGGTAGCGCAGGAGCTCATTCGCTGCGAGGAGCGCGACCCGTGCCTCCATGGGAGCGTGGTGCGCGTGAGACGAAGAACCGGCAGGGGTCAGCGATGGAGTGCTGGTGCGGTCATCCTGCCGCATTGAAGGATGCAGCGAGGACGCCTACTGCTCGTTCCCCGCTGGGCTGGTGGCAGCGTTGGCGGCGGGAGACGGAGAACGGAGATGTGGCCCGCCGACAGGAGCCATCTGAGCGATGCGGGCGGTGAGGGCAGCCCGACGCTCAGCTCGAGCACGGCGTGCGTCTGCCATGGAGACGACGAAGCGGCGGAGTGACGAACTGATGGAAGGGAGGCTACGGTGCACCCCTACCTGGCGCGCTAAATGTCGGATGTGGGGTTCCGGCCAACCCTTAAGGTTCGAACACTGGGGTGCGCGTGAAGTCTTTCCCTCCTACCAATCTACGCCCTAGCTCACTAAGATCTCGCGGACGAACTCGATGAACTCGCAACTCAGAAAGACACAAGGTTTATACTGGTTTGGGCCACCGTTGTGGTGTAATACCCTACTCCAGTGTGGTGGTGGTGGATTGCCTCTAAGGCCGATGATGAACAGTACAAGGGAAGAACAGCCTCTGGAGGTTGAGGTGTTCTTGTGAGTAGGCTCTCGATCGGGTTGGATCGAGATAAGGCGTGTCTCCTAGATCCGATCCCCTCTACTATGGATGCTAGCTCTACTTATATAGGCCCTGGTCCTCTTCCCAAATATCTAGCAGGAAGGGAGCCAACAATGGCGGGCTAATTTGAAGGGGGATAACTAGTACAAGCTATCCTGACAAAAGTGGTCTTTGCCTGCCAAAAGCTCTGGTGGTGACGCCGTCTTGGGCTCCACGATGACCTCCATCTTGCCGTCCTCCTGGTATTGGTCTCGTTGCACCAATATAGCAACCTTTTCCTGATGCCTCGGCTCTCTTCGCATGCGCTGGCCTCCTTAGCACCAAAGAGGAAACAAGGACGCTGCGCGCGTTTGTGCCCGCCTAGCGCCTGCCTGGTATCATGCGTCATGGCTCACGCCATGAGGGCCTCGTGAGGTTTGTCCCACCTTGATATCTCCGCTCCTCGTGAGCCTGCCCGGCTAGGCTACTCCAGAGGAGGTCTTGCGTCATCCGCCACGCGAGGCTTGGACCCTCGCGAGGGTCTTGGATGCTTTATTGGTGACGATGGGCCGTACAGCCTGCTGGCTTCGCCACGCCGTGAGCCGTAGGCAGGCAAGTCTGGGGACCCCCGTTCCCAGGATGCCAACAGTGGCAGCCGCCCAGGTCGTGGCACCTCCGTTGACGAGGTGAGGCGCGCCGTGGTTGCGTGGCCTTCCTGGACATGCTTCCATTCGGCGGAGGTTATGCCCGAGTTCATCGTGTGGTTGGAGAACCCGGCTGGCACCTGGCTTTAGCTCCCGTGGTTCTTAGTCGGCGAACTACCGTTCGTAGATCCAGGCGGTCTCTGGGTGCAGGAGGACAGTTGCTACAGCAGGGCTTCGTGGGTCGCGGTGGAGATCTCTGTCGTGGGCAATGCAGTCCTGGCCCATGGCTGGCAGACGTTCGCCCGCGCGCGTGGGCTGGGCAGGCGGTGTGCCCTCCACTTCAAGTTCGACGGTGATGCGACCCTCTTTTGTGAGGGCGTTCGGCGAAGATGGTCACCGTGTTGGGTGCTGCCCTGACGACAATGACGGCGACGAGGTGCTCGGCCTTGGCAATGGCTGTGACGAGGAGAGAGGCGGGCCCGGCCATGTCTCGTCCAGCTACGGCGACTCTTCTTTCGGTGGCAGCTCCATCAGCAGCGGCTACGAGCAGCCACCACGCCTCCGCGCCCACTTCAAAGGTGGCAGCGAGTCGGCTCCTCGCCGCGCTTCGGTGAAGCGCGAGGAGGGGTCCGGCTGAGCTCAGGAGAGCGCCGCGAGCGCGTCCTTGTGGCCTGCCGCAGGATCACGTCCCGCTTTTGTTTCATTCTTCCGTTCCTTCCTACATTAGAGAAAGATAAGTATGGGCCCCATGGGGGCATGGAATAAACTATGATTTCCGGGTTGTTATGTTGTGCTTATCATTCTTGTGCTGTGTTGCGACATCATGATTTATGCATGCGCGTAGAATGACTTAGCTTGATGCGCCTGAAGTAGATCCCTCTTCGCGAGACGCGCGTTTCTCCATACCTGACGAGGAGGAACTATGAAAATTTACTAGGAGATCCGTACCTGGTCCACGTCGTTGTAGCCTGCTGGCTAGCGTGCGTCACCTGCGTATGGCCAGGACCCAGTGCCTCGTGTTATGGTACCCGAGGGGCACGAATCGAGGGGGGTGCGCCAGCTTGCGTCTTGAACGAGGGTGCCTCACGAAAAACAGACAAAACACTCACGAGGGCCCGAGGGGCACCTGTCCAGCCCCCTCGCGAGGGACGCAAGAGAGGGTACAGGTCAAACAAACAACCGAAGGCAGAAACAGGGGCATAATTGAAGGAACAAGATCAGCAAGCAACACCGGGAAGCAAATTTCGATTAAAGAGGGGCAAGCCAACTACAGAAAGGAAATGAAAAGCCACGTCCGGCACCTAGTCTAGTCTTCTTGTCTTCTCACCAGCGCGGAGCTAAGTGCTGCCACTAGTCATGGGAGGGATCCCCCGAGGCCCGAGGGCGGCACTCCTGAGACTCCGGGGCATGTATAGCCCCACTCATTATTACGTGATAGTGTCACGAGCGGAGATTCTTCAGAGGCACTGGGCCTTGCTTCACAGGCACTGGGCCTTGCTTCATGGGTAGAACTTCCTGAGGTGCTCGATGTTCCAGGCGTTCTGGATGGGGACCCCATCCTACGTCTCCAGGTGCATGGTGCTCGGCTTGGAGACGTGGGCGACCAGAAACGGCCCCTCCCACATGGGCGAGAGCTTGTGCATCCCTTCCCTGGAGAGCACCTGCCTCAGGACAATGTCACCCACCTCAAGCATCCTGGAGCGGATGCTGTGGTAGTCGTACCGCCGCAGCGCCTGCTGGTACCTCACCGCTCAGAGTGAGGCTTCACGGCGGCATTTCTCCCCCAGCACGAGATCCATCCCATGCATGGCGTCCTGCCATGTTTCATCAAACGCCAGGATCCACGCGGAGCAATGCTTGACCTCGTGTGGGAGAACCGCTTCTGATGCGTAGACAAGGAAGAATGGGGTCTCACCTGTCGCCCTGGTGGCGGTGGTGTGGATGGACCACATCACGGACTGGAGGTCGTCGTGCCAGCCCCTGTCGCAGGCCTCGAGCTTCTTCTTGAAGGTCCTAGTCTTGAGACCCCTCAGGTCTTCCGCATTGGCGCATTCGGCTTGGTCGTTGCTCCTGGAATGTGCCACGGAGGCGTAGCAAATCTGCGTCCCAAGGTTAGCACACTATGTTTTGAAGATATTGCTAGTGAACTGTGAACCATTGTCAGTGATGATGCGATTAGGGACCCCAAATAGGCTCACAATGCCTGATGAACTTGACTGCTGACCCAGCTGGGATGGTCCGGACGGCTTCCACTTCCGCCCACTTGGTGAACATGTTGATGGCGATGTAGAGGTAGCAGTAACCTCTAGGCGCTCGAGGGAATGGACCCAGGATATCCAGCGCCCAGACCGCAAACGGCCATGAGAGCGGGATAGTCTGGAGGCCCTGAGCCGGCTGGCGGATCTGCTTGGCGTGGAATTGGCAAGCCTCGTAGGACTTCACCAGCTCAGCTGCGTCATTGAGTGCTGTGGGCCAGTAGAACCTGCTGCGGAAAGCCTTGCCGACCAGGGTGCGCGACGACGAGTGGTGCCCACTGTCTCCGCCATGTATGTCAGCCAGTAGCTCGTTCCCCTGTTCCCTGGAAATGCACCACAGAGAAACATAATTTGGCCGCTTCCTGCATAGTTCACCGTCCTGAATGCAGTATGCCGTAGCCTGCCGGGCCACGCGCTTCGTGTCTTCCTCCTTCTCCGGCAACGTGCCTTGCATCAGGTATGCCTTGAACTCCTCGATCCAGAACCCCTCCTGAGGCTCGAGTGCTAAGAGGAGGCGCACTCCTGAGGTCGGGCCGCAGGCGGGGGCTCCCGAGACTGGCGGCTGAGGGAGCTCCTCGTGAGGTGGCGCTGGCTCCGCAGGCTGATTTGCTGCTGAAGGCTTGTAGAGCCGTTCCACAAAGACGCTAGGTGAGGGAGTCCAGAACTAAGGGGTCCTCGGTCGTCCGGCCTATTCTCCATGGGCCAGACTGATGGGTTGTGAAGACATGAAGGCCGAAGACTATACCTGAGTCCGGATTGGACTCTCCTTGGCGTGGAAGGCAAGCTTGGCGACCGACTATGAAGATTCCTTCTATTGTAACCGACTCTATGTAAACCCTAGATCCCCTCGGTGTCTATATAAACCAGAGGGGATAGTCCGGAAAGGATACATTCATTACCATAGTCATATAGGCTAGGCTTTTAGGGTTTAGCCATCACAATCTCGCGGTAGATCAACTCTTGTAACACCCATATTTATCAATAGCAATCAAGCATGACGTAGGGTATTACCTCCATAGAGAGGGCCCGAACCTGGGTAAACATTATGTCCCTTGTCTCATGTTACCATTGATCCTAGACGCACAGTTCAGGACCCCCCTACCCGAGATCCGCCGGTTTTGACACCGACATTCGTGCTTTCATTGAGAGTTCCACTATGCCATCGACAAAAGGCTCGATGGCTCGCCTTGTCCTTAAATACAACATCACCCCTGGAGGAGCTCTAGCCCCGGGCCAAACCCTCCGGTTGGGTGGCTTTACTATGATCACCCGTTCGGCCGTGGAGCCGACGATGACCTCTCGGGCCATTGAAAACCACCTTTGCATCAACTCCGAGCACTCCAAGCAGATGGATGCGGCAGAGCTTTCATCTTTAAACTAACTCCTAGATCACATCGCTGCTTTGGGAATAGCCATAGACTACGACCGGGTCGGGCTTAAAACCGATCAAGGAGAAATCGAGACCCTATCGGTCACCCACCACATTGCGGTAGTCGTGGAGCAGGACGACGAGTTTTCTCCTATACCGTAGATGGACTATGTACGGATCACCGACCAGGAAAAGTCGGATATCCGCCCGCGAAAGGATGTGACTAGCCTTCCGAGCATAGCATCAGACGACGGTCCTAAACAATCAGAAGGTATTCCGGAACCCGGACTGTTAAGCCCGGAAGATCATCAGACTCCAGATAATTGGTCGGGTCAGGGTTCGGATTTAATTCCACCCACCCACCCGGATTTAGACACTCTCTTGAGCGTAAAACAGCAGTCTCAGGAAACAGTCCACCACTTCTGGGCCATATTCCTCCTTGTCAAGGACAAGGTAAAAGATTGACATGACAAAGACGTAATATCAGCGTTCTGCAACAATTGTGTGGATGAAGGAATCCTCAATGCCATCAATCACCGCCGCATACTGAAATTCACTGACTTAGCAACCATCATACAAAAATGCAGTGCGATGGAGAGCACCAGGAAAACTCAGGCAGCTCACTGGGAATGACCAGTCCCAACTCAACTCCCCCTACAGGCGAAAAGGGCGCACCTCGCGGCATGCCCAGTCCAGCAGTCAAGAAACACAAAACCGCTATGCGGCACGGTACCGTTCTGACCGGGTGGCTCGATGGCCCATGCAAAATACATACAACACCGGATACGGTGGCAACCCACAGCCTTAGAGCATGTTGGATACTACGACAGGTAGCCAAAAGCGGCGAGGATATCCTTATCAAGGACGACTCAGAACGACATCCCCCAGTGGACGATAACTCAAGAGTATTGACGGTCTTGATACATTCGCATCAAATAACAAGCGCAAAAGGGCGCTCCGCGAGCTCGTCGAAGTCTACCAAATTGCTACAAAAAAAACCTGGAACGACACATCTATAACATTAAACGCCAGCGAGGAACCAAAGTACAGAATAGTGCTAGCGCCAGCTGCGTTAGGCCTCAGTCCCATCGTGGATGGGTTTCGACTTACCAAGGTCCTCATGGACGGCGGCAGCAGACTAAACCTCATTTATGAGGACACACTCCATAAAATGGAAATAGACAGGAGCCGCATAATGCAAAGCAACACATAATTCCTAGTAGGGAGGCGCCGTGCGCGGGCAAAATCACACTTGACGTAGTATTTGACACGCCGGAGAACTACCGGTCCGAAGAAATAACTTTCCAAGTGGCCCCCTTCAGGAGGGGACCCCAGACGGCGCCCGTCGGCAGACGCCCTCGTCGTTCCCCGTCGCCTGCCGCCAATGCCGCCACCGGCCCGGCGGGGAACGAGCAGCAAGCCTCGTCCCAGCATCCTTCGGTGCGGCGGGAGGGCCGCACCGCCACACCGTTGCTGACTCCAGCCGCTTCGTTGTCCCACGCCCGTCGTGCTCCCACGGACGCGCACGCGCGCTGCTCCTGGCAAGAGAGCTCTTGCACTACCGCCCCGTCGATGACCTCTACGAGGACTGGCTCGCCCGCATCACCGATCTCGTCAGTGCTGCAGGGGGCTCCCCCTTGCCATCCCTCTCGCTACCTCACCCACCATTCCATGCAGGAGGCGGGGATCAGGAGGTGCCTCAACCACCTCCTCCCCAAGAAGGCGCCCTGGCTCCAAGGGGCGCAGCCCCAGGGCGAGACCCTCCGTGTCCGGCGCCTGCGCAGCAAGAAAGGAGCTGCCAAGAGATCCCTCGTCCCCAAGAAGGTGCTTGTGCGCTCCCAGCGCCGGCGCGCCAAGATTGCGTCCCTGCACCTCCACGCCAAGACCCTGCGCTGCTCCAAGCGGCGGCATGCGGTAATCCCCAGGAGCAAGCCCAGTACCAGCAAAAGGCACCGGTGGCCACAGCAGGCTGCCGCGCCCTCACCCCCGAGCTACGCGGCGTCGCATGGCCAGGCAAGTTCAAGCCTGACCTGCCCCATCTCTACGATGGCATGGCGGACCCCGCGAAGTTCTTGCAGCTCTACGAGTTATGCATCAAAGCCGCCAACGAAGACGAAAGGGTCATGGCGAACTGGTTCCCCTTGGCTCTCAAGGACGGGGCCCGCACCTGGCTCCTGAACCTGGCTCCTGGCACAATCTCCTCCTAGGACGAGATGCGCACTCGCTTCATCGCCAACTTCCAGGGCACTCGCCACCGGCGCCCGGTCGTGAGCAATCTGCGCCGCATCAAGAAGCAGCAAGGGGAAACCCTGCAGAAATACATCCAGCGCTTCAACAACGCTCGCCTCCAGATCCCCAAGGTAACTGAAGAAGCCATCATCTCGGCCTTCTCTGATGGCATACGCGACATCAAGAAGAAGGAAAGGAGCAGCAGGAAGGGATGGATTGAAGGGGCTCACGCAGCCCTGTACTTATAGCCGGAGGAGGCCAACCGCCAAGCACCACAATCGCAGGTAATCATGACCGGTTTCTCTGCATGCAGGCACTTGTCAAGACATGCGGTCGCCGAGGAGTCGTGGGGAAGCGCAGACGCACACGTCCAATCAATTGCCATGCGGCGCCCAAGGCCGCAGGCTGTTGGGGCCCGCGGCGCTTCGCGCTCGCCCTTTCGCTTCCCTGCTAAGCCAAGCCTAGGAGCGCCTTGGGCCCGAGGGCTACTGTCGGCGTTCTGGGAACGGGGGTCCCCAGACTTGCCTACCTACGGCCTACGGCGTGGCTCAAGTGGGGGCCCAGCGCGGCCCATCTTCACTAGCTCAAGCTCAAGACCCTCGCGAGGGGCCAAGCCTCGCAGGGCAGATGACCGGAAGCTCCCTCAGAGGCAGCCTCATCAGGCAGGCTCGCGAGGAGGCGGAGAGATCAAGGCAGGGGCACCTCGCAAGGAGCCCGTGACGCAAGCCATGACAATCGAGACCAGGCAGGCGCCAGGTGGGCGTCGGCCTGTGAAGTGTCCTTGTTTCCCCTTTGGTGCGAAGGGGACAAGCACAGGCCAAGGCATCGGGCAAAGGTTACAATTCCGGTGCAATGATACCAAGACCAACAGAGCGGCAGGATGGAGGTCATCGTGGAGCCCAAGACGGCATCATCACCAGTGCTTTTGGCAGCCGAAGACCACCTTTGGTCAGGATAAGTTGTACTAGATATTCCCCTTCAAAATGGCCAATTGTTGGTGCCCTTCCCGATCATTATTTGGGGAGAGGCCTAGGGCCTCTATAAATAGAGGTAGCCACCACAAAGTAGGGGGGATGACGTTGTGGTGTAATACCCTACTCCAGTGTGTGGCGTGGTGGATTGCCTCAGGGGCTGATGATGAACAATAGAAGGGAAGAACAACCTCGCGAGAGGTGTTCTTGAGCTGGTGCGATGAACTTCTTGGGTGAGTTCAGTCGCCTCTCTCTCTCTCTCTCTACTAGGGCTCTATCAGATCCCTAGATGTCCCTCTACTCTGTGGTGGCTAGCTCTATTTATAGAGGCCCTGGGACTCTCCCCAAATAATGAGCGGGAAGGGCGCCAACAAATGGCTGTTTGAAGGGGAACATCTGGTACAAGTTATCCTGACCAAAGGTGGTCTTCGGCGGCCAAAAGCACTGGTGATGACGGAGTCTTGGGCTCTACGGTGACCTCCATCCTGCTGCTCTGTTGGTCTTGGTCTCGTTGCACCGGAATGGTAACCTTTGCCCGATGTCTTGGCCTGTGCTTGCCCCCTTTGCACCAAAGGGAAAACAAGGACACTGCGCAGGCAGGCACCCGCCTGGCGTCCACCTTGTCTCGATCGTCATGGCTTGCATCATGGGCTCCTCGCAAGGTACCCCTGCCTTGATCTCTCTGCCTCCTCGCGAGCCTGCCCGATGAGGCTGCCTCTGAGGAAGCTTTCTGTCATCCGCCCCGCAAGGCTTGGCCCCTCGCGAGGGTCTTGAGCTTGAGCTGATGAAGATGGGCCGCGCTGGGCCCCCACTTGAGCCACGCCGCAGGCAGGCAAGTCTGGGGACCGCCATTCCTAGAATGCCGACAGTAGCCCCTGGGCCCAAGGCGCGCCCGGGCTTGGCCTGACAGGGAAGCGAAGGGGCAAGCGTGAAGCGCCGCGGGCCCCAACAGCCTGCGGCCTTGGGCGCCGCGTGGCGATTGATTGGACGTGGACGTCTGCGCTTCCCCATGACGCCTCGGTGGCCGCATGATTTGACAAGTCCCTGCATGCAGAGAGACCGGTTATGATTACCTGTGATCGTGGTGCTCGGCGGTTGGCCTCCTCCGTCTATAAGTACGGGGCTGCGTGAGCCCCTTCAGCCCATCCCTTCTTGCTGGTCCTTTTCTTTTTCTTGGCTACTCGCCGTTCCCATGGCTCCAAAGAGATTCTCGGCCGCGGAGAAAGGAAAGGCCCGCCAGGAAGGGCCTGACTCCCCCCGACCAAGCGCGGCCGAGGCCGCCCTCACAAGTATTCCACGGTCCCCGTAGTGGCTTCCCGCGGCCATGGAGGCAATTCCCTGCATGGTGGTGAGCGTCCGGCTGCCGATGGGGGGCACGCCGTGCCTGTGCGCCACCTAGGCCACGCTTTCGCTCTGCGGAAGTGCTGCAGGAGTTCGCCGTGTGGTCGGCGGACCCAACCAGCTCCCGGCTCCAGCTCCCCCATTTCTTCATAGGTGAACTGCCGGCCAACACTCGGTGCGGCCTCTGGCTCCAGGCAGACGACTGCTGCAGCAGGGCCTCCTGGGCTTCGCTGGAGGTCTCCGTTTCTGGGAATAGGCCCCTGACCCGCAGCTGGCAAACGTTTGCCCGCGCGCGCGGCCTGGGCCGGCGGTGCACCTTGTACTTCAAGTTTGATGGCAGCACCACCCTCTACGTGAGGGTGTTCGGGGAAGACGGTCGCCGTGCTGGGTGCTGCCCCGAAGACGACGACCGCGGCCGCTTGCCCAGCCCCGGCACTGACCAGGATTTAGACGGCGATAGGCATAACGGCGGTGGTGCTCAGGGTTCGCTCAACTTCGGCGACTCCCTCCCAGGCAGCAGCTCCTCCAGCGGTGGCCACGACCAGCCCCCGCGCCGCCGTGCCCGCCTGGGTGAAGGTAGCGGGTCAGCCCGCCGTCGCGCCCCGGTGAAGCGAGAGGAGGGATCCGCCTGAGCCCCGGGAGCAGCTCGAACCCTCGCTGTGGGTTGGTGCAGGACGAATCGCACCCATTTTGTTTTCCTTCTTTTCCTGCGCAGAAATAGAAGGTAGTATAGGGCCCCGCGGGGGCATGTTAGAACTGCTGTTGTTAACCATCGAGTTGCTTCCGCTATTTCGGTGTTGTGTTTCCACGACGTGCACCCGTGTGCGAGAATTATTTTAGCTCAGTGGGGCTTGACGCGGTCCTCGCCTCCCGAGGCCATGGCCCTGCCGTGCGCTTCATGCCCTGCAAGGATTAGTAGGAGGGGTAACTTTCGGTCTCGGTTGTGGGAGCGATCGGCCCAGGTCCTGCACTCGTGTCGCGATGCCCGTGGGGCACGGATAGGGAGGGGTGCTCCCGCAGAGGACTCGGATAGGAAAGCTCCAAACGATCGGGGCAGAAAACACTCGCGTGGGCGCCCGCGAACCTCCCTCGCGAGACTTGTGCGAGAGAAAACGAGGCAAGCGAGTGAAAAAGATAAAGAGTCACAAGCCCAGAACGTCAACAGCTTCAATAAAACTTCAAGCAGGAATAAACAAGCCAACTGCAGAAAGCAAATGGAAAAGCCGCGTCCGGCACCTATTCTAGTCTTCAACATCTTCTCACCAGCGCAGAGCTAAGTGCTACCATTGGGCGTGGGCGGGAGCCCCCGAAGCCCGAGGGCGGAACTCCAGAGACTCCGGGGCGTGTACAGCCCCACTCATTATTACGTGAGAGTGTCACGGGCGGCGAGCTTCACGGGCATTGGCCTTCTTCACAGGCACCGGGCCTTTCCCGAAATGCGGCAGCTTCACAGGCATTGACCTTCTTCACAGGCACCGGGCCTTTCTCAAAACACGGCAGCTTCACAGGCATTTGCCTTCTTCACAGGCACCGGGTCTTTCCCAAAACACGACAGCTTCACAGGCATTTGCCTTCTTCACAGGCATCGGGCCTTTCCCAAAAGACGGCAGCTTCACAGGCATTTGCCTTCTTCACAGGCACCAGACCTTTCCCAAAACACGGTAGCTTCACAGGCATTTGCCTTCTTCACAGGCACCGGGCCTTTCCTAGGTGCTAGGCCTCGCTCAGGGATAGAATCTCCGGAGATGTTGAATGTTCCACGCATTCTGGATGGGTACCCCCTCCGTGGTCTCCAAGCGCGCGGAGCCAGGCCTGGAGACATGAACAACCTTGAATGGGCCCTCCCACATGGGAGAGAGCTTGTGCAGCCCCTCCCTGGAGAGAACCCGTCTGAGTACGAGATCCCCTACCTCAAGAGTTCTGGGGCGGATGTTGCGACAGCGGTATCGTCGCAGCGCCTGTTGATACCTTGCCGCTCGCAGCGCGGCTTCTTGGCGGTGTTCCTTCCCCAGCACGAGATCCATCCCCGCGTGCCGTCCTGCTGTGTCTCGTCGAATGCCAGGACCCGTGCGGAGCTACGCCTGACCTCGTGAGGGAGAACAGCCTCTGCTCTGTAGACGAGGAAGAACGGGGTCTCGCCAGTCGGCTTGGTCGCAGTTGTGCGGATTGACCACAACACGGACTGGAGCTCGTCGTACCAACCCCTGCCACAGGCTTCCAGCTTCTTCTTAAAGGTCCTGGCTTTGAGGCCCCTCAGGACCTCCGCGTTGGCTCGCTCGGCCTGGCCGTTGCTCCGGGGGTGTGCTAACAAAGCGTAGCATATCTGTGTTCCAAGGTTAGCACAATACGTTTTGAAGAGATTACTGGTGAATTGTGAACCGTTGTCGGTGATGATGCGGTTGGGCACCCCAAATCGGCTCACGAGGCCCTTGATGAACTTGACCGCGGAGCCTGCCGGGATTGTGCGGACGGCTTCCACCTCAGCCCACTTGGTGAACTTGTCCACATCGACGTAGAGGTAGCGATAGCCCCCTGGCGCCCGAGGAAACGGGCCCAGAATGTCCAGCCCCAAACTGCGAACGGCCATGAGAGGGGTATAGTCTGTAGACCCCCCACAGGCTGATGGATCTGCTTAGCGTGAAATTGGCAGGCCTCGCAATCCTTCACCAGCTCAATGACGTCGATGGGCGCCGTGGGCCAGTAGAATCCACTACGGAACGCCTTGCCGATGAGGGTTCGTGACGACGAGTGGTGCCCGCAGTCTCCTCCGTGTATGTCCGCTAGTAGCTCCTTCCCTTGCTCTTGGGAGATGCACCATAGGGACACATCATTTGGTCACTTCCTGTAGACCTCTCCATCCTTGATGTAATAAGTTGTGGCCTGCCGCGCCACACGCTCCGCTTCCTCCTCGTTCTCCGGCAGAGTCCCTTGCATCAGGTAGTTCTTGAGCTCCGGGATCTAACACCCTTCCTGAGGCTCTAACGCCAGGAGCAGGCGTTCCCCTGAGGCCGGGCCATAGACCGGGGCTCCTGAGGCAGGCGGCTGAGGGAGCTCCTCCCTTGGTTGCGCCGTGCTCGACAGTGACGGCACCGCCGAGGGTTTGAAGAGCCACTCCTCGAAGACGCCAGGCTCCTGAGGCAGCCGCCGAGATGCCCTCTTGGCAATGTCATCAGCTTCCTGATTTGTGCCACGGGGCACGTGTTGCAACTCCAGCCCCCAGAACTGTTTCTCCATCTTGCGAACCTCAGCGAGGTAGGCTTCTATGTGCTCATCCTTTGGCTCGTATATCTTGTTGGAGAAGTTGACGAGGAGCTGTGGATCGCCCTTGATGATGAGGCGCTTTACCCCTAAGGCATTCGTACTCCGCTATGTTTTTGGAGACCTTTTCTCCGTGCTGGAAGCAGAGTTGTACGGCGTAGTAGAGTTTGTCCTGGGTAGGGGATACGAGCACTGCGCCAGCTCCCGCACCATGTCGGGAGAACGCCCCATCGAAGTACATGACCCAGCCATCCGGCGCTTCACTTCCCGAGGAAAGTGATCGGTCTTCGCGTGCCTCGAGACCCGGCGCTTCTGCCCATTCTGCCACGAAATCCGCAAGTGCGGCTCCCTTGATGACTCTGGTCATACTGAATTCTAGCTGAAATGCCTGTAGTTCAATGTTCCATTCAGCGACCCTCCCAGCTAAGTTGGGGCTCCTGAGTACTCTTTCCAAGGGGTATGCTGAGACGACTTTGACGGGATGGCCTTCGAAGTAGTGGCACAGCATGCGTTAGGCCACTACTAGCGCGAGGAGGAGTTTTTGAGGCATGGGGTACCGTGCCCTTGCGTCCCGTAGCACCGTGCTGACGAAGTACACGGGATGCTCGACGAGGTTGATGGTGCTGGCGCAGCTTGCGTCCTCCAGAGGTCGAGGCATCTCTTGGGACGACGGAGCCCCCAGTGCTTGGTCGTCTGAAGAGGCCTCTCCTGCTCTGGGTGCGTTGTCCTGCTGTGGCTGTTCCTTTCCAGCTGCGGTTGCGGCCTTCGCGAGGCCCTCCCAGCTCTGCTTTGCTTCAGTTCGGACGGTCGATGCGGCCTTGGCACAGCGCTCCTCCCTAACCGCCACCAGGGCTGCGCTAGCGGAGTAGGGGGTGGCCGCAAGGTAGAGCACCAGTGGCTCTCAAGGACGCGGAGCTACCATCACTGGTGGGCTGGTAAGGTACCTCTTGAGGTCTTGGAATGCCTTGTCGGCCTCTTCAGTCCATTCAAAAGGTCCCTTTTTGTTCATTAGCTTGAAGAAGGGCAGCGCTCGTTCCACCAGCTTGGAGATGAAGCGCCCCAGCGCAGTTACACGCCCGGTGAGCTTCTGCATTTCTTTGAGGGTCCTTGGTGGGCTCATGTCTTCGACTGCCTTGACCTTCTCTAGGTTGGCCTCGATGCCCCTGTGGGACATGAGGAAACCCAGGAGCTTGCCTGAGGGGACTCCAAACACGCACATCTCCGAGTTGAGCTGTAGGTCCACTTCGTTGAGGCTCGCAAAGGTTTCTTCCAGGTCCTGTATCAGGGTTCTTGCCTCACGAGACTTCACCACAATGTCATCGACGTAAGCTTCATCGTTCCTCCCGAGCTGCCGGCCTAAGGCGATGTGCATCAGCCATTGAAAGGTCGCGCCTATGTTGCGCAACCCAAATGGCATGGATGTATAGCAGTACACTCCACACGGGGTCAGGAAAGCCGTGTTCTCCACGTCTTCTACCGCCACCGTGATCTGGTGATAGCCCGAGAAGGCGTCTAGGAAGCACAATAGGTCACAGTCTGCGGTGGAGTCGACTATCTGATTAATGCGGGGGAGTGGAAATGGATCCTGCGGGCAGGCCTTGTTGAGGTTGGTGAAGTCGACACACATGGGCTCCTTTCCTCCCTTTTTTGGCACAAGGACTGGATTAGCCAGCCAATTAGGGTAGTCAACCTCGCGGATAACTCCTGCCGCCTCTAGCTTCCGGGTCTCATGAACAATGAAAGCATGTTTCTCAGTGGACTGCCGCCTCGCCTTCTGCTTCACGGGGCGCACATTGGGGCACACGTTGAGGTGATGCTCAATCACTTTCCTTGGGACCCCTGCTAACTGATCAGGTTCCCACACGAACACCTTCTTGTTCGCACGCAGGAACCTCACTAGGGCCTCCTCCTGCTCGGGCTCGAGGTTGGTCCCTATGGTGAAGGTGGCGCCAGTGGGCCCGTCCTCGTCGACTGGTACCTGCTTGGTTTCCGCCCTGTCTTGGGTGAATAGCTGCTTCTTTTTAGCCGGTGCAGCCCCCTTGGGCTCAAGGGCGTTGGTGCTAGTGGGTTGTGCCACCGCGGCCGCCCTGAAAACAAGCTGGAGCACCTGCAGCGCATCCCTTGTGTCTCCTGACACGGTGAGGACGCCGCTGCTCCCAGGCATCTTCATGAGGTTGTACGTCCGGTGAGTTGTGGCCATGAACCGAGCAAAGGCCGGATAGCCGAGGATGGCGTTGTAGGGGACGCCAATGGGGGCGATGTCGAAGTCGACCAGCTCCGTGCGGAAGTTGTCATAGGAGCCGAAGGTCACTGGGAGGCGGATCTGTCCCAAGGAGGCGGTGGAACCGGCCCCGACGCCCGAGAAAGGCCTGTTGGGTTGGAGCCACTCCAGCGGCACGTGGAGGAGGCTGAAGGCCTCCACCGAGAGCACATTGAGGCCGGCACCAATGTCGATGAGGGTCCTAGTGACGACCACTTGGCAGATGGTGGGGGTGCACAGCATCGGGAGCGCGCCTGAACCGATGGGGTTGAAGGGGTGATCCTCCGAGTCGATGGTTAGATCGGCCTCGGGCGCCACCCAGCCCGGGGGGTCTTCTTGGCGCTTGGAGGCGGTGCTGATCCGGCGGGTGAATGGCTTGACGTGATGGCTCGAGGGTGGTGCCTGGGAGCCACCCAGGAGAGCTGCGACGACGGGTGGCGCTGGTGCGGCAAAACGGGCGAGGAAGAGGTCGCGCAGCTCCTCCCAGGAGGTGACAGAAGCCGTCGGCAGGTGGAGGAGCCACGCGCGCGGGACGCCGGTGAGGGCCATGGGTAACCAGTTGGCCATCACCCGGTCGTTGCCCCCGGCTCTGAGGATGGCCTCCTCATATGCCAGCAGGAAAATCATCGGGTCTGTCGCGCCGTTGTAGCGCAGCGGCATCTCGGGCTTGAACTTGTGCTGCCACTTCTCCTATCGCAAGGTGGGGGCCAAGGCCCGGAGCCCCCTGGCCCCAGTGCCTGCATCCGTTGCTGGAGCGGGCGGCGCATTGTCCGCCATGACGGCAGGATGCGATGTTGGGGGAGAGCGGGTCGTCTGGAGGGAGAACTCCGGCGCACCCCCTACCTGGTGCGCCAAATGTCGGATTTCGGGTTCCGGCGGACCCTTGAGGTTCGAACACTGGGGTGCGCGTGGAGATCTCTCCCCTACCGATCTACGTCCAATCTCCTCGTGTGATCTAAGCTGGAAACAACGAACAACACAAGGGACACGAGGTTTATACTGGTTCGGGCCACCGTTGTGGTGTAATACCCTACTCCAGTGAGTGGCATGGTGGATTGCCTCAGGGGTTGATGATGAACAATACAAGGGAAGAACAGCCTCGCGAGAGGTGTTCTTGAGCTGGTGCGATGAACTGCTTGGGTGAGTTCAGTCTCCTCTCTCTCTCTCTCTCTGCTAGGGCTCTATCAGATCCCTAGATGTCCCTCTACTCTGTGGTGGGTAGCTCTATTTATAGAGGCCCTGGGCCTCTCCCCAAATAATGAGCGGGAAGGGCACCAACAATTGGCCGTTTTGAAGGGGAACATCTGGTACAAGTTATCCTGACCAAAGGTGGTCTTCGACTGCCAAAAGCACTGGTGATGACGCAGTCTTGGTCTCCATGGTGACCTCCGTCCTGCCGCTCTGTTGTTCTTGGTCTCGTTCCACCGAAATGGTAACCTTTGCCCGATGCCTTGGCCTATGATTGCTCCCTTTGCACCAAAGGGGAAACAAGGACACTGCGCAGGCAAGCGCCCGCCTGGCGCCCGCCTGGTCTCGATCGTCATGGCTTGCGTCACGGGATCCTCGCGAGGTACCCCTGCCTTGATCTCTTCGCCTCCTCGCGAGCCTACCTAATGAGGCTGCCTCCGAGGAAGCTTTACGTCGTCTGCCCCGCGAGGCTTGGCCCCTCGCGAGGGCCTTGAGCTTGAGCTAATGAAGATGGGCCGCGCTGGGCCCCCACTTGAGCCATGCCGCAGGCAGGCAAGTCTGGGGACCCCCGTTCCCAGAACGTCGACAAGGGCGGGATGCTTTTACACGCTTTCAAGCCATACCCCATTACGGGTATATGAAGCTCAAGATGCCCAGACCAAATGGTATAATCACTCTCGTTAGTGATCCGTACATACCACTCCTTGCCGAAAACAAAACCGAATCGTTGGCCCTGGAGGAGCTATCTGAAGGCCTCGCAGCCGACGAATTAGCTACACTACGCTCCACGGTGGATAGGGACGACGTAATCCTCGACAAACGCCCTAAATCCATATCATTTAAACCAGTAGAGGAAATAGTCAAATTCCAGGTTCACCCAATGGACCCCAAGAAGACAGCATCTATCGGAGCTCAACTAAACACAGCAGTTGACATGACACTATGAGAATTCCTGCGCAAAAACTGGGACATATTCGCTTGGCACCCTTCAGATATGCCAGGGATCACACGCAATCTGGCCGAACATAGCCTCAATATATTAAAGGGGTTCAAACCGGTCAAGCAATCACTGCGGTGCTTTTCCGAACCTAAGCAACAAGCAATGGGGGAAGAGCTGGCCAAAGTCATCAAGGCCGGATTCATTAGAAAAATCAAACACCCAGACTGGCTGGCAAACCTGGTGATGGTACCAAAGAAGGACAAATCCTGGCGCCTATGCGTCGATTTCAAAGACCTCAATAAGGCTTGCCCTAAGGATCCCTTCCCCC
The DNA here is from genome assembly GCF_018294505.1 of Triticum aestivum. Classification (NCBI taxonomy): domain Eukaryota; kingdom Viridiplantae; phylum Streptophyta; class Magnoliopsida; order Poales; family Poaceae; genus Triticum; species Triticum aestivum. The sequence continues at coordinate 201,871,838 of NC_057806.1, forward strand.
TCCCCTGCATTGATCAAATCATCGACGCCATTGCAGGACACGACTCATTGTGTTTCCTCGATGCATATTTTGGATACCATCAAATAAAAATGAAGGAGTCCGATCAAGCCGCAATAGCATTTATCACCCCGTACGGGCCATTCTGCTTCAACACCATGCCCTTTGGGCTCAAGAATGCAGGCGCCACGTACCAACACATGATTCAAACATGCCTGGAGAAATAGATTGGCAAAACAGCAGAAGCTTATGTCGATGACGTCGTCGTCAAAACCAGGCACGTCGAGACACTAATAGACGACTTGCGTCTTACATTCGACAACCTCCGGGCATATGACATTAAACTCAACCCGGAAAAGTGTGTCTTTGGTGTCCCCGCTAGAAAACTACTGGGCTTCATCGTCTCCAGTAGAGGAATCGAACCAAGCCCAGCCAAAATCCGAGCTCTGTCATAATTGGCTAGGCCAACCGATCTTAAGAAAGTTCAAAAGCTTGCGGGCTACGTAGCAGCTCTAAGGCGCTTTATCTCCAGATTGGGAGAAAAGACACTGCCACTCTATCGCCTTCTACGGTGAACCAACCACTTCGAGTGGACGGATGCGGCAACAGCTGGATTGGAGGAAATAAAAACCCTTCTTGCGAGCAATCCAATACTGGCCGCACCAAACGTCGGCGAACCGATGTTATTATACATATTGGCAAGACACCAGGTAGTGAGTGCCGTACTCGCTGTCGAACAAGAACAGGACGGACATAAATTCCCGCTTTAGAAGGTAGTATACTACGTATCCACTGTCCTTACACCATGCAAATCCCGGTACCCTCATTATGAAAACATAGCATATGCGGTCTTCATGGCATCCCGAAATCTCCGTCACTACTTCCAGGAGTGTTCGATCACGGTGGCCTCCGAAGTACCCCTCAATGACATCATAAACAACTGTGATGCTACAAGCCGGATTGCCAAATGGGCCATCGAACTCCTCCCATTCGATATGACATATAAACCACGTCGAGCCATCAAGTCCCAAGTACTGGCCGACTTCATCGCCGAATGGACAGAGGCCGAACTCCCTAAAGAGTACTCACATACTCCAATTGGGTCATGTACTTCGACGGCTCCAAAATGCTGGCAGGATTAGGAGCGGGGGTCGTCTTAACGTCCCCTGCAGGAGACACCATCCAGTATGTTCTCCAAATACTATACACAGACTCCAATAATACAGCCGAATACGAGGGCTTATTACATGGTCTCCGGATGGCTGTCTCCATGGGCATACAACGCCTATAGGTACGCGGGGACTCGAACCTCGCAGTATCTCAAATAAACGGTGATTTTGACGCTAAAGATCCAAAGATGGCAGCATATCATAACGCGGTCATCAAAATGTCGGACCGGTTTGAAGGACTTGAGTTCCATCATGTGGCCCGAGAAAGTAATCAAGCGGCAGACGTTCTTGCTCGTATCAGCACTAAGCGTGAACTATCCCACCTAATATTTTACTAGAGAGGCTCTTTAAGCCATCCGTGGTGTGGCAAGGGGAAAACGGCAATACAAGACTAGAATCAAACATAATCCAAGATCCTGGAAACTCCGACGTCGTCGGGGGCTCAGAGATCGAAATAACACCATTGGCGCATCTCATCATGGCAGTCATTGCTCCATGGACCTAACCCTTTCTGGCCTACCTCAACAGGAAAGAGCTCCCCGAGGACCAGAATGAGGCTCGCTGCATTGTACGGCGTTCAAAAGCCTACAAAGTTCATGATGGAGAGCTCTATAAGAAAAGCGCCACCGGAGTCCTACAACGATGTATATCCGAGGAAGAGGAGCGACAACTCTTGGCTGAAATCCATGCCGGACTTGGCCGTCACCATGCCGCAGCTCAGGCCCTTGTTAGCAAGGCCTTCTGTATAGGATTTTATTGGTCGACGGCCCGAGCAGATGCACATGACCTCGTCCAACATTGCATCGGATGCCAACTCTTTGCCAATCAAAGCCATATGCCCCCACCGCCTTACAAACAATCCCCATCACTTGGCCTTTTGCGGTCTGGGGACTCGATATAGTCGGACCCCTTAAAGGGGGTAGTCATAAGAAAAATATCTACTAGTTATGGTGGACAAATTCACTAAGTAGATAGAGGCTAAGCCGGTCAAAATGGCCGAATACGGCCCGGTGATAGACTTCATATCCGGCGTTGTGCACCGTTATGGTGTCCCACACAGCATCATCACTGAAAATGACCCCAATTTCACAGCCGACGAGGTAAAAACTTGGTGTACTAATCTGGGTATTAATCTAGATTACGCCTCCATCTACCACCCATAAACCAACGGTCAAGTCAAACGGGCCAACGGTCTCGTTATGAGCGGCATCAAGCCCAGACTAGTGCGTTCCTTGAAAGAGTCAGACAAGCACTGGGTTGAGGAGCTCGACTCCGTACTCTAGGGGCTGCAGACTACGCCCAACCACACTACCGGATACCCACCTTTCTTCATGGTGTATGGCGCAGAGGCCGTATTGCCCTGCGTTATTATTCACGACTCACCCTAAGTGCGTATGTACGAAGAGAGAGAGAGAGAGAGGCCGAGCTTGATCGGTAGGATGGCCTAGATGCCCTGGAGGAGCAACGCGATGTCACAAAAGGCCGTTCAGCATTTTACCAACAACAGGCTCGAAGATATCAAAGTAGATAAGTACGGGCCAAGACTTACAATGTTGGCGAACTTGTTCTACGTCTACCGGAGAAGAAAAAGACAAACTCAAGCCCAAATGGTAGGGTCCCTTCATAATTGACGAAGTCCTCACCGGAGGGGCGTATCGTCTTCGCGATGCATCAGACCATTGCCCCGAGCCGAACCACTGGAACACGGCCAGACTCCGAAGATTCTATGCCTAGTGCCAAACCTCGTGTTCGTCTCCTCCTCCCCTGTAGCTCCCATTATTTTCTCTCTCTCTTTGTCGATTATTTTATTCTTTCTTGCTTTAAAGCTTCGGTACGGCCAGACCGCACAACATCGACACATACATCTTTAAACATGTATGTTACTTGTACCTTGGGGCTTCTCGCATAGAAGTTCTTATCATTTCTTGATCATTAAGCTCCTCACATATGAGTTTTTCCATATGTACCTTTTCTTCGCCACTTTATGCATCGATATGACTTAAGTTTTGGCCAAGATGGGCTGCCTAGCTCCTGTGTTTATGCCCTACGTTCCCGTTAGTTCGGCTAGGGCATAAAGGGAGCACCTCTATGATTGTTATTGTCGGTTCATCCGGATGTGTACCTCAGACTGGGTGAAGCTGAAAGCTAGCATTCTTAAGGGAATATTCGGTTGGTGAATTAAAGATGTTTTCTAAACTCACTCCCTTGTGCACCCCCAGAATTTATACAAAACTGTGGTGCTCGCATCACAGTTCGGACATGTACATTAAATGCATGCACACCTAGGGAAAGGAACCCTTAACAGAACTATTCTCTCTGGAAGATGTTTCTTACAACCTTAATGTAATATAACATAGCTAGCCGGATACAACTTGTCTGTTCAAGAAACTATGACCCCTACGCTCAGTTTTCCAAGCATACCCCAGCCTATTCGGCCACGACGGTATTCGGAAACACTCCGCACCTTAGAGTCCGGAGGTTGAAGCGAAAAGGTCTGCCATGACAAATGATATACAATTCAGCTAGATGAGGAAAGTATACAACAGTCATTTGAACTCGAACACCTCTTCCTCTACACCATCCAATAGGCAGTCTACCTATTGAGAATATTTGGCGGCCACCTCTAATTGGCCATATACCATACTAATGGGAATTTCTTCCCCATCCGGCCCTGACACGAGCCATGTGATTAGGATCTAGCTTGGTATAGCGCGTCTTCACCATGGCCCAGGCCTCTCGCGCACGCTCTCGGCAGGCAGATATCTTCCACAGCCGGATACGCCGCCGCGCTCCCTTGAACAACTCTACCAGCTTTTCCATGCTTCCTGGAGGGGATTCAGATGGCCATAAATCCTTGGCTACACTCCGCATAGCCTATCGAGCTTTCTCATGCAACTGCAGCAGCTCCTGCAGAAGATCATTTGATGATCCGGACACTTCCTCTTCGGGGTGGTTCGTCAACACACCTGCAATTACAGCTATATTAGCTAACGCCACCTCCAAACTGTTATAAGACAAAAGCGGCCACATACTGAATATGCTGCCTCGGAGGTTCTTGTTCTCCTTCACAGAGTCGGCTAGTTGTGCTCGCACATCTTTCAGTTCTTCACGAAGGTTGATGTTCGAATCCTAGAGTTTCTTTTTCTCTTCAACAACATTTGTCAATAAACGCTCGCCCGCTGCTAGTAGCTTTTTGGCTCCGTGTTCTTCGCCTCGAGCGGTGTCAAGCTGCTCTCGAACTGGGTCTAATTGACCAAACACAAAGATTAGAACCAAGATTCACACTATCGGTGTAGCCTTATGAATTTTCGATGGAGGAAAACATTACCTGGCGATGCCTTCTATTTCTCTAGTTCGGCGTTAGCAGCCAGTAGCTGGCGCTGACACTTCTCTAGTTCCTGAGCCAGCTGGGTATTCTTCTCCATAAGCACCTGGTTGTACATCGATCCTCAAATCAGTTGTTTCAACTCCTTTCAGTCTCGGGGGCTACTGGCATATGGTTATCATAGTCAAACAAAGCGAATTTACCTGCACATCTTTCAAATATTTCTTTGTAGCCCTGCTAATCCCATCTCGAGCAGCCCGAATGTATGCGTCAGCTGCGTTGAAGGCGTTAAATGACCCTTCCAAAAAGCCAGGATCTTCTAAAATGGCCCAGTGATGCCGACGATTCATAGCACTCTCCACTTCCGAGTTGGTGACGGATACATCATCCGAGTCCTCGGCTGGCGGACAGTCCGGCGTCGCCCCTGCATCAGCCCCCGTCTTCACGACATAATTTGAATCCTGGCTATGGGAAGTATGACCGGTCGGACCACCGTATATAGTCCGGCGCGTCTTCCTCCCGGTGAATGGAAAACGGGAAGGTCACTGTTGGACGTGGCTGCTCAGGGGAAGGTTGGCGAATTCATTCCTCTTGGAAGGATTGTCCGACGCGGGAGCCGATCTCTTCGAAATCGCCGAACGTCTCCCCTGTGAAGCATGATACTGTGTGATGGGTGAGACGGAATAAGGGCACTCTTTTAGAGAGGGTGTTTCTTAATTACTTACATGAGAAGCAGGAAGAAGGCCAGGGTAGTCTGTGGTGATGGCCACTTCTATGCCGTCATAGCTTCTCTGGAAGAACACTCCCCCCCACGAGCACCACAAATATATCCGGATCCTCTTCAAACCCAGGATATAGTTCCCGGTTGTGGGTCCCCGGTTATGGGGCTGGACTATGAAGTCCTTAGGTGACCTTCCGCTAGTGCTTCCATAACAAACAGACTTGAAATTTATCAAAAGTAATCCGGAAGGGGAATGAGTAGAATCGAAGGATCGAAGCCTACCCAACTAGGGGGATTATACATAGAATATCCTTAATGAGAAGAGACTCCTCCTCTTCCCCTTTGTCAGTGTCAAAACCGATGGATCTCGGGTAGGGGGTCCCGAACTGTGCGTCTAAGGCAGATGGTAACAGGAGGCAGGGGACATGATGTTTTACCCAGGTTCGGGCCCTCTTTGATGGAGGTAAAACCCTGCGTCCTGCTTGATTTATTCTTGATGATATGGGTATTACAAGAGTTGATCTACCACGAGATCGGAGAGGCTAAACCCTAAAAGCTAGCCTATGGTATGATTGTATGTTGTCCTACAGACTAAAACCCTCCAGTTTATATAGACTCCGGAAAGGGCTAGGGTTACACAAGGTCGGTTACAAAGGAGGAGATATACATATCCTTATCGCCTAGCTTGCCTTCCACGCCAAGTAGAGTGCCATCCGGACACGAGATGAAGTCTTCAATCTTGTATCTTCATAGTCTAATAGTCCGGCCAAAGGATGTAGTCCAGCTGTCCGAAGACCCCCTAATCAAGGACTCCCTCAGTAGCCCCTGAACCAGGCTTCAATGATGATGAGTCCGGCACGCAGTATTGTCTTCGGCATTGCAAGGCGGGTTCCTCCTCCGAATATACCACGGAAAAATTTGAATACAAGGATAGTGTCCGACCCTACAAAATAAGTTCCACATTCCACCGTAAAGAGAATAATATTTCCACAAATCTTAATCTGCTGACACGCTTTGGCAACATGACATCAGCCATGGCTCGGTGATTATTCGAACCGTTATTCTTCAACCAGCTCCACACATAACTCGAGGCGGTTTCTTGACACGTCTTGTCAAAGCAGAGATTGTGTTCCCCTAATTACGTGATTCTCATCAATACGGTCGTGGGTAACCCAAGTGGGCCTTGGACTCCTAGATTTTAGGCAACCCAAACGGCCACCAGGAGGACGCTTGATATTCACCCTCTTTATAAAGGGACAAGGCTTTTAATTTTTTCCCTCCCGTGCTCAATCGAATCCTTCCCCCGCCTCGAGTTCTAACACCCAAAGCCTAGGTCAGGTGCTCCAGACCTTCAATCATGTCCGGATCTAGCCTTCAAGGCCGGTGGATGCCCTCCTCCGTTACGGAAGAGGATATCAACAAGTTGAGGGAGGCCAGATACCTGACCGCCGAGGTTTCGCATCGGCTGCCTGCCCGAGGACAGGTCGTCCCTACTCCCAAAGCCAACGAGAATGTTGTGTTCATCTCCCACTTCCTCTGAGGTCTAGGCCTCACTCTGGATCCCTTCGTTAGGTGTTTGATGTTCTATTACGGGCTAGATTTCCATGATCTAGCCCCGGACTCCTTTCTCCACATCTCAGCATTTATTGTCGCATGTGAGGCCTTCCTCCGCATTACCCCTCACTTCGGCCTGTGGCTCAAGACCTTTGATGTGAAGCCGAAGATGGTCGAGGGGCAGCATGTAGCATGCGGAGGCGCATTAATAAGGAAGATCTCTGGAGCTCCATGGCCAAAGGGTTCCTTTCCAGAGGTGTCCGGATTATGGCAACGGGAGTGGTTTTACATCATAGCTCCCAGAAGTGCCAAGTGGGTGGCTGCCCCTGCTTTCCGCTCGGGCCCTCCACCACAACTGATGTCATGGATTAGCAGAGGGCTGAGCTGGAGTCCAGCCAAGGTCGTGCCTATACTGCAGACCCGCATTCAAGATCTCTTCGAAGGAGGTTTCAGTCTGGTTATGGTGGTGCAAGTCATGCTAGTTTGCCTAGTCCAGCCTTGCAAACGCCGGCCCCTCCGCATGTGGGAGTTCAACCCAGAAGGACCGCGCACTATTCAGAATTTCCTCGGCCTGACGCACGAGGAGATGTATAAATCATTCTTCGGACCCAAAATAGAGTGTCCGGATACTACCGAGGACGTGGGCCTGAGCAGCAACCGCACTGCCGACCTAGTAAGTAAGCCTCTAGCCGAACACACCATCTTTCATTTATCATGACGTCATTCTAAGAAATCGCTCTTTGACCAGGAATGGCTAACAAAGGTGAAAATGATTCGGTGTTCGGCCCCCCTTCCTAAGGGTTTGGAGAATCCGGTACTGGAAAAGATGCTCAAGCTAGCACCTTGCTCGGAGCACTCAAATGAATATAAAGGGGGGAATAATGAGGGTGAAAGCGGGCCCCCATCGCTACCAATTCCAACCGAGGGAATGAGCGCCTCCGTGAAGGAGGATAACCAAGGGGAAGAATCTGACCTTCTCTCACTTCAGGTAAGGAAGAGGACTGCCTTTGAAGATCTGGAAACCAAGGCTTCCAAACAGGAGAAGAAGTCTCCACCAGAGGGTCCTGCCTCAGAGGGTGCTTTTGCCGCACAAAGTCCGCGTGGGGATCAGCCCTCTAACGAGCTGTAAGTGATCAAAAAATACTTAATAGTAAAGATATTCTACCTTACTTGTGACGAAAATGACCAAAGCGTTTATCTTGCAGTTCGGATCTTAGCCCTTCTCAACAGAGATCGTCTTCGGGGGATCTTCTTCCGGAGATGATGGAGAGCGAAATGCCTCCTGCGGACTCCTCCGCTCAAGAATAGGGCGACCTTGAAGTGTCGTCAAGGAGGGCCTCCCCGGGTCCGGTGAGGCCAGAAGATAATCCTATGGTCACTCGAAGTCCCCGGCATGCAGCTCTTGAAGAGGGCAAACAAAAGAGTCCGGCGCCGTCTAGTATGCGGTCAGATGCACTGAGGGATCTGCTAAAGCGAGCGACCATCTCGGAAGAACACCGTACATTGATGGGTACGGTGATGGAAAGGATTTCGTCCGCGGAAAGCAGGTTGCATGACGCCTTTATGATTCTACTAACGGGCTTTGAGGTACGTAAAATGATGTACATTTGTGATAGTACCGCACATTTTTAGGTGTGCCTTGTGTACATAGTAGCCCCTGAGACTCTGGTTGTCGCCAAGAACGGCGGCAAACAGAGGATCGTAGTCCCAGGTAATAACCATACCGCTTTTATGTGCAGGTGGTGGAAGCTCCGGTGGCTAGCCGGACTAATGAGTTTGCCGAACTAAAGCGGCAACTGGATGCGGCAGATGCCGACATTGAGCTTGTTAACAAGCGGCTTGATGAGGCATAGGGTAAGTGATGTTTTCTGGTGAATGTCACATAGTAAGAGCAGCGTAATACCAGTATCTTTAATATGTTGTGACTGCAGATGGAACTGCCACCGTGGAGACCCTTCGGGCGGAACTTGCCCGAGCCAAAGAACAAGCAAGGAGTAGTAATGCGGCTGCTTTGAAGGCGATCGAAGAGTTAAGAGCCGAGAAGGCCGCGCATTGCGAGAGCAAAGAGAAGATGGCCAAGATGGCTGTAAAGTTAAAAGACACTCCAACCATTGCCAGTTCCTTGAAGAAGAGAACCGAGCAAAGGCGACGGACCTTGAAAAGGCCACGATGGCAGCCAAAGACACCCGCTATGCCATGAGGGCAAAGAAGGAAGAGCTGCGTGAAGCTGGTGATATTGTGGCTGGGAAGCCCTTTTTGCTGCGGAGGAAGTTCGGAGATCCGCGGTATGCCCCTCTGGATCGGCTATAGAGTTCGGCAGACGCATATCTGGATTTGACGGTTGAGTGCTGTCGATGCGGACGAATACTTCCAAGATCAAACAGATCGTGAAGTGGACAAGCTATTCTGGTCACAGTTTAACGTTCCAGAGCGTCCACTTCCACTAATTGACCAGCTTGCCGAATGGGCCGAACTCAATAGATTGTCCGGACTCGCCATGAGGTCCGTCGTAGATCATCTGTGGCCGGAAAAGCCGAAGCCGAACAACTATTTCAGCTTAGTGCAGCAGTTCCTCGGAACGGTGCCGCGCATCAATGCGATGAAGAGGTCGGCGTGCATAGAAGGCTCGCGGATGGCCCTTGCCCGTGTCAAAGCATACTGGGCGGAGATGGATGCTACCACTATTGTGGCGCAGGGTTCGGCCATAGGCCGAGTGGCTGCCGAGCACTATTTTGAAGAAGTTCTTGAGGGTGCTCGTTTGATAGAGGCCCTGTGCTCGAAGAATATTATGTTTGAGTGACATGTATTCCCATTGTAAAAACAATGTTTTATTGAATTTATCAAGGCTATATTTATACTTGTGCCTGAAAGTATTGTGATGCCTCATGTGCGGCCGTTTATGTATACATGTATATAACCTGAAAGATTGCAGTTGTCGGCTTCAGCCCCCATGAATATAATGCGGGGGTGTTCGCAGAAGACGCGTATTCACACTTAATCCAACGTCTTGGCCCTAATTAGGAGGTGATAGCGCAGCGAACTAGGCAACCGGACTATAATGCTTTAACACTTTCACTTAGCCATAGGAGTTTGACAGTGGGGCTACTATATAGCCCCTGGTGGCTCCGCACTCACCCGCATTCGGGGTGCGTACATGCCTAGCCAGGAAACGGCCCTTCGTTAAGGCGGAGGAATTATAACATTCCGATAGGTCATCGAGTGGTTGACCAGTCTCACGCTATATCATGACAGTCAGTTTTCGGCTTTCTCTAATGAGGTGCTCTTCCGGATGAACCAGGGCACAATCGCAGTAGTTCTCCTAGTGTCGCCTTAGCCGATAGAGCGGAACGTAAGGCAGCAAAACACAGGAGCCAGGCAAACCCAACATTTAACCAAAGACATTATTCGGAGCTGATGCATATAAGGCCAAACTCGCGACGCCGAACACTCCCTAAGGTATTCGGTCTTTATGGTGTAAACCGGGCCTAAATAGTGCCCTTTGTAAGAAGCCCCTGGTGTCCAGGTACGTGCATTGTTCTAGCGTGGCCACATGCTAGGACGTCAGCATCCTTCTCAATTGTACTGAGAATCCGAGGGATGTGTATCAACAAGAGACAATAAAAAAGGTTGACGCCGGGTCTTAATCTAAAAAGAATCCTTTGAACGGGACCCTGCTACACGTCTGCGCCTGTTTCTCCGTTGTGCCGTATCATGGATGGTGTAGCGCGATGGTCATCTGTAAAAGAGAGGAACTTAGGTGAAAAGTTGTCGTGCAAAAAGGTAGGTTTAAAGAAACCATGTATAGTTCAAGATGAGTAAAAATTGCCACTTGTCTGCGTGTGTTGAGCCCCTTGTATTTGTAATAGGGGTGTGGTCATCAAACCTGTATGAATTACATATAGTTGTGCCGGACTCATCTAACCGTGTCCATGGTCTTGACGACCTCGAATGCTCTAGTTGGTGAGGCCGTTTTAGTGTGCGGCTGCCAAGGCCGCCGCGCTCTGTTCGGCGCGCAGGGATCGCTCAATATTTCCATTTACTGTAATGATGCCACGTGGACCGGGCATCTTAAGAGTGAGGGAAGCATAATGTGGTATTGCATTAAAGCGAGTGAAAGCTTTGCGTCCAAGTAGTGCTTGATAGCCACTTTGGAATGGCGCAATGTGGAAGGTTAAATTTTCGCTACGGAAGTTATCGGGGAAGCCGAATATAACCTCTAGTTGCAGGGAGCCCGTGCAATGAGCCCCTGGGCCTGGTGTTACTCCTTTAAAGGTAGTATTGCTGTGGAAAATTTTCGTTGGGTCTATCCCCATTTTGCGGACTGTGTCCTGATATATCAGGTTTAGTGCTATCACTGTCCATCAGGACTCGTGTGAAGTGGTATCCATCAATTATTGGATCTAATTCCAAGGCAGCCCATCCTACGCGTCGGATACTTGCCGAGTAATCCTGATGGTTGAAGGTGATCGGTTGAGACGGCCAGTGGCAGAACTCTGCGGTGATAGGCCCTTGGGCATATTTATCTGGCAGTGCCGCTTTGTTTCTCCCCTTTATCACTTGTAACACGTTTACTGTTTTGACTTCTGGTGGAAATTTCTTCTGTTCCCCAGTGCTTTGCTTGCGAGGCTCATCCTCTTCTTCGCTTGGTGTATCCTGCCCCTTGTGTTCAGTGTTGAGCTTGCCGGACTGCTTGAAGACCCAACATTCTCAGTGGGTATGATTTGCCGGACTGCACCTTTAGAGGACGGCTTTTGCTGACATGGCCGAGAGCTTCTGAATCCGGGATTTACCCCTGTGCTCTATGGGATGTCTTCTTTATTCCGGCACTTATTATTTTTGCTGCATCGTGATTTCCAGTTTCCATCTCTAACTTCGGATGTACTTGGGTCGCTGGTGCTGCATCGGGCTAGCCAGCTATCCTTGCCCGCGCAAAAGCGGGTCATGAGGCTTGCTAATGCTGCCATTGTTCTCGACTTTTCTTGGCCGAGGTGTCTGGCAAGCCATTCGTCTCGGACGCCGTGCTTAAAAGCTGCCAAGGCTTCGGCATCCGGACAGTCGACTATTTGGTTCTTTTTAGTAAGAAACCTATTCCAAAGCTTTCGGGCTGACTCTCCGGGCTGTTGAGTTATATGACTCAAATCGTCCGCATCCGGAGGTCGGACATAAGTCCCTTGAAAATTTGCCTGAAAAGCGTCTTCGAGCTCTTCCCAACTTCCAATGGAGCTTTCGGGGAGGCTTTTAAACTAGTGCCGAGTTGGCCCTTTGAGCTTGAGGGGTAAGTACTTGATGGCATGGAGATCATCTCCTCGAGCCATATGGATATGGAGGATATAGTCCTCAATCCAGACCCCAGGGTCTGTTGTTCCGTCGTATGCCTCTATGTTTACGGGTTTGAATCCCTCTGGAAATTCGTGGTCTAGCACTTCGTCGGTGAAACATAGGGGGTGTGCCGCACCCCTGTATCTGGGTGTACCGTGATGTTCGGATGTTTGTTGTGTTGCATCGTATGCTAGAGCACGCTTGCGAGGTCCATAGATGGATCTGGTTGTGCCGTCCTTTTGATGCGAGCCCTCGCGTGGACCGCGTATTGGCTTATGTGCGGCATTGTTTGCCGCTCTATATTGGCCGTTAGATCGACTATCCGGCCAGATGGCTGTTTTAATTTTTGGTTACGGGGGATCTAAGGCCTCCTCATCGAATTCAGGTAGCAACTTCCGCTTCGGGTAGCTCTTGGTGTGGCGATTATCGCCGTACTTCGCTGCTGTATTGAGTACTTTACTCCATCTGATTTTGAGTGTGTCTTGCGCAGCCTTGAGCCTTTGCTTCTGCTTTTTTAGACTCCTCGCGGTGGCAACAAGCCTTTGATGGGCATTCTATTGCTCCGGCTGTCTGTCCGGTGTGATGTCGTCCGGACTATTATCTTTGACAGATTCGGGTTGTTCGGTTTGATTGTCCGTGTTGCCGTGGTCCGACGATGGTTCACCCTGCTCTAACGCTGGGTCTATATGATCGTTGTTTCTGCCGAGGCGGGATTTGGAGCGGCGCTTATGCTGCCGCTTTGACTGCTTCTCGAGGAGACAACCCTTTGTTGCGTCCTTCCATTCCTCGTCGTCGTTTTCTTTTGGTGTGTCCACCATGTATACGTCATGTGATGAAGTGGGCATCCAATGCCCTGTGGGCAGTGGTTCTTGTTCATCTCCTGCATCATCATCTATACCGTTGATGTCTTTGGAGTTGAAGTCGACCATGTCAATTAAGTCATCGACAGTGGCTACTAAGTGGGTGGTGGGTGGGCGGCGAAGTTCTTCGTCATCCGCATCCCAATGCTGCCGGTCATAGTTCGGCCCGGATCCTCCTGACAAGGAGAGAGACCTTAGTGAGTTCAGTATATCGCCGAAGGGCGAGTGCTGAAAAATATCCGTGGAGGTAAACTCCATGATCGGCGCCCAACCGGATTCGATAGGAACGGGCGCAGGCGGTCCGGAGTCCGTGGCCGGAGAAGAATCCGGTAGTTTAGCAACACGGCTCTCGTGATGGGTAAGGTCGATATTCGGCTCGATCGCCGTTGGGGATTCGGCCTCTGTGGCGGGGTCTATCCACTCGTCCATGGGAGGCGCAACTGGCTCCGAATTAAGGGCCGGAGCGGCTGCCGGTGCGATTTCTTGAACACTGTCTAATGGCAGAGCTAAATCGTACTCAGCGTGACCGTGTGGGGCACAAGGCAGGGGCTCGAATCCGTCGAAGATCAAGTCTCCGCGGATAACGGCCTTGTAGTTTAAGCTTCCAAATCTGACCTGGCGGCCAGGGGCGTGACTTTTGATCTGCTCCCGATGGCCAAGCGAGTTGGCCCGCAGTGTGAAGCTGCCGAACACAAAGATTTGTCTGGGGAGAAAAGTCTCGCCCTGGACTGCATCGCTATCGATGATAGTGGGAGCCATCAAGCCTAATGGCAACAACACAGAGGAACTCTCAATGAAAGCACCAATGTCGGTGTCAAAACCGGCGGATCTCGGGTAGGGTGTCCCGAACTATGCGTCTAAGGCGGATGGTAACAGGAGGCAGGGGACACGATGTTTTACCCAGGTTCGGGCCCTCTTTGATGGAGGTAAAACCCTACGTCCTGCTTGATTTATTCTTGATGATATGGGTATTACAAGAGTTGATCTACCACGAGATCGGAGAGGCTAAACCCTAAAAGCTAGCCTATGGTATGATTGTATGTTGTCCTACGGACTAAAACCCTCCGGTTTATATAGACTCCGGAAAGGGCTAGGGTTACACAAGGTCGGTTACAAAGGAGGAGATATACATATCTGTATTGCCTAGCTTGCCTTCCACGCCAAGTAGAGTCCCATCCGGACACGAGACGAAGTCTTCAATCTTGTATCTTCATAGTCTAACAGTCCGGCCAAAGGATATAGTCCGGCTGTCCGGAGACCCCCTAATCCAGGACTCCCTCACCCTTTAAAAAGCTCGACCAATATTTTGGCCAGAGCGGCGGGGGTTTCCGGACCCTTCCGACCATAACGGGAAGTGTCATCCTCTCCATTATAGTGCCACATGGGCTGCCCTCTATATTGTAGCAGCTGAACCCCATGCAATATGGAGATCGCCCTTACCTCGATTATTGTAAGTCTGAACTGGGCGAGCATCCTTATCTTGCTCATGAGCTGGCAAACTTCTGCACTATCCTCCTCTTCCAGACTCCGAGGATGCCAACTACGGTGTTTCTTCAGCGGAATGCTTGCAAATTCAGGAAGACCCTTTCGAACTGGGTCGGGAAGCGCGACGTCCTCAATATAGAACCATTCGGAAGGCCATTCTTCGGATGCCTTCCTTGGTGTGCTGGACAGATATCCGGTATTAGCAATACGCCATACTTCGGCTCCTCCCACTTCAAATATGGACCCCTCGTGATTACGCGGGACAAGGCAGAACAACTTCCTCCATAGCTCGAAGTGAGCCTCGATACCCAGGAATAATTCACATAAAGCGACGTAACCCGCGATGTGCAGAACGGAGGCAGGGGTGAAGTTGTGCAACTGGAGGCCATAATATTCTAAAACCCCTCAGAGGAACGGATGAATGGGAAATCCAACGCCCCTCAGTAGGTAGGGGAAGAAACATAGTCGCTCTCCCCTGGATGGATTGGGGAAGTCCTCTGCCTGAATCTCACCGTTAAAGGAATCTAGCCCTGCTCGAACAGGAACTAGATCTACGGGGGGAAGAAAACCCTGCGTCTGCAGCTCCGTCAGTTGACTGTGGGACACTGAACACCTCTCCCACTAGCCTTTCTCTAGGCCGGAATGGGTGTAGATCTGAGGACGTTGGCCATGCTGGAATGGTTTCTCCCAAGCAGTTTCCAGGGATTTCCTCTATATGGTGCTGAATGGATCTAGGATCCGATCTCTTTAAAAGGCACTCCCCCTTGCATATGCAGGGTGTTATTTGCAAAACTACCCTGACCTTCCGACTTCGCTTGACGCATGGGAGGCGAAGTTATTTAACGTGCAGAAGCCGAGGGGAGTCACATGGAAAAGATGGCCGGATACATCGCTTGGAGATAATTAAAGGAGGAACCCGCCTTGCAATGCCGAAGACAATTTGTGTGCCGAACACATCGCTATTGAAGACTGGTTCAGGGGCTACTGAGGTAGGCCTGGACTAAGGGGTCCTTGGGCATCCGGCCTGTTCTCCATGGGCCGGACTGATGGGTTGTGAAGACATGAAGGCCGAAGACTATTCCTGAGTCCATATTGGACTCTCCTTGGCCTGGAAGGCAAGCTTGGCGACCGACTATGAAGATTACTTCTTTTGTAACCCACTCTACATAAACCCTAGATCCCCTCGGTGTCTATATAAACCGGATGGGATAGTCCGGAAAGGATACATTCATTACCATAGGCATATAGGCTAGGCTTTTAGGGTTTAGCCATCACGATCTCACGGTAGATCAACTCTTGTAACACCCATATTCATCAATATTAATCAAGCAGGATGTAGGGTATTACCTCCATAGAGAGGGCCCGAACCTGGGTAAACAGCATGTCACTTGTCTCCTGTTACCATCGATCCTAGACGCATAGTTCGGGACCCCCTACCCGAGATCCGCCGGTTTTGACAATGACACCAGGCTCTTGGGGCAGCCGCTTGGATGCTCTTCTGGCGATGTCATCGGCCTCTTGGTTGGTTCCATGTGGCACATTCTACAGCTCTAGGCCCAGGATCTGCTCCTCCATTTTGCGTACCTCTGCGAGATATGCTTCCATGTGCTCGTCCTTTGGCTCGTACACCTTGTTGGAGAAGTTGACGAGGAGCTGCGAGTCTTCCTTGACGGTGAGGCGCTTCACTCCTAGGGCTGCCGCCGCCTTGAGGCCGGCGATGAGGCCCTCGTACTCTGTGATGTTGTTGGAGACCTTCTTGCCCTGCTGGAAGCAGAGCTGCACATCGTAGTAAAGTTTGTCATGAGTGGGCGAGATGAGTACGGCTCCAGCCCCCGTGCCCTGGCGCGCGAACGCACCATCGAAGTACATGATCCAGCCGTCTGGCGCTTTATTCCTTGGTGAGAGGGATCAGTTTTTGTCTTCTTCGAGCTCCGGTGTATCGGTCCATTCTACCACAAAATCGGCAAGCGCAACCCCCTTGATGACCCTGGTTGTGCTGAACTCCAAGTCAAACGCTTGCAGCTCAATGTTCCATTCGGCGACTCTCCCCACAGCATTGGGGCTCCCGAGCACTCTCTCCAATGGGTAGGCTGAGATGACCATGATGGGGTGACCCTGGAAGTAGTGGCGCAGCATACGCGAGGTCACTAGGAGCGCGAGCAAGAGCTTCTGAGGCATGGGGTATCGCGCTCTCGCATCTCGCAGCAATGTGCTGACGAAGTATATTGGGTGCTCGACAAGGGTGGGAGAGTTGATGGAGTTTTTGGCTCCTGGATGTTTCCTGTGGATCTCCAGCTCCTGTGGCTTGACGATTAGCCGGTGCAGCCACTGCCTGAGGAACATCGTTTTGGCATTGTGCAGCCTTATCCGGCTTGGCAGCTTCATTTGGTGAGCCCTTGACTTGGGGCTCCTCTTTGAGGGCCACCAGTGCCGCGCTACCGGAATGGGGTGTGGCAGAGAGGTAGAGTACCAAGGGCTCGCGAGGACAAGTCGCCACCATCACCGACGGGCTGGTCAAGTATCTCTTGAGGTATTGAAATGCTAGTTGGCCTTGAGGGTCCACTCGAACGGACCCTTCTTCTTCATCAGCTTGAAGAATGGCAAGGCACGCTCCCCCAACATGGAGATGAAGCACGCCAGCGAAGTCACACAGCCTGCAGGCTTCTGCATCTCCCTGAGGTTTTGTGGTGGACTCATGTCTTCGATTGCCTTGACCTTCTCCGGGTTGGCCTCGATCCCTCTGTGGGATACGAGGAAGCCCAGCAGCTTGTTGGAAGGGACACCAAACACGCACTTCTCCGGATTGAGCCGCAGTTCCACCTGGCGCAGGCTCACGAAGCTCTCCTCCAAGTCCTGAATCAAAGTTCTTGCTTCCTGAGACTTTACCACAATGTCGTCGACATAGGCCTCAGCGTTCCTCCTGAGATGCTGCCCCAAGGTGATGTGCATCAGCCGCTGGAAGGTTGCTCCTGCGTTGCGCGGTCCGAATGGCATGCAAGTGTAGCAGTATACCCCGCATGGGGTTAAGAAAGTTGTCTTCTCCACATCTTCCACTGCCATCTTGATCTGGTGGTATCCTAAGAACGCATCCAGGAAGCACAGAAGGTCACACTCCACGATGGAGTCGACAATCTGGTCGATGCGTGGCAGCGGAAATAGGTCTTGAGGGCAAGCCATGTTGAGGTTTGTGATGTCGACGCACATGTGTTCCTTTCCTCCTTTCTTCGGCACAACGACTGGGTTTGCCAGCCACTCCGGATATCGGACCTCGCGAATGACACTTGCTGCCTCCAGCTTGAGGGTTTCCTGAACGATGAAGGACTACTTCTCCGTGGATTGCCGCCTCGCCTTCTGCTTCACAGGGTGCACATTGGGGCACACCCTCAAATGATGTTCAATTACTCCTCTCGGGACCCCAACTAGCTGCTTGGGCTCCCAGGCCAATACTTCCTTGTTCCCTCACAGGAAGTCCACCAACTCCTTCTCTTGAGCCGGGGCAAGGTCGGCGCCTATGATAGAGGTAGCGCCAGAGGTCCCATCCACATCGACCGATATCTGCTTCGTCTTGGCTTGACATTGGGTGAACAACTGCTTCTTCTTGGTCAGCGAAGCCCCATTGGCCCTGGGCATGGCCTTGTCGGCCGGGCAAGCTGCCGCCGTGGCCCTGAAGGCTCGCTTGAGGGTCGCCACAACTTCCTTGGTGTCCTCGGCCACGGTAAGGATGCCATTGCTTCCTGGCATCTTCATGAGGTTGTAGGCAGGATGAGTCGACGCCATGAACTCGGCCAGCGACGGGTACTCGAGGATGGAGTTATACGGCAAAATGATGCAGGCGATGTCGAAGTCGATTAGCTCGGTGCGGTAGTTGTCGCGCATGCCGAAAGTCACGGGGAGACGGATTTGCCCCAGGGGGTTGGAAGAGTTTCCGCCGACTCTAGAGAAGGACCGGCTAGGGCAGAGCCGCTCGAGTGGTACGTGAAGAAGACTAAAGGCCTCCACGGAGAGCACATTGAGGCCGGCGCCGCCGTCGATGAGGGTCTTGGTGATGGCTACACTGCAGATGGTCGGCATGCAAAGCATCGAAAGGACACTCGAACCGATGGTGTTGACTGGGTGATCTCCCAAGTCCAAGATCAGGTCAGCCTTGGGTGTCGCCCACCCCGGGGGAGCCCTGTGCCACGTGGAGGTGGCACTGATCCGGCAAAAGAACTGCTTGATGTGATGGTCCAAGGGTGCCGCCTGCGAGGCACCAAGGAGAGCCACGATGACCGGGGGTGCTGGTCCACCGAAGCGCGCGATGAAGAGGTCACGCAGCTCCTCCCAAAAGGCCACGGAAGACTCTGGCGGATGGAGGAGCCAGGCGCGTGGCACGCCAGTGAGGGCCATCGGGAACCATTTGGCCATGATATTGTCGTCGCCCCCGGCCTCTAGGATAGCCTCCTCGTACACCAGTAGAAAGGCCGCCGGATCCGCCGCACCATCATAATGGGGCGGCATCTCTGGCTTGAACTTGTGTGGCAACTGCACTCGCCGCAAGACGGGGGTGAAGGCCCGGAGCCCCCCGGCGCTGCAGAGGGCTCCCGTCGATCTAGTCGGGGAAGAGGCAGCGTCCATGAAAGCCAGTTGGAGAGGCGAGGCCGTCGAGGGGCGAAGCTTCGGAACACCCCTACCTGGCGCGCCAAATGTTGGATCTCGGGTTCTGGCAAAACCCTTGAGGTTCGAAGACTGGGGTGCACATGAAGATCTCCCCACTCTCTAGCTCGCATACTCAACGATCTCACGACCTAGCTTGACGGACCCAAAGAACACGAGACACAAGATTAATACTGGTTCGGGCGACCGTTGTGGTGTAATACCCTACTCCAGTGTGGTGTGGTGGATTGCCTCTTAGGCTGCGGATGAACAGTTACAATCGAAGAACGGCCTTCTGAGGAGAGGTGTTCTTGTGCTTGGTGAACTTGTGTGAGGCTATGGATCGAATGGCCCCGATCCAAGATGAGATGCCCCCCCTCTATGGTGGTGGCTACTCCTATTTGTAGAGGTGAAAGTGCGTTATATCGACTAGAGGGGGGTGAATAGGCGATTTTTATGAAAGTCTTCAAAATGTGGGAGTTATGAAGACAAACAGCGAAGATTATGCCTATTACTATGCAACGGAAGTGAGATTACACTAGGCCAGCCATGGTCATGTGTTCAATAGAGTGAAGGCACAATGACAAACAACTGCAGTCTAATAAGGATCAGGTAGGAAGAAGTTATGTAGCCAAACAGATCATACATTCACGTTGTGAAGACAAAAGATAAAGCAAGCATGCAATGGCTTCACAATGTGTAACAGTAAGAAAAGGAAGTGAAGATGAAACCAGTGACTCGTTGAAGACAATGATATGTTGGACCAGTTCCAGTTGCTGTGACAACTGTACGTCTGGTTGGAGCGGCTAGGTATTTAAACCTTAGGACACACAGTCCCGGACACCCAGTCCTGAACACACAGTTCAGGACACCAAGTCCTCACCGTATTCTCCTTGAGCTAAGGTCACTTAGTCCTCGCCCAATCACTCTGGTAAGTCTTCAAGGTAGACTCCCAAACCTTCACAAACTTCGTTCACTGGCAATCCACAATGTCTCTTGGATGCTCTGAACGCGACGCCTAACCGTCTGGAGGATTCACAGTCCTCAAGTGTAATAAGTCTTCAGATCACACAGACAAGAAGACCTAAGTGATGCCCAATTTGCTCTGGCTCTGGGTGGTTAGGGCTTTTCTCCTCACTAGGAATTTTCTCTCAAAGGCTTCGAGGTGGGTTGCTCTCAAACGACAAAAGCCGTGCACTGAAATCTGAGCAGCCAACCGTTTATGGTTGTGGGGGTGGGCTATTTATAGCCACTTGGCAACCCGACCTGATTTGTCCGAAATGACCCTGGGTCACTAAGGAACTGACACGTGTCTCAACGGTCAGATTTCGAACTCTCATGGCAACTTTACTTGGGCTACAAGCAAAGCTGACTTGTCCGGCTCTGGACAAGATTCGCTCTCATTGTCTTCGCTCGAAGACATAGGTTTTTGATTTAGGCATCACTTCAGTCATTCTGACTGGTTCTCCTGGACCCCACTTAACAGTACGGTGGTTCCTATGACTCAACATAAAAGAAAAGGAACTACGAAAGATCTAAGTCTTCGAGCTCCATAGGCTTCATAACGTGTCTTCCTTCTGTCATAGTCTTCAATGTGAATATCTTCATATACCACCTTTGTCTTCAATGTCTTCATACATTTTTAGGGGTCATCTCTGGTAGTAAAAGCGAATCAATGAGGGACTTCTACCTGTGTTTTCCTGCAATTCTCACAAACACATTAGTCCCTCAACTAGGTTTGTCGTCAATACTCCCAAACCAACTAGGGGTGGCACTAGATGCACTTACAATCTCCCCCTTTTTGGTGATTGATGACAAACTAGTTGAAGTTTTCAACGGAGAATATAAAGTGTGAAGTTTGTAAAGGATAGGGAATTGTCTTCATAAGTTGCAAAGGCTCCCCCTGAAGATGTGCATATAAGTTAATTTGCTTTTGGAATGCAAATGCACATGGCAGGTTGTACTTGAGGAGATCCTCTTCAGCTTATGATGACAATCCACTATGCATGTGAAAGTATATGAAGATAATGACATGCATAATGGAAAATGGACATCTGCAGAATGAGATAAGTGCGGAATTTATCTTCGCAAATAGAGTGGCAAATAAGTAGCGGACGACCATCGAGTTTTAGTGTTTACAACTCAAAGAACCAAATGAAGCAAAAAAAACAGAGTTGTAAACACGAAGCAAAATATAACAAAACATAAGGCACCCGCCCATATTGACCCGCTTGAAGACTATAAACATCATATGCTTCTCCCCCTTTTGTCAGTAATGACCAAAAAGGTTTGAAGACATAGAGTTTTCTACGCGTTCCCAGGCGCAGCAGGGTCGGTGGAGTTGTTTGGCGGTGCAGAACTTGGATGTGCTGAAGCAGATGGTGGTGATGTAGCATCGTTGTCTTCATCAATGATCCTTGCAGTAACTGTGGCAGCAGATGAAGAAAACTCAGAGTCTTCAAGTGACGGTGTGTTGCGCATCACAGCCCTTCTCGGAGGTGTGGTGTCAAATTTGAAGCGCTCTGTGAAGCCATCCTCTTCAAGTTCAGCTTCAGTGCATATCATTGAGAGCCCTTTCCATGTACGACAGCACATCTCATGAGTGACAAACGCATTCTTGGTGGCTAGGTTTCAAAGACGATTGACATCCACCAAGAGGCTCTTCATCTGACGCTTTAGCCAGTCGTGATGCCTATCTTGCTTTTGGTGAAGGGCCACAAGAAGCTCTCGGTCAGTGAGGACACGAGCACGCTTCTTGGGTCTTGGAGCATTTGTGCTGTCTGTGGCTTCAGTAGATGCTGGTGCACGTGTAGTGCCAGCCAACGGATATACCCTGGATATGGCTTCAACACCTTCAACATTCTGCGTGAAGCTCTGGTGTTCTGCATTCTGAAGACTTATTGGTTGCTTGGCAGGCTCAGGGTATATTGCTTCAGTAGAGGTATCCACATCTGGCAAGAAGATCCGATGGTTTCGGGCAGAGGGCTGATACGAGATCGCAGAGTGCAGTTTGATCAGCCTCATCACCCAAGGAGCATAGAACTTCAAACCAAATAATTCTGAGCCTGACGCTGCAAGTTGGCGTATGAAGAAATCCTGTGCGTTGAACCATTTGCCATGAAGGATACAGAATATCATAGTCTTCATTGCACCCTCGATCTTGGCATGTGGTGAGTGTCCCTTAATGGGCCAGAGAGTCCGCCGGATGATGTGATATATGGTCCTAGGCAGGTACTCTAGGTCTTCAACGAAGAACTCAGTTGGATAGGGTGCATCCTGAGGCAATGGCTTCATCATTGAGAGCATCTGACTCATATTGGGTTCAGGCCTCTGGAATAAGCTTTCAATGGCAATGTAGTTGACATCCTTCCTCGTAGTATTCGCCAGGAGTGGGCAGGCCGGTGAGCTCAATGATATCAAATTCATTGGCTTCATGATGGACATTTCCGGTCATCCACTCCAGTACCCAAGTCTTTGGATCTCTGTTGTATCCTTTGATATGCAGAGTGGCATAGAACTGAAGCAGAAGCTCTTCATTCCAGTGCTCTTCATCAGTCACAAACGGCAGCAGACCCACTTGCCTGAAGCAATCCAAGGCTTCCTCAAGACATGGCAGACCAGCAATGGCTTCAACCTCAAGGCGCTTGTGCGGAAAGATGCGGCCTTGGTTGTATAAGATGCATGAATAATAGCTGCGCTGAGAATAGCTCCAGAATCTGTCTAATACAATCCTTTCCTTTGAATAGGGTTCTTGGAGCTATTGAAAAATGTATTGTCTGCCTTGAAGTTGTTGATGTTAAAGGAACCAGGTGCTGATGCAGTACCTGGGAACCTTGGTAGCCTTGGGACTGGCTTCTGAACATGCGGCCTGTGCTCAATATGATAATCGAATTGAGGACCTGCAGCAGACTCAGGAACAGAAGTGTCTGGCTCGGTAGCTTCGCTGTCCGCTGAAGCATTTGGTGGGGCGGGCTCCACATTGGCTTCAGTGTTTGTGGTGGGAGCCGCAACATTTTCTTCCTCCACTTGTGTAGTCGGAGGGACAACCTCAGGCACGTTCTCATGGAGGAAGTGGGTTCTGGTGGTGCTTCTTCATTGTCTTCGGCTGATGCAGCCGGAATTTCTGCAGTATGGACTTGAGGCCGTGGACCTTTGCGAAGCCTACGGAACGCAGACGACGCTTGTGGGGTCGGAGTGGGCTGGACCTCAAAGTCTTCTTCCTCCTGAGGGCGATCCGCCCATGACTCATCATGTGCCATTGGCATCAGAGGACGACCAATACTGATGAGTTCACTTGTTTCAGGCTGAGGAAGGGCTGCATCATCTTGTGCACTGTCTTGACGATCAATGTCTTCAGCAGCTATGGGGTCGGCTGCTGGAATATCTTCAGCTTCAGGAGCCTCTGTGGGAGCAGGCTCATGAACTGTCAGTCGTCTTTCTGCATTGGGGTGAATGACAGAAAGGGGTTCAACCATCAAGGGCTCTGTGGGAGCAGCCCTAGATTTCTTGGTCTTGCGCTTCTTTTTGCTGGGGGCAGTAGGAGAGGCTTCAGAGCTCTTCCTTTTTCTGGCTTCAGCCTCTGCAGTTCTTGTCTTCTTTAGCTCTGAAGCTGTTGACCGGCTCTTTGGCTGCGAGCCAGTCGTTGCAGTGGGAAAGACAATTTGAACTGCTTCTTGCCGAGGTGCCTCTGGTTCATTCACAGCAGACTTCTTCTTCTTCTTCGCGGCCATCTTGGGTCGATGCCAGGACGCCCAAGTGCCTTGTGCTTTTCAGCCTCGTTGTAGGCTTGAACACATTTTTCTGCCAAAGACTTCATCCTTTCACGCGAGCCCTGAGCTTCAGCACGCTTCTTCAGAAAGTTTTCTTTGAGCTCATGCAGCATGATTTTGAAGCTCCTCACTTCCTGCACGCTGAGGCTGGCCATGTGCTTCTTGAACTGAGCCTTTTCGTGATCAATTTTCTGCTTCAGCTCAACAATGCGCTGAGCAATGGCCAGTTCTGAAGCAATTGCGCCTTGGAAGGCGACACTGAGGCCAACTGGCAGCTGCAGATCATTGAAGCTTATGTCTGGTGAGTCAAACCATTCATCGATGAAGCTGTGGATGATGGCGACATCAAAGAGAGGCAGATTGTTGAAGATTTCAGCTTCTTCTTTGCTTTTGATAAGCTGCTCTAGTGCGTCTTCTCCCAGATCTTCATCGCTTGATAGATCAATGGCTTCGCTGCGCAGAATGGCAGCAGCAATGAGCTCTTTGCATGTGTGTTGCTGGGGCTCCTTTTCCTTCTGGGGCTTGGAGACGCGGGATACGTCTTCAGACTGCACACTGACTTCAGGAGGTGCAGTTTTCAATGGCTTCGCCCTTGAGATTTTTGAGGCAGGGGCCGGCTTTGAAGCTTTTGGTTTCTTCGTCTGCTTTGGCTTCGGCACAGCAGGAGCTTCATCAGACTCAGAGTCAGCTGGAGGGTCATTCACGGCAGCCCCTTGTACTAAGATGTGAGTGATCAGGCCCTCAAGATTGGCAAAAGGACCGATGATATTGGGTTCGGCGTCGCGTGTGCCATCTTCCCTTGGTGAGGAGGGACCAGGGTTGAAATCTAACCCGAATTTCTTCTTGTTTAGCTTCGCTGACTTTTCGGCAAACTGAAAGTTGCGCTTGAAGAGATTGTCGTCATGACACCAGAGGAGTGACGACGGATGCGCATCATCAGGCTGTGGTCCTCGGACCATGCATGGGTAGAAGCCTTGCGCAATGGCTTCATCTTTGGTTCTGGGTAAGAGGTTCTTGAAACGGATATCCCCCCATGGCCTCTTGATGGCATATTTCTCTGCATTCTCCTGAGTGACGAAGCGGTATTTGAACCCCTGTTCTGCCCAATAGCGTCGAATCCATTGGATTCGGGTCTTGCGCTGCCCATAGCTCTCTTCTGGATCTGTTTTGTACATTTCTGCCAAGTCTTTAGGCAGATCTTTGGAAGTTCCAAATATCGAAGAATTCGCTTCACAGCTAAGTGATGTGACTCCTTTGGTGCTGCTTGAAATCGAGCACACATGCAAACACTAAGCATAATATCTGGCCTAGATGCACATAAATAAAGCAAAGACCCAATCATGGAGCGGTATACCTTTTGATCGAACTCTTTACCATTGTCGTCAGGTCCTAGATGATGTTTGGCTGGCATTGGTGTTGTGAAGCCTTTGCAGTCTTGCATACCAAACTTCTTCAGGAAATCTTTGAGATATTTCTCTTGAGATATGAAGATGTCATTGCGTTGTTGTCGTATTTGAAGACAAAGGAAGAACTTCAGCTCCCCCATCATGGACATCTGATATTGCTCTTGCATCATATATCCAAACTCTTCACTGTACTTCTGATTGGTGCAGCCGAAGATAATGTCATCCACATAGATTTGGCACACAAACAGTTCACCATCATATGTCTTCGTGAAAAGAGTGGGATCCAGGGAACTAGGTATGAAGCCTTTGCTCTTCAGGAAGTATTTGAGTGTGTCATACCAGGCCCTAGGGGCTTGTTTGAGGCCATACAGTGCCTTGTTGAGCTTGTATACCATGTCAGGATGTTTTGGATTTTCAAAGCCAGGTGGTTGTGCAACATACACTTCTTCTTCAATCTTGCCATTGAGAAAGGCGCTTTTCACATCCATTTGATATAGAAGTATGTTATGATGATTTGCATAAGCCAGCAGTATGCGTATAGCTTCAAGCCTTGCCACAGGAGCAAATGTTTCATCGAAGTCAATGCCCTCCATTTGAGTGTATCCTTGAGCAACAAGACGAGCTTTGTTTCTGACAACTTGACCATGCTCATCTTGCTTGTTGCAGTATATCCATTTGGTCCCTATTATGTTGTGCTTCCGTGGATCAGGACGCTTAACCAGTTCCCATACATTATTCAGCTCAAACTATTGAAGCTCTTCTTGCATAGCTTGAATCCATTCAGGTTCCATGAAGGCTTCTTCAACTTTCTTGGGTTCTAAAATTGATACGAATAAGAAGTGCCCATAGAAATTTGCTAGCTGAGTTGCCCTTGAATGAGTGAGTGGACCAGGTGCATTGATGCTGTCAATTATTCTGTCAATCTGCACTTCATTTGAAACACGAGGATGTACAGGGCGAAGACTTTGCTCTTGCTGATCTGTGTTGTTATTGGGAGGAATGTCTTCAGGCTAAGCATTGTCTTCATGTTGATCAGGTGCTGAGATGATAAGTTCTTCTTTAGGATGAGCTTCAGAAGGTATAATCTCTCCAGTTCCCATAAGCTTGATTGATTCACTAACTGGAACTTCATCTAGCACATTTGGCAGTTGCTCTCTTTGTGAACCATTTGTCTCATCGAACCGCACATCCACTGTTTCAACCACTTTGTAATGAAAGAGATTGAAGACTCTGTAGGAGTGCGAGTCCTTTCCATATCCAAGCATAAAGCCCTCATGTGCTTTAGGTGCAAATTTTGAAGTGTGATGTGGGTCCTTGATCCAGCACCTTGAGCCAAATACTCTGAAGTAACTGACATTTGGCTTCTTGCCAGTTAGGAGTTCATAAGATGTCTTGTACAGAAGCTTGTGAAGATAAACGCGATTGATTGTATGGCATGCAGTGTCAATGGCTTCAGTCCAGAATTTTCTTGGAGTCTTGTATTCATCTAGCATTGTTCTGGCCATTTCAATGAGTGTTCTATTCTTGCGTTCGATGATGCCATTTTGCTGTGGCGTGTACGGAGCTGAGAATTCATGTGTGATGCCCAAGGTATCAAGATATGTATCAAGGCCAGTGTTCTTGAATTCAGTGCCATTGTCACTTCTGATGTGCTTTATCTTGGCGCCAAAATTGTTCATAGCTCGATTTGCGAAGCGTCTGAAGACATCCTGCACTTCAGTCTTGTAAAGGATTATGTGCACCCAAGTATATCTAGAGTAATCATCAACAATCACAAAGCCATAGAGGCAAGCAGTGGTAGTAAAAGTTGAGTAGTGAGTGGGACCGAAAAGATCCATGTGGAGCAGTTCGAAGGGTTGAGTAGTAGTCATGATTGTCTTCGAAGGATGTTTTGCTCTTGTCATCTTCCCTGCTTCACAGGCACCGCATAAGTGATCTTTCTTGAACTTGATGCCCTCGATGCCTATGACATGCTTCTTCTTCGCAAGAGTGTGGAGGTTCCTCATGCCAGCATGCCCAAGCCTCCGATGCCAAAGCCAGCATTCTGAAGCTTTTGCAAGAAGACATACTGCAAGTTGTGGTCCTACTGAGAAATCTACCACGTACAAATCACCTTTCCGATACCCTTCAAACACTAGAGACTTGTCAGATTCCATTAGTACCAGGCAACGATATTTTCCAAACATTACGATCATATTCAAATCGCAAAGCATTGAGACAGACATTAAGTTGAAGCCAAGGGATTCAACAAGCATGACTTTATCCATGTGTTGATCCTTTGAGATTGCAACTCTACCTAGACCCAATACCTTACTTTTACCAGTGTCAGCAAATGTGATGTGGCTTTTGTCGGATGGACGTAATGTTGAGTCCATAAGAAGGCTTCTTTTGCCAGTCATGTGATTTGTACACCCACTGTCAATAATCCATTCTGAAGACTTTCAAGTCGCCGGTGTCGTACCCTTGGCACCGCGTGCCATGAAGCAGTAGGTAGGAGTGGAGTCGTTCTTGTCATTTGTGTCGGTGTCGGTGATGCAGTCATTGTCTTCAGTGTTGAAGATGGACTTGGCGACGTATGCTATAGCCAGACTCGCAATGCCAGAATCTGACTCCTCCTCAGACTCCACCTCTGCCTCCTCAGATGCGGACTCCTCCTCTGAATCCATCTCCTTGCCAACAAACGCACGTGCCTTGCCAGATGAGCTCTTCTTGTGTGATGAAGACTTTGAAGAAGACATGGAAGAAGACTTTGAGTATTTCTTCTTCTTCTTGTCGTCAGAATCATATTCCTTGCTCTTCTTCTTCCTTCTGTTCTCATTGTCCCACTGTGGACACTCAGAGATGAAGTGTCCAGTTTTCTTGCACTTGTGACATGTTTTCTTCTTGTAGTCATGAGCAGAAGCTTCATCATTCCTTGAGCTTGATCGTGAAGATTTTCTGAAGCCTTTCTTCTTGGTGAATTTTTGGAACTTCTTCACTAGCATTGCAAGTTCTCTTCCAATATCTTCGGGATCATCAGAACTGCAGTCAGATTCTTCTTCAGATGAGGAAACAGCTTTTGCCTTCAAGGCATGAGTTCGCCCATAGTTTGGACCATAGATATCTCTTTTCTCAGAAAGCTCAAACTCATGTGTGTTGAGCCTCTCAAGTATGTCAGACGGATCGAGTGTCTTGAAATCAGGACGTTCTTGAATCATCAGGGCCAGGATGTCAAACAAACTATCAAGTGATCTCAGCAGCGTCTTGACGATTTCATGTTTGGTGATCTTAGTGGCGCCGAGGGCTTAAAGCTCATTTGTGATGTCAGTGAGCCGGTCAAATGTGTGCTGGACATTCTCATTGTCATTTCGCTTGAAGCGGTTGAAGAGGTTGTGAAGAACACTGATCCTTTGATCTCTCTGGGTTGAGACGCCTTCATTGACCTTGGAGAGCCAGTCCCAGACCAGCTTGGATGTCTTCAAAGCACTCACACGGCCATACTGTCCTTTTGTCAGATGACCACAGATGATATTTTTGGCAGTAGAGTCCAGTTGAGTGAACTTCTTGACATCAGCAGCAGTGACACCTTCTCCAGCCTTGGGAACGCTGTTCTCGACGACATACCATAGGTCGACGTCAATGGCTTCAAGATGCATGCGCATCTTATTCTTCCAGTAGGGATATTCAGTTCCATCGAAGACGGGGCACGCAGCGGAGACTTTGATTATCCCTGCAGTCGACATAGCTAAAACTCCAGGTGGTTAAACCGAATCACACAGAACAAGGGAGCACCTTGCTCTGATACCAATTGAAAGTGCGTTATATCGACTAGAGGGGGGGTGAATAGGCGATTTTTATGAAAGTCTTCAAAACATGGGAGTTATGAAGACAAACATCGAAGATTATGCATATTACTATGCAGCGGAAGTTAGATTACACTAGGCCAGCCATGGTCATGTGTTCAATAGAGTGAAGGCACAATGACAAACAACTACAGTGTAATAAGGATCAGGTAGGAAGAAGTTATGTAGCCAAACAGATCATACATTCAAGTTGTGAAGACAAAAGATAAAGCAAGCATGCAATGGCTTCACAATGTGTAACAGTAAGAAAAGGAAGTGAAGATGAAACCAGTGACTCGTTGAAGACAATGATATGTTGGACCAGTTCCAGTTGCTGTGACAACTGTACGTCTGGTTGGAGCGGCTAGGTATTTAAACCTTAGGACACACAGTCCCGGACACCCAGTCCTGAACACACAGTTCAGGACACCAAGTCCTCACCATATTCTCCTTGAGCTAAGGTCACTTAGTCCTCGCCCAATCACTCTGGTAAGTCTTCAAGGTAGACTCCCAAACCTTCACAAACTTCGTTCACTGGCAATCCACAATGTCTCTTGGATGCTCTGAACACGACGCCTAACCGTCTGGAGGATTCACAGTCCTCAAGTGTAATAATTCTTCAGATCACACAGACAAGAAGACCTAAGTGATGCCCAATTTGCTCTGGCTCTGGGTGGTTAGGGCTTTTCTCCTCACTAGGAATTTTCTATCAAAGGCTTCGAGGTGGGTTGCTCTCAAACGACAAAAGCCGTGCACTGAAATCTGAGCAGCCAACCGTTTATGGTTGTGGGGGTGGGCTATTTATAGCCACTTGGCAACCCGACCTGATTTGTCCGAAATGACCCTGGGTCACTAAGGAACTGACACATGTCTCAACGGTTAGATTTCGAACTCTCATGGCAACTTTACTTGGGCTACAAGCAAAGCTGACTTGTCCGGCTCTGGACAAGATTTGCTCTCATTGTCTTTGCTTGAAGACATAGGTTTTTGATTTAGGCATCACTTCAGTCATTCTGACTGGTTCTCCTGGACCCCACTTAACAGTACGGTGGTTCCTATGACTCAACATAAAAGAAAAGGAACTACGAAAGATCTAAGTCTTCGAGCTCCATAGGCTTCATAATGTGTCTTCTTTTGTCATAGTCTTCAATGTGAATATCTTCATATACCACCTTTGTCTTCAATGTCTTCATACATTTTTAGGGGTCATCTCTGGTAGTAAAACCTAATCAATAAGGGACTTCTACCTGTGTTTTCCTGCAATTCTCACAAACACATTAGTCCCTCAACTAGGTTTGTCGTCAATACTCCAAAACCAACTAGGGGTGGCACTAGATGCACTTACAAGAGGCCCTGGTCCTCTTCCCAAATATTGAGCGGGAAGGCCCACAATGGCCAATTTGAAGGGGGGCAGCTAGTACAAGCTTTCTAGACAAAAGTAGTCTTCGCATGCCAAAGGCTCTGGTGGTGACGCCATCTTGTGCTCCACGGTGACCTCCGTCCTGCCGTCCTGCGGGTCTTGATCTTGTTGCAGAGATATGGAAACCTTTGCATGATGCCTCAGGACTCCTCTCCTGCACTTGCCTATTTAGCACCAAAGAGGAAACGAGGACACTGTGCTCGCTGGCGCCCGCCTGGTCTTAATCATCATGGCTTACGTCATTGGAACCTCGCGAGGTTCACCTTGCCTTGATCTCTCCGTCCCTCGCAAGCCAGCCTGGTGAGGCCGCCCTTGAGGAGGTCTTGCATCATCCGCCTCGTGAGGCTTGGCCCCTCACGAGGGTCTTAAATATTCGCTGGTGAAGATGGGCCGTACGGGGCCACTGGAGGAGCCACGCTGCGGCCGCAGGCAGGCTAGTCTGGCAACTTCCGTTCCCAGAACGTCGACAGATTAAATTCTAGAAATGTTTAAATCTTTGAAAATTAATAGAAACTAAATTGTAACTCTGATGAAAATGTTTTATATAGGAAAAATATTTAGAAAACAAGACAAATCTGTTGGTGCCCTCCATGTAGCTGTCCCATTCCTCTAACAATGCAAACATGGAACCTTTCCCCCACTTTCATCCGACCAAGCAATGCCAAACGCTGGGAAAACATTCTCAGATGTTTCTGCTCTTGGTCTATATCACCTAGCACTTCGTTTGATCACCCCTAGCACCGTGTTTTGCCATGTTATGCTTTGTGATGCTTTGTTTGCATTATTGTTTCCCCCCCTCTTCTCTCCGATAGACCCTGAGATCGCTGCCGGTGACACTATGCTCGACTACGTCGACGACGACCCTCCCTTTTCAACAGAGCTTCCAGGCAAGCAAACCCCCATTGATCATTCTGATATCACCCATTCCCTTCTCTCTTATGCTTGCATTAGAACTGCTACTGCTTTTGTATGATCCTACTCTCATGCATAGCCTGTTTTTGTTACCTGCTCTCATACCTTACCCGTTTATCATGAACTGCTTAGTATAGGTTGGTTAGTGATCCCAGAGACCCCTCACCTTGTCCTAGTTGCCCCCGCTTTATGTTCGATGACTCGATCAATGTGATCGACGTCTAGGCCCTAACACCGCACATCACCCCCTTTAGTTGTACGACTCTGCAGAGTTATTATCGAGTGCCGAGGGTGATACCTCGTCAGCACTTCTGATGTTAACCCTATAGTGTAGCTATTCGGTCATGGTCATCGAGGGTGATTCCTCCTTCACCACTCCCGATAACGACTCTGTCGTGCAACACCTCAAGTGTGGACCATCGAGCGTGATTCCTCCAAGTCCACCTTGATGGTTACATCGAGTGGGAATCCATTAAGGGTGATTCCTCGGGTTTCCCCTTACTGTTTCGGACACACGGTTACTTTCACTTACCATAAAACCATGATGACATCAGTGTTGGAGTAAATGACCACGGGTAGCCACATCGGCCCCCCTTGGTATTTCAAGACATTGGGGCTAACTGTGCCCCTCAAAGCATCAAGGATAAGCACCCACCTTCTAGGGGCCGGCTGGTCCAAATGGCCGGCCACTGGAAGGCAGCGGAACCCAGAAGACGGCCACAAGATGGGCCGACTCCTAGCAAGCGGCCTCCAAAGAGGACGGCTCCTGGCAGGTGACCCCCTCCGTTCCCTTGAAGTTAGCACCTCATTATGATGACGAGACAGGGCATGGCCATAGTGTGTCCTACCACCCCCGAATCCAGGGCAGAGCGAGGCCACAGTGCTTAGTACTGGGCGGATATCCCTCGCCTGGGGCGTCACTGTTGCCACGCAGCCCATCACGGCACCTACAGCCTATTGGCAGCGCCCCCATAACGAGCTGTCGATACGGCCCGCAGGCGGCAGGCCCTACCTGTCCGTGAGAAGCCAGGAGACGGCAAGCCCTGACCAGTCGGCGCGGGGAGGCCGACTCCTGGTAGGCGGCTCTCCTCCTCCATCAAAGTCTGTGCACCATTAAGAGATGGGGAATGGCAATAGTAAACACCCGCCAGGCGGCGGCATTGTCACCATGCTCCCCCGACAAAGCACATATCATCAGTGGTACTGCCATAGTTGTAACGCCCTCGATGCGGCTATATCTCCCACGTGTCGAAGCACGACTTAGAGGCATAACCGCATTGAAAGCAATGTCGCAAGTGAGGTAATCTTCACACAACCCATGTAATACATAAGGGAAAGAGATACATAGTTGGCTTACAATCGCCACTTCACACAATACATGAATAAAGCATTACATCATCCAGATACAATCAAGGTCCCACTATGGAACCAAAATGAAAGAAGACTACCCCAAATGCTACACAGATCCCCGATCGACCCCAACTGGGCTCCACTACTGATCAACTAGAATGTAACAACACAAAGGACAAGATCTTCATCGAGCTCCTCCTTGAGCTTGGTTGCGTCATCTGCACGGTGCAACGGCACCTGCAAACTCTTTTTGGAAGTATTTGTGAGTCACGGGGACTCATCAATCTCACACCCTCGCGATCAAGACTATTTAAGCGTATAGGTAGGGTAAAAGGTATGATGTGGAGCTGCAGCAAGCGACTAGCATATATGGTGGCTAACATATTCGAAAAAGAGAGCGAGAAGAGAAGGCAAAAGCATGGTCGAACAACTATGATCAAGAAGTGATCCTAGAACAACCTACGTCAAGCATTACTCCAACACCGTGTTCACTTCCCAGACTCCGCCGAGAAGAGACCATCACGGTTACACACGCGGTTGATGCATTTTAATTAAGATAAACTTTAGATTTTCAACACCCGGACATTAACAAATTCCCATCTGCCCATAACCGCGGGCACGGCTTTCGAAAGTTCAAAACCCTGCAGGGGTGTCCCAACTTAGACCATCACAAGCTCTCACGGTTAATGAAGGATATTCCTTAAAGCGGGAAGACCCGATCAGACTCGGAATCCCGGTTACAAGACATCCTCGACAATGGTAAAACAAGTCCAGCAACACCGCCCGAATGTGCCGACAAATCCCGATAGGAGCTGCACATATCTCGTTCTCAGGGCACACTCAGATGAGACATCCTACGAGTAAAACCAACCCTCAAGTTGCCCCGAGGTGGCCCCAGAGTCTACTCAGTCCGACCAACACTCAGAGGAGCACTGGCCCAGGGGGGGGTTAAAATGAAGATGACCCATGGGCAGGCCTACCCAAGGGAAAAAAGGCTAGGTGGCGAATGGTAAAACCAATGTTGGGCATTGCTGGAGGAGTTTTATTCAAGGCGAACTGTCAAGGGGTTCCCATTATAACCCAACCGCGTAAGGAACACAAAATCCGGGAACATAACACCGATATGACGGAAATTAGGGCGGCAAGAGTGGAACAAAACACCAGGCATAAGGCCGAGCCTTCCACCCTTTACCAAGTATATAGATGCATTAATTAAATAAGAGATATTGTGATATCCCAACAAGTAAACATGTTCCAACAAGGAACAACATCTCCATGTTCCAACAAGGAACAAACTTCAATCTTCACCTGCAACTAACAACGCTATAAGAGGGGCTGAGCAAAGCGGTAACATAGCCAAACAACGGTTTTCTAGGACAAGGTGGGTTAGAGGCTTGGTTCAACAATATGGGAGGCATGATAAGCAACTGGTAGGTATCGCAGCATAGGCATAGCAAAAGAGCGAGCTACTAGCAAGCAAAGATAGAAGTGATTTCGAGGGTATGGTCATCTTGCCTGAAATCCCGCAAGGAAGAAGAACGATTCCATGAAGAAGACAAACCGGACGTATTCGAACGGGTCCTCACAATCATAACGTTACCGGAACCAACCCGAAGAAGCAACACCGGAAAGAAGCACACAACATAGTAAACAACCAACACATGAACATGGTATGATATGCGGGATGCGGTATGTGATGCATATGCATGATTTGGAAAGTAATGAATGAACCTTGCCTCAACTTGGAAATCCAAGAGTGCCACTGGAAAGGTGAGGTGATTTCGGTCGAAATCGATATAAAGATCACCGGAATCGGATGCACGGTTTGGAAATGGCAAGTAAAACAAATATGGCACCGGTCTGTGATAATTAGCAAGTAGCCTTATAAATGCATCAAGGTAAATATGCTACAACACTCAAACATGGCAACAAAATACATGGAAGGGATCCACTCATGATGCTTAACAAAAGATGAACACTGAGCTACAGCTAATTCATCCATTAACAGGTTCAAACAAGCATGGCAAAAGAGCAAATGATAACAGGTTTGAGACTTAATTAACACAAGTTTGGAATTTATCATCAGGAAGCAATCTTTAGCGCATGAAAACTACAAGCTACAGGAACTTAACATGGCAAAGCAAGGCATGGCATGAAGCTACTCAAAGCACTTAACAAAAGTCCCTTAGTGACCTTGACCCAAAAGGGATTAGAAAATACAATTGCAAGCATGTGAACATGGCAAAAACATAAACAGATTCAGACTTGGTGAAAAACTGGAGCATGGCAAAACAGTTAACAAGTAGGCATGTTTACGAGCTCGATGCACTCACTAAAAAGCATGGCATGACAAACTAAGCATACACACATCAGGAAGACATGGCATAGAAGCTATACATGGCAAGAACAACAACATAGCGTGCATGGATCAATAGCAACATCCTCGGCAAAATCGCTAAAATGTCAACAATCTGCCAGGATTCACTTTATAGCAAAAGTAGAGCTCGATTGACTCAAGCTAGTTGCTCCATAATTGCTAACAAAGACATGGATGCATAGAGCACCACATTATTAACAAAACATCCTTAATTATCATCCTCGAAAGAGGCACGGATCACTAGGAAACAACATGAACATATGGCATAAAAACAATAACAGGACAAGGACTTTGTGAAATTCGAAGTCCCTGAAATCAGCATTACCGATTACGCTACTTTGCAAGCTTGTGCTAGTCACCAAAAATATCACAAAAATACATGGCAAGCACCTCTGCAAAGATGGCATGGCATATAACAAAACACATGTAGAGCTCAGGATCATAGCATGCACACATTAATCATGGCAAAAATGACAAAATGTCATATGCTAAAATAGATCTGACAAATTCCTCACACAACCCTCTTCCAACAGCATTTCGGGAATCAAGATGAGCTCAAATGAAAATGATGCAATGAGATGAAATGATGTAATCGTGGAGACGAACATTTTGATGTGCTACACGCACAAATCGGAGCTACGATGACAGAGTTATGATGCGTTGAAAAATGCAAAAAGATTAGGGTTAGAGGAGAAAAAGTCAACCGAGGAGGATGGATCCAGATCTGGATCTCACGGTTACTGTAGATGCGCGCACTCCGAGGCTCGCCGGAGTTCATGGCGACGGCGGCCGGACTTGCTCCGGTGACTGGAGATGGAGGAGGGCGGCGCGCGGCGACGAGGAGGCGACGCCGTTGGTGCGGAAGCCGGAGCAGCGTCGGCGCGGGCTGCCGGAGTGCGTCAGGCGGCGAGCCGTCGTGGCGGCGCGGCACGGAGGGCTGCCGGCGGGCAGCGGGAGGCGCGCCTCGGGCGGGAAGAGCCGGGCGTGGGGCGGCGGCACTGAGATGGGCCCGCGTGGGCCGCACGAGGGCTCGGGCGGGCCGGCGCGGTAGAGGATAGAGAGAAGGCGGCGGGGTGAGGTGGCGAGCTCGGATTGGTCCGGCGCGGCGGCGCGGACATTGTCCGGCGCGGTGGGAATTTTGTCCGGCGGCACGGAGAGGAGAGATCTAGGGTTTGTACCGCGGAATTTTCGGGGGAGGCCACATATTTATAGGTAGAGGGAGCTAGGAGAGTCCAAAAGAGGTGCGGTTTGCGGCCACGCGATCGTGATCGAACGCTCTAGATGATAGAAGAGGTATAGGTGGGTTTTGGGCCACTTTGGAGGGGTGTTGAGCTGCAACACACACGAGGCCTTTTCGGTCCCTCGGTTAACCATTGGAGTATCAAACGAAGTCCAAATGGCACGAAACTTGACAGGTGGTCTACCGGTAGTAAACCAAGGCCGCATGACAAGTCTCGGTCCAATCCGAAAACATTTAACACCCGTACACGAAAAGAGGTTGAAAGGGACACCGGGTGACATAGGAGCGCCGGATTGCACAACGGGGAAAGTGCTCGGTAGCATGAGACAAACATGTATGCAAATGGAATGCACATGATGACATGATATGACATGCATGACACGCAAGCAATGACAAGGCAACAACAGCGAATAACTGGAAGACACCTGGCACATCGGTCTCGGGACGTTACAACACTCCACCACTACGAGAGGATATCATCCCGAGATCTAGAATGGCACCGGAGGAAAAAGGGAAGAGAAAGAGAAGAGGTAAAACTAAGTTGCTTCTTTGACAAACGGGTGAAACCAAAGGACCTTGAAAAGGTTGAGCAAAAAGAAAGAAAGGAAGCAACGGAGAAGAACAAAGTTGAAAGCACTCCGTTAAGAAAGAGGAATAAGAAAGAACCGATTCGGGTAGCACTTCGGTTGAAAAGAGATGAAGACTTGATAAAATGAAAGAGCTTGAGCAAAAGGGACACAACACTCCGGTTAAATGGATAAACCAAGAAAAGAACACGATCCTGACAAAACAAAAAAATGGGTTGAAGAGAGCAACATCACAATGCCTCCGGAACAGAAGTAAGAATGGAATGGAATGAACGACGAGAAACAAGATCTTGAGGGAGCACGCTTACAACAAATGCTAGAATGGAGTTGTTGGAAAACCAACAACGAAAAGAATAATCTTGATATGGTCTTATGGAATACATCTCAAATTATGAGGTGACAACCTGCCACTAACGAAAACAATGGATTTGAATTGATAAGAATAAGGAGGCGAGAAACTATTTCACCGAAAGGATAACGAAGAACTTGGGTCAATTATAAACACCATGATAGCAACAATCCTCAGGGAAGGCTTTAGGTGAAACATGACACAAGATAGCTCCAACTAGTTGGTTGGTGGATTTAAAATACCTCATTCTTAATAACATGTGAATCATGAAACATGAACTCAAATTATCAAGAATGACATAATACCACCTCATTTGATAAGGTAGAAAGAATTGCACTCCGGATGCAAGATGAAGAATGCTTGAGCTCCTTAAAAGAATCTCGATGAAAACTTCGAGAAGGAATTAAATCCTTGATGAACCATCATGTAGAACCTCCATGAACAACTCCGGTAAACAAAGGAATGAAAAGAAAGAGAAATTGAAAACACAAGGTGAATCCTTGCAATGATTTAGATGGATCTCTGTGATAATTAGAGCTTGGAACTTTGAGAAAGAAAGACGAGCACTTGAAACCAAGAATTTAATCATCGTGAACAAACTCCAGAAGAAAAGATTAACATATGGAAGAAACAATAATAAGAATTACATTATGCTTAACATTCACCAATTTAATTGATGACAAGCAACGAATTTGGCATACTACTTATCCTCGTAGAAAGATAAGATAGATATAGCGCAAACTTGAGAAAGGTCTTTAACGAACCACAGGTAGGATTGGAAAGAATGAATGAATTGATATGATAAACAAGGAAGAGAAATCTTGAACGAACCACCGTAAGAATTAAAAATGAATGAAGAGAAGATAAAGAAAACACCGGGAAGAATTAGCAAATGAATGAAGATACTTGATGGAATTTAGATACAAGAGGACGAATAGTTCACAAACTTCATAGAGAATATTTGAATGATGCACCGGTAAGATTTGAGAATGATAACTGATAGCTGAGAAT
Organism: Triticum aestivum; assembly: GCF_018294505.1. Taxonomy (NCBI): domain Eukaryota; kingdom Viridiplantae; phylum Streptophyta; class Magnoliopsida; order Poales; family Poaceae; genus Triticum; species Triticum aestivum. The sequence goes on from NC_057806.1 coordinate 201,910,142, forward strand.
GAATAAACCTGAATTGAAGGACTCCGGATAACAAACTGATAAGACTCTTGAATTACTCCAGATAGGTGAAAAGAATTCCCACAATCAAAAACAATTATGAGGGGATGGCATCAAGCTAGAATCATGAATCTACGAGAGAATGGATAAGATATGGAGGAAAAACTCTTCTTCAGTCTTCAAAATCTGAGAATGACGACAAGAAACACCACCATGAATTGTTGAGACACTCCGGAATAAGGACGAATAGAAAAGTTGAACCAATGATGAAAAGAATTTGGAAGATCTTGGAGAAGTACATCTGATTGACAAAAATTCATTCTTACGTCAAACTTTGGAGAGAATTTGAGAAGCTCCGGTAAAATAAGAAGAGTCAGGTAAGATCCTGGGAAAAGACCTGTGGGTTAGGGCCCACTCAAAAGAAACACCGTAGAACAATTTAAAAGAGAGAATGCACCGGTTGAATTAAATGGCTTGAATAAGATAGGACCTCGAAATAGATTGAACGGATGCAAAGTGAAACCACAAATCTTCAAAATCTCTTCAGCACTCTGGAACAAATGAATAGTGAGAGGTGAATGATTACGAATTGCACCGGCATGAGAAAGCATTGAAACGAGGAAAGGATATGATCAACAAAGCATGACTTGAAACCACCGGAGATGAAAAGAATGAAGAATGACGAACTTGAAGCTTCTTTAGAATCTTCATGAGAATCACCGGATAAGAAAATTGACGGAAAAGGAATGGAGAGACTTCACAAGAATAAAAGGATACTTGATTAAGACATCGGGTTCCTTGAAGAAAAAGGGTTGGTGGGCGGGAAAACAAAGGCAACTTGGGGACGGATGAAACAAACACCATTGAGAAGAACTGATACTTGATCTTGCGGATGTTGCAATGATCGGATCCACTTGAAGAGAAGCACACTGGTTAAAAAGGATTGACATGACAAACTCGATGATCGAGAAGGATTGGTATTCGCATCGGAGTATGGGAACACCATGAAAGGTATGGAATCAACATTTTAGTTGAAGCAACTCGAATACCACAACTCAAAAAAAAACAAAGGATTGGCTTGCAGAATAATCCGGAACAAACATATGATAGAGATTTCGTCCGAAGTTTTTGTGGTGGGGCCTACACGGGCTCGATCGTATAGCACCATCATGTACAAGGCAGTGCACATGACATACGAAGCGTCCCCGAGTCGACATAGCCAAGGACTCATTAAGACACAACGAGACCACTGTAAAACCAACCGTGGATAGGCGGACCACTAGACATCGAACCCCAATTTCATATCATACATCTGTCGGAAAGATATCCTACGAGCTACTTGAATTCCCACTTATAAACTCCCGAAATTTTCCGGTTATGCAATCAGGTGTTGGGGATACAGGGGAAGCATATTATCTCACCCAAAACTAACAAATCCTACATCCAGCTGTATCCATCCTTCAACACATAACCAAGAAACCTTCGGAAATCGTTTACCTCAACCTTCAAAAAGCATCTGTTACACAAGTTATGGCAATACGCCCGAACTCCCGCCCCAGTATTGGGTGGCGTCGAGGTTATCTCACCAACAACTGCATAAAAGAGATTTTCGATGTCAGTGAAACTAAACTCAAGTATTCCAGAACTGCAACGATAAAATTGTGACGGCAACACCTCGGAGCTCAACTCCCCAGGACACTGCCACAACCCCTAAATGTCAGGAGGCACCAAGAACAATGTTCTCGTCACAAAACCATCGGACCGATTCCAAGATACCCGCGTGATCCTAAAATTTTTTTAGTCAAATTTTAGAAGAGAAAAGTCAAAACTCTACGTCAGGATGCCTCACCAGAGCGACGAAGGGACTAAGGAGTAAAAAGAAGTCCTAACTCTCCGATATATTTAATTCCTAAATGACTCAAAACATTTCTAGACTCAATAACGCCAGTGATTCGATCAAGCAGGGGGCTCCTAAGGTCGGGGAAGGCTCTGATTACCAACTTGTAACGCCCTCGATGCGGCTATATCTCCCACGTGTCGAAGCATGACTTAGAGGCATAACCGCATTGAAAGCAATGTCGCAAGTGAGGTAATCTTCACACAACCCATGTAATACATAAGGGAAAGAGATACATAGTTGGCTTACAGTTGCCACTTCACACAATACATGAATAAAGCATTACATCATCTAGATACAATCAAGGTCTGACTACGGAACCAAAATGAAAGAAGACTACCCCAAATGCTACACAGATCCCCTATCGACCCCAACTGGGCTCCACTACTGATCAACTAGAATGTAACAACACAAAGGACAAGATCTTCATCGAGCTCCTCCTTGAGCTTGGTTGCGTCATCTGCATGGTTCAATGGCACCTGCAAACTGGTTTTTGAAGTATCTATGAGTCACGGGGACTCAGCAATCTCACACCCTCGCGATCAAGACTATTTAAGCTTATAGGTAGGGTAAAAGGTATGATGTGGAGATGCAGCAAGTGACTAGCATATATGGTGGCTAACATATTTGCAAAAGAGAGCGAGATGAGAAGGCAAAAGCACGGTCGAACAACTATGATGATGAAGTGATCCTAGAACAACCTACGTCAAGCATTACTCCAACACCGTGTTCACTTCCTGGACTTCGCCGAGAAGAGACCATCACGGTTACACACGCAGTTGATGCATTTTAATTAAGATAACTTAGGTTTTCTACACCTGGACATTAACAAATTCCCATCTGCCCATAACCGCGGGCACGGCTTCCGAAAGTTCAAAACCCTGCAGGGGTGTCCCAACTTAGCCCATCACAAGCTCTCACGGTCAACGAAGGATATTCCTTAAAGAGGGAAGACCCGATCAGACTCAGAATCCTGGTTACAAGACATCCTCGACAATGGTAAAACAAATTTGGCACCGGTCTGCGATAATCAGCAAGTAGCCTTCTAAATGCATCAAGATAAATATGCTACAGCACTCAAACATGGCAACAAAATACATGGCAGGGATCCACTCATGATGCTTAACAAAATATGAACACTGAGCTATGGCTAATTCATCCATTAATAGGTTCAAACAAGCATGGCAAAAGAGCAAATGATAACAGGTTTCATACTTAGTGAAATTTATCATCAGGAAGCAACCTTTAGCGCATGAAAACTACAAGCTACAGGAACTTAACATGGCAAAGCAAGGCATGGCATGAAGCTACTCAAAACACTTAACAAAAGTACTTAGTGACCTTGAGCCAAAAGGGATCAGAAAATACAATTGCAAGCATGTCAACATGGCAAAAACATAAACAGATTCAGACTTAGTGAAAAACTGGAGCATGGCAAAACAGTTAACAAGTAGGCATGTTTACGAGCTCGATGCACTCACTACAAAGCATGGCATGACAAACTAAGCATACACCCATGAAGAAGACATGGCATAGAAGCTAGACATGGCAAGAACAACAACATAGCATGCATGGATCAATAGCAACATCCTCGGCAAAATCGCTAAAATGTCAACAATCTGCCAGGATTCACTTCATAGCAAAAGTAGAGCTCGATTGACTCAAGCTAGGTTGCTCCATAATTGCAAACAAAGACATGGATGCATAGAGCACCACATTATTAACAAAACATCATTACTTATCATCCTCGAAAGAGGCACGGATCCCTAGGAAACAACATGAACATATGGCATAAAAACAAAAACAGGACAAGGACTTTGTAAAATTCTAAGTCCCTGAAATCAGCATTACCGATTACGCTACTTTGCAAGCTTGTGCTAGTCACCACAAATATCACAAAAATACATGGAAAGCACCTCTGCAAAGATGGCATGGCATATAACAAAACACATGTAGAGCTCAGGATCATAGCATGCACACATTAATCATGGCAAAAATGACAAAATGTCATTTGCTGAAACAGATCTGACAAATTCCTCACACAGCCCTCTTCCAACAGCATTTCGGGCATCAAGATGAGCTCAAATTAAAATGATGCAATGAGATGAAATGATGTACTCGTCGAGGCGAACATTTTGATATGCTACACGCACAAATCGGAGCTACGATGACAGAGTTATGATGCGTTGAAAAATGCAAAAAGATTAGGGTTAGATGAGAAAAAGTCAACCGAGGAGGATGGATCCAGATCTGTATCTCACGGTTACTGTAGATGCGTGCACTCCGAGGCTCGCCAGAGTTCATGGCGACGGCGTCCGGACTTGCTCCGGTGACCGGAGATGGAGGAGGGCGGCGCGCGGCGACGAGGGGGCGACGAGGAGGCAGCGTCATTGGTGCGGAAGCCGGAGCGGCGTCGGTGCGGGCTGCCGGAGTGCGTCGGGCAGCGAGGCGCGCTAGTCGGCGGCGAGCTGGCGCGGAGGCTTGGTGAGCCGTCGCGGCGGCACGGCGCGAAGGGCTGCCGGCGGTTAGCGGGAGGCGCGCCTCGGGCGGGGAGAGCCGGGCGTGGGGCGGCGGCGCTGAGATGGGCCCGCGCGGGCCGCACGCGGGCTCGGGCGGGCCGGCGCGGTAGAGGAGAGAGAGAAGGCGGCGGGGTGAGGTGGCGAGCTCGGATTGGTCTAGCGCGGCGGCACGGACATTGTCCGGCGCGGTGGGAATTTTGTCCGGCGGCGCGGAGAGGAGAGATCTAGGGTTTGTACCGCGGAATTTTCGGGGGAGGCCACATATTTATTGGTAGAGGGAGCTAGGAGAGTCCAAAAGAGGTGCGGTTTGCGGCCACGCGATCGTGATCGAACGCTCTAGATGATAGAAGAGGTATAGGTGGGTTTTGGGCCACTTTGGAGGGGTGTTGAGCTGCAACACACACGAGGCCTTTTCGGTCCCTCGGTTAACCATTGGAGTATCAAACGAAGTCCAAATGGCACGAAACTTGACAGGTGGTCTACCAGTAGTAAACCAAGGCCGCATGACAAGACTTGGTCCAATCCGAAAACATTTAACACCCTCACATGAAAAGAGGTAGAAAGGGACACCGGGTGACATAGGAGCACCGGATTGCAAAACGGACAACGGGGAAAGTGCTCGGAAGCATGAGACGAACATGTATGCAAATGGAATGCACATGATGACATGATATGACATGAATGACACGCAAGCAATGACAAGGAAACAACAGTGAATAACTGGAAGACACCTAGCACATCGGTCTCAGGGCGTTACAACAATACTAAGCAACCGGCAGGACCCGCAAGCGGCGGGCGTGGCCTGTCAGCCAAGTACGAAACAGCCGGCGGGACCTAGCGACTGGTGGAGAAGCGGACTACTATAGACATTGACGGCTGGGTACTACACCCAGCCGGATTACCATTGTACCCCTTGGGGGTAGGCCTATATAAACCCCCCCATCAGGGCACCCATGCAAAGGGTTCAATTTCTTAGATAACACAAACACATAGAGAGAGAGGAGTAGAGCTAGCCTTGCCCTCCTTCCGCCTCTAGCCAAACAGCTCGAGGAGGAAAGCTTGTAGCTACTTGTTGAGATAGTGAGCATGCGGAGACCCTGCAGAGCAGGACTAGGGGTGTTATCTCCTAGGAGAGCCCCGAACCTGGGTAAGATGCATCGGTGTACCTATCTATGCCTTATCCCGTTTCCAGGCACCGGCGACGTATTACTCTCCCCCACCATGATAAGCCGTCCTTTGGGATATGTTGCACGACCCCCTCGACATTTCGCGCCCACCATGGGGCTAGGTGCACCGTCGTCCGGAGATCTTTTCTGAACGAGAACCCTTTTCCTCCCTAATGAGCACAGCTAGCCCGGCACGCCTGATCGCGTTTGTGCCGACGCGCTGCATGGTGCAGAAGTCGCGGGCGTGGCGGCTTGCCTCGCTGATCTCGTAGGCGAGATCCGCCTCTCTGACAAGCCCGCACCCGACGAGGGAGCAGCCAGCTCCGAGAGCTACTTCGTCGACCTCCTTGGCATGCTCCACATCACCAACGAGCCAGCTACTGACCTAGAGTTGGTTGGCTCCACCGACCCAATGCTTGTCGACTCCGACACGGCATCCTTCGACTCCTTCCCTGCCAACGTGGTGGTCATCGACGACCCGCTCCCTCGCGTGGAGAGCGGCGGCAGCACCGTCACGAAGGTGCTTGTCATCAGCCATGATGGAGCCTCCGGCAGAACCACCCAAGACCCGCTCTAGGCAGCAATGCGGGACCTGTCCCAACCCATCGTGGCGGATGCCAACGCCGAGACGCTAGAAGCCTGCCGCGTCTCGCACATCGAGAACGCCAAGAAGTTAGCCACCATGAGACGCCTCTCTGAGGCCTACCAGCGCGAGATCGACCACGCAGTTTGTGGCACGCCAGCTGCTGGCGGGCCTAGCCACATAGGCAAGGTCTGGCAGCACGGCGCTACCGTTGCAAGCATGTTTGGGGTAGACTACCCTACCTACGCCACACCCATGGAGAACATACGTGCTTCCCAGGCGGCAGCGGACGAGCTGGACCACCTGGAGGGTGACGAGCGTTGCAACATGACGAAGCGCGTTCAGCAACTCATCGACGCAGCCGCCGCACAGCAAGAGGCCAGATGCTGCGTGGAGGAACCCGACTTGCATGGCACCCCCCCCCTCTCATTGAGAGCATGGCGCGACCTCCTGATCGCCGACAGGCGACGTCCATGACCAGAGAGATAGAGAGTCGGCTGCTAGCCGCAGTCGGATGCACATCACCATCGAGCACGACCAAGATGGCCGCCCTCGAGCAGTGGAGCGGCGGGATGAACTTCCGCCTCCTCCCCCTCCTCGGCGGGAGAGGCGTGCCTCCTTGCCGTCTGTTGACCACCTAACTCTCGGGACTGGCTCGGCCACCATGAAGGAGTCGGAGAGAACGACGCCCGCCACCGGATCAACCGTCTGGCGTGATCACTGGCACTGGAAGAAGAAGATGCAATCAGCCCGCCTTGTTTTGGGCCCCGCATTCGCGACAAGCCCTTTCCCAAACGGTTCTCGCTCCCAAGAGACACGCCCAAGTACAACGGCTCCGTGAATCTGGAGGATTGGCTGGTGGATTATTCCACAACCATCAACAAAGCAAACGGCAACAAGCGCGTTGCCATGAAGTATGTTCCGCTCAGGCTTCATGGCATGGCCCGGACATGGCTGAATAGCCTGAAGCCCCACAACATCAATAGTTGGGTAGATTTCACCGAAGTCTTCATCGGCAACTTCACCAGCACCTACAAGCGTCCGCCCAAGCCTCGCCAGCTTTCTCTATGCGTCCAAGGCCCCACCGAGTCCACTTGCGACTACTTGACATGGTGGGCTAAACTACGCAACTCCTGCAAAGGGGTACACGAGGTGCAAGCCATTGAGTACTTCATTGCCGGGTGCAGAGAGGGCACCTTGCTCAAACACTGACTCCTTTGCGACGAGCCGGCTACACTCGACGAGCTGCTAATCATAGCAGACAAGTACGCCACGACATACTCCTCCATGAAGTCGGAGCTCCAAGTCGAGCGACAGGAAAGGTGCTCCCTCTGGCTCCCCGAATGTCGGCTGGTGATAACAATCAGTGCTAGCAGCAGAACGACAACAAGCGCAAGGCCCCGCTATCGTCTCCCACCAGCCGGTGATACGTCCATTTTGCATCATGCTTTTATATCGATATTTATTGCATTATGGGATATTATTACACATTATGTCACAATACTTATGCCTATTCTCTCTTATTTTACAAGGTTTTACATGAAGAGGGGGAATGATGGCAGCTGGAATTCTGGGCTAGAAAAGGAGCAAATATTACAGACCTATTCTGCACAACTCCAAAAGACCTGAAACTTCACGGGCGCAAGTTTTAGAATATATAAAAAATATTGGGCGAAAGAAGTCCCAGAGGAAGGCCACCCACCATCCACAAGGGTGGGGGTGATACGTCTCCAACGTATCTATAATTTTTGATTGCTCCATGCTATATTATCTACTATTTTGGACATTATTGGGCTTTATTCTCCACTTTTATATTATTTTTGGGACTAACCTATTAACCGGTGGCCCAGCCCAGAATTGCTAATTTTGTTTGCCTATTTTAGGGTTTCAAAGAAAAGGAATATCAAACGGAGTCCAAATGGAATGAAACCTTCGGGAACGTGATTTTCTCAACGAACAAGACCTGGGAGACTTGGACCCTACGTCAAGAAAGAAAAGAGGAGGCCATGAGGTAGGGGGCGCGCCTACCCCCCCTCCCCCCCAAGCGCGCCCTCCACCCTCGTGGGCCCCCTGTTGCTCCACCGACGTACTCCATCCTCCTATATATACCTACGTACCCCCAAACGATCAGATACGAAGCCAAAACTCTAATTCCACCGCCGTAACTTTCTGTATCCACGAGATCCCATCTTGGGGCTTGTTCCAGAGCTCCGCCGGAGGGGGCATCGATCATGGAGGGCTTCTACATCAACACCATAGCCCCTCCGATGAAGTGCGAGTAGTTTACCTCAGACCTACGGGTCCATAGTTAGTAGCTAGATGGCTTCTTCTCTCTTTTTGGATCTCAATACAATGTTCTCCCCTTCTCTCGTGGAGAACTATTCGATGTAATCTTCTTTTTGCGGTGTGTTTGTTGAGTTTGATGAATTGTGGGTTTATGATCAAGTCTATCTATGAATTATATTTGAATCTTCTCTGAATTCTTTGATGTATGATTATTTATCTTTGCAAGTCTCTTCGAATTATCAGTTTGGTTTGGCCTACTAGATTGATCTTTCTTGCAATGGGAGAAGTGCTTAGCTTTGGGTTCAATCTTGCAGTGTCCTTTCCCAGTGACAGTAGGCGCAGCAAGGCACGTATTGTATTGTTGCCATCGAGGATAACAAGATCGGGTTTTCTTCATATTGCATGAGTCTATCCCTCTACATCATTTCATCTTGCTTAAGGCGTTACCCTGTTTTTAACTTAATACTCTAGATGCATGCTGGATAGCGGTCGATGAGTGGAGTAATAGTAGTAGATGCAGGCAGGAGTCGGTCTACTTGTCTCGGACGTGATGCCTATATACATGATCATACCTAGATATTCTCATAACTATGCTCAATTCTGTCAATTGCTCAACAGTAATTTGTTCACCCACCGTAGAATACTTATGCTCTCAAGAGAAGCCACTAGTGAAACCTATGGCCCCCGGTTCTATCTTCACCATATTAATCTCCTACTACTTAGTTATTTCCTTTGATATTTACTTTGCCTTTGCTTTACTTTGCATCTTTATCACAAAAATACCAAAAATATTATCTTATCATATCTATCAGATCTCACTCTCGTAAGTGGCCTTATAGGGATTGACAACCCTTATTTGCGTTGGTTGCGAGGACTTATTTGTTTTGTGCAGGTACGAGGGACTCGCGCGTAGCCTCCTACTAGATTGATACCTTGGTTCTCAAAAACTGAGGGAAATACTTACGCTACTTTGCTGCATCATCCCTTCCTCTTCGGGGAAAACCAATGCAGTGCTCAAGAGGTAGCAAGAAGGATTTCTAGCGCCGTTGCCGGGGAGGTCTACGTAAAAGTCAACATACCAAGTACCCATCACATACCCTTATCTCCCGCATTACATTATTTGCCATTTGCCTCTCGTTTTGCTCTCCCCTACTTCACGCTTGTCGTTTTATTCGCCCTCTCTCTCTCTCTATCCTTCCTCTCTTTCTCTATTTGCCTCTTTTGCCCGCTTACTTTTTGTTTGCTTGTGTGTTAGTTTGTTTGCTTGTCATTATGGCTAGTCCCTTATCTTCTCCATTGTCTCCCGAGAATGAAATTCTAAATTTTAAGCAAAGGGAGGGAGAAAATCTAAAAGATGCTTGGTATAGAATTTGCAATGCTCAAAATAGATCTACTAGGAAGCAATCTACTTCCGTTCTCCTTCGCAATTTTTATGTAGGCATTACTCCTTGGCACAGATATGTTCTTGATACTATTACCGGAGGGGACTTCTTGGGTAGCCATACTTCCGATTCTTATAATGCTATGATAGATTTATTTGGCTCACCCCCTCTCTTGGTTAATGGAACTGTATTGACTTTGGAGCATGTAATGCAAAGGCTTGAAATTATTGAAAATAAGGTTTCTACCGTAGAGATAATTGAAAATTTGGATAAAAATATCCACAGCCGAATCTCTCAATATGGATCTAAAGTAGGAGTTACTTTGAAAAATATTAAAGAAAAGGGACCCATAGTTAATGAGAAAATAAATCACGATTCTACTAGGATCGATAAACTTGAGGATATTATTACCAACTTGGGAACCACATTTTCTTCCGTAAAGAATACTCCAGGTCTTTCCACTAAAGTTGCCAAGCTTATGTACGGTCCTAAAAATAAGGGTGAATCCTCTAGTAAGGAAAAATGCGGATCTCAAATCTATAAGTATTCATCCCAATCTTTTTGCTATCATTAAGGAACCATTTGTTACAAATGAATTTTTCGATCTTGTGCCTAAATTTTTTATAATTAATAAAAATAAAGAAATTCCTAAAGATTGTAGATGCCTAATTGAAGAATTGCCTACCAAAGATGGCAATACGTGGATCTATTCTTGCTTGTTATGCCTAGCTAGTGGCGTTAAACGATAGCGCTTGTTGGGAGGCAACCCAATTTTATTTTTATTCCTTGCTTTTTGCTCCTGTTTAATAATAAATAATTTATCTAGCCTCTGTTTTTATTGTGTTTTTTGTGTTTAATTAGTGTTTGTTCCAAGTAGAACCGTTGGGAAGACTTGGGGAAAGTCTTGTTGAACTTGCTGTAAAAACAGAAACTTTAGCGCTCACGAGAACTGCTGTCATTTTTATTTGCAAAGTGATATTTAGTTAATTATTTTTGAATATGATTAATAGATAAATTCCTCACGTCCAGAAATTTATTTTAGAATTTTTGGGATTCCAGATCTTGCGCTAGCTACAGATTACTACAGACTGTTCTGTTTTTGACAGATTCTGTTTTTCGTGTGTTGATTGCTTATTTTGATGAATCTATGGCTAGTAAAATAGTTTATAAACCATAGAGAATTTGGAATACAGTAGGTATAACACCAATATAAATAAAGAATTAGTTCATTACAGTACCTTGAAGTGGTCTTCTATTTTCTTTCGCTAACGGAGCTCACGAGATTTTCTACTTTAAGTTTTGTGTTGTGAAGTTTTCAAGTTTTGGGTAAAGATTTGATGGATTATGGAACAAGGAGTGGAAAGAGCCTAAGCTTGGGGATGCCCATGGCAACCCCAAGATAATCTAAGGACACCTAAAAGCCAAAGCTTGGTGATGCCCCGGAAGGTATCCCCTCTTTCGTCTACTTCTATCGGTAACTTTACTTGGAGCTATATTTTTATTCGCCACATGATATGTGTTTTGCTTAGAGCGTCTTGTATTATTTGAGTCTTTGCTTTTTAGTTTACCACAATCATCCTTTCTGTACACACCTTTTGAGAGATCCATACATGATTTGGAATTTGTTAGAATACTCTATGTGCTTCACTTATATGTTTTGAGTTATATAGTTTTGCTCTAGTACTTCACTTATATCTTTTAGAGCACGGTGGTGGATTTGTTTTATAGAAACTATTGATCTCTCATGCTTCACTTAGATTATTTTGAGAGTCCTAATAGCATGGTAATTTTCTTAAAATCCTAATATGCTAGGTGTTCAAGATTAGTAAAATTTTCTTAAGAGTGTTTTGAATACTAAGAGAAGTTTGATGCTTGATGATTGTTTTGAGATATGGAGGTAATAATATCAAAGTCGTGCTAGTTGAGTAGTTGTGAAATTGAAAAATACTTGTGTTGAAGTTTGATTCCCGTAGCATGCACGTATGGTAAACGTTATGCAACAAATTTGAAACATGAGGTGTTATTTGATTGTCTTCCTTATGAGTGGCGGTCGGGGACGAGCGATGGTCTTTTCCTACCAATCTATCCCCCTAGGAGCATGCGCGTAGTACAGAGGTTTTTGATGAATTGTAGATTTTTGCAATAAGTATGTGAGTTCTTTATGACTAATGTTGAGTCCATGGATTATACGCACTCTCACCCTTCCATCCTTGCTAGCCTCTTCGGTACCGTGCATTGCCCTTTCTCACATTGAGAGTTGGCGCAAACTTCGCCGGTGCATCCAAACTTCGTGATATGATACACTCTTTCACACATAAACCTCCTTATATCTTACTCAAAACATCCACCATACCTACCTATTATGGCATTTCCATAGCCATTCCGAGATATATTTCCATGCAACTTTCCATCATTCTCAGGTAATCCTATAAATGTTGAAACTAATGTTATTGAAATCGTAACCCCGAAGGAATACATAAAGGACACTTTCCCGAACGTTTCAGACTCTGAAAAGGAATAGGTACATGGTATGGTAAGTAAACCGACTCCAAAGCAGTTCTAATGGCAATTTTTCTCTGTTTTGGAATATTTAAGAAAATAGGAAAATAAGAAGCAGTCTGGGAAGGACACAAGGCGTCCACGAGGGTGGAGGGCGCGCCCCCTGCCTTGTGGGGACCTCGTGCGCTCTCCGGACTCTGTTTTCTTGCATGATACTTCTTTTGGTCGGTAAAAAATCATTATATAATATCCCGAAGGTTTTGACCACTGTATCATGCAAATATCTCCTGTTTTTGTTTCCAGTTGTTTTCTCCCAGGGTTGTCAAGGCCAGGCATCATGTCGTCTCCCTCCTCCTCCAACAATGAGGGCAACGGTGCTTGGCTAATGAAGATAGAGCTGAAGAGAGAAGATCCCAGACATATCAACAAGGATGATGGGATCAAGAAGGCCATGGGAGATCAAGTTCCGGCAGTAGTAGACAAAGAAATCCTTCAACCTCATCACAATCTCTTTACCCCAATGGAAATTGAAGCTTTCAAGATGATTGAGTTAGCTCACATTCAAAATAAGTATCTCACAAGTGAAAATATTTTGTTGAAGGAGCATATCATCGCACTCAAGGGCATTATCCGCAAATTGGAGGATCTCCTACGCTCGATGTGCGACTACCCAACATCACCAACACCTTCTTCACCAACAAAGAAGAACTGAGCATTGGGTATGGGCACTCCCCTTGGCAACTGCCAAGCTTAGGGGAGTGCCCCGGTATCGTATCACCATCACACTTTTATCTTTACCATTTTGCTTAGTTCGATTCTTTTGGTAATATCTTGATCTACTAGAATAAAGTTTTAGTATGCTCCAATTTTGAGTTTTGCTTTATGATCCTTCTATGTAATCGAGTCCGTGAGCTATATATAATAAAAATTAGTGTTGAGTCAAGGGCTTGATTATCTTGCTATGATCTTGAGGGAATAAAATAAAAAAGAATAAATAAAAAGACATAAAGGGATCATATGGATCTTATGGAGAGTAATGACTTCACATATAAAGAGTATGATGAATAAAAGTTGTTGAGAGTTGACAAGCATAGTTTTGGTCATCGTTGCAATTAATTGGAAGTAATAAAGAAAGAGAGGTTTTCACATATAAATATACTATCTTGGACATCTTTTATGATTGTGAGCACTCATTAAAATATGACATGCTAAAGAGTTGATGTTGGACAAGGAAGACAATGTAATGGGTTATGTTTTCTTACATCAAATAAATTATATTGTCATGGATCATCCAACATGTTGAGATTTCCTTTCCCATTCATGCTAGCCAAATTCTTTGCACCAAGTAGAGATACTACTTATGCTTCCAAATATCCTTAAACCCAGTTTTGCCATGAGAGTCCACCATATCTACTTATGGATTGAGTAAGATCCTTCAAGTAAGTTGTCATTGTTGCAAGCAATAAAAATTGCTCTCTAAATATGTATGATTTATTAGTGCGGAGAAAATAAGCTTTATGCGATCTTGTGATGTGGAAGAAATAAAAGTGACGGACTGCATAATAAAGGTCCATCTCACAAGTGGCAATATAAAGTGACGTTCTTTCGCATTAAGATTTTGTGCATCCAACCACAAAAGCACATGACAACCTCTACTTCCCTTGGCGAAGGGCCTATCTTTTATTATTGTCTTATACTTCATTTAAGAGTCAAGGTGATTTTCACCTTTCCTTTTTACATTTTATCCTTTGGGAAGCACAATGTGTTGGAAAGATCCTGATATATATAGCTAATTGGATGTAAGTTTTGATGGACTATTATTGTTGACATTGCCCTTGAGGTAAAAGGTTGGGAGGCAAAACTATAAGCCTCTATCTTTCTCTGTGTTCGACTAAAACTTCATAACCATAAATATCGGATGAGTGTTAGCAATTGTGAAAGACTAAATGATGGTTGAGTATGTGGACTTGCTGAAAAGCTCTTATTAACTCTTTCTTATGTTATGATAAATTGCAATTGCCTCAACGACTGATATTAGAGTTTGTTGGTTCTCAATGAAGTTTCTAATTCATACTTGAAATTGTGAGTGAATTATTACTTTAAGATAAGATATCATATGACAGTATATGTATATGTTGCTGTTCTAAGAATGATCATGATGCCCTCATGTCCGTATATTATTTTATCGACACCTCTATCTCTAAACATGTGGACATAGTTTTCAATATCAGCCTTCGCTTGAGGACAAGCGAGGTCTAAGCTTGGGGGAGTTAATACGTCCATTTTTCATCATGCTTTTATATCGATATTTATTACATTATGGGCTGTTATTACACATTATGTCACAATACTTACGCCTATTCTCTCTTATTTTACAAGGTTTTACATGAAGAGGGGGAATGCCGGCAGCTGGAATTCTGGGCTGGAAAAGGAGCAAATATTAGAGACCTATTCTACACAACTCCAAAAGTCCTGATACTTCACGGGAGCAAGTTTTAGAATATATAAAAAATATTGGGCGAAAGAAGTACCAGAAGGGGGCCACCCACCATCCACGAGGGTGGGGGAAGAGCCCTACCCCCCTGGGCGCGCCCCTGCCTCGTGGGCCCCTTGGCAGCCGTTCGATGCCCATCTTCTGCTATATGAGGTATTTTGTGGAGGAAAAAATCATAAGCTAGCTCACGGGACAAAACTCCGCCGCCACGAGGCGGAACCAATCTAGGGCTCCGACGGAGCTGTTCTTCCGGGGAACTTCCCTCCGGGAGGGGGAAATCATCACCATCACCATCACCATCACCAACGATCCACTCATCGGGAGGGGGTCAATCTCCATCAACATCTTCACCAGCACCATCTCATCTCAAACCCTAGTTCATCTCTTGTATCCAATCTTTGTATCCAAACCTCAGATTGGTACCTGTGGGTTGCTAGTAGTGTTGATTACTCCTTGTAGTTGATGCTAGTTGGTTTACTTGGTGGAAGATCATATGTTCAGATCCATTATGCATATTAATACCCCTCTGATTATGAACATGAATATGATTTGTGAGTAGTTACGTTTGTTCTTCAGGACATGGGAGAAGTCTTTTTATAAGTAGTCATGTGAATTTGGTATTCGTTCGATATTTTGATGAGATGTATGTTGTCGTTCCTCTAGTTGTTTCATGTGAACATCGAGTACATGATACTTCACCATTGTTTGGGCCTTGAGGAGGGCATTGGGAAGTAATAAGTAGATGATGGGTTGCTAGAGTAATAGAAGCTTAAACCCTACTTTATGCGTTGCTTCATAAGGGGCTGATTTGGATCCATATGTTTCATGCTATGGTTAGGTTTACCTTAATACTTATTGTTGTAGTTGCGGATGCTTGCAATAGGGGTTAATCATAAGTGGGATGCTTGTCCAAGGAAGGACAGTACCCGAGCACCGGTCCACCGACGTATCAAATTATCAAAGTACCGAGCGTGAATCATATGAGCATGATGAAAACTAGCTTGACGATAATTCCCATGTGTCCTCAGGAGCGCTTTACTTCATATAAGAGTTTGTTCAGGCTTGTCCGTTGCTACAAAAAGGATTGGGCCATCTTGCTGCACCTTATTTACTTTTACTATTTGTTACCCGTTACAAATTACCTTATCACAAAACTATATGTTACCGATAATTTCAGTGCTTGTAGAGAATACCTTGCTGAAAACTACTTATCATTTCCTTCTACTCCTCGTTTGGTTCAACACTCTTACTTGTCGATAGGACTACGATAGATCCCCTATACTTGTGGGTCATCAGCCAGCAGGTGGCAACAGTTGAGGACCAACAGCCGGAGGGGCAACTCGGCCCAAAGTGTCAAAAGGGCGGAAAGCCTGCTTGGCTGCCAGCCTTCTCCCATGAGCAAACCCTTGATGCTCCCTACAAGTTCCACAGTGGAGCGAATCCGTCCAACCATACCACTCGGAAGTGCCACTGGTTCACTCGAAGCTCCAAGGGCAAAGGACTGCTACCTCTTCCGCCTGCTGGCCAGCCGCCGCCTCCTCCCTAGCAGCTGACGGCCTGTCCAGCAGTCGGCGCTGTCCAAGATGAATACCCCAAGGAGCATGGAGCCTACGTCATCTTCACCAGTGTGTCTGGTGACATGCACATCTAACATCAGCAGTGCCATGAAGTAAACGCCGTTGCCTTAGCTGCCCCAGAGTTCATGCATTGGTTTGAGAAGCCTATCAGTTGGAGCCGTGCTGACCACCCGGAAGTGATGCCTTCTCTGGGTTCCTATGCCTTGGTGTTGGATGCTACCCTTTCAACGGAGAGGCGAGCTACTCGTTTCTCCTGGATTCTGATAGATGGCGGTAGCAGCATCAACATCCTCTACCGTGACACCATGGAGAAGTTGTGCATCAAAGAGAGACAACTGCAGCCCAGTCGGACTGTGTTTCATGGCATTGTGCCCGGCCTTTCCTTCTCACCAATCGGCAAGATCAAGATAGACGTCTTCTTCAGAGACAAAGATCACATCCACCGCGAGGCAATTTGGTTCGAGGTGGTTGACCTGGAGAGTCATCATCATGTGCTCCTAGGCCGACCAGCTCTAGCCAAGTTCATAGCAGTACCTCATTATGCCTACCTCAACATGAAGATGCCAGGAGCTAAGGGCATTATCATGTTAGCCGGGGACTATGAGAAGTCGGCCGCCTGTGCTCCAGCTAGCAGTCGGCTGACCGAGTCCCTTGTGATTGCTGCTGAGAAGAAGCTCCTGGACCGAGTGGTGGGCATGGCCAGCAAGTAGCCGGACCTGTCGCCGGATCCCAAAGAGTCAGAGGCCCAGGGCTCCTCCAGCCGGCCAAAGAGACAAAGAAGATCCCCTTTGTGACGCCCCGAGACCGATGCTCGAGAAGACTTCCATATGTTCCGGGTTTCGCCGTGTGTTTCATTTGTGCCTGCCCTTTTATTTGTGCATTGCATCATGTCATCATGCCATCATGCCATTAATCTTTGCACCTCAACTCACTAAATAAATTGCATGGATCTTCGGTCCATTTAAATCAAGGGAACTCACGTGGTGGTTTCTCTTTATAACCTATCCTCCCGATAGTAGGGAGCTATATTCAATATTTCTTTAATTTGATATTCACCATAACACACGTGCAAAAAAAATCCTCATGCCTATTTCCACTTCGAGTTTGACCTTCAAATCTTGTTCACAAGTCTGTATCTCTTTTATCGAGGTTCCTCTAAAACCTCAACATTTTTGGACCTCCCTATGACCTACTTCCTATGCAAAACCATTTGAATTATATTCAAATGATTTTGTTTCAAACTTCACCCACGTGATCATTTCCATTTTTCGTGAATCAAGCTCATTTTTGTGACGCTGAGAAAATTTACTTCATGTTCAAACTCCACTGCAATCCCTCTCGGATTTTCTTCCAAGTTTGGGTTTCTTTGAAATAGTTAAAAAGAGAGAGGGAGAGCCAAACCAGCCCATCTGGGGTCTCCAACCAGCAGCAACATTGGGCCGGCCTCTAAGGCTCATTTGCCCCTAGGCCCACCTAATTCTAACCCTAGCCACCTGAAGCCAGTGTTCCCTTCTCTCCCTCGATCCCTTCTCCTCCCTCGTGCCGTCACCACGCGCAGGAGAGAAGCGCGCCGACCCCCTCTGCCCGATCCCCATTCCTCCCTCTCGACTGTGCAACCTCCCTCACCCCTCGACCCCCATCAGTGCGCCGCTTCCTTCCCCAAACACCGAGCACGCACAGCGCCCGATCCCGCGCGCAGGCCTCCAGCTCCGTCGCTGCTCTGCCGCGGCTGCGCCGTAGCGTCGTACTCCGACGCCAGCGAGCACAGGCCGTCGTCCACCGCCGAACGCCTCCTCACGAGGGAGCAGCTAGGCCTCCCCTTCCCCGAGCCTTCCATGCGCCTCCACCTCCTTGCCGGAGCAGCAGTAGCAGCCGGCAACCACCAACGACGGCGACCCTCCAGCCGCCCCTGCCGGCCTGCTACCTCCAGCCGCCCCTGCTGACGACCAACGCCGTCATGGGCGTTCCCTCACCAGTGCCTTGGCCTCCTTCCTCGTGCACCTCTCCTGCTGCTGCACGCCACTACCACTCTGCCCGGCGAACCTCCTCCCCTCCCTTGCCCCGCCGGAGCCCAAGTCCGGCGTCGCCTTGCCGCCGTCGAGCTGCTCCGCGTTCCTCTGCCTCCGCTCCGTTCATTGGAGTCCTTGCTTTCCATCACCCCGCCGAGTCCCTCTGTTGGTGTGCCTCTACCGTGCTGCCGCCCATGGATCCACGCGTCACTGCACTTGTCATCGAACGCCGCGGCCTCTTCTGCTTCAGGCCATGCCTAGCCCCGCGTTGACTTCCCTGGCATCTTCTTTTGCGAGCACTACAACTGCAAGCCCTGCTGCCTTCGGTTGCAGCCGGTTCGATTTGTCATGTTGGACACCGACGCCGCAGATTTTGGACGCGCCAAGTTCCGTTGCAAAATGTTCAACTACATCCTATGTGGATTTCGACAAGTACTATGACGTCCGTCAATCGCCAAGTACCCCTTCGAATACGCAAGTCTCTCGAAGGTTCACCATGCCAAGTACCACATGAAAACACCAAGTACCCCTACGCGCAAAGACGCCAAGACCGTTTCGGGATTCACCAAGTACCGCTACCGATGGCTCGAACATCTACGAAACGTGAACCGCTACCGTCGCAAGAATTGGGACCGACAAGTCCGAAGATGCAAGTACCACTCCAAACCATGTACGACAATCGTCGCCGAAGACCCGTGTAATGCAAGCATCAAGTTCAACCACCGTCGCGTGAACCGCTACTTCCACGACAGCCGTGAACGACTACTTCCCTCGACGAACTCGATACACTTCAAAAACGCACGCTTCGAAGGTATAACCCCGAGACGATCGTCCGAGATCGAATGCTTGTGTTGTATGAGATGCACCCTTTGTCTGCACCGTGTCCGGAGTGTCTCTCGCTTCTATGCCATCGACACATGGGAACCCGGTTACCGGGAGCACCCCACCATCTCTTGCGTGTTCCACATGTCCGCATCCTTCTCTTTTGCGTCGGTATCTCAATTGAGCTACCAATACCGATATGTTGCCCTGGCACCCTTCCCTTCCGCCATGGTGACCAAATGCTTCATATAACGTTCATGCCAACTTTTTCATAAATATTGCATAAAACTTGTCCATGTCATCCGCATCATGATAACAACAATTAAAATGTTTGAATTGTTGTTGCAATAAATTACTAATGCATATGGGGATTTATCGGGTTTGTTGTTTGTTATACCCGGCCCCATTTAAATTGTTTAGATGGTATAGTTTTGTTATGTATCATCTCTTGACATGCTTAACAACATTTAATATTGTTGGGTACATAAACGAGATCGAATTAAATAATGGATTGTGGTGTTTTGTCAATATGCATCCCGATGCATATTGAGCTCCACTTAACTTGTAGTGTTGTTTGTGCACTTTGCCATGCCATGTATCATTATACCGGACATGCATCATACTTGGTTGTGCATCATGCCATGATTATGTGGTGGTTGTTTACTATGTTGTTTGCTTCTTTCCGGTGTTGCTTCTTCGGGTTAGTTTCGATAACGCCGCGTTTGTGAGGATTCGTTCGACTACGTCTGTTTGTCTTCTTCATGGACTCGTTCTTCTTCCTTGCGGGATTTCAGGCAAGATGACCATACCCTCGAAATCACTTCTATCTTTGCTTGCTAGATGCTCGCTCTTTTGCTATGCCTATGCTGCGATACCTACCACTTTCTTATCATGCCTCCCATATTGCTAAGCCAAGCCTCTAACCCACCTTGTCCTAGCAAACCGTTGTTTGGCTATGTTACCGCTTTTCTCAGCCCCTCTTATAGCGTTGCTAGTTGCAGGTGAAGATTGGAGTTGTTCCTTGTTGGAACCTGTTTATTTGTTGGGATATAACAATATCTCTTATTTAATTAATGCATCTATATATTGGTAAAGGTTGGAAGGCTTGGCTTTATGCCTGGTGTTTTGTTCTACTCCTGCCGCCCTAGTTTCCGTCATATCGGTGTTATGTTCCTGGATTTTGCCTTCCTTACATGGTTGGGTTATAATGGGAACCCCTTGACAGTTTGCCTTGAATAAAACTTCTCCAGCAAGGCCCAACATTGGTTTTACCATTGGCCACCTAGCCTTTTCTTTCCCTTGGGTCGGCCGACTCAATGGTCATCTTTATTTTAACCCCCTGGGCCAGTGCTCCTCTGAGTGTTGGTCCGAACTGAGCTTCCTGCGGGGCCACCTCGGGGAAACTTGAGGGATGGTTTTACTCGTAGCTAGTCTCATCCGGTGTGCCCTGAGAACGAGACATGTGCAGCTCCTATCGGGATTTGTCGGGACATCTGGGTGGTTTTGCTGGTCTTGCTTTACCATTGTCGAAATGTCTTGTAACCGGGATTCCGAGCCTGGTCGGGTCTTCATGGGAGAAGGAATATCCTTCGTTGACCATGAGAGCTTGTGATGGGCTAAGTTGGGACACCCCTGCAGGGATTTGAACTTTCGAAAGCCGTGCCCACGGTTATGGGCAGATGGGAATTTGTTAATGTCCGGTTGTAGAGAACCTGAAACTTAACTTAATTAAAATGCATCAACCGTGTGTGTAATCGTGATGGTCTCTTCTCGGCGGAGTCCGGGAAGTGAACACGGTGTTGGAGTAATGCTTGACGTAGGTTGTTTTAGGATCACTTCCTGATCCTAGATTTCTCGAACGTTCTTTGCCTTCTCTTCTCGCTCTAATTTGCGTATGTCAGCCACCAAATATGCTAGTCGCTTGCTGCAGCTCCACCTCATACCTTTTACCCTTCCTATAAGCTTAAATAGTCTTCATCGCGAGGGTGTGAGATTGCTGAGTCCCCGTGACTCACAGATACTTCCAAAACCAGCTTGCAGGTGCCGTTGAACCGTGCAGGTGATGCAACCAAGCTCAAGGAGGAGCTCGATGAAGATTGTGTTTACTATGTTGTTCCGTTTCTAGTTGATCAGTAGTGGAGTCCAGTTGGGACGATCGGGGATTTGTGTAGCATTTGGGGTACTCTTCTTTTATTTTGGTTCCGTAGTCGAACCTTGTGTGTATCTAGATGATGTAATGCTTTATTCATGTATTGTTGTGAAGTGGCAATTGTAAGCCAACTATGTATCTTTTTCCTTTATATATTACATGGGTTGTTTGCGGAGATTACATCACTTGCGACATTGCTTTCAATGCGGTTATGCCTCTAAGTCGTGCTTCGACACGTGGGAGATGTAGCCGCATCGAGGGCGTTACACCCTTGGACCCCGAGCACCCAGAGAGGCATGCTCTCATAGGGGCCAACCTTGATAGCAAATAGGAAAGCGAGGTCATCAATTTCCTCCGTGAGAATCGGGACATCTTTGCATGATCTCCCAAAGACATGCTGGGTGTTCTGACGGATTTCACCGAGCACAAGCTACATGTCAGGTCAGATGCCAAACCAGTCAAATAGCCCCTCCACCGACTGTCGGAGGAGAAGAGAAGAATTGTTGGTGAAGAGATAGCCCGGCTTCTGGCAGCCGGCTTCATTATGGAAGTATTTCTTCCAGAGTGGCTTGCCAACCCAGTCCTTGTACTGAAGAAGAACAACAAGTGGCGCATGTGTATTGACTATACTAGCCTCAACAAAGCCTGCCCCAATGATCCGTTTGCTTTTCCTCGGATTGTCCAAATGATAGGCTCCATAGCCGGATGCAAGCTCCTGAGTTTTTTGCATGCCTACTCCGGGTACCACCAGATCAAGTTCGACCCGGCCGACCACCTGAAGACCGCCTTCATCACACCATTCGGAGCCTTCTGCTACCTGATTATGACATTCGGCTTGAGAAATGCCGGTGCCATGTTTCAGCATTGCATGCAGAAGTGCCTCCTCAAGCAACTCGACAGAAATGCCAACGTCTATGTAGATGATATTGTTGTGAAGATGGAGAAGCACGGTACCCTCTTCAAAGATCTCAAGGAACACTACAAAAAAGACACATCCGTGACATTTTGGGCCAAACGAATTTTTTTCTGTCATACATATGACACTTCTATGATGATAATTGTGACAAAACCTGCTATCATCATAGATGTGGTGGGCTCCTACTTCTATGACAGAAAATCATGACAGAAAATGGCCTTTTCGTCCTGGGCGGGCCGGAGACGCAGCTGCATGACATTCTTTGGGTCGTCCATTACGGAAAAAACCGTGGTAGAAGTGAGGGGCAGGAAAATTTCGGGGAGTTCCCGGTTACGGTGGGAGGTCGGGGCCGAGCGATGCGCGTTTCTCTCATAAACGTACGCGCATGCGTGCGAGGCGTTGGCTCTAACTGAACCCGAGCGAGGCGTTGGGCTCTAACTGAACCCGAGCGATTGACCTGCAGGCTACGCGTTATTGAACCCGAGGGATCGATTGATGGCTGTTAACTGAACCCGATCGAGCGATTCCTTCGCTACTGTTGCTAACTGAAGCCGTTCGATTGGATGAATAGTGAGCGTTGCGGGGCGGGGGGGGGGGGGTGGATGAACAGTGAGCGGTGGCGTTGCCTCTGGATGAACAGGACCCCGTGGTGTGGAGGGCTGGATGAACAGTAGACCGTGGAGGGGTGCCCGTGGAGGGGTGGTTGAACAGGACCCCGTGGTGTGGAGGGCTGGATGAACAGTAGACGGTGGAGGGGTGCCGGTGGAGGGGTGGTTGAACAGTAGCCGGTGGAGTAGCGTGTGGTGGAGGCTGGATGAACAGGAGCCCGTGGAGGCTGGAGGAGGTCGACGGTGGAGATGAACAGTATCCCATGGAGTCCCATCTTGCGGTACGCTACACCCCTCCCGATGAACAGGACCCCCGTTTCGACCGTAGGAGGTCCGTTTTGTCCGTTTTGTGGTACGCCACACCCCTCCCGATCAACATGACCCCAATTTCGACCGTAGGAGGTCCGTTTCATCCGTTTTGCGGTACGCCACACCCCTCCCGATCAACAGGACCCCGTTTCGGCCGTAGGAGGCCCGTTTCCTCCGTTTTGCGGTACGCCACACCCGTCCCGATCAACAGGACCCCATGCGGAACGTAGGAGGTCCGTTTCCTCCATTTTGCGGTACGCCAGGCCTCGTTTCCATCGCCCATTCCGTCCAAGCCCTCTCGATGAACACGACCACACATTCCGTTCCAACCCAGCTGGTTGGCTCCCACGCGTTCCGTTGCCTCCCGATGAACACGACGCATTCCGTTGCAGCCCCATGAACACGACACATTCGGTTGCCTCCCCATGAACACGACGCATTTCGTTGCCTCCCCATGAACACGACGACGACTCTGTTTCTCCGTTCCAACCCAGCCATGTACACGAGCCCTGGCTGTACGTATGCGCGCGTAGGCGTTCGAGACCCCATCCGTATGTACACATACGTGGCCGTATTTTCTTTCTTGCACCCTGGCCGCTGTACATACGTGTACATTCTATGTGCGCGCCTCTACTACGACACGTACGCGCCTCTACTACGACACATGCGCGCCTCTACATCCACCAGTATACATGTACGTACACGTTCGCAACCAGAATGACAACGCTACGTACGCTTCGACCAGGTGGGTCCCGATTGGCAGGCACTTCCTTGCATGCGAAGATGTAGCTGGTGGGTCCCAGCAGTCAGGGGGGCGAATCATTTTTTTGCCCGGACGCACTTCCTTGCGTGTGAGGATGTAGCTGTTGGGTCCCAGCAGTCAGGGGGAAACGTTTTTTTCGTGAAATACGGTGGCCCATCCGGTGGGTCCCCGCTGTCAGGTGGAGGAATCATTATTTTGCGCGTAATAAGGAGGCACTTCGTTGCTGCGGCAGTAGACCCATCTGTCAGCCTCTCCATGTACAGTCCACGTCCGATGGAAGTCGTTCCTTGACCACGTTGACCACACCGTGCCGAGAGCACCACGGTGGTGGATAACGGCGAGGACTAGGAAGGGGACAACTCGGAGCCGGGGAAGACGCAACAGTGGATGCCCACGCGAAGAGGAGTACGAGGGTTCACTGGTTCGGCTGCGGTGTGAGGCTATTGTCGCCACAAAATAACAGGGGGTGTGGGTGAGTAGAGGGATGGCTTGGCCAGCGGTGGGAGTAGTAGGGGGCGGTGAGGCCTCCGCGGCATCACAGCCGGCCATGGGAGGCAGGAGCACGCGGCACGACCGGCGCTGGTTTGGGCGGCTGGAGCAAGAAGACCAGAGGTTGAAGAAGCACTACGGCCGTTGGATGAACATCGTACAGTAACAGGAGCTAGAATCATTCATATTGACTAAGTTGACAAAGCCCTCCGTCCCCATCAACTTGGTAGGCCCAAAAGTCAGCCTCCCACTATGCTGGGTTCCAGCTGGCAGGGGGAATATTCCTTTTTTGTGCATAATAAGGAGGCACTTCCTTGCGTGCGAAGATAGCTAGTGGGTCCGACATGTCAGCGGGGGGCACGTTATTTTCGCGAAATATAGAGGCCCTTCCGGTGGGTCCCAGATGTTAGGTGGAGGAATCATTATTTTGCGTGTAATAAGGAGGCATTTTTTGTGTGCGGCCATGGACCCAGCTGTCAGCCTCTCCACGCATAGTCTATTACCAATGGTGTCGTTCGTTGACCACGTTGACCACGCCGCATCGAGCGCATCCAATGTGGTGGATGACGGCGAGGCCCCGGACAGCAACGAGCCGGAGATGGGAAGATGCGGGAGTAGAGTCACAGACGGAGAGGTGTATGAGGGTTAACTGGTTCCAGTGCGGTGTGGTTCGGCAGTCGGTGGGGAAGAACAGGAGGTGTGGCCAACGATGGAGTAGCGCTTCATAGCGAAGCGTGCTAAGTAGAGCTGCTAGCAGCAGGAGGCGGGAGGTGGTCCTGGCGGCGCTGGAGGAAGAAGACGAGAGATTGAAGATGAATGTAGGTCGTTGCATGTAAATCCAACGGCTAACATGTCAGAATCATTTGTTGACTAAATTGACAACGACTTGCGTTAGCTTCGACCTATTGGCCCACATTTCAGCCTCCAAAAATGTGGCACGTATTCAACCCATTTTTTCAGAATTAACAGTCTTTTTTTGCACGATAGAATTTACAGTCAATTTGATCTTTTTTTGAATTACAGCCATTAGCTGGCTGGGTGAACAAATAATGTAGCGTCCATGCGGCCCATTTATTTTATTTCCTAAACAATTACAGGCCATTTGCACTTTCTCGAAATACACGATTTTGCCGGGCTGATTCTAATTATAATGTTGGGTTGGGCCAGCAATGTTATCAAAAAATAAAAAAGGGTTGAGCATTTTGTTATAAATATACTTAAATAGTAAGTGATATTATTACATTCGTCCTTAAATCTTACCAAGCTTTTGTACGCAATCACTAGGATTTTCGTGCCAAAACAATCCAGGATTTTATTTGTTAAGAAATTACTTTTATAAGTTAATAAGATGTGGGATATTGTTTTCTTAAATATGTAAGTATCTGTTAAATATATGATGACAATAAAAATAATATATAATAACATATAAAATAATTTAAATATATATAATATAGTTAGAAGGGAAACATAAGTTGGACCTGGCGTTCCTATTCTTATATAGAAAAATAGAACAGACCTCTGCGTTTTCTTCAAAAAAAATACATAAATTGGGCTGCCAAAAATAAAACCTCGGATGGGAGGTCCATAGGCCGGTAGATACATGACGGCCCTAAGAAAATACAAACAGGCCTATGGACCTCCCATCCGAGGTCGTGGGCTATGCATGTTAAAAATGAAATCCTAGACGGGGCAGCCCATAACCATGTCCAACACTTTCCAAAACTTCGTCCCTCGTTTTCTCTGTGTTTTGCACACTCGACCTGCTTTTCTCCTCTTGCAGTTGGGTTCGGTCAACGAAGACTCCACCGGCTTGCTCTGGCAGGACACCCTCACAAACGGCACCCTGTAGATGCTCGATCCTTCAATCTCTGGTGGATGCTCCATTTGGGATTGATACTCCCACCACCCCTCCCTCACGATCGGATTCGGTGAATCTGTTTGCTCCATGGCCCAGAGGAGCAGCTCTATGTAATCCGGCGCGACTCCCTCCGGGAGTATCGCCGCCTTTTGGCTTTATTGCAGATATTTGGCCATGGATGTCGCCGTCGCCGCTAGTTGGTCCTTGTTGTCGAACCAAGACTGTATCTCCAACATCCTAGCTAGCTTCACAGGGTCGCCGTCTGCGATCCTCATGTATCGGTTGTACTCCTCCATCGATCTACTTCTCCACAGCACCTTCACTCACCGGCGGTGGTTTTTGAATGGAAGAGGAGAGGAGCAGCGCTGGTTTTGGATTAGAACGGGAGAGGAGCGACGCTGGTTTTGGACTGGAACAGGAGAGGAGGGGCGGTGGTTTTGAAATGGAAGAGGAGAGGAGCGGCACTGCATTTAGATTGGAACAGGAGAGGAGCGGCAGTGGTTTAAGAGGAGAAGAGCGGATGAGCGGCGCTGGTCTTGGAAGTATTTCTTGTTGTTTTGCGTATTTTCGGTCAAAATTTGACCACGTACTATATTTGACAAGCGAAATGTGAATGCATGTCACCAAAAATTGTATCGCTTGGTTCATATCTGAATGTACTAGCAAATTATATTATTTTTGCAACGTATAACATATATTTTATGTGCGAAAATCATGGTCAATTATGACCCAGAATAAAAGGGGGACTAGTTAATGTGGGGTCGCTTTCTTAATTGAAGGGTAAATTGATTTTAATTTTGATCCAGTCACAGCGCGCCGGCCCTCTCGTCCAATCCTAAATCACTGCCGTGCGCTCCTCTCCCTCTTCTCCATTGCAAAACCACCTCCTCTCCTCTCCATCATCTCCATTCCAAAACCACCGTCTCGCCTCTCCCTCTTCTAATCTTCTCCATTGCAAAACCACCTCGCACTCTGCATATATGCCGGTTCCATACGTACATTTGGATGATGTATGAACTATTTATGTATTGTGTGAAGTGGCGATTGTAAGCCAACTCTTTATCCCTTTCATACTCAGTACATGGGACTGTGCTAAGATTTCCCCACTTGCAACTAAACCACCATGTGGTTATTCCTCTAAGTCGTGCCTTGACACGTGGGAGATATAGCTGCATTGTGGGTGTTACACTCCTGCTGGATCCTGGCTTCCCGAGCGGCAAGGGCATCCTCAGGCGTGGCTGCTTGGCGCTCCCTCACCTCTAGCTGCTCGAGCTCCAGGCTGTGCTCCAAAACCTCAAGTGCCAGCGCATCCTCACGCGCCTGGACCTCCTTCTCATTGGAGGGCCCCTTGCTCGGCGGTGCCGCTAGGGCGGCCTTGCACGCCTGGACTTGCCGCTCAAGGGCGGCATTTGAAGCTCGAAGCTCCCTTTCCCGCTCCTCGGTCGCCTCACAACGGTAGTCTGCGGCCATGTCTTCCTCCAGAGTGTGGGCGCAGGCCTCACGAGAAGCTGTGAGGGACACCGCAGCATCCGCCCGGGCGCGCTCATGCTGTAGATGCCCGAGGTTGATGGCGACCTTCAGCTGATGCCACTTGCGCGCCAGGCAGAGGCCCTCTGCCTCGAGGCGTGCGTCGATGTTGACAAGTTCTCCCCCAAGCCGACCTAGCGCGCTCATTGCTTCTTAGAAAAGGTCATGGTGGACGGCGATGCACCCGCGTGCGAGCTCCAGTGCGTGGTCGAGCCCTTCCATCGTGCCGGGGGCTGTCGGGGAGGCGCCAGACGACTCGCTCATCTTCGACAGGGGGCTGGAGGCCGGTGCTCCTTTAGCCGATTCCCGGGCCTCGGCGGAGGCGCTATGCGGCTTGGCCCCGTCACTCAAGGATGACGCCGACGCTAGGGCTACCCAGCCACCAACGAGCACTAGTGGAGGAGCCCTCGGCACGCCCCCTCCACCCCACAAATGGCCATGGAGGAAGGGTCCCAGGAAGATAAGTTGACGGCTTTCCAGCGGCACCTCCGCCTCGAGGGCCGGCCCCGTGCCCCGCGCGGGTGCTTGGCACGAGGAGCCTGGAATCGCGAGTGGGCCAAGGGCCTCCGGAGGTCGCACCCTAGGTGGTTTCGCCGCTGCAACCGAAGAGATCCTAAGGAGCCAGGGTCAGAAAAGGGTGCGTGATACGTCCATTTTGCATCATGTTTTCTTACTATTATTTATAATGTTTTTATCCATAATAATGCTTTTTGGAGTAATTCTAATCCCTTTTCTATCATAATATGCAAGGTATAGACAAAGAGGGAGAATTCCGGCAGCTGGAATTTTGGACCTGGAAAAGCTACGTAAGGCTACCTATTCTGCACAACTCCAAACAATCTGAAACTTCATGCAGATTTTTTATGGAATATTTGAGGAATATTGGAGCAAATAACTACCAGAGGGGGCCCACCAGGTGGGCCGAACCCACCTGGGCGCCAGGGAGCCAGGTGCACCCTAGTGGGTTGTGCTCACCCAAGCACACCTTCAGTGCTCATCTTCTGGTATATAGGTAGTTTTGACCCCGAAAAAAATAAGGACGGGACTTTGAAGATGGAGCTCCACCGTCTCGAGGTGGAACTTAGGCAGGAGCACTTTGCCCTCCTGTGGAGCGATTCTACCGGGGGAACTTCCCTCTCGGAGGGGGAAATCATCGTCATCATCATCACCAACAACTCTCCCATCTTGGGAAGGGCAATCTCCATCAACATCTTCAACAACACCATCTTCTCTCAAACCCTAGTTCATCTTTTGTGTTCAATCTTGTTACCAGAACTATAGATTGGTGCTTGTGGGTGACTAGTAGTGTTGATTACATCTTGTAGTTGATTACTATATGGTTTATTTGGTGGAATATTATATGTTTAGATCCAATATGCTATTTAATACCCCTATGATCATGATCATTTTATCATTTGTGAGTAGTTACTTTTGTTCTTGAGGTCATGGGAGAAATCATGTTGCAAGTAATCATGTGAAGTTGATATGTGTTCGATATTTTGATTGTACGTATGTTGTGATTTCCTTAGTGGTGTCATGTGAACGTCGACTACATGACACTTCACCATATTTGGGCCTAAGGGAATGCATTGTGGAGTAGCAATTAGATGATGGGTTGCGAGAGTGATAGAAGCTTAAACCCCAGTTTATGCACTATTCCGTAAGGGACCGATTGGATCCAAAAGTTTAACACTATCGTTAGAATTTATTCTTAATACTTTTCTCATAGTTGCGGATGCTTGTGGGAGGGTTAATCATAAGTAGGAAGTTTGTTCAAGTAAGAACAACACCAAAGCACCGGTCCACCCACATATCAAATTATCAAAGTACCGAACACGAATTAAGCCAACATGATGAAAGTGACTAGAGGAAAATCCCATGTACCCTCAAGAACGCTTTGCTTATCATAAGAGACCGTTTTGGCCTGTCCTTTGCCTCAAAAGGATTGGGATACCTTGCTACACTTTTGTTACTACTATCGTTACTTGCTCGTTACAAATTATCTTGCTATCAAACTACTCCGCTACTTACAATTTCAGCACTTGTAGACAGTACCTTACTGAAAATCACTTGTCATTTCCTTCTGCTCCTCGTTGTGTTCGACACTCTTACTTATCGAGAAGAGCTAAAATTGAACCCCTATACTTGTGGGTCATCAAGGCTATTTTCTGGCACCGTTTCTGAGGAGTGAAGCGCCTTTGGTAAGTGGAATTTGGTAAGGAAACATTTATATAGTGTGTTGAAATTTATTGTCACTTGTTACTATGGAAAACAATCCTTTGAGGGGTTTGTTCGGGGTATCTTCACCTCGACCGGAACAACAATTAGCTACCCCTCAACCTACTGCACCTATTGAAAATATTGAATATGAAATTCCTTCAGGTATGATAGAACAATTGCTAGCTAATACTTATGCAGGAGATGGGACCGAACATCCTGATATGCACTTGGTATATGTAGAACAAATTTGTGAATTGTTCAAGCTTGTAGGTTTACCTGGAGATGAAGTTATGAAGAAGGTTTTCCCATTATCTTTGAAGGGAAAAGCATTGGCATTGTATAGGCTATGCAACGATATTGGATCTTGGAATTGGAATCGATTAAAATTGGAGTTCCACCAAAAAATTTATCCTATGCATCTAGTTCATCGTGATCGGAATTATATATATAATTTTTGGCCTCGTGAAGGAGAAAGTATCGCTCTAGCTTGGGGGAGGCTTAAGTCAATGTTATATTCATGCCCCAGTCATGATCTCTCAAGAGAAATTATTATCCACAATTTTTATGCTCGGATTTTTCGTAATGATCAAACCATGCTTGATACTTCTTGTGCTGGTTCATTTATGAAGAAGACTATTCAATTCCGGTGGGATGTTTTGGGAATAATTAAACACAATTATGAAGATTGGGAACTCGACAAAGGCAAAGAGTCAGATATCAATATTAAATATAATTGTGTTAAATCTTTTATGGATACCGATGCTTTTCAAAAGTTTAGCTCTAAATATGGACTTGACTCTGAGATAGTAGTCTCCTTTTGTGAATTATTTTATACTCATGTTGATCTCCCTAAAGAGAAGTGCTTTAAATATCACCCACCTATCAAAGAAGAAATTAAAGAACCAGTACTAGTTAAAGAGGAAACTATACTTTATAATGATGGTCCAATTGTTCCTACTACTTATATTGAGACACCACCTTTCCCTGTTAGGATAAAGAAACATGCTAAAGTTTCAACTTTGGTTAACAAAAGCTATATTAGAACACCCAAACCTGATGAACAAATTAAAGTAGAACCTAGTATTGCTATGGTTAAATATCTCTTGGAAGAAGATATGGATGTGCATGTTATTTACTTTTGTGAAGAAGCTGCTAGAATTGCCAAACCTGATAAGAAGGATAAACATACACCTGTTGTTGGCAGGCCTGTCATCTCAGTTAAAATAGGAGATCACTGTTATCATGGTTTATGTGACATAGGTCCTAGTGTGAGTGCTATTCCTTAAACCTTATATCAAAAAATTATGAAAGACATAGCACCCGCAGAGATAGAAGACGTAGATGTTACTATTAAACTTACTAATAGAGACACTATATCACCAATTGGGATTGTTAGAGATGTTGTAGCCTTGTGTGGGAAAATAAAATACCCTACTTATTTTCTTGTTCTGGGTTCCCCACAAGATGTCTTTTGTCCCATTATCTATGGTAGACCTTTCTTGAACACCGTTAATGCTAAGATAGATTGTAAGAAACAAACTGTCGATGTTAGTTTTGGTGATGAGTCTCATGAGTTTATTTTTTCCAAGTTTAGTAGAAGCTTCATGAAAAAGAATTGCCTAGTAAGGATGAATTAATTGGTCTTGCTTCTATTGTTATACCACCTACTGATCCTTTAGAACAATATTTGCTAGACCATGAGAATGATTTACATATCCATGAAATAAATGAAATAGATAAGATTTTCTTTGAACAACGTCCTCTACTTAAACACAAATTACCTACTGAAACTCTAGGAGGCCCTCCTCCACGCAAAGGTGATCTTGTGTTTGAATTAAAACAATTGCCAGACACTTTGAAATATACTTATCTTGCTGAAAAGAAAATATATCTTGTTATTATTAGTGCTAACCTTTCAGAACATGAAGAAGATAGATTATTGAAAGTTCTAAGGAAGCGTCACGCTGCTATTGGATATACTCTTGATGATTTAAAGGGCATTAGTCCCACTCTATGTCAGCACAAAATTAATATGGAACCTGATGCTAAACCCGTTGTTGATCACCAACGTTGGTTAAATCCGAAGATGAAAGAAGTGTTAAGAACAGAAATCTTAAAGCTTCTAGAAGCATGTATAATCTATCCTATAGCTGATAGTAGATGGGTAAATCATGTTCATTGTGTACCTAAGAAGGGAGGTATAACTGTTGATCCTAATGATAATAATGAACTTATTCAACAAAGAACTATTACAGGTTATAGAATGGTAATTGATTTTAGAACATTAAACAAAGCAACTAGAAAAGATAATTACCCTCTCCCTTTTATTGATCAAATGCTTGAAAGATTATCTAAGCACACACACTTTTGCTTCCTTGATGGATATTCTATTTTTTCACAAATACTTGTTTCTCAACCTCATCAAGAAAAGACCACTTTTACTTGTCCCTTTGGAACCTATGCTTATAGATGTATGCCTTTCGGTTTATGTAATGCACCTTCTACCTTTCAAAGATGTATGACTGCTATATTCTCTGACTTTTGTGAAAAGATTGTTGATGTTTTCATGGATGACTTCTCCGTTTATGGGAAGTCTTTTGATGATTGTTTAAGGAATCTTGAGCGAGTTTTGCAGAGATGTGAACAAACAAATCTTGTCTTGAATTGGGAGAAGTGCCACTTTATGGTTAATGAAGGCATTGTCTTGGGCCATAAAATTTCTGAAAGAGGTATTGAAGTGGACAAAGCTAAGGTTGATGAAATTGAGAAAATGCCATGTCCTAAAGATATAAAAGGTATTCGTAGATTCTTAGGTCATGCTGGTTTTTATAGGAGATTTATCAAAGACTTTTCTAAAATTTCTAGGCCTCTTACGAATATTTTGCAAAAGGATATTGCTTTTTTTATGATGATTGTTTAGAAGCCTTTCAAACACTCAAGAAGGTGGTAATTTATGTGCCTATTGTTCAACCACCTGATTGGAACTCACCTTTTGAAATTATGTGTGATGCTAGTGATTATGCTGTTGGTGCTGTTTTATGACAAAGAGTTGATAAGAAACTGAATGTTATTCATTATGCTAGTAGAACTCTAGACATTGTTCAAAGAAATTATGCTACTACTGAAAAAGTATTATTAACTATGGTGTTTGCTTGTGACAAATTTAGACCTTATATTGTTGACTCCAAAGTAATTGTTCACATAGACCATGCTGCTATTAAATATCTTATGGAAACGAATGATGCTAAACCTAGAGTTATCCGATGGGTCCTCTTGTTACAAGAATTTGATTTACATATCATTGATAGAAAAGGAGCTGAGAACCCCATAGCCGATAATTTGTCTAGGCTTGAAAATTTACCTGATGACCCACTACATATTGATGATAGTTTTCCTGATGAGCAGTTAGCTGCAATAAATGTTGCACACAGTACTCCTTGGTATGCTGATTATGCTAATTACATTGTTGCTAAATATTTACCACCTAGCTTTACATACCAACAAAAGAAAAAGTTCTTCTATGATGTAAGACATTACTTTTGGGATGACCCACATCTTTATAAAGAAGGAGTAGATGGTATTATTAGACATTGTGTACCTGAGCATGAATAGGGACAAATCCTACAGAAATGTCACTCCAAAGCTTATGGAGGGCATCATGCTGGAGATAGAACTGCTCACAAGGTATTGCAATCTAGATTTTATTGGCCTACTCTCTTTAAAGATGCCCGTAAGTTCATCTTATCTTGTGATGAATGTCAAAGAATAGGTAATATCGGTAAGGGTCAAGAAATGCCTATGAATTAATTGCTGGCTGCTGAATCATTTGATGTTTGGGGATTTGATTACATGGGATCTTTTCCTTCCTCTAATGGGTATACACATATTTTGGTTGTTGTTGATTATGCTATTAAATGGGTAGAAGCTATTCCAACCAGTAGTGCTGATCACAACACCTCTATTAAAATGCATAAGGAAGTTATTTTCCCAAGGTTTCGAGTCCCTAGATATTTAATGACCGACGGTGGTTCACACTTTAGTCATGGTTCTTTCCATAAAATGCTTGACAAGTATGATGTTAACCATAGAATTGCATCACCTTATCATCCTTAGTCTAGTGGGAAAGTTGAACCTAGGAATAGAGAAATAAAATTAATTTTACAAAAGACTACTAATAGGTCCAGGAAGAATTGGTCTAAGAAATTAGATGATGCACTTTGGGCTTATATAACAGCTTATAAAAATCCTATGGGTATGTCTCCGTATAAAATTGTTTATGGAAAAGCTTGTCATTTGCCTCTTGAGTTAGAACATAAATCATAATGGGCCATCAAAGAGCTCAATTATGATTTCAAACTTGCTGGTGAAAAGAGGTTATTTGATATTAGCTCATTAGATGAATGGAGAACCCAAGCTTATGAAAATGCAAAATTATTCAAATAAAAAGTTAAAAGATGGCATGACAAAAGAATCGAAAAGCGTGAGTTCAAAGTCGGAGAATATGTTCTTTTGTATAATTCTCGTTTCAAATTCTTTGCAGGAAAAATGCTCTCAAAATGGGAAGGCCCCTATGTTATCGAGGAGGTTTATCGGTCTGGAGCCATAAAAATAAATAATTCCGAAGGTACTAACCTGAACGTTGTCAATGGGCAACGAATAAAGCATTATATCTTAGGTATGTCCATTAATGTTGAAAGTAATATTATCCAAACTTTGACACCGGAAGAACACATAAAAGAGTCTTTCCGGAACACTCCAGAATCGTGAAAATAAGGAGGTATATGATACAGTAAGTAAACGGACTCCCAAAATCCGCAAAAATATTTTTTTATCAGTTTTGGAATATTAAAAAATTTAGGAAATAAAGAAACTTCCAGCCTCCTTTTTTCTTCCGTATGATTGTCCTCAAAGATAAAAAAGTATATATACTTCCCAAACCTGTTGATCACCGTATCACGGAGAAATCCTCTGTTCTCTTTTCTTGCTGTTTTCTGACAGATCCAGCTAGACCAATGTAACAACCACAATGCGGCTATATCTCCCACGTGTCGGGTCACGACTTAGAGGCATGGCCGCATGGTAGGCATGTTGCAAGAGGGGTAATATTTACACATCCCATGTACTGAATAAGAAAGGGATAAAGAGTCGGCTTACAATCGCCACTTCACATAATACATAAATATATTATATATCATCCAGAATACAAACAAGGTCCGACTACGAAACCAAAATAAAGAAAGACAACCCCAAATGCTAGATCCCCGCTCGCCCCAACTGGGCTCCTCTACTGATATCCGGAAAAGAAACGTAGTAACGGCCCGAATCCTCGTCGAACTCCCACTTGAGTTCGGTAGCGTCCCCTGCACTGGCATCATCGGCACCTACATCTGTTTGGAATATTTGTGAGTCACGGGGACTCAGCAATCTCACACCCTCGCGATCAAGACTATTTAAGATTCAGGTAGGAAAAGGGTAGTGAGGTGGAGCTGCAGCAAGCACTAGCATATATAGCGGCTAACTTACGCAAAAGAGAGCAAGAAGAGAAGCAAAGCACGGTCGAGAAACTAATAGTGATCAAGAAGTGATCTTGAAGCTACTTACGTTCAAGCATAACACGTGACCGTGTTCTCTTCCCGGACTCCGCCGAAAAGAAACCATCACCGCTACACAAGCGGTTGATTCATTTTACTTAAGTTACGTGTCAAGTTTTCTACAACCGGACATTAACAAATTCCCATCTGCCCATAACCATGGGCATGGCTTTCAAAAGTTCAAAACCCTGTAGGGGTGTCCCAACTTAGCCCATCACAAGCTCTCATGGTCAATGAAGGATGTTCCTTCTCCCGGGAAGACCCGATCAGTCTCGGAATCCCGGTTACAAGACATTTTGACAATGGTAAAACAAGACCAGCAAAGCCGCCCGATGTGCCGACAAATCCCGATAGGAGTCGCACGTATCTCATTCTCGAGGCACATCAGACAGGTCAAGCTACGAGTAAAACCAACACTTGAGTTTCCCTGAGGTGGCCCCGCAGGCTGCCCGTTTCGGACCAACACTCAAAGGAGCACTGGCCCGGGGGGGGGGGGTTTAAAATAAAGATGACCCTTAATTCTGCAGAACCTAAGGGAAGGTATATGGTGGTAGGTAGGCAAATGGTAAAACCAAGGTTGGGCCTTGTTGGAGGAGTTTTATTCAAAGCGAACTGTCAAGGGGTTCCCATAACACCCAACCGCGTAAGGAACGCAACATCAAGGAACATAACATCAGTATGACGGAAACTAGGGCGGCAAGAGTAGAACAAAACACCAGGCATAAGGCCGAGCCTTCCACCCTTTACCAAGTATATAGATGCATTGAAGTAAACAAGATATAATAATGATATCCCAACAATATCCATGTTGAAACATGGAACAAACTCCATCTTCACCTGCAACTAGCCAGGCTATAAGAGGGGCAGAGCAAAGCGATAACATAGCCAAACAACAGTTTGCTAGGAAAGGTGGGTTAGAGGCTTGACATGGCAATATGGGAGGCATGATAAAGCAAGTGGTATGCATCGCGACATAGCAAAAGAGCGAGCAACTAGGAAGCAAAGATAGAAGTGATTTCGAGGGTATGGTCATCTTGCCTGCAAAGTTCTCAGAGTTGACGAAAGCTTGATCCTCGTTAGCATACTCAATAGGCTCCTCGATCACATACTCGTCTCCCGGCTCTACCCAAAGCAAGAACACAAGAAAAGGACCAACAACCATTCACGGTGCAATGCACAAGCAACATGATGCAAAACATGGAATGATATGCGAGATGTGATATGCAATGCATATGCGTCATCCGGAAGAGAAAGAATGATCAAGGCATCAACTTGTCAAACCAAGTGTGCCGCTGGAAAGATGAGATGATTTCGGTCGAAGTAGATATGAAGATCACCGGAATCGGATGCACTGTTTGCAAATGGCAACCAAAACAAGAATGGCACACTTCTGCTATTAACAGCACGATGCCATCTAGAATGCAATAGGAAAAGTAAGCTACTGCACTCCAACATAACAACAAAGCACATGGCAGTGATCTACTCAAGATGCTTGACAAGACATGAACACTTAGCTATGGATAATTCACACAAGAGCAGGTCCAAACAAGCATGGCAAAAGTGCAAAAGATATCAGCTTCACAGACTTAGTGAAAATAATAACATGACAGGAATAACATTAGGAAGCAATGTGTAGAGCAAGCAAACAACGTACTACAGGAACATATCATAGCAAACAAAGGCATGGCATGAAACTACTAAATGCATAGAACAAAAGTCTCTTACTGATCATGATCCAAAAAGGCACAGAAGATATGATGGCACCCATGTAAACGTAGCAAGTTTTATGAACAGTTTCAGACTTAGCAGAAAACTAAGCATGGCATCAACAGAATTATGAAGGCATCTTTGCGAGCTCAAATCACTCATGACAAAGCCTTGCATGACAAACTAAGCATATCAACAGCAAGATGACATGTTCATGAAGCTAACCATGGCAAGAGAAAGTCCATATCATGCATGGATCACAAATAACAACCATGAAAAAATTGATTAACATGTAAACAATCTTCCATGAACATTTTATAGCAGAAGTGGAGCAAGATTAAGACATGCTAGGGCACTCCATAACTTCAAACAGGGACATTTATGGATAGAGCATAACCATATGTCCAAAACACCCTTAGGCCTTGTTTGGATACGGTGTTTTAGCAGAACTGGTTTTCGGTAGACTCGCATAACCGTGTAACAAACTTAAACCTTGTTTGGATTCTGTAGGAAAAACATGGATAAGTAGGATTCAGTTTCCACAAAACCAGTAATATGCGTTTTGTGAAAAACGACTAATAGCTGTCTTTGTGAAAACACGATTGTAGAAACTCACGGCAACTGATTTCTCCTTCCGCATGAAATTCATCAGCGCAGTTTTTGCCTTACCGCACCTGAAGTTCATTCAAAGCCGCCGGCCGGCATGCACGCCGATTGACTTTGAGCACAACCGCTCTACCGTTGTCCTAGTCGAGCGGAAGCGGCCGCCGCCGTTCGCGCGTGCTAAATAGTTGAAGGGAAGCGCCTGACGTGGTGTGCGAACGCCTGAGTCGTCGAGGAAGCGGCTGCTGCCGCCGTTCGCATGCGCTGTGTTGTCCAGAGAAAGTGGTCGCCGCCGAGCGTGAACACCAGAGTCTCGAGGGGAAGCGGCCGCTGCGCACGGTGAGCCGTTGAGTGGAAGTCGTTGCCGTCGTCCGCACTTCAGTGGCGTCCCCCTTGGTGAAGCCTCCAATGGAGGAGAGAGGAGAAGCAATCGGGGCCTAGGCCCTGATTCATCTAAGGCCGAGATGAATCAAGCAGCGATGTCAGTGAACTAAGGACGAAGGAGGAATCAGAGAGAGTAGAGGAGAAACTCGAGGGGAGGAGCTGCATATACGTGTACTTCAATGGATAAGCAATGGCAGCCAATTTGGGGAAAGTGACGAGCAAAGATTAACGAGTCACGAGGCTATCTACCTTAGTAACCAAACATAGTTTTTCATAAACTGATTATTCATAAAAACATAGATAAAACCGATTTTCCTAGAAATCAGCTTAAAACGCATTTTCTATAATCCCATTGCTAATCTCCTCTATCCAAAAAACCACTCACTTAAGATACTCAAAACAAGAATGGATCTCACTGTAGCAACATGTTTACATGGCATAAAAATAACAGCAGGAAAATGACTTTGTAAAATCCTAAGTCCTTGAAATCAGCAATATCACGAAGGCTACGTTGCATGCTTGTGCTAGTCACCACATAGATCACAAAAATACATGGCAAGCACCCCTGTAAAGACGGCATGGCATGGACCAAAACACAGTTAGAGCTCATGCCCATATGATGCACACAACAAATGTGGCAAAAATGACAAAACATCATAATCTGCTAAGTAACAGGAGCAAACATTTTATAGCACTCTTGCATCAGTGTTTTGGGCGTCAAGATGGACTCAAACAAGCATGCCACAATGGAATGAAATGAAGATCATCTCACAATGAACATTTTGATATATCATGTGCATGAAACGGAGCTACGTTCATGGAGTTATGTCATGAAGAACAGGGCATCAAAACATGAGGGGGAAAAGGACTTAGTGGAATTTATACCCTCTGGATCTAGGGTTTGTTGTGGCACGGATTACGAGGCAACCAGGATCTTGCCGGAGAAGACTGTGTGGTGGCCGGAGTCGACGAAGCTCGCCGGGGTTCGTTAGGGAAGGAGCGGATCCGGTGAATCCCGGCTAGATCTGAGCGGGGCGGGGCTGGACCGATCAGCGACGGTGTCGGGCGGAGCTTGCCGGCGCGCGGGAGCGGGCGGCGGCACGTTCCGGCGAAGGGCGGCTGGCGGTGACCGGCGAGGACGCGGGGCGGAGGAGCGAATGCGCGGCGACGGTGCTCGGCCGCGGGGGTGCTCAGGGGAGCGTGTCGGTGGGAACGACACCTATGGGATCACGAGAATCCCTACTACGGTTAGCGGGGCATGGGGTCGTGAGAAGAGCGGATCTAACAGGTAGCACACGGTTCGTTTATCCAGGTTCGGGCCGCAAGGATGCGTAAAACCCTACTCCTGCTTTGGTGGATTGTATATTTGTGTTCTTGAGCTAGCTATGGGACGTGAGGAGCTCCAAAATGCTGAATCCT
Organism: Triticum aestivum; assembly: GCF_018294505.1. Classification (NCBI taxonomy): domain Eukaryota; kingdom Viridiplantae; phylum Streptophyta; class Magnoliopsida; order Poales; family Poaceae; genus Triticum; species Triticum aestivum. Next base: position 201,949,916 of record NC_057806.1, read on the forward strand.
TCTCCTGGTCGCCTCGGGCCTCCTTTTATAGGAAAAGGGGTTTCCACAGTGGCACACAGGAGGTGGAAAGGGTACATTGATGCGAGGTTATCCCTCGCATTAAATGACAAGGAGAATTTAATGCGTCTTGCTTAGGTGTCCTTGCTTTATCGGGGACGGGGGAGAGATCTGCCTCATCCATCACGGCTCCTTCTCGTGTCGACACGCGCCCTGGCCAGCGACGCTTGAGATGCCACGTAGGTAGGCAGGCAGCTGAGGTGGCGCAGTTGCGGGTCTTCACGAAGATTTGCACGTCGCCACGCAGGTGCCTGCCCAGCTGGTTGGGTCGGCGGCTGCATGTGAACGGCGGTGGAGGTTTAGTCGGCGTGGGCCTGATGGTGGCCCTGCGGGTGTCCTCGGCAAGGGCCTTGCCGGGGCCCCGGCAAGGGCCTTGCCGAGGCGCTTGCTGTCATCCCCGGCAAGGCGCTTGCCGGGGGCCTTGTGGTCTTCCTCGGCTGGGATCCCGCCAAGGGTTGTCGCCTCCTTAGTGCGTATCTGATCTAGAATGTCTTCACGAAGATTTGCATGCTGCCACGGGGATGTCTCCCGAATCCTTGCCCTCTGGGGGCAGTGGATTCAAGGGTGATTCGCTCCGTTGGCGCGGGACGAGTCGCCGTGGCAAGGGTTTTCCCGGGGCTGCTAGAACTGTCTCCTAGCAAGGATCTTGCCGGGGGAGTCCGCTTCGTCCCCTTTGCTCTTCGTGGTCTTGGTCTTGGCGTCGTAGTTCTCTTGAGCTTCGGTCTTACCCTGGCTCACCTCCCTTGCCTTGCTTTGTGTGGTGGTGCCCGTGGCTCAGACTACCCGTGCACACTTATAGGGGTACAAAAAGTGTACCCCTCTTTTTGTACTCCGATAGGAGCCCCCGGGCCTGGGCCACACATAAGCGCAACGCGTTGTTGGGCTAGGCCCAAAAACGGTGCGCGGGCAGGCGGGGCGGTTTTTACCGCGATAAGGTTCTTCGCGCGCTGCGCTTCCCACGACTCCCGCGCGTGGCGCGGTGTGGGGAGGTGCGTGTGACGTGGGCAGCATGCGTGGGGTTGGGCTCTGCACGCATGTGTCACGTCGCAGTTAATGTGAAAGGAGGCGGCCCGTGTTTCCCCCCATAAGAAAGGAATAACCGCGGGCACGCTGCTCACTTTCTCCTCTTTCCTCTTGCCTTTTCCAATCTCAGAGCCGCCGTTTCCTCTCTTCCTTCCTTCCTAAGCTTCCGCCGTCGCCTGATGCTGTTGCTTCGCCATCCCCCTTCCTCATCCCTCTAAACTTCTTGGTTGCCATGGCGCCCAAATCCGTCAAGGGCAAGGGGATGGCTAAGGGCGCTGGGACTGTGGAGCCGCCGGAGAGCGCGCTGTCGGGGGACCGGATGAAGTCTGCCTTTTTCTTCCCCTCGATGGTTGATGTTCAAGAGCTCCGGGCCTCCTTCAGGCCCCTATGGAGAGCGAAGACGGGGGGAGATAATTCGGGACACCCGGCGACGCGCGTCATCCCTGCTGCCGATCCTGCCCCAAATCGGTATCCCTTTTTCGTCGATTATCTTTCTTGCGGGTTATGCCCCCCTTTCTCCGATTTCTTCTGCGACATTATGCACACCTTCGGTTTTCGCCTCTTGGATCTTACTCCGAATGCGGTGGCGTGCATGGCTTTCTTCGCGCATCTTTGCGAAGGCTTTGCCAGGGTGCAGCCCAACACGGCGCTCTTCCGCCATTACTTCTTACCTGGATCCCAAGATCCAAGGGGGCGTACCCGGACGGTGCCGTGAAGGAGAGGTGGGAGGAATGACGTGGCTGGTGGTGCTAGATTGAGGATGAAAACCCGCCGGAATTCTGCAAGGTCCGCCGAGTGCCACCGGTCCGTGGCAGCGATTGGAGCGATGTCGACACCACCGACGGGAGGCTCACTGTCGCCACCACCAGGATTCTCCGGCTCACCCGGGCTGGACTCACCCTTGAGATGATTGGGGCGGACTTCATTCGTCGCCGGATTGCCCCGTTGCACAACAAGGGGAGGCCAGCTTGGCTCTTTACGAACCCGGCTGACATTATGCGACTCCGCCCCGGCCTCGATCACAACTTCACGGTGCTGGCGCATGCCCACTTCTACCAGCGGCTTTTCCAGCTTGATGTGGGTCGCGATGGCGAGGTCGAGCGGACCGGCAAGGCCGCGAGGGCTGCCGCAAAGGTTGGCAAGGCCCTCAAGGGGCCGTTTTTAGGCTACCAGCGGGGGTGGTCCTGTTGTGCAATAATTCGCGTCGGTCCGAGATCATCGCCATGATGCCGGACTGTAATGCGCATGGCCCTGTCCCGAGCTGGGAGGAGCCGAAGGACGCGAATGTGCAGCAATTCTTTCACACCCTGATCGAGGTGTACGTCAATGTTGACGCCGAGCGGTGGCTTATCATGGACACCACCCAGGCAGAGCTGGACTATATCACCACTAGGGCGAGGGAGGCACAGCTTGCCATGGAGGCCGCCAGCACCGGGGGTGTGGAGGACAAGGCCGCAACGGCTGCGGAGGAAGAGGAGCTCACCCGGTGGGCGGCGGCCTCCGGGGAGGTCAGCAGCACCGACACTGGATCTCCGCTCGTCGAAGACGTGGCCGACGAGTCGTTGGAGGAGGAGGACGTGGCGGCGGGCTCGACGCCAACCAGGGGAAGAGGGCGAGTCCCGCGGCGGGCTGGGTCCGGTGAGCCGGTCCGGCCCGGCAGGGCTGCGCGGCCTCAATTGACCCTGGAGGGGTCTCGGCGTCACACGAGGGCCACGGCAGCCAAGAGGCTGACGAAGGCCGCTGAGAAGAAGAAGACAACAGCCCCTTCTTCATCTGGACGCGCACAAACCTCGCCGTCTTCGCCCCCTCCGGCAGATGTCGACTCGGATGTTGACGCGGGGTTCACTTTTGATCTCGGGCCTCTCAGCCCGAAGAGGAAAAGGAAAGTGGTAGAGGAAGAGGAGATAGATGAAGAGTAAGTACTCCATCCCTTACTGCCATTTCCATTCCCCGGAATCAAGTCACTCATCTTGATCCGTTTTTGCTTTTGCAGGGATGCAAAGACGTTGGCCCAGAGGGTGAAGAGGGCGAAGGCCTCGGCGAGCAGTCATCCCCCAGCTGGGGCTTCAAAGACACCACTGGTGGTGTTGAGCAGCCCGGACAGCAGCCCCCGGCACAGCCCCCAGCGTAAGTTTGTCACCCTCCTCTTACTCGACATGTGGTAGGCGTCGATGCTATGGTGTTGACCTTGCCGGGTTTGCAGGAGGGGAGCAGCAGCAGGAGGAGCCGCAGACGGCTACCCCCAACACACCACCCCCATCGACTACGCCGCTGCGTGGGGCGTCCCCGGCAAGGGCATCAAGCACGGAGCCCACACCCATGGAGGAGGAGGGGAACTTGGGCGCTGGTGACTCTGCCACGGCGCCGGATGCTGGCGGGGAGGGGACTTCTGCTTCACAGCCTGGCACTGGTGAGTCGCCTGTCCTCCGTCTCTGTTTTTCCCTTATCCTTTTTCTTGGCTTCCATGCTCCCATTACTACCCAGGCCCTCCTTCAACAGGTATGGAGGACGTGGATACCGTTGCTGGGAACATTGCTGAGGAGGCCGCCCAGGACGCCGCCGAGGTCGCTGCTGATGAGGCCGCCAAGGATGTTGCCGAGGACACCACGGCAGGGGCCGCCAAGGCGACCGGCGAGGCTTCTGCCGAGGGCGCCAATGGTGGGCCTGCCGGGGAAGCCGGCAAGGCCACCACCGAGGAAGAGGCGGTTGATGATCAGCCTCCCTCCTCCTCAACCTCGGGCCCCGGCAGGTATCTGAAGCTGGGCGACGATCTTTTCGTCCACCTCCCAGGGGCGTCAAGTTCTCGGGCGCCCGCCGAAGGGGAAGTCTTTGACGGCGAGGTGCTTGCCGCCACCGGGCTTGAGGTTGTCGATGAGCAGGGCGTTGGCGGTGATGGTTCTCTAGAAGAGCAGCTTTTCCGCGCTATGGGGGCCAACTTCCGAAAACTCCACGCGCTCTACCGTGTCCGTCTGGACAAGGTTAAGTCCAGGACAGCAATGGTGGACTAGGCAGAGGTGGATTTCAAGGCGCACGTTGCTGAGACGGAGAACTGGTTCCACCAGACTCGCGAGGAGCAGAGGGCCTTTCAGGAGGAATTGGCCAACTGCAATGTCGAGCTCACCATGAAGATGGCTAACATCGAGAAGGCCCAAGAACAGGCGGCGAACTTGGCTGCCGCGGCCGAGGCCGTCCGGAACCAGCATCAAGCCGCATTGGATTCCCAGGAAGAGGACCTCACCGCGCATGAGGCGAAGCTTGTCGCAGCACTCCGTAGCAAGGATGAGGAGCTCGAGGCCCTTGTCGCGCGGTGGACTCGCGAGCTGGAGCAGAGGCACAAGGAGGCACTCGATGCCCAGGCTCTGGCCCATGCCGGCAAAGTAAGGGAGTTGGTGGTGGCGCAGGACGAGCTGAAGGAGCAGGCCCTCAAGCTGTCCAACAAGAAGAGCACGCTCAATAGCGCCTTGGTGGAGGCGCAAGGAGCGGTCATCAGCAGGGCTGCGGAGCTCTCCGAAGCGCAAAACTCCGTCAGAGATCTCAAGCTAAAACTGGAGGATCTTGAGAAGATGTTGTCGGAGAGCAGGGCTCGGGAGGAGACCTTGACCAGGAGTCTGGAGGAGGAGAAGCAGCTGCGGGCAAACGAGGCCGCCTCCCACCAGGATTATGTGGCGGGCGAGAACAGATGGATCAGCCATCTGGAGGAGGTCGCCGGCAGGGTCACCTCGCAGTTGGCCACCATGGGGATGCCAAATGTGAGGTACTCCCCTAAGCGCAGCGGGACCATCAACACGAAGCTGACCCTGTTCTTCGAGGGCATACTCGGAGCCTTGGCTTATCTTCACTCCAACCGTGCAGCCACGCTGGCCGGGGAAGCCCGGTGACTTTGCCGGGGGGTCATGACCAAGGTCCTCACCAAGATGGCGTACTGGAATCCCGACCTCGACTTCGGTGTCGCGATGGATAGCTTGCCGGAGGGTTTTGACCTCACGGTGCTCAAGGAGCGCATCAAGCCCGTCATCAGCAGCATCGACGAAATCAAGAGGGTGGAAGGCCAGCGCCAGGATTAGGCATCCCGTTCTTCACCGCCACTGCAGGTTCACGACCAAGACAAATTTCATCTTTAGTTAGAACCACATCAATGATGTGATGTAATATAACTTTGCAGTACCTTTAATTTCATGCACGTTATTTCCCCGTTCAATTCCTCTTTGTATGCGCGCCCTACGCCGATTAGGTAGGCTCGCCGGCGCGGACGCCCCTAGCGGCATTTTTTGGGATGGATCCCCATGGGCCTGCTGGGTACGCATGCTGCCGGACGAGCCACCTTTTCGTTCTGAACGCGGCCACTTGAACTGTCGAGCTTGACTCGAGTTGGAATCGAGAGCTTTGTTGATCGCGGAAGGCTACTCTGCCATTCTCGACGCAGCCGCTTGAGCTGTTGAGCGGACTTGAAACAGGGCAAGGGCGTTGCCGATCGTGGGAGAGCCCCCTGGCGTGCAGGTTTCTCATACAAAGGCGTGACATCTCCGGGGGGGGGGGGATAACCTCATATAAAATGGATAGAACAAATAAGGGTTCAGTGCAACTTAGCTTCTGTTTGTAGTTGCTCGAGCGCTGATCTTCCGGCCTCCTTCCTTCTCCAAGAGCCACGAAGACGAAGGAGTGCTAGGCTGATTGCTAGAGCCAATTCTCACAACTGCGCCCCCTACCTTGTGCGCCAAAGATTTCGGTGGGAACGACACCTATGGGATCACAAGAATCCCTACTACGGTTAGCGGGGCGTGGGTCGTGAGAAGAGGGGATCTAACAGGTAGCACACGGTTCGTTTATCTAGGTTCGGGCCGCAAGGATGCGTAAAACCCTACTCCTGCTTTGGTGGATTGTATATTTGTGTTCTTGAGCTAGCTATGGGACGTGAGGAGCTCCAAAAAGCTGAATCCTTCTCCTGGTCGCCTCGGGCCTCCTTTTATAGGAAAAGGGGTTGCCACAGTGGCACACAGTAGGCGGAAAGGGTACAGTGATGCGAGGTTATCCCTCGCATTGCATGACAAGGTGCATTTAATGCGTCTTGATTAGGTGTCCTTGCTTTATCGGGGACGGGGGAGAGATCTGCCTCGTCCGTCGCCGCTCCTTCTCGTGTCGACACGCGCCCTGGCCAGCGACGCTTGCGATGCCACGTAGGTAGGCAGGCAGCTGAGGTGGCGCAGTGGCGGATCTTCACGAAGATTTGCACGCCGCCACGCAGGTGCCTGCCCAGCTGGTTGGGTCGGCGGCTGCATGCGAATGGCGGTGGAGGTTTAGTCAGCGTGGGCCTGATGGTGGCCCTGCGGGTGTCCTCGGCAAGGGCCTTGCCGGGGCCCCGTCAAGGGCCTTGCCGAGGGACCTGCTGTCATCCCCGGCAAGGCGCTTGCCGGGGGCCTTGTGGTCTTCATCGGCTGGGATCCCGCCAAGGGTTGTCGCCTCCTTAGTACGTATCTGATCTAGAATGTCTTCACGGGGATGTCTCCCAAATCCTTGCCCTCTAGGGGCAGTGGACTCAAGGGTGATTCACTCCGTTGGCGTGGGACGAGTCGCCGCGGCAAGGGTTTTGCTGGGGCTGCTAGAACTGTCTCCTGGCAAGGATCTTGCCGGGGGAGTCCGCTTCGTCCCCTTTGCTCTTCGTGGTCTTGGCCTTGGCGTCGTAGTTCTCTTGAGCTTCGGTCTTACCCTTGCTCACCTCCCTTGCCTTGCTTGGTGTGGTGGTGCCCGTGGCTCAGACTGCCCGTGCATAGTTATAGGGGTACAAAAAGTGTACCCCTCTTTTTGTACACCGATAGAGTGGGAGGCGGCGATGGGCCAGGTGGGCCGCTGCGGGCTCGCCGGGCCGGTGGCATAGGTGGGCGGCGATGCGACACGTGGCGCTCACCGATTCGCGCCGAAGGCGGCGGCGAACGCGTCGGGCGGCGGTGGAATTGTCCGGCGGCATGATGGGAGGATTTTTAGGGTTTCATCCGCGAATTTGGAGGGGAAGATGCATTTATATAGTTAGAAGGAGGTATGAATGTCCAAATGAGGTGTAGTTTTCGACCACGCGACCGTGATCCAACGGCGGAGGACATGGAAGAGGTTTGGATGGGTAATTGGGCCATTTTGGAGGGGTGTTGGGCTGCAACACACACGAGGCCGTTCCGGTTACCCGGTTAACCGTTGGAGTATCAAACGGACTCCATATGGCATGAAATTTGACAGGCGGTCTACCGGTGGTGTAGCAAGGCCACTTGGAAAATCTCGGTCCATTCCGAGAATGTTCAGCACCCGCTCACGAAAAGAGACAAAAGGGGACGCTGGTGCACATAGGAGTGTCGGATTGCGAAACGGACAACGGGGAAAATGCTCGGATGCATGAGACGAACATGTATGACAATGCGATGCACATAATGACATGATATGAAATGCATGACAAGAACAAATGCAAAACAAAGACAAAAACCCAACCACAAAGGGCAATCTCATAAGTTAAAGCCAAAATGGCGAGAGTCGGAGTACAAATATGGCAATTTACTTCCGGGGTGTTACAACCAACTTCATGTCTTCCTCACCCCTCAACAATGGAGAAGGAGACATAAGGTTGGTTCAGGAAGACCTAGTGAGAGATGAAGCTAGAGAGGCTGCTATGGAGGAAGAGGAGGGAAATCCTTTTGGGGTTCACTCTCCGGCCTCTGAGAGAGGCACACTAGCCGGCATCTCTACTCACCCCAATCCTGATCCAGCCTTGGGATCTTCACACAATCAAGCAAGCCAATAAGTGCAAGAAGAACTCCCTCGGAGGAGGCCTTTACATAGGTTACATAGTAACAATTTTCGCAATTTGATTCACAATTATGGGTTCAAGAATACTCCTCGTAGGCACATACCGTCCAATTGGGACATATCTCTGCCAAGAGAAAACAGTGCAGGAACAAAACCATGGGGCCTGGATAACAAACACATAATGGCCGAGGTGAAGAAAAACAGTGAATTAATTCATCAAGCCCTTCGGGAGATTCAAGGTTTGAAGGATCTACTCATGGTTATATTGGAGAATACTACTTCACCATCACCATCATCTTCTTTACCACCAAAAAAGAACTGAGTATCGGGTATGGGCACTCCCCTTGGCTTCCACCAAGCTTGGGGGAGGTGGGCCGATATTGTATCATCCCACTATCTTTTTGCCATTACTTATTTTAGTTCGATATTTTGCTTTAGATGAATAAAAGTTTAGTTCGATCCTTTCTTATTTGAGAGTTTGCTTAGTGACCTATCCTTGTAATCCTGTGCAAGTTATATAATAAAGTTTAGTTTGAGTTTTTACTTTCTTTACTTTCATGTTGCAAATAAAAGAAAAGAAATAAAGAAAGAAAAAGAAAAAGAAAAAGAGAAAGGAAATAAATAAAAGAAAGGAAATGAATAAAGGAAAGGTCATATACTAATCTTATTGTAGGTGATGACACCACATAAGGAAAAGTATAAGTAGCAAATTTTATTAGAGATTGACAAACATAGCATTAGTCAATGATGCAACTCATGAAATAATTAATAAGGGAAGAGAAGATTCACATAGAAATACACTATCCTAGAAATCTTTTGTGATTGTGAGCCCTCATCAAAATATTATATGCCAAAATTGTTGACGTTGAACAAGGAAGACAACTTAATGGTTTATGTTTGTTTATACTCACATAGAATTCATATTGTCATAGATCCTTCAACATGTGGTGCTTGCCCCCTATCTTTGCTAGCCAAAAAATTCCACACTAAGTAGAGATACTACTTGTGCATCCAAAAACCCTTAAACCCAAATCTTATTTTCAAGTGTCCACCATACCTACCCAGGGATTGAGAAAGATCCCTCAAGTATGTTGTCATCGGTGCAAAAAGGCAATCAAAATTGCTTCTAAATGTGTGAGATCATTTAGTGTAAGTGACAATTGAGCGTTACACAAACTTGTGGTGGTGAAAAATAAAAAGCGACAGACTGCATAATAAAGGTCGCTATCTCAAGGGGAAATGCAACATGACGTTCTCTTGCACTAAGGGGTTGAGCATACCAAAAAAATAAGCGCATGGCAACCTCTGCTCCCCTCTGCGAAGGGCCTATATTTTATTTTTATGTACTTACTTTTATGCAAAGAGTCAAAGTTTTGCTTCTTTCCCTTTTTATATTTCCCCTTTGGGAAGCATCATGTGGTGAGGTAAGATCTAGGCACATATGTCCAGTTGAATATAGATAGCATAAATTATTATTGTTGACATCAGCCTTGAGGTGAATACGTTGGGAGGCGAAACTATAAGCCCCTATCTTTCTATGTGTCTGGTTGAAACGTTTTGTTCATTTATATGCGGTGAGTGTTAGCAATTATAGAAGATTATATGATGGTTGAGTATGTGGACTTTCCTAAAGGCTCCCACACATGACCCTTCCTGAAAAGATGATGAATTGTAGTTGCAAAGTTGACTAAGAACATAGTTTGTTGGTTTCTAATAGAGTTTTTGCTTCATACTTCGATTGTGGGATGAACTGTTACTTATTCATGAGAAGTATATGATATAAGTTCTATGACAAAAGTCTTATGTTTAATTTTGTTGCTGTTATAATAATCAACATGATGCTTCTATGTCCGTATTTTGTTTTTATCGACACCTCTCTACCAAAGCATGTGGACATGTTTTTCGATTTTGATTTTTGCTTGAGGACAAGCGAGGTCTAAGCGTGGGGGAGTTGATACATCCATTTTGCATCATGTTTTCTTACTATTATTTATAATTTTGTTATCCATAATAATACTTTTTGGAGTAATTCTAATGCCTTTTCTCTCATAATATGCAAGGTATACACAAAAGGGAGAATTCCGATAGTTGGAAATCTGGACCTGGAAAAGCTACGTCAGGCTACCTATACTGCACAACTCCAAACAAGCTAAAACTTCACAGAGATTTTTATGGAATATTTGAGCAAATAACTACTAGAGGGGGCCCACCATGTGGGCACAACCCACCTGGGTGTGCCAGGGAGCCTAGGCGCGCCTTGGTGGGTTGTGCTCACCCAGGCCCACCTCTAGTGCCCATCTTCTGGTATATAGGTCATTTTGACCTAGAAAAAATAAGGAGAGGACTTTCGGGATGGAGCACCGCCTTCTCGAGGCGGAACTTGGGTAGGAGAACTTTTGCCCTTCGGCGGAGCAATTCTGCCGGGGGAACTTCCCTCTCGGAGGTGGAAATCATCATCATCATCACCAACAGATCTCGCATCTTGGGGAGGGCAATCTCCATCAACGTCTTCAACAACACCATCTCCTCTCAAACCCTAGTTCATCTCTTCTGTTCAATCTTGTTACCAGAACTATAGATTGGTACTTGTGGGTGACTAGTAGTGTTGATTACATCTTGTAGTTGATTACTATATGGTTTATTTGGTGGAAGATTATATGTTCAGATCCAATATGCAATTTAACACCCCTCTGATCATGAGCATGTTTATAATTTGTGAGTAGTTACTTTTGTTCTCGAGGTCATGGGAGAAATCATGTTGCAAGTAATCATGTGAACCTGATATGTGTTCGGTATTTTGATAGTATGTATGTTGTGATTCCCTTAGTGGTGCCATGTGAATGTCGACTACATGACACTTCACCATATTTGGGCCTAAGGGAATGCATTGTGGAGTAGCAATTAGATGATGGCTTGTGAGAGTGACATAAGCTTAAACCCCAGTTTATGCGCTATTCCGTAAGGGACCGATTGAATCCAAAAGTTTAATGCTATGGTTAGAATTTATTCTTAATACTTTTCTCGTAGTTGCGGATGCTTGTGGGAGGGTTAATCATAAGTAGGAGGTTTGTTCAAGTCTGAACATCACCTAAGCATCGGTCCACCCACATATCCAGTTATCAAAGCACCAAACATGAATTAAGCCAACATGATGAAAGCGACTAGATGAAAATCTCTTGTACCCTCAAGAACGCTTTGCTTATCATAAGAGACCGTTTTGGCCTGTCCATTGCCTCAAAAGGATTGGGCTACCTTGCTACACTTTTGTTACTACTATCGTTACTTGGTCGTTACAAATTATCTTGCTATCAAACTACTCTGCTACTTACAATTTCAGCACTTGGAGACATTACCTTACTAAAAACAACTTGTCATTTCCTTCTGCTCCTCGTTGGGCTTGACACTCTTAATTATCGAAAAGAGATACAATCGATCCCCTATACTTGTGGGTCATCAGCGCGACACGCGAAGATCCACGAAGATAAGGTACTTACTCATCCCGGCTATCCACTTCCTCTATTTCAGGGGTCGACGGGCGCCACCGCTGCTGCTCCAGAGCGCTTTCGTCTTGCGAAGTGCCCCAAGGTCCAGGCGATGTGTGCTGAGGGTTGGTACATTGCCCTTTGTGGCTTGGCTATAGACCGCAACCTCAAGAGCACAAGACGGAGCCTCAGGAGCAGTCACCTCAGGAGCACTGGACAACGCCTGCTCCCATGTAGTCACCTCCGGAGCACCTGGCGCACCTGCTCTCCAGCGGTCGACTCAGGAGTACTCAACGGTGCTCTCCCCCCTGCAACCACATCAGGGGCACGCGCCGTAGGATCAGCAAGCACAGGAGCCACCAAGATGGGATTCTCACAAGGCCCCTCAAGGCCCGTTGGGCGCAGCCCCACATGTCAAAGCAGGGCATCTGCTTCACGAAGGCCTCCCGTTCAAGAAGTTGTACAAGAGGCACATGTCTGCTGGGAGCGCGGCAGGCGTCGGGTTGCCCGTCAGGAGCTGGAGCACTGCCTGCAGCGTCTTAGAGGGAAGCGAGGGCACCTGAAGCCTTATGGGGTCTTTGGGGCCGGTGAAGGCCCGCATTGGGCGAGAGTGGCGCTGGAGCGGGGCGATGCGCCGCCCGACGAACTCCCTCACCACCATCGGCACTGTCAACCCTGCCTCCTTCAGCTCAACCAACCTAGACCAGACATGGGCAATCCGCCGGTCGACAAGCTTCGCATGCCACTAGCCGGAGCTCGGCTCCGCCCGTGCCCACGGGAGCAGGAGTAGGGGGCTGCACATGGTGGCGTCCACATACACCCACTACTCCTGGAACCTTTTTACATCAGGGTGGAGCATGAAGTCGATGCCAGAGTCAGCCGTCGCTGCCACCGCTTGGAAACACCCGCATCCCGAGCATTGTCTGCCGTCGACCAGATGAAGCGAGAAGAAATGGCGGAACAAGGCCACAGATGGGGTGACACCCATGATGGGCTCGCACAGAAAGGCAAACGCAGCGAGGAGCACCATGGACCTGGGGTCCAAATGCAGCGCATGGATCTGGTAATGCGAAAGCACATCGTTGAAGAAATCAGAGAAAGGGGGACCAAGCCGGCCAGGAGAGTGTGAAGGTGGAAGGGGATCTCGGTGGCCTCCATGTCTATCCGGGACCGCGAGGCAGGCCAGACTATTGAAGCCCTCCACTCATTGGAATCGGCGGCGAGCGCCGGCCAGACCTTGTCTAGTCCCTCCCAATTGATCATCGTCAACTGACCAAGCACTGGATCCAACCCAGGAAGAGATTCTGTGGGCGCATGATCCTTCACCTTCTTCTTGGACCTTGGAGCCTTGGCGGCGGAAGTGGATGGGCGCTGGCGTAGAATCTGGAGGAGAAGGTGCGAGCTCACAGGAAAGGGGGAAAGCGGAGGACAGGCGCAACGGGTAATGGTGGCTCAGTCGCATTTTTGATAGGCAGCCATTAAGTCTGGCGGTTACCGAGGCTGCGTGGGGAAGTGGAGACGCCCACGTCCCATCAAGTGCCACATGTCGACGGAGTCCACAGGCGATGGGGGCCTGCGGTTCTTCACCCTTGCCCTTTGGCTTCGCCTCGAAGCCAAGTCCGAGCACGCCTTGGGCCTGGGGGCTACTGTCGGTGTTCTAGGAGCCAGGGTACCCAGACTTGCCTGCCTGCACCCCACAGCGTGGCTCCATTAGCAGCTTGGTACGGCCCACCTTCAGCATCGACAACACAAGACCCTCACAAGGAGGCCAAGCCTCACGAGGCGGACGACACCAAGACCTCCAGAGGGAGGGGCCTCCCTAGGCTGGCTCCTGAGGAGTGGAGATTCCTATGCAGGCGCCCACCCATGTGAGGTTAAGGTGACGTAAGCCATGACGACCTAGGCCAGGTGGGTGCCAGCGGGTACAGTACAACAGGTTTCCTCTTTGATGCTAAAGAGGCAAGCGCAGGCGCGGAGTCTCAAGGAATCAGTGAAAGGTTTCCATTTCCATGCTACAATACCAAGACTGCCAGGACAGCAGGACGAAGGTCATCATCGAGCCCACCATGATGTGACGACCAAAAGCTTTGCAGGCGAAGACCACCTTTCATCATGATAAGATGTACTATTGTCCCCCTTCAAACTTTGCCACTGTGGGATCCCTTCCAACCTTCGTTTTGCGGGAAGAGACCAATGCCACTATAAATATAGGTTAGCGACCACCATAGAAGGGGACGGATCAATCGAGCCATCCAAACGCTGACCATCTCACACCAACACAAGAACAGACCTCCTGAGGCTGTTCTTCCTCTATACTAGTTCATCCTCAGCCCACCTCGAGGTGGCCCATACCTTGGTAAACTGCTGTGTCTCCCCCCTTTCCTGTTCATCGAGCTAGGCTGTGAGATCGACGAGTTGGTAGGCTGGGGAGATTGAGTTCTTCGCACACACCCTAGAGTTTGAATCTTTCTTAGGTCTACAGAGCGCCGAATCTGACAACGACACCCCTCTCTCTATTCATCCGGGAAGTACTAAGATGTATGTAGACATCCGTCAGAAGTACTGGTGATATGAAGCAAGATATTGCTTGATATATTGAAGAATGTGATGTTTGCCGTCACGTCAAAGCAGAACATCAGAAATCGGCTGGACTTCTACAATTGCTTCCGATTCCTGAAAGGAAGTTGGATAAGATCCATATGGACTTTGTCACAGGCCTTCCCAAGTCACATAAAGGTAATGATGCCATCTTTGTCATCATTGACCAATTTTTGAATGTTGCTCACTTTCTGCTAGTCAAGGAGACCATCACTGCTAGTCAATTAGCAAACTTGTATATCTCCATAATTGTGTCACTCCATGGCATTCCGAAGGAGATCAGTTCAGACCATGGCAGCATATTCACTTCAAAGTTCTAGGATAGTTTCCAAGAGGCAATAGGAACTCATATAACCTGCAGCATCACTAATCATCCCCAATCCCAAGGCCAAGTTGAGCAAGTCAATCAAATTCTTGAAGACATGCTTAGGGGTTGTGTTATCTCTTTCGACAAGAAGTGGGAAGAATCTCTCCCTTATGCAGTTCTCTTATAACAACAGTTATCAAGCCAGCTTCAAGATGGCACCCTTCGAAGTGCTTTATGGACATAAGTGCCGAACCCCTCTAAATTGGTCAGAAACTTGGGAATGGACTGATGTCTACTACACAACTTTATTCTTGTTGACACATGTTGGGCCTCCAAGTGCAGAGTTTTGTAGGACAATAGAAATTTTCCCTCGAGTGGATGACCTAAGGTTTGCAATCCGTGGGAGGCATAGGATGAAGATGGTCTCTCTCAAACAACCCTGCAACCAAATAATAAGAAGTCTCTTGTGTCCCAAACACACCAAATACAATTGTAATTTGTATAGGTGCACTAGTTCGGCGAAGAGATGGTGATACATGTGTAATATGGATAGTAGATATTGACTTTTGTAAAAAGAACAATAAAAATAGCAAGGTAGCAATTGATAAAACGGAGCACAAAAGGTATTGCAATGCTTGAAAGTGAGGCCTAGGGTCCGTACTTTCGCTAGTGCAATCTCTCAATAATGCTAATATAATTGGATCATCTAACCATCCCTTAAAGTGCGATGAGAATCACTCCAAAGTTTCTATCTAGCGGAGAACATAAGAAGAAATTGTTCGTAGGGTATGAAACCACCTCGAAGCTATTCTTTCGGTCGAGCTATCCAAGAGTTCGTACTAAAATAACACCAAATAATTTCAGATTCATAATACTCAATCCAACACAAAGAACCTCAAAGTGTGCCCCAGGATTTCTATCGGATAAACGAAGACAAGAACGTGCATGAACCCCTATGCGTAGATTACCCCAATGTCACCTCAGGAATCCACGAGTTGAGTGCCAAAACATATATCAAGTGAATCAAAATAATACCCCATTGTCACCAAGGGTATTCATATGCAAGACATATATCAAGTGCTCTCAAATCCATAAAAGTATTCAATCCAATAAAACAAAATATCAAAGGGAAAACTCAATTCATCACAACTAGATAGAAAGGGGAAAACACCATATGATCCAACTATATTAAAGCCCCCAATACATCAAGATCGTGCCATCAAGAACACGAGAGAGAGAGAGAGAGAGATTAAACACATAGCTATTGGTACAAACCCTCAGCGCCAGAGTGGACTACTCCCTCCTCATCATGGTGGCCGCCGGGATAATCAAGACGGCCACCGATGATGATTCCCCCCTCCGGCAGGGTGCCGGAACGGTGTCTAGATTGGTTTCTCGTGGCTACAGAGGCTTGCGGCGGCGGATCTTCTGATCTAGGGTTACCCCTGAGGGTTTTGGAATATCTAGAAATTTATAGGGCGAAGAGGGGGTGAGGGAGGCTACCGAGGTGGGCACAACCCACAAGGGCATGCCTGGGACCTGGGAGCCCAGGAGCGCCCTAGTGGGTTGTGCCCCCCTAGGGGCACCCTCCAAGTGTTGTTCATGGTTGTGATCGCAGGAAAGATCACCGTTTGAGACCAAGTGTTGGTCATGGTTGTGATTGCTGGAAAGATCACCGTTTGGTTACAAGGTAACCCGTTGAACCGAGTGTGATTCCGTTCGTGATCCGTGAGTGATCACCGTTCGGTTGCGAGACAACCCGTTGGTAAGAGAGTCCGAGGGACTAAGTGCACAAGCTTGGTTGCATTGCATGAGTAATATGTGGTTGTTGCATTTAAAGAACCATGACAGATAGTAGTTGCATAAAGTTAACATGCTATGTCTGCAGTGGATATGACCGGTAAGCATAGTTCATGATGCCATGCCATGTTTTGGTTGATATGCTAAAGTTATGCCATGATGAAGATGATATGCTATGTTTTGCTATTACCATGTTAGAAGCATGTTTTGATCTGCCCTGTTATTACCATGTTAGTAGATGCTATGATGTTGTTCATGCTTAGTTGATCTATATCAGGCCATGTTTAGTAATTGATATGAGATAGCTTGTTGCATATGCTTGGTTCTTGCTTTGTCTTCTGCTTGGTTGGATGCTATGTATTTGGTTGTCTTGCAAGTACATTCAATGTACTGACCTGGCGTGTCATGCCAGCTTGTAGGTCGTACCTGGATTATTTGAGTGGTCGCGCTAGGCCGTAACCTTGCCAGTCCTGTGAGTTATGGAGCCCATACAGATTTGATGAGCCGCCAAACCAAGACTTTCGCCGCCATTTAAATAGCCTTCGGGATATGCCAGATAATTGTATTCATCAATGATGTAATCTTCTATACATGTATTTGATGAATATTCTTGTACCTGGAATGCTGTATTAGCTTTGAGCTCAATCTTGGGGTGCTCAATCCTAGTGACAGAAGGGGAACCGACACAATTTGTATTGTTGCCATTGAGGATAACAAGATGGGGTTTTCATCATATTTCTTGAGTTTATCCCGCTACATCGTGTATCTTACTTAATGCGTTACTCCGCTCTTATGAACTTAATACTCTAGATGTAGTCAGGAGTCGCTCGATGTGTGGAGTAATAGTAGTAGATGCAGAATCATTTCGGTCTACTTGATACAGACGTGATGCCTATATTCATGATCATTGCCTTAGATATCGTCATTACTTTTCCCTTTTCTATCAATTGCTCAGCAATAATTTGTTCACCCATCGTAATAATTTCTATCTTGAGAGAAGCCTCTAGAGAAACCTATGGCCCCTGGGTCTATTTTCTGTCATATAATCTTCTATTTTCCAACGTATAAGTTTCTGATCTATAATTCTAGTTTCCTATTTACTTTCTTTGCAATTTTTACTTTCCGATCTATAAACCAAAAATACCAAAAATATTACTTTACCGTTTATCCATCTATATCAGATCTAACTTTGGAAATAACTGTGAAGGGATTTATAGCCCCTTTGTCGCGTTGGGTGCAAGTTGATATAGGTACATCCCTAACGTGGTTGAACACTTCTTTTGACTTCAATTGTTGGATTGACCACTTCTTCGACATGCACGAACACTTGATATAGGTACATCCCTAACATGGTCCGCGGTGGCCTTGGTGGCGACGGATCGTACAACCCCGGTTCCTGCACCGGTATCTCAACACCAATCACCTTCGGTATGGTGGACGACTTCTTCATCCATGCCATAACCGTTAGAGCCCAGCTGTCTGGAGGAACAAACATACTTATGAGCTCACCTCCAAGGTTGTTGATAAGCTCATTCATGGACTCACTATTCCAAGCACGTCGAGGCATGCCATGGAAGGTAAGCTTTGTTAAAAACTCAAGCTCAGAGGGCACTGAGTTCCATCCTGGGTGCCACCAACCAAATCTCACCAGCGCGCTATCGCAGAACAAACGCCGGGAAGATTCGAACAAACGACTGCAGTCGAAAGTTGCCCGGAACCTGACGAAGAAATCAGTCGGTGGTGGACACACTTCGACGAGCAAGTCACTTATTTGGATGCCATGCGCAATGCCAAGAGCTTTGACAAGGTTGTCTGGCGAGACGGGAGGCCGATCACCGTTTATGGTTACCATCAGCACTTTGCCGGCAGGCTGGTCGTCAAGCACTGTCATGCAATTGTTGAGCGATGGCACGCAACGCCCGAAGGCAGGACGGACCTCAGGATCTCCGGCTCAGAGATCCGCATTGACCGGCGACAT
Source organism: Triticum aestivum (assembly GCF_018294505.1). Taxonomy (NCBI): domain Eukaryota; kingdom Viridiplantae; phylum Streptophyta; class Magnoliopsida; order Poales; family Poaceae; genus Triticum; species Triticum aestivum. The sequence goes on from NC_057806.1 coordinate 201,967,947, forward strand.
GATAGTGCGCTTGAGTATAGGGAGTACAGTAGGGGGATTTGGGGCAAATGGAGTAGGAATGGAGATTCCAGAGGTGGGGGAGGGGCGGGAGATTGGGGATGAAAAGGTAGCATGAATTTTGAACACGCGCCAATATGCTCTCGGCATCCTTATTCTCTCTTTTTTTGAAAGCCCGACCATTTTTGTGGATCTTTTGAGAGCTCGGCCTAAGAGTCATAATTGACCTATTTGTCATTGTGTTACTACTCTGCCCATATTCAACGTCACCTCACTAGACCAAACAAGTGTACATCATCGAAAAGACACTAAGCTCAAATTATAACTTGAAAAAGGAGATATACTCTGAACACTGGAGAATGGTGATGTCCTCATTTAGGCCACCAGCAGTTCGAGACAATAAACAGTTCGAAAAAACGATATATACAACATTGAAACACTGACTAGTGACTACTACTGACATAAACATCAAGACATGATAGTTCATACGAAGTCTTGCTACACCACCAAAACGCACCCATCTGTAACGCTCAGACTCTCGTATTCTAGACGAGAATGACATTCTAAATAGAGGAAACTATTACATAGTAAGAGTGACATATACGAGGATGACCAAATGATAAGGAATATGCATAACAAAAGAGAGAACTATCCATCCAGAACAAGCAGCAAAGACAACAAGTCATTCAAAGAGGGATGATCCAACACAATCATAATTTGCAGCTCCGCTTCAGTGACCAGTGACCCGGAGACACCAGTACCCCACCCTTTCGACGCAACAGCCCAATTACCTATCAACCTGAAGGCTTGAACCACATCACTTCCTGTCGGACTTGAGACATCCAAGGATCAAAGTTAATCCAGATGCCTTTGTCATTCTCACCTTCTTTTGGCTGCAGGCTTATCATTGACACTCAGGGGAGTTTACTCCCGTTGTCGGTATCAAAACCGGCGGATCTCGGGTAGGGGGTCCCGAACTGTGCGTCTAAGGTCGATGGTAACAGGAGACAGGGGACACGCTGTTTAACCAGGTTCGGGCCCTCTCTATGGAGGTAATACCCTACTTCCTGCTTGATTGTTCTTGATGATATGAGTATTACAAGAGTAGATCTACCACAAGATCAGAGAGGCTAAACCTTAGAAGCTAGCCTATTGTATGATTGTATGTTGTCCTACGGACTAAAACCCTCTGGTTTATATAGACACCGGAGGAGGCTAGGCTTACACAAGGTTGGTTACAAAGGAGGAGATATGTATATCCGTATTGCCTAGCTTGCCTTCCATGCCAAGTAGAGTCCCATCCGGACACGGGACGAAGTCTTCAATCTCGCATCTTCACAGTCCAACAGTTCGGCCAAAGGATATAGTCCGGCTGTCCGGAGACTCCCTAATCCAGGACTCCCTCAGTAGCCCCTGAACCAGGCTACAATGACAATGAGTCCGGCATGCAGTGTTGTCTTCGGCATTGCAAGGCGGGTTCCTCCTCCGAATACACCATGGAAGAGTTTGAATACAAGGATAGTGTCCGACCCTACAAAATAAGTTTCACACACCACCGTAGAGAGAATAATATTTCCACAAATCTAATCTGCTCACATGTTTTGATAGCATGACATCATGCCACGGCCCGGTCATTATTTGAACCGTCTTTCTTTAACCAGTCCCGCACATAATGCGAGGCGGTTTCTTGACACGTCTTGTCAAAGCAGAGATCGTGTTCCCCTTATCACGGGATTCTCATCAATACAAACGTGGGTAACCCAACCATGCCTATTGGTATGAATCCTAGATCTTAGGTTAGCCTCAAATGGCCATGAGGGGGACGCCTGATATTCACCCTCTTTATAAAGGGACATGGCTTTTTCTTTTTTCCCTCCCGCGCTCAATCGAATCCTTCCCCCGCCTCAAGTTCTAACACCCAAAGCTCAGGTCAGGCACTTCAGACCTTCAATCATGTCCGGATTCAGGCTTCAAGGCCGGTGGATGCCTTCCTTCGTCACAGAGGAGGACATCAAGAAGTTGAGGGAGGCCAGATATATGACCGCCAAAATTTCGCATAGGCTGCCCGCCCGAGGGCAGGTCGTTCCTACTCCAGAACCCAACGAGAGCATCATGTTCGTCTCCCACTTCCTCCGAGGACTAGGCCTCGCTCTGGATCCCTTTGTTAGGGGTCTTATGTTCTATTACGGGCTGGATTTTCATGATCTGGCCCCGGATTCCCTTCTTCACATCTTGTCACTTATTGTTGTATGTGAGGCCTTCCTCCGCATTACCCCTCACTTTGGCCTGTGGCTCAAGACCTTCGATGTGAAGCTGAAGACGGTCGAGGGGTAGTACACATCGTGTGGAGGTGCTTTAATAAGCAAAATTGCTGACGCTCCATGGCCAAAGGGTTCCTTTCCAGAGATGTTCGGATTGTGGAAGCGGGAGTGGTTTTACATCACAGCTCCCCGAAGTGCCAAATGGGTAGCTGCCCCTGCCTTTCGCTCAGGCCCCCCACCACAACTGATGTCATGGATCAGCAGGGGGCTGAGCTGGGTTCCAGCCAAGGACGTGCCAATACTACAGAGCCATATCCGAGATCTCTTCGAGGGAGATTTCAGTCTGGTTATGGTAATGCAAGTTATGCTGGTTCGTTGAGTCCAGCCTTGCAAATGCCGACCCCTCCGTATGTGGGAATTCAACCCGGAAGGACCATGCGCTATTTAGTATTTCCTCGGAATGACGCACGAGGAGATGTACAAATCGTTCTTGGACTCGAAATAGGGTGTCCGGACACCACTGAGGACGTGGGCCTAAGCTGCAACCGCCCCGCTGCCCAAGTAGGTAATCCCATGGCCGAACACACTGTCCTTTTATTTATCATGACATCATTCTGAAGAATCGCTGTTTGACCAGGACTGGATAACAAAGGCGAAGCTAATCTGGTGTTCGGCTCCCCTTCCTGAGGGTTTGGGCAATCTGGTGCTAGAAAAGATGCTCGAGCCAGCACCTTGTCTAGTTCCCTCAAAGGAAGATGAAGGCGGGAATAAAGAGGGCGAAAGCGGTCCTCCATTGCTATCTATTCCAATCGAGGGAATGAGTGCCTCCACGAGGGAGGATACCCAGGGGGAAGAATCTGAATTTCTCTCTCCCAGGGAAGGAAGAGGACTACCTCTGAAGATCCGGAAACTAAGGTTTCCAAATGGGAGAAGAAATCTCTGCCAGAGGGTCCTGCCTCGGAGGGTATTCTGGCCGCACAATGTCCGCGCAGGGATCAGCCCTCTACCGAGCTGTAAGTAATCAAAAAGTACTTAATAGTGAAGATATCCTATCTTACTTCTGAAGACAATAATGGATGCTTATAAATTCTAGTCCGGATCGCAACCCTTCTCAACAGAGGTCATCTTCGGGGGATCTTCTTCCGGAGATGATGGAGAGTGAAACGCCTCCCCCGGACTCCCCAACTTAAGAAGCGGGCGACCATGAAGTGTCATCGCGAAGGGTATCTCCGGATCCACTAGGGCCAGAGGATAACCCTTTGGCTGCCCGGCATCCCCAGTATCCGGCTCCTGAGGGGAGCGACTACAAGGGTCCGTATAGTGTGCGGTCGGATGCGCTGAAGGATCTTCTGGGGCAAGCTGTCGTCTCGGAAGCGCATTGTACGCTAATGGGTACGGTAATTGAAAGGATTTCATCCGCTGAAAGCTGTTTGCACGAAGCTTTTATGAGTCTGCTGAAAGGCTTCGAGGTACGTGAAACAATATATGCCTTTAATAGTACCGCATACGTTAGGTATGCCCATGTAGATAGTAGCCCCTGAGACTCTAGTTGTCATTGAGAATGGCGGCAAGCAAAGGATCATAGTCCCAGGTAATAACCCGATCGCCTTTATGTGTAGGTGGTTGAAGCTCCGGTGGTGTCGGATGGATGGTTTTGCCGAACTAAAGCGGTAACTGGATGCGGCAGATGCCGACATCGTGCTTGTCAACAAGCGGCATGACGAGGCACAGGGTGAGTGATTTTTTTGGTGATCGTCACATAATAAGAGCAGCATGATGCCAGTATCATTAACATGTTGTGACCGCAGATGGAGCTGCCACCGTGGAGACCCTTCGGGCAGAGCTTGCCCGAGCCAAGGACCAAACAAGGAGTAGCAATGCGGCCGCTTTAAAGGTGGCCGAAGAGTTAAGGGCCGAACAGGCCGCGCATTGCGAAAGCAAGGAAAAAATAGCCAAGATGGACTTAGAGCTAAAAGATGCTGCTGACCGTTACCAGCTTATTGAAGAAGAAAACCGGGCGAAGACGACAGACCTGGAGAAGGCCCGGGTGGCTGCCAAGGAAGCCCGCTGCAAAATTAGAGTGACGAAGGAGGAGCTGAATCAAGTAGCAGATATCGTGTCTGGGAAGCCCTTCTTGTTGCGGACTAAGTTCGGAGATCCGAAATATGCTCCTCTGGACCGGCTATGGAGTTCTGCGGACGCGTACATGGATTTGGCTGCAAGTGCTGCTGACGTGGCCGAGTACTTCAAGGATCAGAAAGGTCCCGAAGTGGAAAAGCTATTTTGGTCACAGTTTCACGCTCCAGTCCGTCCGCTACTACTGAATGAGTGATTGACCGGTTGGGCCGAGCTCCGTAGGTTGTCCGGACTTGCCATGAGGTCCGTTGTGGATCACCTGTGGACGGGAGGGCCAAGGCCGAGTAGCTATTTTAGCTTAGTGCAACAATTCCTTGAAGCTGTGCCACGCGTTAATGCTGTAAACAGATCAGCGTGCATAGAAGGTGCGCGGATGGCCCTTGCCCGTGTCAAAACATACTGGGCGGAGATGGAGGCCACCACCGTTGCGGCACAGGGTTCGATCCATAGGCCGAGTTGCTGCCGAGCACTACTTTGAAGAAGTCCATGAAGGCGCTCGTTCGGTAGAGGCTCAATGCTCAAAGAATATTATTTTCCAGTGACATGTAGTCCCATTGTACAGACAATGTTTTTCTGAATTAATCAAGGATGTATTTATACTTCTGCCCGAAAGTACTATGATGCCTCCTGTGCGGCCATTTATGTATATATGTATATAACCTGAAAGTTTGCAGTCGTCGGCTTCCGCCCCCACGCAAAGAATGCAGGGGTATTTGCAAAAGATGCATATCCACACTTGATCCAACGTCTTGGTCCGTTAAGGAGGTGATAGCGTAGCGAATGAGGCAATCGGACTATATTGCTTTAACACTTTTACTTAGCCATAGGAGTTTGACAGTGGGGCTACTATATAGCCCCTGGTACTTCTGCGCTCGTCTGAATATGGTGCGCGTACGTACATGACCGGGAAACGACCCATCGTTAATGCGGAGGAATCCCGAAGATTCTGATTAGTCATCGAGTGGTTGACCAGTCTCTCGCTATATCATGACAGTCAGTTTTTGGCTTTCTCTACTAAGGTGCTCATCGGGATGAACTAGGGCACAATCGCAATAGTTATCCCAGTGCTACCTTAGCCGATATAACGGAATGTAAGTTACCAAAACGTGAGAGCCGGGCAAACCCAACATTTGACCAAAGACATGATTCAGAGCTGATGCATATAGGGCCAAACTCGCGATGCCGAACACTCCCTAAGGTGTTTGGTCTTTATAACATATACTGGGCTAAACAATGCCCTTTATAAGAAACCCCATGTGTCCGGGTACGTGCAAAATCCTGGCGTGGCCACATTCCAATAACGCCGGCATCCTTCTCGGTTGTGTGGAGTATCCGGAGGATGTGAGCAACAAGAGACAGTAAAAAAGCTTTACGCAGGGCCTTAATCTAAAAAGAAACCTTTGTGCGGGTCCCTGCTGCACGTCTGCTCCTGTGTCTCTGTTGTGCCGTGTCCTGGATGGGTGTAGCACGATTGTAACCTGCAAAAAGAAAGAACTTAGGTGAAAGTTGTCGTGCCGAAAAGCAGAATGAGTTATCAGAATTCCAGAGAAGCCTAGTTGAGCTGGTCTGGCCCTGATTACACGCAGGAAGCCCCTGTTATCGTGTTATGAGGGTTAGAAAACCAGTCTCATGCATGTATGATGGAATGTCAGACTCATCTAACCGTGTCCGTGGTCTTGAAGACCTGCCATTTTTTCTAGTTGGTGAGGCCGTCTAGTGTGCGGCTGTTAGAGCTGCCGCGTCCTCTTTCGTAGGTGAAGAACGATTGGTATTTCCGCTAACTGTAATGACGCCTCATGGACCGGGCATCTTGAGCTTGAGAAAAGCACAATGCGGTATTGCGCTAAAACGAGCGAAAGCCGCCCTTCCCAGTAGTGCTTGAAAATTACTTCAGAATGGAGCGATGTGAAAAGTTAGTGTTTCACTCCGGAAGTTATCGGGAGAACCGAATACCACCTCTAGTAGTAGAGAGCCCGTGCAGTGGGCCTCTTGGCCTGGTATTACTCCCTTGAAGGTAGTATTACTGTGGCTTATTTGTGTCGGGTCTATCCCCATTTTGCGAACTGTGTCCTGATATATCAGATTGAGATCACTGCCGCCGTCCATGAGGACCCTTGTGAAATGGTACCCATTCATTATTGGGTCTAACACCAAGGCCGTCAGTCCTTCGCGCTGGATATGTGTATCGTGATCCCTACGATCAAAAGTGATCGGGCAGGCCAACCAGGGGTTGGACATTGGGGTGACGGGCTCTATGGCACGTGTGCATCGGAGTGCGTGATTGCTTCTTCTCCTTGTCACATGGATCACATTTACTGTTTTAACCTCCGGTGTGAACTTTTTTTGTCCTCCAACATTTTGCTGGCGAGGTTCATCCTCGTCTTCGCTTGGTGTTTCTTCCCCTTTGTGTTCGGCGTTTAGCTTACCGACCTACTTGAAGACGCAACATTCTCTGTGGGTATGATTTGCAGGTTTGTCTGGGGTGCCATGAATCTGACAGAGTTTGTCAAGAATTTTGTTTAGGCCAGATTGTCCTTCTCTGCTACCTTTGAAATGCTTTTTCCGCTGACCTAGTCGGGAGCCCCTGAATCCGGCGTTTACCATCGTGTTATCTGGGCTACCTTCTTTACTTTGATGCTTGTTTTTGTTGCGCCGTAGTTTACCATTGCCATCCCTTACTTCGGATGTGCTTGGGCCGCTGGTGCTGCTACGGGACAACCAGCTGTCCTCGCCCGCACAAAAGCGGGTCATGAGGCTTGTTAGAGCTGCAATTGTTCTTGGTTTTTCTTGACCGAGGTGTTTGGCGAGCCATTCGTCTCAGACGCTGTGTTTGAAAGCTGCTAAGGCTTCGGCGTCCGAACAGTCGACTATTTGGTTCTTCTTGGTGAGGAACCTGTTCCAAAGCTTTCGGGCGGACTCTCCGGACTATTGGATTATGTGAGTTAAATCGTCTGCATCTGGAGGTCGGACATAAGTCCCTTGAAAATTGGCCCGGAAAGCGTCCTCGAGCTCCTCCCAACTTCCAATTGAGTTTTCGAGGAGGCTTTTCAGCCAGTGCCTAGCTGCCCCTTTAAGCTTGAGGGGAAAGTATTTAATGGCATGGAGATCATCTCCACGAGCCATATGAATATGGAGGATGAAGTCCTCTATCCAGACTCCCGGGTCTATGGTTCCGTTGTACACCTCTATGTTCACTGGTTTGAATCCCTCTGGGAATTCGTGATCCAGCACCTTATCGGTGAAACATAATGGGTGTGCGGCACCCGTGTATTGGGATGCGCCATAGTGTTCGGACAGTTGTAGTATTCGGTGTTGGTTTTCTACCATAGCGCACTTCCTAGATCCATAGATAGATCTAGTCACGCCGGATTTCTTACGTAGAACATGTGTTCACTTATGCGTGACTTTGTTAGCCTCTCTATCACATTCATAGGGTGGTGGATACGGCCGGTTGGCCATATCACTTATCGGCTGTATGGGCTCTAAGGCCTCATCGTCGAATTCCGGTAATAGCTTGCGTTTTGGATAGCTATTTGGGTGGTAGCTTCTACCATACTTTGTTACTTTGTTCCACTTGTTGTTGAGCGTATCTTGTGCGACCTTTAGCCTTTGCTTCTGTTTCTTCAGGCTTCTCGCTGTGGTAGTAAGCCTTCTACGGAGATTCTATTGCTCCAAGTGTGTTTCTGGTATGATGGGTGCATCATCATCTGGACTGTTTTCTTCCCTAGATGGGGATTGCCGTCATCATGTTCGGAAGTCGGATCCGTACTATGTTTGCAGTTTGCATCTTGATCGTTTTCTGCCAGCGGGGTGGTGTAGTTGTCATCTCTTCCAGAGTCGCATGAACTATTATTATCGATGTTCTTGCTATGGCGGGACTTAGAGCGGCGCCGCTGACGTCGGCGCTTGGGTTGCTTCTTGGAGGTATCATCCTTTGCTGTCTCATCGCCATTGGCTTCTTTGGGGTGTCCACCATGTATACGTCATGTGATGAAGTAGCGGTCCAGCGCCCTGTGGGCGGTGGTTCCGGTTCGTCTCCTGCTTCGTCGTCCATACCGTCGATGTATTCGGAGTCGAAGTCGAGCATGTCGGTTAAGTCGTCGACTGCGGCTACTAAGTGGGTGGTGGGTGGGCAGTGAATTTCTTCGTCGCCCGCATCCCAGTCTAGCCGGACATAGTTCGGCCAAGGTTCTCCTAACAGGGAGAGAGACCTTAATGAATTTAGCACATCTCGGAAGGGTGAGTGCTGAAAGATGTCCGCGGAGGTGAACTCAATGATCGGTGCCCAGTCGGACTCGACGGGCACGGATATGAGCGGCTCGGAGTCCATGGCCGTAGATGAATCCAGTGGTTTGGCGACACGGCTCTCGTAAGGGGTAAAGTTAGTATCCGGCTCTATCGCCACTGAGAGTGTGACCTCCATGGAGGGGTCCATCGCTCCGCTCTCGGATGATGCGATCTCCCCAATACCGTCCGACAGCAGACTTACGTCATGCTCGCCAAGACTGTACGGCGCGTCCGACATGGGCTCGAATCCGTCGAAGATCAAGTCTCCGCGGATGTCGCCGTGCAGTGCAAGTTTCCAAATCTGACCTAATGGCCAGGGGCGTAGTGCAAAGCCGCCGAATATGAAGATCTGTCCGGGGAGGAAAGCCTCACGCTGGACCGCATCGCTTAGCGACGATCGAAGGAGCCATCAGGCCTTATGGTGACGACACAGTGGAACACTCAATGAAAGCACCAATGTCGGTGTCAAAACCGGCGGATCTCAGGTAGGTGGTCCCGAACTATGCGTTTAAGGTCGATGGTAACAAGAGACAGGGGACATGATGTTCACCTAGGTTCGGGCCCTCTCTATGGAGGTAATAACCTACTTCCTGCTTGATTGTTCTTGATGATATGAGTATTACAAGAGTAGATCTACCACGAGATCAGAGAGGCTAAACCCTAGAAGCTAGCCTATGGTATGATTGTATGTTGTCCTACGGACTAAAACCCTCTGGTTTATATAGACACCGGAGGAGGCTAGGATTACACAAGGTTGGTTACAAAGGAGGAGATATGTATATCCGTATTTCCCAGCTTGCCTTGCACGCCAAGTAGAGTCCCATCCAGACACGGGATAAAGTCTTCAATCTCGTATCTTCACAGTCCAACAGTCCGGCTGTCCGGAGACCCCCTAATCCAGGACTCCCTCACCCGTAGTCCTAGGGCTTGCCGTGTAGACACAATTTTCCATAGCAAACAGAGCCTCTCTGCCATCAAGGTCCTTGCCAACGGTGATATCCTAGATAATCGGAAAATTGAGTTCAAGAAACAGAGAGTGTGAACCAAGGCTATTTACCTGCCTCCAACTCAAAAATCTTGAAGGCCCCAACAAGCTGGTATCCTGCTCATAGACGTAACAGCCAGTGTCCGGATACTCACGTATTTCACGGTGCTTGTACATAGTGTGTTTGTTTGCAATATACCTTTTTCGGCTCATGTGTCCGAATGATCATCACACTACAAAAAAAGACACATCCGTGACATTTTGGGCCGAACGAAATTTTTTTCTGTCATACATATGACACTTCTATGACTATAATTGTGACAAAACCCGGTATCATCATAGATGTGGTGGGATCCTACTTCTATGACAAATAATCATGACAGAAAATGGGCTTTTCGTCCTGGGCGGGCCGGAGACGCAGCTGGATGACATTCTTTGGGCCGTCCATGATGGAAAAAACCGTGGTAGAAGCGAGGGCGAGGAAAATTTCGGGGAGTTCCCGGTTACGGTGGGAGGTCGGGGGCTGAGCGATGCGCGTTTCTGTTGTACACATATGCGCGTGTGTGCGAGGCGTTGGCTCTAACTGAACCCGAGCGAGGCATTGGGCTCTAACTAAACCCGAGCGATTGCACTGCAGGCTACGCGTTACTGAACTCGAGTGATCGATCGATGGCTGTTAACTGAACCCGATCGAGTGATTCCTTTGCTACTTCTACTAACTGAAACCGATCAATGGGATGAACAGTGAGCGTTGCGGGGGGGGGGGGGGGGCGTTGGATGAACAGTGAGTGGTGGCGTTGCCTCTGGATGAACAGGACCCCGTGGTGTGGTGGAGGGCTGGATAAACAGTAGACGGTGGAGGGGTGCCCGTGGAGGGGTGGATGAACAGGACCCCGTGGTGTGGAGGGCTGGATGAACAGTAGACAGTGGAGGGGTGGTCGAACAGGACCCCGTGGTGTGGAGGGCTGGATGAACAGTAGACGGTGGAGGGGTGGTCGAACAGGACCCCATGGTGTGGAGGGCTGGATGAACAGTAGACGGTGGAGCGGTGCCCGTGGAGGGGTGGTTGAACAGGACCCCGTGGTGTGGAGGGCTGGATGAATAGTAGACGGTGGAGGGGTGGTTGAATAGTAGCTGGTGGAGTAGCGCGCGGTGGAGGCTGGATGAACAGGAGCCCGTGGAGGCTGGATGAACAGGAGCCCGTGGAGGCTGGAGGAGGTCGACGGTGGAGATGAACAATATCCCGTGGAGTCCCGTTTTGTGGTACGCCACACTCCTGATCAACAGGACCCCCGTTTCGGCCGTAGGAGGTCCGTTTCCTCTGTTTTGCGGTATGCCACACCACTCCCAATCAACAGGACCCCCGTTTCGACCGTAGGAGGTATGTTTCCTCCGTTTTGTGGTATGCCAAACCCCTCCCGATGAACAGGATCCCGTTTCGAACGTGGCCGGTCGAACACAAGGCCGTTTCCTCTGTTCTGCTGTACGCCAGGCCTCATTTCCATCGCATGTTCCGTTCAAGCCCTCCCGATGAACATGAAGCATTCCGTTGCCTCCCCATGAACACGACACATTCCGTTGCCTCCCCATGAACACGACGACGACGCTGTTTCTCCGTTCCGACCCAGCCATGTACATGAGCCCTGGCCGTACGTATGTGCGAGTAGGCGTTCGAGACCCCGCCCGTATGTACACATGCGTGGCCGTATTTTCTTTCTTGCACCCTGGCCGCTGTACGTACGTGTAGATGCTACGTGCGCGCCTCTACTACGACACGTGCGCACCTCTACTACGACACGTGCACGCCTCTACATCAACCAGTATGTACGTACACGTTCGCGACCAGAATGACAATGCTACGTACGCTTTGACTAGGTGGGTCCCGACTGTCAGGCACTTCCTTGCCTGCGAAGATGTAGCTGGTGGGTCCCAGCAGTCAGGGAGCGAATCGTTTTGTTTTTTGCCCAGATGCACTTCCTTGCGTGCGAAGGTGTAGCTGGTGGGTCCCAGCAGTCAGGGGCCTGGTGGGTCCCAGCATTCAGGGGGGCAAATCGTTTTTTTCGGATGCACTTCCTTGCGTGCGAAGATGTAGCTCGTGGGTCCCAGCAGTCAGGGGGCGAATCATTTTTTCACGAAATACGGTGGCCCGTCCGGTGGTTCCCCGCTGTCAGGTGGAGGAATAATTATTTTGCGCGTAATAAGGAGACACTTCCTTGCGGCTGCCGTGGACACAACTGCTAGCCTCTCCACGTACAGTACTCTTCTGATGGAAGTCAGTCGTTGACCATGTTGACCACGCCGTGCCGAGAGCACCAGGGCGGTGGTCTGGACGACGGCGAGGCCTAGGAAGGGCATGACATGGATCCGGGGAAGACGCAACAGTGGAAGCCCGCGCGGAGAGGAGTACGAGGGTTCACTGGTTCGGCTGTGGTGTGAGGATGCCGTCGCCACAGAATAACAGGGGGTGTGGGTGAGTAGAGGGATGGCCTGGCCAGCTGTGGGAGTAGTACCGGGCGGTAAGGCCTCTACGGCATCACAACCGGCCACGGGAGGCAGGAGCACGCAACACGACCGGTGCTGCTTTGGGCGGCTGGAGCAAGAAGACTAGAGCTTGAAGAAGCACTACGGCCATTGGATGGACATCATACGATCACTGCAGCTAGAATCGTTTATATGGACTAAGTTGACAAAGCCCTTGGTACGCATCAACTTAGTAGGCCCACAACTCGGATTTGGCAGAGAAGATATAGCCCATTTGCGACTTGTAAGAATGTACAGCCCATTTTTTAATTCTAATGGAATTTACTACAGCCCATTTACAGTTTGTTAAAAGTATAACCCAACTTCTAGCTAGGACAACAATTAATAATTTCAAACAACCGCTCAAAACAGAATTAAAAAAAAATTCACACATTTTGGTGGGATCCGAAATATTTTTATCCGAAATTTCTAGTCAGAAATATAATTTCAAAATAAAGTTGTATTACGTTAAAATCCAACGAAATATTGCGCGCGCAACAAGTAATGAAATTAAAATTTTCAAATTCCAAAAATAATATATTTTTCAAACTAATTACGTGTTTGTTGCATAGTATTTGTCCAGTTATTATAATTACATCCCATTTATTATTTCTTAAAGTCCATTTTCTTGTTAAGCCTAATGCATACCTCCTAGGAAAGTTTGCAGCCCAGCAGGGCGGAGAATAACAAGTTGACCCGGATATTGTGTACAACTGTCAGCCCAGTTGCAATGCTGATGTTGAAAAAATAGCTATTTTTTATACACACATTTAAATTTTTTTGTATAGATAAGGAACATTTTTTATACACACATTTAACAATTTTTAAATACATGATTAATACTACAACCTAACATGGTTAATATTTATGAAAATTAATAAAAAATGTATTATTTAAAAAATAGCGAAAAAGGCCTGTGTAGTACAGTACAACCTAACATGGTTACTCAGCCCACATTCAGCGACGCCGGAAGGCCCAAACAAGGCTTCTGTACAACTTTTTGAAGTCACCGAGCTCAATTAATAACTTAAAAAAATGTTAGATTACAGTGGAACCTAATTAAAAGCTGTCACGAGCAAATAAATAATTCAATGGGTCGCACTAGTGCGTGCGCGCGCGCGCGCGTGTGTGTGTGTGAGAGAGAGAGAGAGAGAAAGAGAGAGAGAGAGACCCATCGGTCGATGCTCGTATATACATCTTTCAGCCATATGCATTGCGGATGCTCAGTAAAAACTTATATAGTTGACACAATCATATAGAACATCATAGCACACTGAACTTGCATACAAAAATTTCACGCAGGCGGCACAATCAGGATGGAAGCAGTGGATCGCTACGGGAAGGGCTATGTTGAAACCAATGAAGTCGTACATAATGGTTCATCGTCTTTATCAATGACGGGGAAATATCTTGAATGTTGTGCAAAGAAAACAAACAGACAACACAATAAGTTCTCCTAGCACATTAAGTTGGCGTACAGCCCTTTCTAAAAAAAGTTCAGGTACAAAATTAGAACAGGTCACAATCAAATGTACTGGCATATCAGTGCTTCACACCCATAGCTCGGATTTAACTAGTATCTGACAAGATTCAGTTGTTACGTCAAATTAGAGCACATCCAGGCAGCCATCCCTGCCTCTTCTCCCAAAGAAGCAGTTACCTCCGCCGCGCGATGGAGTAGGCCCTATGCCATCCATCGTTCCGAGCAACACGGGGAAAGTCTGACATCGACTCCTGTAATGGACGTCGTCAATGGACCCTGGCACCAGCGGCGGTGGCAGGGCTTCGATTGATGGATTGACCACTTCTTCGACATGCACGAGCACTCGATACAGGTACATCCCTAACATGGTCCGCGGCGGCCTTGGTGGCGACGAATAGTACAACCCCAGTTCCTGCACCGGTATCTCAACACCAATCACCTTCGGTATGGTGGATGGCTTCTTCATCCATGCCATAACCGTCAGAGCCCAGCTGTCTGGAGGAACAAACATACTTACGAGCTCACCACCAAGGTCGTTGATAAGCTCGTTCATGGACTCGCTGTTCCAAGCACGTCGAGGCATGCCGTGGAAGGTAAGCTTTGTTAAAAACTCAAGCTCAGAGGGCACCGAGCCCCATCCTGGGTGCCACCGATCAAAGCTCACCAGCGCGCCATTGCAGAACAAACACCGGGAAGATTCGAACACACGAGTGCAGTCAAAAGTTGTTCAGAACCTGACGAAGAAATCAGCCGGTGGCGAACAGACTTCGATGAGCAAGTCACTTATTTGGATGCCGTGCGCAATGCCAAGAACTTTGACAAGGTCATCCGGCGAGATGGGAGGCCGATCGCCCTTGATGGTTACCATCAGCACTTTGCCGGCAAACTGGTCATCAAGTGCCGCCATGCCACTGTTGAGCGATAGCAGACATCGACCGAAGGTAGGACGGACCTCAGGATCTCCGGCTCGGAGATCCTTGTTGACCGGCGACATGATAGTGCGCTTGAGTACAGGGAGTACAGGAGGGGGATTTGGGGGAACTGGAGTAGGAATCGAGATCCCAGAGGTGGGGGAGGGGCGGGAGACTGCGAATGAAAATGTAGCATGAATTTCGAGCACGTGCCAATATGCTCTCGGCGCGCAAGCGCATGAAAACACCGGTGGCGCCCACATGTCGGCCTAAGAGTCCTTATTCATTCTTTTTTGGAGAGCCCGACCTTTTTTCTCAGGATCTTTTGAGAGCCCGGCCTGAGAGTCATAATTGACCTGTTTGGCATTGCGTTACTAGTCGGCCCATATTCAACGACACCACACTGGCCCAAACAAGTGTACATCATCGAAAAGACACTGAGCTCAAATTATATAACTTGAAAAAAAGGAGATTTACTCTGAACACTGGAGAATGGTGATGCTCTCATTTAGCCCACCAGTAGTTCGAGACAATAAACAGTTCGAAACAACGATATATACAACATTCAAACACTGACCAGTGACTACTACTGACATAAACAACAAGACATGATAGTTCATAAGAAGTCTTGCTACACCACCAAAACGCACCCATCTGCGGCGCTCAGACTCTCGTGATCCAGATGAGAATGGCATTCTAAATAGAAGCAACTATTAAATAGTAAGAGTGACATAGACGAGGATGACAAAATGACAAGGAATATGCATAACAAAAGAAAGAACTACCCATCCAGAACTAGCAGCAAAGACAACAAAGTCATTCGAAGAGATGATCCAACACCATCATAATTTGCAGCCCCGCTTCAGTGACCAGTGATCCGGAGACACCAGTACTCCACCCTTTCGATGCAACAGCCCACTTACCTATCAACCTGAAGGCTCGAACCACATCACTGCCTATCGTAATTGAGACATCCAAGGATCAAAGTTAATCCGGATGCCTTTGTCATTCTCACCTTCTTTTGGCTGCAGGCTATATCATTGACAATCAGGGGAGTTTGGTCCCGAACTCCTAGGGCTCGCTGTGTAGACACTGTTTTCCATAGCAAACAGAGCCTCTCTGCCATCAAGGTCCTTGCCAACGGTGATCTCCTGGTTAATCGGATAATTGAGTTCGAGAAACAGAGAGTGTGAACCAAGGCTGTTTACCCGCCTCCAACTAAAAAAATCCTAAAGGCCCCAACAAGCTGGTATCCTACTCATAGACGTAACAGCCACGTCCGGATACTCGCGTATTACACGGTGCTTGTATAAAGTGGGGTTTTTGCAATATAACTTTTCCGGCTCATGTGTCCGAATGATCATCAGTCTTTTGTCGTCGTCTGATTGAGCGAGGAACCAGTTGTGCTTCCCTGTTTTTGGCAAAGGTGGTGTGATTACAACGGGCAGTAACTGTAGAGACACTGCATCATATCAAAAAGGACATGCATTGTTTATGTAAGATCAACATTGTTCAGAGTATGAGTAGGATAATGCAATAAACAACATTGATATGTCCCTGTTGGAACTGGGAGGAAAATACAAGGAAATGTATATTGGGTTCGAAAATATAGAAGTGCCATGCATGGTTATACTCATGTTATCTCGCAATCGATTCTTCACATGAAACTACCATGTCATGCATGTTATGTAATCATGTTATGTCCTCACAAACAAATTCTTCAAGGTAACTAACAGACCATGCATTGTTATATACTCGTGTTCTGTGGGAATTTTTTTTGTGAGGATATTATTCTAGCCATTGATTGTTGAAGGGCGAATATAGGTATGTACACATGGTAAGCATTGCAGGATTTCACTACTTCCAAATATAGAGTTCTCCATATGCACATTTACTTCCCTAATGTATGGTTAGGTGAAACCAACAGTGTGGTGCATGTTTCTACATCATGAAAATGAGGAAACTAACATGGCCATTGATACACACCCATATTTTGTAGTAGTATATAGATTACTATAAAATAAGGATAATATCCATATATTCCTAACCGTTTGATTATTCAGGGTACAAATTGGCTGTAATGACATGGTCACAATCGCATGAATTAACTCATTCCAAATATAGCTGATTTACGGCATCTCTAATACATTGCCATAGTTCTACTCAAATTCTGCTCAAATAGAGATATGCCAATCATCACAAAAAGTTCAAACAGTGTCATTGCATCATCATTAACATGAGAGGAAACAACTTACATGCGCCGTCCCAGCAATAGGTGGTGCCATCTGCTTTGTCGATCACGCAGCTGATGCCATTGTGTTCAATAGCATCACAGAAGTGTGTATCAGCTTTGACGATGATCCACTGCGAGCCGAGTTGTCTCCAACTAAAGAAGGCACCCACGTAAAGATAGGCGAGTCCGCGGTCGAACAAGGCAATTAACTTGAAGTCTGCGTAATTCGCATGTCGTGTGGGCACTTGGAAGATTACAATCTTCTGCAAAACACGGTCCATCCAACTGATGTAGTAATCTAGATGACTTGGACCGCGATGGTAATACTCTATATAATCCAACGGAGGAAGGATAATCTCATGGGAGGTCTGGAAGTTCACGAGCAGCAACTTTTTACCGTCTTCTCTGAAGGCAGCCATCCAGTGGGAGTTCATGCCGACCCAGTACATACCTACCAAGAAGTTTCGGGCGATGGTGATTGGATCGATGTCGAGGGAAATGATGTACAGCGACCACTACATACCTACAAAGAAGTTTCGGCTAATGGAGATCGGATTGAAGTCGAGGGGCATCATGCATGCCTCCGTATCATGGTGATCCAATCTCGCAAGACTAGATAGCAGCAAGTAGGGTGTCTTGTAAAGCTTAGGCCTCGCTTCGATGATGGCCGTGTGCATGTCCCTCGAGCATGAAGACAGCCGCAGGGCGCTCAACGTATCCATACACGAACAGCAGAGGTCGAGGATGTCACTGGGGAGATTTCTCCAATCGCGGCTCATATGGATGCTGCGCGGTTCGTGTTCGGCCATGGTGGAGTTTGGAAGGGGGCTTGATTTATGGGGGAGAAGGATGTCGGTGCTGGAGCGGCTAGCAAGGGAATAGTGGTACTGGGGGAGGCTAGTCAGGCGACTGTACACGGGGGCACAGTGAGATGGAGACGGATAAGGAGATGGAGATGGAGTGGTTCTATGGGAGCGGAGAGGGAGACGAGGCGAGGCGCCAATGTGTTGTATAGCGGCGGTGACAGACTGCACTGTGCACAGGGTGAGGCTGACTTTGGTAACCCGAACACGCCGCCTGGACTAGTGTCAGGCGCAGGGTGTTGTCACTTCACTATGAGGACCGGATGAATAGTATTTTGACCATCAAGTGTACCACAGTTGTACTACTACTACTACTACTACTACTAGTAGTAGTAGTAGGTACATGAGTACTCCAGTATTATATAGCGTAAATAGGTCTCACGTGCTATCATGCCTGTTCACTTCATCGTTCAGGTATCATCCATATTGCAAGCAGAACCAAATTCTCGTGCATGCCCAATCAACGCTCTGCCGCGATGCATGCAGTGGTCGTTCTGGTGCATCAAGGACGGCATGCAGATCGTTCCACACTTGAGAAGAGGAAAAATGGAAAGGTATAATGCGGCAGCAGAGGAAGATAACACTGGCTAACGAGGCTGGGAGGGTATCGAGCAGGAAGTTAATGCTCCACGCCTAAAGGTTTTGGGAAAACCTGATTTTCATAAGGTGACTTATACTCACCAAAACGGAGGGACTATTCCTTAACTAGAGAATGTTGTGTCTCCCACTCACGCGCTCAAAAAAACCTACGACACATTTTTTTTATCTGTTTGCATAGGTCCCACCTATCAGGAAGGATGGGCACGTACACGAACAGGTACGACTCATCAGTCTACCCACATAGCCTTTTCGTTTAGTCTACCTAGCCGTCTAATCAACTGCCTGCACGCCACTTCTCCCATTTAGTTCTCCATCGGGAACCTATTCTCCTCGGCTTCTTCACCCCCCCTTCGTCTTCATTTGCATCCAAACCCCACTGCGTTCACATTGTTTTAACCTCTTTAAATAATCATCTACTACTTCAGTTAGACAAGCCATCTAATCCTAATTCTCCAAACCATAGCCCTCCATTCTAGCGGTTCCAAATGGCGATAGAGATTAAGATGCAGGTTTTTAGCGTCCAACATGTCCTCGTCGAAGGCTCGATGCGCATAGTTGCCACCGTCACCGTTCACCCAAGGGTTGTTCGGTAGTGGATCAACAATGTATCCAACTCCCTCGAAAAGGTAGAGACGAGGGTCATCGATCTCGACGCAGAGTACACCGAGCGTGCCCCTGGGAAGATCCAGCGCGCCGCCGTCCTTCCGCTGTGCCTTGAAGATGAAGTTTTGGTGTACCACATCATACACTCGCCCTCCATACCAGGTGAGCTTCACGATTTCTTGTCTCGGGAGGACGTATACTTCTGTGGGGCAGCCATTGAAGGGGACAAATAGAAGCTGGAGCCGTACAACCTTAATTTGAATAGCATCACTGACCTACAAACCAGAATCAAAATTCCTGTAGAAGTTTGTGATAAACAGACACCATCCCTATTCGACGTAGCAAACTTTGTGCTCGGTACAAACCTTCAGAAGCGTGACAAGACGGTGTCATTAAGGTCGTCTGGATGGGAGAACTATCGCTTGACGTACGAGCAGATAAAATATGCTGCCCTCGATGCCCGTGTGAGTTTCGAGATAGCTGCAAGGTCCAAAGAGTTTGTTGCGAAGCCGTCTCCCACAGAGAATGAGAACAACAAGAAGAAGAAGAATAAGAAGAAGAAGAAGAAGAAAAGGCTGCACCAGCAGGAGGGCATTATGGATGGATGAACTATTTCCTCTCTTGTAAAAAAAATTATTCCCCCTCGGTGTATATTGATATAGATGGACCATTCTGATGGTGTGGATGTCATTGGAACAGAGTAGTAGCGTGGGTTCGCTTGACTATAAGGAACTATTTATCCGCATATATAGCTTTCTCTGCTACTCCTTCCAGTGATCGGTATGCAGTGCATGTGTCCGTAGACATGACAACTTGTCCATGGAAGTTCAACTACGGCGACCATCACGTTTCATCATGCGATTCACACGACGCCTCTCCAACCCATGGCACCACGCCCCCCTGTAAGTGCATCTAGTGCCCCTTAGTGATTTTGGTGTATTGAAGACTTATAGGTTAAGGGACTAAAGCGTTTGTGAGTGTACACAGGTATGTAAGTCTATGAGGAGTTTGATATTTACAGAGAAAGTCGACCCCTAAAAATAAAGTTCTTCGACCAAAGACTTTAAATCTCTAAAGACTTTCTGAAGACTTTGAGAGTGAAGAAATTGGTGTGACCTTGAAGACTTGGTATTCATTCGAGGAACATGAAGCGTGAAGACTTTTGTTTTCGCGGTTTCATTTTCCCTTTCTTGAGTCGGAGGAAACACCGTACTGTTAAAGGGGGTTGAGGAAATACTAAGGAAAAATTTCCATGTGATTCTCAACTCAAAATCCTACACCTACGAATCCCTTCGAGTGAAGCCATTGGAAATCTCATACAGTTCAGTCATATTCTTTAGTGACAGAGACGAAGTTCTTCTGGTCACTGAGGAATTTGTTCTGACTGAGGAGTTAGGAATTCGCCAGTGTGGATTGCCTACACAATGAGGAACATGATAGCCCTGAGGATTTTGCTACTCAAAATTCTGACCATTGCTGTGCTATGCGCCAGCTGTCCCAAAATATCTATCCACCTAACAGTCATATCATTAAAGGGCATTTATGTCTTATCATGTCAAGCTGCTCCCTAGGCTATAAATAGCCCCCCCTACAACCACTAGCTGGTTGGCTGCTTCGAGAGAAACTGACACTTGTCATTTGAGAGCAACCCATCCTCCGTGGACTTTGAGCAAAAATCATCAAGTGAGGAAAAACCAAAAACCCAAACACCTACAAACCCTAAGTGATTGAGCATCACTGAAGAGATTGATCCTGCGTGGATCCGACGCTTGTTACCTTTGAAGACTGTGCTTCTTCTAGACGGTTAGGCATTATGGTCTAGAGCATCCAAGAGGAATTGTGGATCACCGAGTGACCAAGTTTGTGAAGGTTCGGAAGTCACCTGAAGACTTACCACGAGTGATTGGACGAGGTCTGTGTGACCTTAGTTCAAGGAGAATACGGTGAGGACTGGGTGTCCTGAGCTGCGTGTTCAGGACTGGGTGTCCGGGACTATGTGTCCTCGAGTTTAAATACTCACCGCTCCAACCAGACATACAACTGAGACAGCAGTTGGAACTGGTCTACCAAATCATTGTCTTCACCAGGCTTACTGGTTCTATTTCCTCAACTCTTTCATTTCCTCATAATTGTGTTGTGTGCTTGTTCATATCTGTGCTTGAAAACTTTGACTGAAGACTTTCTCAATTTCCTCAGTTCAATTTCTTCGGTCTGTTTGTCTTCATCCTGTGTTATCCTGTGCTTACACTTCTTGTACTCTGTGCCTGTCTTCATTGCATCATGATAACTATACTTGTATTCTGTTATGCTTACTTTTGAGTACTTATTCCGCTGCTAGTAGTTCTTCACTAAGGAATTTCCTCGTCGGCAAATTCCTTAGTGAAGAATTTCATAAAAATCGCCTATTCACCCCCCTCTAGTCGATATAACGCACTTTCAATTGGTATCAGAGCAAGGTACTCCCTTGTTCTGTGTGATTTTGGTTTAACCGCCTGGAATTTAGTTATGTCGACCACATGTATGAAGAAAGTGACATGCCCCATCTTTGACGGTCACGAGTATCCCAAGTGGAAGGCCATGATGAAGAAGCGCCTCATGGCGATGAACAGCAAGCTATGGACCGTCACTGAGATTGGTCTGACCGATCTGTGCAAGATGGCGGAAGCTGATGACATTCGCAAGTACACTCTTCTCAACCTCACGGCGAAGGATGTCATCTGCTCCTGTCTGTCTCAAAATCAGTTCAGGAATATCATGCATCTCGATCATGTGAAGCTCATCTGGGACCGTCTCTCTGAGGTCTATGAAGGTCATCGAACCTGTCATGATCCTTGGTTTGAGGACTTCAAGGAATCTCTCAAAGCGATGTCATTCGAACCAGAATCATCATCTTCTGCATCATGCCTTATGGCAAAAGATGCTGAGGTAACTGAATGCTACCTATCCGAGTCTAGTGATGATGAATCTGGTGATGAATTTGGACCCAGCTATGTCAAACTTGCTTCCCTTGCCACTAAACAACAAAGAGCTTTGGAAAATTTTTACTACATGCTAAATAAGAGCGATGATATGTTGGGTGAAGAAATGGATCAGTCAAAAGCTTTGGCTGACAGTCTTTAGAGACTCCATACTAAGTATGACACCCTTCAAGATCAACATAACACTCTTTTATCTGATCATGAGAAGCTTTCTTATGAATTTCTTCAAAGAAAGCAAGACCTTGAGAAGCTAAGAGTGAGTTATGAAGATCTTCAGAAGGAGCGCGATTCATTACTTGCTCAACAAATCAGTGCTTCTTAGGAAGAATTTGTTCCTCCATGTTTGAAATGCACTGAACGTGAATCTGCTAATTCTTCACCTGAATGTTCAAAAGCTGCTAATGTTTCAAATTCTTCACATGCCTCTACTATCACTAATTCCTCATCTGAGGACATTGCTAGTATCACTGATGATGCAGGGCTGAAGGAATTGTAGATGACAGGCATGTACAAAAGCCTCAAAGGGCATCAGACTCTTTGTGATGTGCTTAAAAAGCAAATCCTCAGCAGGAACCCTAGGAAAGAGGGTATTGCCTTTGAGAGGAAACTCAATGCTGATGGTACATATTGGAAGCCTGAGCAGTACCCCGAAACTACATGGGTTGCTGCAAAGGGACCTCCAGTTGATCCATCTAACTTATCTGGATTTGCATGTGAATCTCCTCGTTCTGATGATGAGTCATTTGACTCCAACTATAAACTGTTCAAAAATCAGAATGGTGAAGTATTTGCTAGATATGTTGGCACTAACTGCAGGAACGGCTCCCCTATGATGAAAATCTAGGTTCCCAAAAGATGCCTTGAAAATCTTCAGGTAAATGTCATCATGACGCCACCTGTGAAGAATAGGAATCCCAGATCAAATTCCTCATATGGACAAAATTCTTCATATGGATCCAAGTCCTCATACGGACCAAACTCCTCACATGGATCATATTCCTCAAAAGTATCAAAGTCCTCATATGAACATCTAAGGATTATGGATATGTGCATTATTCTTCAAATCATTATGTCCATAAGTCCTCGAAGAATTTCTCTGCATACTCTTGTGCTTACTCTAACCCCTCTTATGTGAAACGAAATGTACTGGCTTCTATGCCATCCTTCTCGTATGGAGCTCACAGAATGATGAACTCTTTGCCACCCCTTCAGATGTGGGTGGTGAAGAAAAAGAACTAATTTCTTCTGCAGGGTTAGGTCTCCAGACGTACGTAATCGTCTGAAGAATTTGCTGGAGACCTGAGCATGCCTGAAAGGACGCAGGCTAATGATGAAGAAATGAACTTTCATTTCTCATGCCCTCATACTGCTTTATCTGTTCTTTTGCTTGATGAAATTTATCTGATGAATTGATGTCATATTCTTCACTGATGAAGTATATGAGTTTGTAAGCTGCACTAATTCTTCTGCAGGATGATCAACCCAAAGCCACTGAGTGGGTCCTCGATAGTGGATGTACAAATCACATGACTGGTGACAAGAATCTATTGATGGATGCTCCATTATCTCCATCGCATCTAAAGCATATCATCTTTGCTGACAAAGAAAAAAGTCAGGTATTGGGTCTAGGTAAGGTTGCGATCACAAAGGATCAACACATGGACACAGTCATGCTTGTTGAGTCCTTAGGATACAACCTTATGTTTGTGTCAATGCTTTGTGATCTTGATATGGTTGTTGTCTTTGGCAAGTACCGTTGTGTTGTGGTTATGGAAGCTGACAATTCCAAAGTCTTCGAAGGCTTTAGGGGAGGAGACCTGTATATTGTTGATTTCTCTACAGGACCACAACCAGCCATGTGCTTACTTGCAAAAGCTTCAGAAGGCTGGCTCTGGCATCGACGACTTGGTCATGCAGGCATGAGGAATTTGCAAACGCTTGCGAACCAGAAGCTTGTCATTGGCATTGAGAATGTCAAATTCCTCAAGGATCACTTATGCGGAGCCTGTGAAGCTGGAAACATGACCAAGGCCAAGCTTCCAGCGAAGACTATCATGACCACTACTAGTCCATTTGAATTGCTTCACATGGATCTCTTCGGTCCTAATCATTATTCTGCTGTTTCAAATGAAGCATCTCAATATGGCTTTGTTATTGTTGATGATTACCCTCGATACACATGGTACACATTGTTACTTACAAACATGAAGTGCAGGAAGTCTTCAAACGATTTTCCTCGAGGGCTTCAACCAACTTTGGTGTGAAGATCAAGCACATCAGAAGTGACAATGGCCCTGAGTTCAAGAATTCTGGTCTCGATGACTATCCTGGTGAACTTGGTATTACTCATGAGTTATTTGGTCCTTACACTCCTCAGCAGAATGGCGTTGTGGAGCGCAAGGACATGACTCTTGTTGAGATGGCTCGCACTATGCTTGATGAATACAAAACGCCTCGTCGATTCTGGATTGAGGCAATTGACACTGCGTGCCACATCATCAACAGAGTATATCTTCACAAATTCTTCAAGAAAACTGCCTATGAACTCCTCACTGATAAGAAACCCAATGTAAGTTATTTCAAAGTCTTCGGTGCTAAATGTTGGATTAGAGATCCTCATTACAACTCAAAATTTGCACGGAAAGCACATGAAGGTTTTATGCTTGGTTACGGAATGGACTCGCACACCTACAGAGTCTTCAACAACATTCTTCACAAGGTTGTTGAAACTGTAGACGTGCGGTTCGATGAAACTAATGGCTCGCAAAGAGAGCACCTACCTACTATGATAGATGAACCAGCACCTGAGGAAACTATCAAGTTCAACGCTACTGAGGATGTCATTCCCACTAAAGAATTTGCTGAAGAATTCATTCCAGAACATGAAGAAAGTCGAGCTAATGCACCCGAAGAAAATACTGAAGAAAATGGTGCTGAAGAGAATGCTGATCAAATTCTTCAACGGCAACTAGCTCATCCTCGCATTGCAAAAGAAGTACAAGTTGAAAAGATCATCAATGACATCAAAGCGCCAGGTCCCCTCACACGCTCAAAAGCTTCACATTTATCTAACTTTTGTGGGCAGTATGCTTTTGTCTCTATTACAGAGCCCACTAAGGTAGATGAAGCATTTCTGGAGCCTGAGTGGATTCAGGCCATGCAAGAAGAATTACATCAGTTTGAGCTCTACAATGTCTGGGAACTGGTCAGACGTCCAGATCCTCGCAAGCACAATATCATCGGCACAAAGTGGATCTATTGTAACAAGCAAGATGAAAATGGCCTTGTGGTGAGGAATAAGGCATGGCTCGTATCTCAAGGCAACACACAGGTTGAAGGAATTGATTTCGATGAAACTTTTGCACCTGTTGCTAGACTTGAGGCTATTCGCATATTACTTGCTTATGCTAACCATCATGATATCACTTTATATCAAATGGATGTGAAAAGTGCATTCCTCAATGGTAAGCTTGAGGAAGAAGTATATGTTGCTCAACCCCCAGGTTTTGAAGATCCAAAGAATCCTGACAAAGTCTTCAGACTCAACAAGGCCATCTATGGCCTCAAGCAGGCCCCACGGGCGTGGTATGATACCTTGAAGGAATTCTTCATGAAGAAAGGCTTCAAACCCGGTTCACTCGACCCTACTCTTTTCACTAAATCTTATTATGGAATTGTTTGTGTGCCAAATATATGTTGATGATATTATCTTTGGTTGTACTGACCAACGTTATAGTGATGAATTTGCCTATATGATGAGTGAAGAATATCAAATGTCTATGATGGGAGAGTTGAAATTCTTCTTAGGTCTTCAAATTCGTCAACAACGCAATGGCATATTCATATCTCAAGAGAAATACCTCAAGGATGTACTGAGGAAATTCGGCATGCAAGATTGCAAAGGCGTCAAAATTCCTATGCCCACAAATGGCCATCTATGCACTGATGAAAATGGTATCGACTTCGATCATAAGGTATACCGCTCCATGATTGGCTCCTTATTGTACTTACTTGCATCTAGGCCAGATATAATGCTTAGTGTTTGCATGTGTGCCTGATTTCAAGCTACACCGAAGGAATCACACCATAAGGTTGTGAAGAATATTCTTCGATATCTAGCTCACACACCAACACTTGGATTATGGTACCTGTCGGTGTCAAAACCGGCGGATCTCGGGTAGGGGGTCCCGAACTGTGCGTCTAAGCGGATGATAACAGGAGGCAGGGGACACGATGTTTTACCCAGGTTCGGGCCCTCTTGATGGAGGTAAAACCCTATGTCCTGCTTGATTAATATTGATGATATGGATAGTACAAGAGTAGATCTACCACGAGATCAAAGAGGCTAAACCCTAGAAGCTAGCCTATGGTATGATTGTTTTTCCGTCCTACGGACTAAAACCTCCGGTTTATATAGACATCGGAGAGGGCTAGGGTTACACAGAGTCGGTTACAATGGTAGCAGATCTACATATCCGTATCGCCAAGCTTGCCTTCCACGGCAAGGAAAGTCCCTTCCGGACACGGGACGAAGTCTTCAATCTTGTATCTTCATAGTCCAGGATTTCGGCCGAAGGTATAGTCCGGTTATCCAGACACCCCCTAATCCAGGACTCCCTCAGTAGCCCCTGAACCAGGCTTCAATGACGATGAGTCCGGCGCGTAGATTGTCTTCGGCATTGCAAGGCGGGTTCCTCCTCCAAGTACTTCATTGAAGATTTTGAACACAAAGGTAGTGTCCAGCTCTGCAAAATAAGTTTCCACATATTGCCATAGAGAGAATAATATTTACACAAATCTAATCTGCTGATGTATTCCATAGCATGACATCACACCATGGCCAAGTCTTTATTCGAATCGTTTTACTGTCCCACCTCAGCGCGTTTAGCGAGGCGGTTTCCTTGGCACGTCTTGTCAAAGCAGAGATCGTGTCCCCTTATTCCGGGATTCTCATCAATACGGATGTGGGTAACCCAACCGCGCCATTGATTACGGTGTTTGGGAGATAAGCGAGTTTCACTAGGCTGGTGGGGACGCATAGTAGCGTCCACCCATATAAGGGGATAAGGATCCACCTTTTCATCCATGCCTTCTTCCTCCTTTGCCTATCCATTTCCGCGCACTCGAGCTCCAGCGCCCAAGTCCGCACACCCCACCTCAACCTTCTCCAGCCTTGTCCGGAGTGGGAGGCAAGTGGATGGTCTCCTCCGTCACGGAGGGACACATCAAAAAATTGAGGAAGGTCGGATACTTGTCTAACGACATTGCGCACCGGCTTCCCGAAGAGGGGCAGCTCATCCCCACCCCTAGGCCCCATGAGAGGGTGGTGTTCCTCCCCAATTTCCTCCGCGGACTGGGCTTCCCTCTCCACCCATTTGTCCGGGGGCTCATGTTCTACTATGGCCTGGATTTCCATGATTTGGCCCCAAACTTTGTCCTCAATATCTCGGCGTTTATCGTCGTGTGCAAGGCTTTCTTCCGCATCCGCCCCCATTTCGGCCTATGGCTCAAGACTTTCAATGTCAAGCCGAAGGTGGTCCGCGGAACCCAGGCGGAGTGTGGAGGCGCCATGGTGGGCAAGATGCCCAACGTCCTATGGCTCGAGGGCTCCTTCGTGGAGTCCCTAAAGGGGTGG
The DNA here is from genome assembly GCF_018294505.1 of Triticum aestivum. Lineage (NCBI taxonomy): Eukaryota > Viridiplantae > Streptophyta > Magnoliopsida > Poales > Poaceae > Triticum > Triticum aestivum. The sequence goes on from NC_057806.1 coordinate 201,995,439, forward strand.
CAATCGGGGTGGTTTTACATCACCGAGCCGCGCGACCCTGAATGGGTCGCAGCCCCCGAGTTCCGATCCGGACCCCCTATGCGGCTCACCTCCTGGAAAGAGATGGGCCTGTCGTGGGGTAAAGAAGGAGAGCTTACCGGACTCCAAACATGCGTCCAAACCCTGGTAGACAAGAATCTCAAACTTGTCAACGTAGTCCAGGTTATGTTCATCTGACGGATCCTCCCATGTCAACAACGGGCTTTCGACATGTGGGAGTTCGACCTGGCAAAGCACCAAACTCTGAGCAGGTTATTCAACACGACGTACGAATATGCCTGGAAGGTGCTTTTCAAGGGCGCCGAGGCCCCCGCATCTGCTACCGAGGATCGCGGATTCAGCACGCAGCATCATGCTCGTGCGGTGAGCTGTTTTTACCTTTTACATGGTATTAGTTTTTCATAGTTTGACTCCATGCGGGATCTAAGTTCCCTTACCTTTGACAGGATTGGCAGGAGATGTTCGGATAGATCAATTGTCCGTCTCCTTTGCCCGAAGGCCCAGCGGACGCTCGCTTGGCGAAGCTGCTGGTTCCGGCACCCTATGTGGTCCCGGAGAAGAAGGCCAAGAAGAAGGCCACAGGTACTCGAAAGAGTGCCCGACGCCTGGAGGTGTCAGTTTCATCATCCGACGACTCCAAGACGCACTCCTCCCATGAAGATGAGGAGGAGGAAGAAGAGACCTCTCCCCCTCTAGCGGGGGAAGGGAAGAAAAGGAAGGCTGCCCCAACTGGGGAGGCCGAAGTGTCCAAGAAGGGGAAAACCCTTCCTCCGGACTACTCCACCAACACCGACGACGGCGAAGAGGAGTGGCCACTCAGGGCCAAGCCCCTAGCGAAATTGTAAGTATCCAGATACCAGAGTGATTCATAGTATTCCTCCATTGCACAGCTTTTCCTTACGTCGAACGTGTTTATGCAGTCCACTCAAAGACCGGATCGACGTGTCGTCGAGCAGTTCCCTAGATTCGTCGGATGTGAATTCGCTTCGGACAGCTACCTCCCCCCACCCTACGGACGACGCCGAGGTAGCGTCCCAACAGGTTCCAAGCCAGGAGGAGGTGGTCCTGGGGGTGCCGCAAAGCGACCTCCCGGACTCCAGGTGTAAAGGGGATAGAACCCCCAAGGGCTCTAAGTCCGGCCTTGAGCCGGACACCGCACCGAAACCTTCAACAGTTCCGGACTCCGGTAGGCAGCCTCCTTCCAAGAGGAGCAAGCCTACCGAGCCGGCAACCTCCGTCCAATCGGAGGCACCGGACAATTTGCTGGAGGTGCTTAACGGCGCCTCAATCGCTGAGGACCACCGCACTATTATGAGTGCGGTGATCCAGAAGGTTCAGTCCGCCAAGAGCGGACTGACTGAAGCCTGTGCCAGCCTTCTAACAGGCATTGACGTAAGTGAAGAATATGTAAAAATATTACCGCATAGACAGTAGCCCCTGATGCTCTGTTCGGCGTTCGGAAAGAAAAGCCGAATAGAGGATCTAATAACATTCACAGGAGTCTAACATAATCAAGTCAATATGCGTATGCAGGCTTCACTGATGGCCTCCGTCGCACTGACTCCGGAGCTGGATACGCTGAAGCAAAACCTCGCGTGGTCCGAGAACGAGCTTGGCCATGCCAAGAGGCAACTCGAGGAGAAGGAAGGTAAGTAATACCTTGCGCAAGTATATAGAGAAGATGTGGTTGCAAAAAATGACAGGATCAACGTGCTATTATAGGGGCCACGACCGAGGTGGCAACCCTTAAGCAAGCGTTGTCCGAGGCCGAAAACAAAGTGGCCGCGGAGCGCACAAAGAGAGGGAAGCAGGAGGCGCGGGTGGAGGAGGTGCAGAAAGAGCTCCAGGCTCTCGTGAAAAAACACGAGAATTTGGAGCTTGACTCAAAGACGCAAGCGTCCGAGCTTGCGGCAGCCCTGAAAAGCGCGAAGTCTGCCAAGGCCGAAGCCCAGAAAGCCCTCCAAGAAATTGAAGCGATGAAGAAGATAGTGGCAGGTAAGGCATTCATTATGCATAGAAAGCACGTGAAAGTGAATTACTTGTTACAAACCCGAGTCCAGAGCTCTCCAGGAGCATTCGCAGATTTGCCCCGCAGTGCGTCTGATGCCGCCGCCTACTACCGCCGAGGAGGGGAGCTTGACGGAGAAGGTGTTCTTGTCTCAGTATGCTGAGGCCGGACACCTGGTGCCTTTGAGCGACCAGCTGAAGCAAATGGTCGAGCTCCACAAGGTGGCCGAACAGGCCATAAACGGCTTCATAGTTCGGCATTGGCCTGGGGAGGCTCTGCCTGGGAGCTACTTCGGGCTAGTGAGGCGGCTGGTGGATGCCTGTCCATGGCTTGAAGTAATCACGCGCTCCGTCTGCATCGAAGGTGCCCGTAGGGCGCTTGCCCGTGCTAAAGTGCACTGGGGCAAGATGGATGCGGAGAAGCTGGTGAAGGACGGGCTGCCGCTGGGCAAGGAGCATCGCGTCCCAGAAGCGTATTATGAGGGCGTCCTGAAGGGTGCCCACCGTATAGCGGATGAATGCTCCAAAGATGTAATTTTTGAGTAAACTCGCATTTGTGATCCTGTACGCTGAAAACATGTTCACATGCGCTAAGCAACGCTTTTGAATTTAAAATATTACCTTCAGTGCGGCCGTTTATCAAATTTGAGAGATGGCGAGTTGTCGGCTTCTGCCCCCATGCCACGAGTGCTGGGGTGTTCGGGATAAACATGAGCGCTCTTTTTCCCATTCTTGGGTCCTTTGAGGGAGGCGCTCAACACAACGAACAAGGCAATCGGACTATAATGCTTGAACACTCTCACTTAGCCATAGAATTCTATTATTTTAAATTTCGGCGAAGCCCCTAGTGTTCGGAAGACCGAGTTTGGGGCGCTATCCACGCCTAGGCCGGACAAAGCCGACTCCTCGCTCTAAGCGGCATAAGTCTTTAGGGACTCGAAAACCTCTCGAACAGCGACCAGCTCTCGCCTCATCATTACGGTCAGTTTTAGCTTTCTCTACTGAGGTGCTTAGCCCAGCTCAACTGGGGCACAATCGCAGTAGTTCTCCTAGTGCTACCTTAGCCGATATAACGAAACGTAAGGTACCAAAACATAGGAGCCGGGCAAACCCAACTATTGACCCAAGACATGATTCGGAGCCGATGCATATAATGCTATAAGTTTGGGGTGCCGCACTTGTGAAAGTGTTCGGACTTCTCACACCATATTGTTGGGTACTTAAGCCCCTGGCGTATTGGCCGTACCAAAGTGTACGGGTGCAACATGTCATTAATGAACATATATTCGTAAAAAAGAGTAATGCAATAATAGACGGAAGCTATGCATTGTTTATTTAAAAAAGCTGCGATCAAAGCAGAACGATACAAATAGTGCAATAAGAAAAAGATAAGACTATTTAACATGTCCTTTCCAGGGGCGACCTGCGGAATGGTATTTGAAACAGGTATACTGCTTGTTATAGAGACCATCTTAGAGTTCCATAGTGTGGCGTAGCTTTCTACTTCCCTGGTTGTATCGTTTGTGCGGCAATTGTACTGTTGGACAAGCCTTCCGAAGAATGGAGTCCTGAAAATAAGAGAAAATTAAGAAATCGGCAGCCCCTAGTGCGGTTTAAGCCGCGTTTCGGGCGTGCCGTGATGGTGCCCCTCCCCCTGTGCCCATGGTATTTCCAGAGCGTAGTTATGTACGCGCAACACTGGTTTTGCAAGTTTGCGAGGGCTGGGGTTGGGGCCGCATTGCTACGCTTGCTCGGAACGTGCCAGGCGGTCTTGTTGTGGGTTACTCCGGGCGCGCTTGACGGTGTCTAGACGTTTAATCGCCGGACTGGAGAATTGCCTTGAGAGGCTGCTTTGTACTTCCGCTGCGATAGATGCCGTATGCTCGTTCGTTCGGAGAGAGCGTTCGGTGTTTCCATTGACCGTGATGACTCCTCGAGGGCCTGGCATCTTGAGCTTGAGGTATGCGTAGTGCAGCACCATATTGAATTTAGCAAATGTGGTTCGCCCGAGCAGTGCGTGATAGCCACTGCGGAACAAGACTATGTCGAAGATTAACTCCTCGCTTCGGAAATTATCCGGAGATCCGAAGACCACTTCAAGTGTAACTGAGCCTGTACAGTTGGCCTCTACACCTGGTACAACGCCTTTAAAGGTCGTTTTAGTGGGTTTAATCCTCGAGGGATCGATGCGCATTTTCCGCACTGTATCCTGGTAAAGCAGGTTCAGGCTGCTGCCGTCGTCCATAAGGACTCTAGTGAGGTGAAATCCGTCAATAATTGGGTCTAGAACCAATGCGGCGAATCCGCCATGACGGATGCTAGTGGGGTGGTCCCTTTGATCAAAAGTGATCGGGCAGGAAGACCATGGGTTGAACTTTGGGGCGACTGGCTCCATTGCGTATACATCCCTTAGCGCACGCTTCCGCTCCCTCTTGGGGATGTGGGTTGCGTATATCATGTTCACCATCCGCACTTGTGGGGGAAAACCTTTCTGTCTACTGCTGTTCGGTGGCCGGGGCTCCTCCTCGTCATCGCTATGCAGCCCCTTGTCTCTGCTTTCGGCATTTAACTTGCCTGCCTGCTTGAACACCCAACAATCCCTGTTGTTGTGATTGGCTGGTTTTTCGGGGGTGCCATGTATCTGGCATGAGCGGTCGAGTATTCGGTCCAAACTGGACGGGCCCGGAGTATTTCTTTTGAATGGATTTTTCCGCTGACCGGGTTTAGAGCCTCTGAATCTGGCATTAACTGTCGTATCCTCAGTATTGTCGCCGTTAATGCGGCGCTTTTGCTTGTTGCGACACGACCTGCCACTGCTGTCATTGGTATCCGAATTACCAGGGTTCTTGGTCATGTTATTGCTGCAGGCTAGCTAGCTATCTTCTCCCGCGCAAAAGCGGGTCATAAGTGTCGTGAGGGCTGCCATAGATTTCGGCTTTTCCTATCCTAGGTGCCGTGCAAGCCACTCGTCGCGGATGTTATGCTTGAAGGCTGCTAGGGCCTCTGCGTCCGGACAGTCGACGATTTGATTTTTCTTGGTTAGGAACCATGTCCAGAATTGTCTGGCCGATTCCTATGGCTGCTGAATTATGTGTCTTAGGTCATCGGCGTCTGGTGGTCACACATAAGTGCCCTGGAAATTGTCGAGGAATGCGGCTTCTAGGTCCTCCCAACAACCAATTGATTCTGCTGGCAAGTTGTTAAGCCAATGCCGAGCTGGTCCTTTAAGCTTGAGTGGGAGGTATTTGATGGCGTGTAGGTCATCACCGCGGGCCATGTGGATATGAAGGAGATAGTCCTTGATCCATACCGCAGGATCTGTTGTGCCATCGTATGATTCGATGTTCAGGTGTTTGAAACCCTCGGGGATTTGATGATCCATTACTTCATATGTGAAGTATAGTGGGTGTGCGGCGCCTCTGTATTGGGCTATATCACGACGTAGCTCAAACGAGCTTTGTCTACTGTGTTCGGCCTGGCCGGATTTACTGTATCCGGCGTGACGAGTACCGTCTCGTGCCGTGGGGAGCCCACGCGATCCGTAGATCGATCTTGTTTGCCTTGCCTTGTCCTCCAATATATCTTGCAGGTCTGGCACATTTTCCCATGCCTTGGTATTTTTTGAGCGGCGCCGGGGTGCGGCTTGAGTGGAGGGACGAGAGGCCTCTCTGTCGCGGCAACGGGGTGGCTGGTCGGCCGCATCATGCACTAGTGATGTAGGTTTAGGTGCTTCCTCCTCTAATTGGGGTAGCAACTTGCGCTTTGGGTAGCTCTTGGAGGGGCGTTCGAGTTCATAATCTTCGGCCGCAAGGACTTCAGTCCATCTCTCGGCTAGCAAAACTTGATCAGCTCTAAGCTGTTGCTGTTTTTTCTTGAGGCTACTCGCCGTGGCCATAAGCCTGTGTTTGAAATGCTTTTGTTCGACGGGATCCTCCATCACGAAAAATTCGTCGTCGTCGAGGCTTGCCTCGTCTTCGGAGGGAGGTATGTAATTATCGTCCTCGACCTCTCTGTCTGACGCTCTCTCATGAGGGTTGGCTTCTCCATCCTCCTGTGCTAAATCTTGTTGGAGGTGGTTGTCTTCGGCACTGTCTGGGGTGTTATTATCTCCCGTGCCGGAATCACCATTTTTGCTTTGGCAGGATTTAGAGCGGCGCCGCTGATGCCGACGCTTAGGCTGCTTCTTGGAGGGGTCATCCTCCGCTGTTCCATCGCCATTGCCTTCTTTTGGGGTGTCCACCATGTATATATCATACAACGAGGTGGCTTTCCAGTGCCCTATAGGCGCTGGTTCTTGATCGTCTCCTGCATTGGCGTCCATACCGTCGATGTCTTCGGAGTCGAAGTCGAGCATGTCGGTTAAATCATCGACAGTGGATACGAAGTGGGTGGTGGGTGGGCTTTGAATTTCTTCATCATCCGCATCCCAACCCTGCTGACCATAGTCCGAACAGGGCTCTCCTGACACGGAGAGAGACTTTAGTGAATTCAGAATATCACCAAAAAGCGAGTGCTGAAAGATGTCTGCGGCGGTGAACTCCATGATCAGCGCCCAATCGGGTTCAATCGGTAGGGGCGCGGAGGGCTCGGAGTCTGGAAAGGAGTCCGGCTCCTTGGAGTCACGGGCTTTGCAGAGAGTAGGGCTGGTGTTCGGCTCAATCGCCGTAGAGATTGCAGCCCCCGAGGCGATGTCTAACCACCCATCCTCGATTGGTGTGATCGGCTACGAGCTAGGGGTCGGAGCGGACACAGGTGCGGCCTCCAGGGCACTGTTTGGCGAAGGAGCTAGATCATGCCCATCGTGACAGTGCGGCGCGCTCGGCTGTGGCTCGAATCCGTCGAAGATCAAGTCTTCGTGGATGTCGGCCGTGTAGTTCAAACTTCCAAATCTGACCTGATGGCCAGGGGCGTAGCTTTCGATCTGCTCCAGATGACCAAGCGAATTGGCCCACAGTGCAAAGCCGCCGAATACGAAGATCTGTCCGGGGAGAGAAGTCTCACCCTGGGTCGCATCGCTGTTGATGATCGGAGAAGCCATCGGGCCTAAAAGTGACGACACAGAGGAACTCTCAATGAAAGCACCAATGTCAGTGTCAAAACCGGCGGATCTCGGGTAGGGGGTCCCGAACTGTGCGTCTAGGAGGATGGTAACAGGAGGCAGGGGAGATGATGTTTTACCCAGGTTCGGTCCCTCTTGATGGAGGTAAAACCCTACGTCCTGCTTGATTAATATTGATGATATGGGTAGTACAAGAGTAGATCTACCACGAGATCAAAGAGGCTAAACCCTAGAAGCTAGCCTATGGTATGATTGTTTTTCCGTCCTACGGACGAAAGCCCTCCGGTTTATATAGACATCGGAGAGGGCTAGGGTTACACAGAGTCGGTTACAATGGTAGGAGATCTACATATCCGTATCGCCAAGCTTGCCTTCCACGCCAAGAAAAGTCCCTTCCGGACACGGGACGAAGTCTTCAATCTTGTATCTTCATAGTCCAGGAGTCTGGCCGAAGGTGTAGTCCAGCTATCCGGACACCCCCTAATCCAGGACTCCCTCAGTACCCCAAGGGCTCGGCTTTTGATCTCATTGGATATTCTGACTCTGACTATGCTGGTGATCGTGTGCATCGCAAGTCAACATCTGGTACATGTCATTTCCTCGGACGATCTTTAGTATGTTGGTCCTCAAAGAAACAGAACTGTGTACCACTATCTACTGCTAAAGCTGAGTATATTGCTGCTGGTTCTTACTGTGCTCAATTGCTATGGATGAAGAAAACTCTCAAGGACTACGACGTCAACATGAAGAATGTGCCTCTCTACTGTGACAATGAGAGTTCCATCAAGATTTCTCACAACCCAGTTCAGCACTCGAAGACAAAGCACATTCAGATTCGTCATCATTTTCTTCATGTGTTGAAGGGCGACATTTCTATTGAGCATGTGAAGACTGAAGAACAGCTAGCCGATATCTTCACAAAGCCCTTGGATGAGAAGAGATTTAGCAAGTTGCAGTGTGAGCTAAATATCCTAGAATCTTCGAATGTTCTTTGAAAAGGACACTCATCCTAACACTTATGCAAAATGGATGACTTAGATGTGCAACACATGAAGAAACGTTTTTCTTCTATCAATGAAGAATAACACTCTTAGTGTGAAGAAATTAACGTAGAATTTGATTCTCAGAACCCTACGATAATTGTACGCGGTGTCTGAAATCATCATTCTTATACGGTGGGTCACGCCACCACCAAAAGTTGAAATTCCTCAATTGTTCATATTCTTCAACTTTGCATTGTCTTCACTGTTTCCGTCGTTTTTCTTCATTGGCTATAATATATATATATATATATATATATATATATATATATATAATATGAGTTTATGTCGTCTACAGCATTCACTTATTGCTAATTCTTCAAGTTGGTTTTTCTGCTAAGTGAATGTGATCGGACCCTTCCCCTCCATGCTATACTCAACCCAATCTGTTCACAAATTCTTCATGTGCGTTCTATTTGAAACTCATTCAAAATCTTCACTGTGTCCTTGTCAGTTGAAGAAATTGCGAACGGAACTTTAAAACATATCTTATCTAAATTTCCGGCTTTGCCGCTCAAACTGTTCCGCATCCCACAGTATACTTATCCACTCACCCACGATCTAACACGATCTCCACTTCTCATTATGTGGGTGACACATGTCATGCAAATGAGAAGGGTCAGGGGCACGTTCGTCCAATTTCTTTGGGAAAACAGTTTTTCACCGTGGCTATAAATACCCCTCCTTCCCTTCCTCACTTCTTTTACTCCGCTCGATCTCTCTCCAGCTCGAGCTTCTCAAACCCTAGCGCCGCCGCTACTTCATCGCCACCGGTGAGGATGAGCTTCACTGCCTCGACCTCGTCGCCGACGTACTCGCGCCGACCGCAGAAATCTTCAGTCCGCCTCCGCCGTAGCCGTCTTCCTCTGCCGAGTTAGGTCGTGGAAGATCTACACAGACGAACTTCACCTCTCCACTTCACTGTTCGTCGTGTTCGTCGTCCAGGGTAATTAAAAGTTACTTTTACTGCCCTCGTTGATTCGAATGATTATCTACAAAATTTTCAAAGCTGTTTTTCTTCATATCTTCACACACTAAACACCTCACTAGTCATCTGTTCTTGTTTTGTTTCTCTAAGCATCATTTTTCTTCAAGATTCCTCAATTGTATGGATCTTTGATCTATACAACTCTGGAACCTAAGACAAAGAACGCTCAGTAAAATTCTTCAAGACTCATCTGGTCAAATTCCTCAAACTTGTTCTTTTCTAAAAACCTTCTAAGAACGCATATGACCTCTCCAAATTCCTCGCACCTATACTCTGTTCACAGGTACTCATGTCAGCTGCTGAATCACTAGGTTCTCATCAACTTAACTCATTTGCAGCATTCCTCGAAGAAAAGTTGCATACTTCTTCAGAGAATTTGATTGTTCAAATTCCTCAACTGAAGAAAATGGCTGATGGTAAAAGGCCCTAGAAAGGAGGAAAGAAGCCTGAGGTCATGACTGCCTTTGAAATCCCTGAGGACATATACAAAGATTACTGCACTCCTGATGAGGCCAAGTTTGGAAAAGAGGACAAAAATCAGCGCAAGGTGCACATACAGAGGATAGAAAGGAGATGGGCTAGAGAGTGGAGGGAGTACAGATATGTCACTCCCAAATACATGAAAGAAATTTGCACTCAATCCTCCATGCCCAAGACCTCCATTGGCACCTAGCCAAATAGCAGATCCCACCAGCCTCAAGCGTGCTGAGGACTATCCTGATGAATGGGCCAAGCGCCAAGCCAAGTTGGCTAAGCAAGCCAGAGAAGCAGTGAGGAAATTCAATGAAGACTCTGCTGCTACTGCTGCCTCTGCTGAGGCCTCTGCTGTCAAGCCGAAGAAGGCTATGTCAAAAAAGCCTGCACGCAAGCCAAGTGCTTCACCAATAGTGCCCTCAAGGCCAAGTTCCTCAACAATGCCCTCACGGCCAGAATCCTCAAAGCCCTCACGGCCAATTCCTCATGTTGCTCCTGTTCCTCAAAAGTCCTCAGCTCCTCCGCCATAATCTTCGGTAGCTCCGACTAAATCGTCAGCACCTGTGCATCTCGCCTCGTGCCAAAGGACTGCAGGCATCTCCATTGCCTCAGGTGTCTCAGCTAGTTCCTCAGCTGCACCAAGTTCCTCAGCTGGCCCCTCACCGCTGAAGACAAAGTCAACTGCTGGACGCGGTCCTCGACCAAGTCCTCAAAAGAAGCAAGTCGCTTTCCAAGTGCTATCTGAAGAAGACGAAGCTGATGATGATGAACTTGTAGAAATCATCAGAGACATGCAAGTCAGGGCCACTAGAGCCAAGGGAACAGATGTGCCACTGCTTTTGGATCCCAAGTTGATCCTCAAATACATTGATGTTTGGCACAAGGACCCCAACACTCCCATGCCTGATTTCAAGATGACTCCTGGCCAAAGTCACATGCTGACCCACTTCATTCAAGAAGAAAAGTGGAAATTTGAGAAGGCCAGGCAGATCAAGAAAGCGCAGTACAAGAAAGAGCGCTATCTGAAGAAAAACATTGTCTCTATGACAACTGAAGAACTTGTTGCTGTTCAAACTGAGATCAGGAAACTCAGTGATGAATTTGACGCATACCATGCTGACTGGCTTGGAGCCAAAGTGCGCTTTGTGAAACTTGCAGATAACTTCACCTCAAACGTTGCAGCCCCAACGCAACAGGAAGTCCCTTAGGCTGAAGCATCTGCTCAGCCGACTGAAGAACATGTCAGCACCGCTAATGAAAATCAGGCTGCTGAAGAAAATGTGAGTTCCAGGGCTGATGACTGCATTCCAGCCACTGAAGAAATTGCCAGGGTACCCACTAGTGGTGCGCTTGAAGAAAATGAAGAAAATCACCCAGATTCCTCAGCTGCTCCCGCGCCTACTTCAACCCCAATCCTTCCATCTGCATCAGATGTGAAGAAGACCAAGGATACAGAGCGTGCAGCAGTGAAGAAAAGGAAAGCATCAGCTGCTTCAGATTCTTCAGCTCCGAAGAAAATGAAGCCTATGACAAGTTCATTTGCTAATCCCATTGATGATGTTCCCATCTCAACCAGGCCATCAAAGGACCTTGTTCCTTTTGGTGAAGAATATGAGATCCCTAGCGGATCTGATGAAGAAAATCATTCTGCTGCTTCGTCAGAGCAGATTGATGAAGAAATTCAAGTGGATACAATCCCTTCAACACTTGTTATCTCCTCGCCTATGCCTCAGTTCATAGCTGAAGAGGCTGGCATTGAAGAAATGGAAGATGAAGATGTGGACGTTGGCTGCTCCGCACCAGTAATAAGTGATGAATTCTGGGAAAGTCAGCATCCAAACTCTCCAATGTTCACACCGTTGCAGCAAATACCTCAGTCGCCTGCACAAACTGTTCAAATGGGCTCTGAAGAAACTCACCATGAGGAAATTCCAGTCATTGGTGCTGAAGAAACTGCTACTGCTGAACATCTGAAGACGCAGATTGCCACTGAAGAGGAACCAGAAATTCCTCAGCCTGAAGAACCTGCGATTGAGATTCCTGAGGTCGTGATGCAACTCACTGACACTCCTCTGCCCAAGCCAAAGGATCCATTCTCACGCAAGCAAAAGATCAAGGCTGATGAGTTGTTCGGAGAGCATGTATTCTTCGAAGACTACAACCCCTATAACTCCGCTCGCATTAGGAAGAGGCATTTTTGGACTGCTAGTCAAGCCAATTTCTATTCCTAAGTGCTATTCAACAAAGAGAAAATCTTCTACCACGAGCACATTCCTCACGTGGATATGGAATCTCTGCCGTGCTTCGCACCAGTCCTCAGTGTTCTTCACGATGCTGGACTATTAAACTTTTGCTCTGACATCTGTGATTGGAATGAAGAACTGATTCTTCAATTTTATGCAACGCTGCACATCACAGGAGATTCTGAAGATGTGAATTCATGGGTGCTAGACTGGATGTCTGAAAACACTCACTACACTGCACCAGCTTCTGAATTGCTTCGTGCCTTACCACTCAGTCCTCCCCTTGAAGAAGCTCATTGCATCTACAGTGAACCTAAGCTTACAAATCACTACATGCAGGTGCTGATGAAACCTCTGAAGCCAGATCAGGCACCAAGAACCAAATTCCTCGTGAAGGAATTGCTTTATGTGCCCAGAACTGTCTATCGTATTCTTACGAGGACAATGAGTCCTATCAAAGGCCATGACTCATCTGATGAGGAAATTGTTGGCATCATGAAGAATCTGGTATTCAATATTGTTCATGGCATTCATGTCAATTATCACGATTTCTTCGTGAGGACTCTGGCAAATGTTGAACTGTCTCCATTTGAGCTGAAGCCTTATGCACCTTGGATTATGAGATTCCTCAGGACAAGGTCTTCGCTCAACTACAAAGCTGATTTTTAGAATCACCTCAGCTACTTGCCCCCAATTGAAGTCCTCAAGCAGTCCTATTCCTCAGCTGATGGAAAGGGCAAGGCACCAGCTGTTATAGATGAAGGCATTCGTCCATTGGATGGTCAATTTCGCAAAGCTGCTTCTTATTCCACCAATGATGACTCTGCCACACATGACTCTACCAATGCACCCAAGTCTACTTCTCAAGCCACTGCTCCTTGTGTGATGACTGATCGTGAGCTTCTGCTTAGTCTTCACCAGAAGGTGGATCGAAATCATAAATGGGTTAAGCGTCAGTTTGGTTCATTTCTTCACAACATGACTGCTACACACAATGCAGTGAAGAAAAACCATTACTACCTCCATGAAGTTTTTGGTCGCACCTGGGCAATATTGTCACATTTGTATGGTGAAGAAGATCTGAAGAAAATGGGTCTCAAGGAAGATTTTGACTGGTCTGCACCTCCACCTAAGAAATTCAAGAAGGTCAAGGTTCCTTCTCTGGTGGCCAGCTCATATTCTTCATCACGCGACACTGATGAAAATGAAGACTTGGACGACACTGCGGCAGGCCCTACTACGACAAATGACCCCAACAACGCTGGTGCTCCTTCATTAACTTGATATTCTTCAGGGGCGTTAGTCCTAATATTCGATCCTTTTGGTCATTTGATGACAAAGGGGGAGAATTTTGAGTTAGCCTTCAAGCGGGTCTTTCTATATGGGCGTTTTTTGTTAAGTTACAACTCTCGTTCTTCTAAGACTTTATTGGATCGAGTTGTAAACTTAAACCCGATGGTGCTCTGATACTTTTGATATGATTTTCTGCATGCTTATTCCTCATATATGCTAATGCATGCATGTTGAATTACATCAGTAACCATATTTCATCATGCATTTCAAATTCTTCATTGTGATATGTCAAATGCATGTATGAATTACAAGATATAGGGGGGAGATCTCCATGATTCAACTCTTCAAGTGTGCATTGCTTCAAAAGCAAATTCCTCACTATGCACATCTTCAGGGGGAGTTCTTCTATATTTTGCAATCAAATTCCTCAATATCAGTATTTACACTTCATATGTTTATCCCCGTTGAAAACTTAACCTATATTGTCATCAATCACCAAAAAGGGGGAGATTGTAAGTGCATCTAGTGCCCCTTAGTGATTTTGGTGTATTGAAGACTTATAGGTTAAGGGACTAATGCGTTTGTAAGTGTACACATGTCTATAAGTCTATGAGGAGTTTGATATTTATAGAGAAAGTCGACCCCTAAAAATGAAGTTCTTCGACTAAAGACTTCAAATCTCTAAAGACTTTCTGAAGACTTTGAGAGTGAAGAAATTGGTGTGACCTTAAAGACTTGGTATTCATTCGAGGAACATGAACCGTGAAGACTTTTGTTTTCGTAGTTTCATTTTCTCTTTCTTGAGTCATAGGAAACACCGTACTGTTAAAGGGGGTCGAGGAAAATTAAGGAAATTTTTCCATGTGATGCTCAACTCAACATCCTACACCTACCAATCCCTTCGAGTGAAGCCATTGGAAATCTCATACAGTTCAGTCATATTCTTCAGTGACAAAGACGAAGTTCTTCTGGTCACTGAGGAATTTCTTCTGACCGAGGAGTTAGGAATTTGCCAGTGCGGATTGCCTACACAGTGAGGAACATGATAGCCCTGAGGATTTTGCTACTCAAAATTCCGACCGTTGCTGTGCTATGCGCCAGCTGTCTCAAAATATCTATCCACCTAATGGTCATATCATTTAAGGGCATTTATGTCTTATCATGTCGGGCTGCTCCCTAGGCTATAAATAGCCGCCCCCTACAACCACTAGCTGGTTGGCTGCTCCGAGAGAAACTGACACTTGTCATTTGAGAGCAACCCATCCTCGGAGGACTTTGAGCGAAAATCATCAAGTGAGGAAAAACCAAAAACCCAAAACCCAAACACCTACAAACCCCAAGTGATTGAGCATCACTGAACAGATTGATCCTGCGTGGATCCGATGCTTGTTACTTTTGAAGACTGTGCTTCTTCCAGACGGTTAGGCGTCATGGTCTAGAGCATCCAAGAGGAATTGTGGATCGCCGAGTGACCAAGTTTGTGAAGGTTCGGAAGTCACCTGAAGACTTACCACGAGTGATTGGACGAGGTCTGTGTGACCTTAGTTCAAGGAGAATACAGTGAGGACTGGGTGTCCTGAGCTGCGTGTTCAGGATTGGGTGTCCGGGACTGTGTGTCCTCGAGTTTAAATACTCAGCCGCTCCAACCAGACGTACAACTGAGACAGCAGTTGGAACTGGTCTACCAAATCATTGTCTTCACCAAGCTTACTGGATCTATTTCCTCAACTCTTTCATTTCCTCATAACTGTGTTGTCTGCTTGTTCATATATGAGCTTGAAGACTTTGACTGAAGAGTTTCTCAATTTCCTCAGTTCAATTTCTTCGGTCTGTTTGTCTTCATCCTGTGTTATCCTGTGCTTACGCTTCCTGTACTCTGTGCCTGTCTTCATTGCATCATGATGACTATGCTTGTATTCTGTTATGTTTACTTTTGAGTACTTATTCTATTGCTAGTAGTTCTTCGCTAAGGAATTCCCTCATCGGCAAATTCCTTAGTGAAGAATTTCATAAAACTCGCATATTCACCCCCCCCTCTAGTCAATATAACGCACTTTCACCCCCGACGTGCGCCTCACCCCTCTCGGCCGCACCGCCCCTCTGCCTTTGTGTGCATGACATGTGGGCCACTTAAAATGCGGCGAGCATCAAGTTTCTACCACAGCCACCCACGATTCCCACGATGTCGCTCGAACCCATGAAACCACACGTCCCCCGACTTGCGGCTCACCCCTCTTGGCCCCACTGCCCCTCTGCCTACGGAAGCATTACATGTGGACCAGTCACCTATCGGGTCCACATGTTATTGACTCAAAGGTAGGTGTAGTAAGGCGCTGAAGCTCAGTCCCGAAGGCCCTGAGAGGGAAATGTAACTCCTGCGCCAGGCTTGTGGTGCTCCCGCAGCACGAACTCGTGCCAAACTCGAGATTTGTTTCTTTACTATACATGCACACAACGATTTAATGGACATTGTAATCTCAACATGTGATGGGGAGCTCTAAATTTGAATTTGAAACTTATAAAATGAAAATATTCAAAACAAATAAACTGGGAGAGAGGGAATATATCGTAGGATGTGTCCCATACAAAATAAGTCCCCTGGTTTGTCACCGCGAAGATGCGGTTAGAAAGGAGCACCGCGTCTTCCTACTCGTACGACATCAAATCGGCCGCAGGCAGCATGGTCCGCCTTTGAACGCCATGTGCAAGGTTCGTGCCATCTTATTCAATCTCACAGTTGTTCCATCGTACCAATTCATGCGGTGGCCCGTTGCATGGCTGATCCCAATGTTGGACAAAGGTTCTACGGGAACGGTTTCACCGTTGTAAATGTTGTGCAAATTTATGTTGGTACCCTCCCGTACATATGCAAGCCAATCTCCACTCGCAGCGAGCCTAACCTGTGAAACAGTGGGCAGGGGGAGAATTTGGAAATTGAGACGGAAGTAGTCTTTAGAATGCATTTACTACGTGATCAAACTCATCTTACCTGCTCATCGGAGGAAATCCGAGTGCCCCTCAACGTCGGCATCTCAAGGAGCGTCAACTTGCAACTACGGCCACGCCGCGCTGGAGAGACCCCCAAGGAAACATCCTCATGCGTTCCATAGAACATCAAGATGCATTTGTATGAGTAGTTTATCTTGTGAGAGAAAAGGATGAACAAGGGAAGGCCTCTAGAGATATAGATGGACACTACTACTACCAATGTGCTGGCCCGTGCATTGCAATGGATCCAAAGTAGTAGAATAATACTTGTTCATGTGCTTGAAATATAAAAACTCTCGTTTTGATATACATGTGTCAGCATACATGACAGCTTGTCCATGGAAGTTGAACCATGGCGACCATCACGTTTCTTGTTTCTACCACTAAGCCACTGAAGTTCGGTCCCATGGGCCCCGAGAGGGAAATGTAACTCCTGCGGCAGGCCTTGTGGTGCTCCCACAGTACGAGCTCGTGCCAAAACTAGAATTTGTTTCTTATTACTACAAACTAGTACTAGTAAGGTACACGTGCATTGCACGCATGAGATTCTGGTGGTTTGTGAATTATGCTTCTACATGTGGAGATTTCTGGATTCTAACATGTGGCAAAATCTGGTGGAATGTAAGGTTAGGCAAGTTTGATTAACTTAGGCGAGTGTTTGATTCAAGCCACACCTTAGGCAAGCCACACTAAGGCCCCACATGACATACGCACAAAAAATGTGGCAAGATTCCCTTAGGCTTGCCAACTCGTTTCTCTCGTTTTGAAGAACTAATAACTTTGCCTAAGCTTAGTTGTGGCAAAGTTAGGGTCTGTTTGATTCAAAGGATTTTCGTAGGATCTTTGAAGGATTAGAATCCTTAGGAATTTTTCCTATGTTGGTCGTTTGATTCGTAGGATTGAATCATGTAGAATATTTTCCTAAGGATCATTTGTACTACATTTCACAGGAATTCTAACATGCACTCCAACCTCCTGAAAGAAATCCTTTGTTTTTCATGTGACACAATCAAACAAACTCAAATCCTATAGGGATCCAATGAACATGCTATTCCAGTCCTACTTTTTTCCTATTCCTGTGTTTCTGCAATCCTATGAATCAAAGAGGCCCTTAGTCATGAATTAAGTTCAACCATGGAGTCTTCTAGATTATACATGTGTCAGAATCTGGTGGATGATATCCAACGGCCAATAGTGTTCGGATTTGCCATCCTTGTACCGTCGGATTGGCTTCATCCAACGACCAACTTCAAAGTTTTCACACACTATATAGGGGGTATAGATATAGATGTGCCGTCTGTTGCAATGGATCAAAAGTATATATATCTATTTAGTGGAGTGCACTCTAAACACATTATCTATTTATTTTTCTCTAACCTTCCGTAGCCATGCAACCAAGACACATAAGCTTCATGGGTGCCCCCACATCATATTATTCATACTACGTTGATTGTAAAAAAGATAAATCACCCAAAACAAGATCTTCCTGTTTTTTGTTCCTACGATGTTGTGTCGTGCACGTACCTACTAGTTGTATAGTGGTAGTACTAGTAATATAGTATTAGGAGTACAAACTTGGTACTAGTAGGAGTAGTACTAGTACGTAATGCTCCTACTCTATCAACGAGCCCCGTCTGACACCAAATTTCTTGGCTTACATGCTACAGCTAGATCTTCCCCTCGTTTCTATTTTCCAACCCGGCAGCGGGCGAGGTGTCGGTTTGCTCAACGGCGGTCCCACATGAAAGTGAAAATGCTAGGCAACACGCCTTCCCTAAGCTATGTGTCATGTCGGACGGGCGGTGTTGTACTCCCGATTCCCGGGCGTGTGGGGGTGCGACGCGAACGCGGCATGCCTTTTCCTTTTACCAGCAATGTGCCAGTGCATTGTGATGGATCCAAAGTAGTAGAATAGTAGTATTTGTTCACAAATTTGAAAGAAATCACTATTGTTTTGATATACTCCTAATATATTACTCCCTCCGTACCTAAATATTTGTCTTTTTTGAGATTTTAAATGGACTATCACATACGAATTATATAGACATATTCTAGTGTTTCTAGCAAGATGCCCGCGCGTTGCACGATTTTGATGGAAAAGGTAAGCACAACTTATAAATTGACGGATGGAGTACTAGTTATAGTGATGCATATAATTAATCAAAGGGACCGCATATGTCGGTATTGACTAGAACGAGAATGCAACAACACAATAAGACTTAAGGCCACGATGATGCGATCGCAGTGGTGGTTATAGAAGGCAAGCAGAAAGATGGATCCACGAACGTACGGAGCGGCTAAGGAGAGTCGGCTTTTGTGGTGAGGTCGAGGTGCTTCTCAGCAAAGGCATCCAAGGCTTCCAGCCGGTTGAGGAAGGCCAATGCCGTAGCGTCCTCACTAGCCTTGTAGATACCTATGTACACGATTTCCTCGTACATGTGGATGTGTAGGTCGACGAATTCTTGCAAGGCGAGGCGCCTCGCGGCGAGCGCGACCTCCAGGTGGACATTCTTTGTGGCATCGGTGGGCAGTCGCAGGGCCACCAGTGCTTGAAAGAGGTTCCGGCCATGGAAGCCGATTAGGGTGGCAGGCAATGAGGAGCCCGGGCGCGCAGGCTGGAGGAGTACGACGATGTCATCCGCGAGCTTCTTGAGGACGGTGAACTTGTTGTTGGTGGCAACGATCATCTGGTCCAACTGAGAGTCATAGTTGGCATCGAAGGCGGCCATCCACCAGCCGGTCTCGAACACCGTCTGGAGACGATCCTCGGTGCCATGCCGCAGGATGGCATCGTGGACCATCTGGCGCAGCCGCTGGCCACTCACGAGCATCGCCACCATGGGTCTGGAGTGAGCTCTTTTGCGCTTAGTGTAGGTTCTTAGGCAAATGCTTAGGTGTGTACGATGTGGTAGATGCATTGGAATGGAGGGGTGCCTTTATATGAGGGCAATGAGGGCAAACAGCGTTGCATTCACATCGTGCAGCCTCTTTTCCCAGACCTCCTCCCATTACTTCCTTCATGCATTAATTGAAGGAGGATGCATTGGCCGTTCAACATATCGGGAACCGCTACTCCCTCCCTTGTCTGCATTAAAGCCATATCGGGAACTGCGCCGCCCGCTGTCAAATCGAATACTCCCTCTGTCTAGGTGAGTATTAAGTCATCTTACAAAAACCAAATAGTAAACACATAGGCGTGGTGCATTAACTCTCACGTTGTTTCTTATTTTTTGACATAAATAGAGGAATCAACCAAGAAGAGATGTGGGGCTTGTATGCTTTTAATGACTTGACACTATCAAACATGACATGCAGTGGTCAGTTCATTGCACAAGAACAAATACAACCCATGTCAGCACACACGCATCTTATATAGCATCACATCCAATGGCTATAAAAGATGAATGAGACCAAATTATATCTCATCTAGATGAGTTCTAGCAAAATTGTATTAATAATACTTAGTACTCCTGCGCCATGTATCATATATTAGTATCATGTAGTACTTCATTTATTTATGAGGTATCCAGATGGCACTGCACCGCCAAGAAAAGAGGGTAACATCAAAATTATGGACTACTTCTTTGAGTATGTTGGTAAGGTCCGGTTATAGTCACTTGTTGAAATCTCTAAGAAGACAAATACTCCCTCCGTCCGGAAATACTTGTCATAAAAATGGATAAAAGGAAATGTATCTAGACGTATTTTAGTTTTAGATACATATTTTTTTATCCATTTTGATGACAAGTATTTTCGGACGGAGGGAGTAGAAAACAGAGTTGGTGATGATGGTGTGCGTGCCATCCTGCAATATAGGCCGTCGGATTTATATCTAACGGATAGGAAAGAAACTATGAAAATTTTGCAGAATATACCCACACATCTCTCCATGTTCACAAATAAGGCCTTCCCTCGTTCAACCTTTTCTCTCACAAGATAAACTACTCATACAAATGCATCTTGATGTTCCGTGCAACGCACGGGCAGCTAGCTTATTTCTTTTAAAATAGTTGCTGCGATAATTGGGTTGAAGTGATATATTTTATGTCTGCCCCGAATGATTTCGGATTCACTAGTAGTAACAAAGAAAAGGTTGCCTTGTTAATTAACAGAAAACAAGGTGAAAACTATCACATGAGGCCGGTAAAAACAAGGCACACTGGGTTCAGCGTCAACGTCATTACAGCTGTGCGCGTGCGAGAAGTCTACATATCGAGGGGGCTACCAAGCGAGGCACCGAGACACAATGTTTGAGAGAGAAACCAATTGACAGATTATGATCTGATCGAGTTGTCACCCTTCTACTGTCATTGTTTGGGGGGAGGGAGAAAAAGACCTATCGAGAGTGTGCGCGGTAGGCACAGAGGCACAACTAGTGAGTGTGTGTGTGTGTGTGTGTTTGAAATAGGAGTAGATAGATTATTATCAAGATCAATGAGCCACCCTACTCCTTCGGTGCCGGATAGTGTGTGTGTGTGTATGTTTGAGAGAGAAGCCAGTCGATAGATTAGTATCAAGATCGAGGTTTCACCCTACTCCTTCGGTGTTGGGAAGTGTGGGTGTGTGTTGGGGGGGGCAGTGACACTCACATATATCTACTCTTATGAAAAACATAGTTGGTGATGATGGTGTTCTTGCCATCCTGCAATATAGGCCATCCAATTTATATCCGACGGACAGGAAGGAAACTATGGCAATTTTGCAAAAAGATACCCACACCCCTCTCCGCATTTGCAAATAAGGCATTCCCTCGTTCATCCTTTTCTCCCACAAGATAAACTTCTCATACAAATGCATCTTGATGTTCCGTGCAACGCATGGGCATCTTGCTAGTAGGGAGAAGGAGTTTGTGTGACACATATCTAGCTATATTAAGGGATGGGTAGATAGCATATGTGTGAGAGACATTAGTGGCTGTGGGTGGGCGGAATTAAAGGGGTGGGCGTGTTAGACATAGAGAGCATGTGTGTTTCTTTGTGAGAGACTTGTAGGACGGGGTAGAAAGATGAATTTAACCCTGACGGAGGGAGAGTAATACATGAAGTGCGCGTGTGTGATTCCGATGCCCATAGGGAAATGAGATATGCAAGAGTGTGAGAGAGATTGCACAATTCATTCACGTATTACTATCTAGCGATCGTGGACGTGCATCGCTTGAACATAAGTCAATATATACTTCGTATCGTGGCCAAAGGTACAATATCGATTCAACGCTATAAAGATTGGACACTCACATATCACATTTTTCTATTTAAATAAGCCTTTTTAGTTGTGCATGCCAAAGTTACAATGATGTTTCTTCAAACAACCAATGTAGCTATCATGAACATGCACCATTGTTACTCTTGCATTCAAATTCATTAGTCTTGGATGATTTAAGTTTCTATTTTGAAGTAATATATGTAATATTCATATATGAATTCAATGGGTACGCAATTTATGAAATGGAGGCTATGTAATCATATGAGGTAACACTTTTAAGTAGCTGACTACAATATCCATTTCTTTTTGTACGCCTCTACACTAACACGTCAATGCATTATGTTTAAAGTAAATAACCAATGTCACTAAATTATCTATTTACACGAGAAATACATAGGTTGAGCAGTTGATCCCTTTTTTGTGAACGCGCCACTACACCCGTACGATTGGTCGCACCCGTGTGAATGTCTAAGTTATCGGCGCATCATCCCGAGTTATTGTCTTTTTTCTGTGGTGGACTTCACACCAGTTAATAACTACTGACGCGTGCCCCGTCTACATAGTCTAGCATGACCTTCCCACTAGCACGGTCCAAAATTATTTTAAATTAGATACGAACGATCCCACAGGCGGCAAAATCTTCCGCCTCCTTCTAAAATATTCGCCACCTTAGTCTTTAGCATGTGAAATCCCCCTTTTGTCCTTGGTGCACGGAGACCAACAGTTACAATACCGCCCTCATCTACATGATACGTCGGGGCTACTTTGGTAACTTCCGGTTCCCCCCACTACACGGCACCCCCATTTCCTCTCCCCCTCCCGCAAAAACGACAAACTCCACAGCACCAGAGCATCTTACATCACGCCGTCCGTACTTCATCGCCCTTTCTCCCCTCCCCTCTCGAAACCTTAGACTGCTCATCCACCGGCGTACCATAGCCCATTCACTGCCAGCGGCGTTCACCTCGCCGGATCTGCTTCTGCGGCCGCATCTACCCCTCCCACCTCCCATAGAAACAAGTAGACTGCTCATCCACCACTGTACCACAGCCCATTCAGTGCCGGCCATGTCCACGGCGCCGGATCTGCTTCGCCGGTACTCTCGTCAACCGCCGCGCATCTGCAGCGCCTCATTCGTACTCCCCACCGTAGACGCTTCTTCCACACACCCCGGAGCCGCCCCACCAACGCCCCCGTCGACGGCCTCTGATCCTCTTCGCCGACACCTTCCTCAACCATACCGGAGCTGCTTCGCCGACACCTTCCTCAACCCTACCAGAGTAGCTTCGCCTATACCATTCTCAACCCTACCGGGGCTGCTTTGCCAACTCACAAGTACACGGCCTCAGATCCGCTTCCTCGCACCCTCATCCAACCTACCAGAGCAGCTTCTGACGCCCCTTCCACGGCCGCAGATCCGCATCATCGACACCACCCTTAACCCAACCACCGGAGCAGCTTCTGACGCCCCGTCCACGGCCGTAGATCCGCATCATCGACACCATCCTTAACCCAACCACCGAAGCAGCTTCACCTACGCCCTCGTCCACGGCCATAGATCCTCTTCGCCCACACTGTAGTCCACCCTACGGGAGCCGCTCCACAAACACCCTACTCGACGGTTCTAGATCTCCTTACCGGACCCCGACAGCCAGCGCAGTGTCATCACCCTTGACGTTTGTAACCTGATTCCCATAGTCTGGAGAGATGCCAAGCACCTGCCACGGCCTAGGTACTTGCCACCTTTAAACCCGTCCAGCATCACCTGCCCAATGTACTTCAAATATACTAACCGGTCGCTGTTACCTGTTATGCAGCTGGCAAGAACTGCAAGGATGATGTTTCTTCTTGATCTAACAGCTTGGCCAACCAAGATCCTGGACTGAGGCATTGCTATGATCTTGTAAGCGCGTCTCTCTCTCTCTCTATTGTATTGTTCTGTGCTTGCCAGCGTGCTTTGCTAGGATTTTCGACCAGTAATCCCTTTGTGCAGACAATGATTTCTACTACTGGCTGCTAAATTAGATATGTATATGTCATACATGATACCACCTCGTACCTCTGTTCCTAAATATAAGTCTTTCTAGATATTCCACTATAGGCTACATACGGAGCAAAATGAGTGAATCTACACTCGAAAATGCATCTATATACATCTGTATGTGGTCCATACTGGAATCTCTACAAAGACATATATTTAGGAACATGGGCAGTACATTACACAAAATCGTAGGTGGCATGTAGGAATTCCAGTGCACTACATTAGGCTCCCTTAGAGTGCCTGCTAGTCCAGCATACAGAGTCATGGCTAGTTTATGGTACGCACACAATCGTTAATTGGTGGTTTAAATATGCGCAAGGGATATGCAATGTAGTATCATGTAGAGATGTCTGAAATTAGCCGTGTCAACTTGCAGATAGGGTTACACAATGAAAAAGTACAAGATGTAGTGCACCAGTGGCGACGGCTCGCTGGAGGAACCCTAGTGCTGCAGGCAGGGGATCGAGGTAGAGGGAAAGGGGAGAGGAGATGCAAGCGGGCAGGGCAATGAATGCTTGCGTGTTTGTTTTTACTTGAGGGTCAGGTGTGACACGGGCGTCAGCAGTTGCATTTTGAGTGTAATATAGGCAGACAACAGAGTCATTTCACTATTCCCCTTCCCTTCAATTTTTAGTGAGGTTCTACCCGAAACACCCCCCTCCAAAGCGAAATTAGTTAAGCCCAAGCCCATAACTCAAAAATGACTTCTTTACATCTTTTATGGCTTATTTTGACAATATGCCCTGAAAAGGCGGAATCGAACTGGCCCTTAACCTGCAATTCAATTGTGCGTGCAATGATGAATCACTCCTGCCTGCTATCTGTACATTTAGGCATCATCATACATGGCATAACCTAATACATGTGCATTCCATTGTAGAATCTGGAATATGCAATGTTTATGTTAGTTCATACATTGCACATGATGTTTAAATGCCCCTTAAATCTGGTCAGTCAAGTGATGGTCTTTAAGCCTCCTTCTTTGCTTCTTTTCTTGATATGTAAGATTTGCTCACACATCTGTTCAATTGCTTGTTTGCATCAGCCAGCCATACTAGGACTGTTTGCTTTGATTACTTGCTGTTCTTGACCTAACACTCTAACAGAGCTTGTCAATGATTTAAACACTAAGGGCTGCTGTAGTGGGGCCTTGTCTAACTCATAGGTGACATAAAGGTTTGGTTGTACACTACAGTAGGCAAGTATGTTAGGAAAGTATGCATATTTATCTTCCAAGGAGACGAGTAACTAGTTGACATAATTATGTGGTGTTGTTTTGTTATAATCTCATCCTTTTGTGTTCACAGACTGGAAAGTATGCATATTTATCTTCCAAGGAGACGAGTAACTAGTTTGTGTCACCTTGCAGAGGGGGTGCAATGAAGATAAGATTGAGGATTTCCAAGTACAATATGTTAGGAAGGAGCCTTGCAAGAGAAGTAGGAGCTGCGCTGAGCCTCTTGAACCTGCTAAGGTAAGTCACTGTATGCAACTCAACAGTTCAATTCCTTGCTTGTTTCAGGCATAGTTAATTTTCTCTTTTCAATTACTTTATTTGTCCTCAGTTAATGAGATGCCCAAATAATCATGCCTGATGTTCGGTACTTGTATCACTATTAGTTGACATAATTAAAGGCCTTACCATTTAATTACTCTGCCGAAGTGTGCCTGAAGCTTTGAAGTCTATTAACCAACTATTATTGCATGAGGCTCACAATCTAGTTTATACTACGCTAATGATTGCATAGTTTTGCCTGCTGTAGTATGTTTGTATGAAACCCTCTGCTGTTCATTATGCTCCCTAAGACTTTAATGGAGGCACAGAATGGCTAACTGCTTGCTTACTTATAAGCAACGTGTTGTTTAAATTTGTAACTTGTTTGTGTTTTCGATTGGGACCCAACATCATGCTCCTCTGGTGAGCTAAGAGGGATTTCTGTATGCAGGTTGCACAGACTATCTTTTTTATAATTTTTAAAATATCACCTGCTTATGCTTCATGACGTGTAACATTTTTTTGAAAGTGACGTGTAACATTATTGTTAGTCCTGTTTTGCCATGTAGTACAAAATAGTGTCTTGTTCGCTTCACTGTTGTAACTATATTTTTGCCCTAGTCATGTGTACTTACAGAAACATTTCAGGATGAAGTGACATCAACACAAAGATCTGCGAGCAGTGCGGCATGGCTGTTACCGAATGATTATGGATTGGAATTGGAATGTGCTGATGTTCTGGAGCATCAACTAGAGGTGGCAAGACAACGTGTACATGATTGTCAACGTATAATCAACAAGTTGAGACTGGACATGCAGGCATTAGATGCAGGAGTCAAAAAATGAAAAAGACACTGAGGTAACCATGAAGGAATTGGAGATTTTGCAAACTGAAATTTGTGCTATCTGAATCCGGCCAATCCTATTTTCTAAAGAGATTATAGTTCAAATGGAGTTAAGTTGATGCGCGTCCATGATGTATGAGTTGTATTTGCCCAGTGTATGTAATTTGCTGTTTGTGTATGCTTTATTATCACCTATGCCGAACCATAATGCTCAGTGGGTATAATCGGCCGTAAGTTCTTTATTGTATAGTGTAGGATTATTCTACCTTTCTCTGCCTTGATCTCTTTGGTGCAATAGTGTAGGCTTTTCAGAGGTGATAGTATTGAGTAGGATAATTCTTTGAATATGCTATATCATTCAAACGGGGGCCAATTCGCCCAACCATGGCCCTTCACGGGCCGTCGGATCCATGGGCCTTCTACGTCTCGTAGGATCCATGGGCCTTCTACATCTCGTAGGCTTCCATGGGCCTTGTACGTCTTGTAGGATCCATGGGCCGCCGGCGCATTTATGGGTCTTGTACGGGCCTTTAATGGGCCGTATACGGGCCTTTAATGGAAATCATACGTTTTATGGGCTGACCATAACGGGCCGTTAATAGGCTGTATTTGGTGATGCTATGAAAATGGCCTAACAGACTAACGGTCCACAAACGGGCCGACTGTAACGACGGGCTGAATTTGGCCCACAAACAAAAAATGACAGTAACAGGCCGTAAGTAACCGAATGCTGCAAATGAGCCCAAGAATAAATGGGCCCTCAGAAGGCCGAAAGTTAAGTTGGGCTGGAAACGGCCCAACGGAATAACGGGCCGTTAATGCGTATAAAGTGATACACTCTTCATTACGGGCCAGTTTCACCACGGGCCATTAATGGGTGTAAAGTAATACACTGTTCATTACGGGCCAGTTTCAGCACAAGCCGCTAATGGGCCAAGAGTTACAAAGGGCCTCATATGGGCCGAAAGACGTCATGGGCTATACATGGTCTAGAAGTGAAAACGGGCTGGAATCATATTGGACGGCCCAGATGACGCTACTGGGCCTAATTCGGATAGGGCATAACGGGCCTTGGGTTAGCGGGTTGTAAATGGGCTATATGCGAACATGCTGTTAACAGGCTTTCCATGGGACGGCCCGCCAGCTTTTGACCAAGTCAAATGGGCCGGCCTTTTCATAGGAATGGGCCACTATTGGGTCGTGCCATGTGTCGACGTATCACATGCGCCTTCTGTCCAGTGAGTGGTTGACATCTATCCCAACGATGAGCCGACACATGTTTCCTCTAGCCAATGATGATTTTACACGTGGAAAATCCCCATTGGTCGGGGCTGTTAACGG
The DNA here is from genome assembly GCF_018294505.1 of Triticum aestivum. Taxonomy (NCBI): domain Eukaryota; kingdom Viridiplantae; phylum Streptophyta; class Magnoliopsida; order Poales; family Poaceae; genus Triticum; species Triticum aestivum. The sequence goes on from NC_057806.1 coordinate 202,022,494, forward strand.
GTTATCGGATCCAAAACCAGACCTGATAGCTTAACGGCGTTCCGTTACGGTAGATACCATGTGTCGATCACCCTTGACGAAAGCACTTCTGTGACGCGCGATTTATTGTCATGGAAGTGGACACTTCCGTGATCATAATTTTGGTAATGTCATGGAACACTTCTATGAGAGCACAGGTATGACTATCTTGATTCTGTCATAAATTTGTCATGGATGTACATGCATGAGCAAAAAAGCGACCTACTGTGACAAACACGTATCATCACGAAAGTGTATTTTTTTGTAGTGGCAGTCTTTTGTCGTCGCCTGATCGAGCGAGGAACCAGTTGTGCTTCTCCGTTTTGGCAAAGGTGTTGTGATTACAAAGGACAGTAACTGTAGGGACACTTCATCATATCAAAAAGGACAGAGATTGTTAATGTCAGCATTGTTCAGAGTATGAATAGGATAATGCCAGAAACAACATTGACATGTCCCTATTGGAACTGGGAGGAAAATACTGGGAAATGTATATTGGGTTCAAAAATATCGAAGTCCATGCATAGTTATACTCATGTTATCTCACAATTGATTCTTCATAGGAAACTACCATGTTATGCATGTTATGTAATCATGTTCTGTCCTCACAAACAAATTCTTCAAGGAAACTAACAGACCATGCATTGTTATATACTCGTGTTTTGTGGAAAAAAAATTGTGAGGATATTATTCTAGCCAATGATTGCTGCGGGGCGAATATAGGTATGTACACATGGTAAGCATTACATGATTTCACTACTTCCAAATATAGAGTTCTCCATATGCACATTTACTTCCCTAATATTTGGTTAGATGATCCAACAGTGTGATGCATGTTTCTACATCATGAAAATGAGTAAACTAACATGTCCATTGATACACACTCATATTTAGTAGTATATAGATTACTATAAAATAAGGAGAATATCCATATCTTCCTAACCGTTTGATTATTCAAGGGTACTAATTGGCTATAATGACATGGTCACAATCGTATGAATTAACTCATTCCAAATATAGATGATTTACGACGTCTCTAATACATTGCCATAGTTATACTCAAATTCTGCTCAAGTAGGGATATGCCAATCATCACAAAAAGTTCAAACAGTGTCATGGCGTCATCCTTAACATCAGACGGAAACGACTTACACGCGCTGTCCTAGCAATAAGTCGTGCCATCCGCTTTGTCGATTGCGTAAATGATGCCATTGTGTTCAATAGCATCACAGAAGTGTGTATCAGCTTTGACGATCCACTGCGAGGTGAGCTGTCTCCAGCTAAAGAAGGCACCAGCGGAAAGATAGGTGAGTCCGCGGTCGAACAAGGCAATTAGCTTGAAGTCTGCGTAATTCGCATCTCATGTGTGCACTTGGCAGATTACAATCTTCTGCAAAACAAGGTGCATCCAACTGACTTCGTAACCTAGATGACTTGGACCGCGACGGTAAAACCCTATGTAATCAAATGTAGGAAGGATAATCTCCTGGGAGGTGTGGAAGTTCACGAGAACCAACTTTTTCATGTCTGACGGCAGGCATCCAGTGGGAGCTCTTGCCGACCCAGTACATACTTGCCAAGAAGTTTCGGGCGATGGTGATTGGATCGAGGTCGAGGAAAATGATGTATGGCATCCCACTACATACCCGTAAAGAAGTTTTGGCTAATGGAGGTCAAATTGAAGTCGAGGGGCATGATGTACGCCTTCTTATCATGGTGAGAAAATCTCGCAAGACTAGATAGCAGCAAGCAGGGTGTCTTGAAAAGCTTAGGTCATGCTTCGACAATGGCCGTGTGGATGTCCCTCAAGCATGTAGCCACTCGCAGGGCGCTCTACATATCCATACACGAACAACAGAGGTCGAGGATGTCAATGGGGAGATTGCTCAAATCGCGGCTCATATGGATGTGGTGCGGTTCGCGTTCGGCCAGGGTGGAGTTTGGAAGGTGGGGTTCTGGGGGGGGGGCTTGATTTACGGGGGAGAAGGCCCTCAATGCTGGAGCGGATAGCGAGGGAATAGTGGTACTGGGGGAGGCAAGCGAAGTGAGGGTATGTGGGGGCATAGTGAGATGATGAAGAGTGACCTCGGGATCTCAGGCGAGACGAGATGGAGATGGTCTGGTGCTAGGGGAGAGGGAGACGAGGCGAGGCATGCTATAAAGCGGCGGTGACAGTGACTCCACAGTGCATAAGGTGAGGCTGACTTTAGTAACCTGAACACGCCACCTGGACTGGTGTCACCTCGGGCACTGGGTGTTTTCACTTCAATGTGAGGACCGGATGAATAATATTTTGACCGTCAAGTGTACCAAAGTTGTACTACTACTACTACTACTACTACTACTACTACTACTACTACTACTACTACTACTACTACTACTACTACTACTACTACTACTACTACTACTACTACTACTACTACTACTACTACTACTACTACTACGACTACTACTACTACTATTACTACTACTACTACTACTACTACTACTACTACTACTACTACTACTACTACTACTACTACTACTACTACCACTACTACCACCACCACCACCACCACCACTACTACTACTACTACTACTAGTACTACTACTACTACTACTACTACTACTACTACTGCTGCTGCTACTACCTACTACTACTACTACGGCGACTACTACTACGACTACTACTACTACTACTACTACTACTACTACTACTACTGTATAGGAACATGAGTAGTACTGTATAGCGGAAATAGGTCTCCCATGCTAGCATGCCTCTGGGTTCACTTCATCCTCCAGGTATCATCCATATTGCAAGCAGAACCAATTCTCGTGCATGCAGAAGCGCGAAGAAGGCTTTTTCTTTTTTAAGGATAACCACATATTCCTTAACTAGAGCATGTTATGTCTCCCACGCACACGGCAATATCCATCCGAACCAACAATGACACATTTTTTCTCTGCTTGCATAGGTAGCGCTAGAAGGATGGGCGCGTACACAGACATGTACCACTCCTCAGTCTACCTGCATAGCCTTTTTGTTTAGTCTACCTAGACATCTAATCAACTGCCTGCAGGCGACTTCTCCCATTTACTTCTCCATTGGGAACCGATTCCTCGGCCTCTTTCTCCTTCATCTTCATTTGCATGCAAACCAGACTACATTCACATTGTTTTAACCTCTTCATATACTCCTGGAGTAATTCTAAAGCCCCTTTAAATAATCATCTTCTTCAGTTAGTCTAGCCATTTAATCCTAATTCTGCAAACCATAGCCCTCAAGTCCAACGGTTCCAAATGGCGAAAGAGATCGAGATGCAGGTTTTTAGTGTCCAACATGTCCTTGTCAAAGGCTCATTGAGCATAGTTGCCACCGTCACCGACCACCCAAGGTAGTTCGGAAGTGGATCAACAATGTATCCAACTCCCTCCAAAAGGTGGAGATGAAGGTCATCGGTATCAACTTAGAGTACATGGAGCGTGCCACTAGGAAGATCCAACGCCCCGCCGTCCTTCAGTTGTGCCTCGAAGATGATGTTTTGGTGTACCACATCATACACACACCCTTCATACTAGGTGAGCTCCACGATTTCTTGTCTCGGGAGGACATATACTTCTGTGGGGAGCCATCGCAGGGGACAAACAGAAGTTGGAGCCGTACAACCTTGATTTGAAAAGAACATTCTGTCCTCACAAACAAATTCTTCAAGGAAACTAACAGACCATGCATTGTTATATACTCGTGTTTTGTGGAAAAAAAATTTGTGAGGATATTATTCTAGCCATTGATTGCTGAGGGGCAAATATAGGTATGTACACATGGTAAGCATTACATGATTTCACTACTTCAAAATATAGAGTTCTCCATATGCACATTTACTTCCCTAATATTTGGTTAGATGATCCAACAGTGTGATGCATGTTTCTACATCATGAAAATGAGTAAACTAACATGGCCATTGATACACACTCATATTTAGTAGTATATAGATTACTATAAAATAAGGAGAATATCCATATCTTCCTAACCGTTTGATTATTCAGGGGTACTAATTGGCTATAATGATATGGTCACAATCGTATGAATTAACTCATTCCAAATATAGATGATTTACGACGTCTCTAATACATTGCCATAGTTATACTCAAATTCTGCTCAAACAGGGATATGCCAATCATCACAAAAAGTTCAAACAGTGTCATGGCGTCATCATTAACATTAGACGGAAACGACTTACACGCGCAGTCCTAGCAATAAGTCGTGCCATCTGCTTTGTCGATTGCGTAAATGATGCCACTGTGTTCAATAGCATCACAGAAGTGTGCATCAGCTTTGACGATCCACTGCGAGGTGAGTTGTCTCCAACTAAAGAAGGCACCAGCGGAAAGGTAGGCGAGTCCGCGGTCGAACAAGGCAATTAGCTTGATGTCTGCGTAATTCGCATCTCATGTGTGCACTTGGCAGATTACAATCTTCTGCAAAACAAGGTGCATCCAACTGACTTCGTAACCTAGATGACTTGGACCGCGACGGTAAAACCCTATGTAATCAAATGTAGGAAGGATAATCTCCTGGGAGGTGTGGAAGTTCACGAGAACCAACTTTTTCATGTTTGACGGCAGCCATCCAGTGGGAGCTCATGCCGACCCAGTACATACTTGCCAAGAAGTTTCGGGCGATGGTGATTGGATTGAGGTCGAGGAAAATGATGTATGGCGACCCACTACATACCCGTAAAGAAGTTTTGGCTAATGGAGGTCAAATTGAAGTCGAGGGGCATGATGTACACCTTCTTATCATGGTGAGAAAATCTCGCAAGACTAGATAGCAGCAAGCAGGGTGTCTTGAAAAGCTTAGGCCGTGCTTCGACGATGGCCGTGTGCATGTCCCTCAAGCATGTAGCCACTCGCAGGGCGCTCTACATATCCATACACGAACAACAGAGGTCGAGGATGTCAATGGGGAGATTGCTCAAATCGTGGCTCATATGGATGTTGTGCGGTTCGCGTTTGGCCAGGGTGGAGTTTGGAAGGTGGGGTTTTGGGGGGCTTGATTTACGGGGGAGAAGGCCCTCAATGCTGCAGCGGATAGCGAGGGAATAGTGGTACTGCGGGAGGCAAGCGAAGTGAGGGTATGTGGGGGCATAGTGAGATGATGAAGAGTGACCTCGGGATCTCAGGCGAGACGAGATGGAGATGGTCTGGTGCTAGGGGAGAGGGAGACGAGGCGAGGCATGCTATAAAGTGGCGGTGACAGTGACTCCATAGTGCATAAGGTGAGGCTGACTTTGGTAACCTGAACACGCCACCTGGACTGGTGTCACCTCGGGCGCTGGGTGTTTTCACTTCAATGTGAGGACCGGATGAATAATATTTTGACCGTCAAGCGTACCAAAGTTGTACTACTACTACTACTACTACTACTACTACTACTACTACTACTACTACTACTACTACTACTACTACTACTACTACTACTACTACTACTACTACTACTACTACTACTACTACTACTACTACTACTACTACTACTACTACTACTACTACTACTACTACTACTACTACTACTACTACTACCACTACTACTACCACTACTACTACTACTACTACTACTACTACTACTACTACTACTACTACTACTACTACTACTACTACTACTACTACTACTACTACTACTACTACTACTACTACTACCACTACCACTACTACTACGACTACTACTACTACTACTCCTACTCCTACTACTCCTACTACTACTACTACTACTACTACTACTACTACTACTACTACTACTACTACTACTACTACTACTCTACTACTACCACTACCACTACTACCACCGCCACCACCACCACCACCACCACTACTACTACTACTACTACTACTACTACTACTACTACTACTACTACTACCTACTACTACTACTGGACGACGACTACTACTACGACTACTACTACGACTACTACTACTACTACTACTACTACTACTACTACTACCACTACTACTACTACTACTACTACTACTACTACTACTACTACCACCACCACTACTACTACTACTACTACTACTACTACTACTACTACTACTACTACTACTACTACTACTACTACTACTACTAGTAGTAGTAGTAGTAGTAGTAGTAGTAGTAGTAGTAGGAGTAGGAACATGAGTAGTACTGTATAGCGGAAATAGGTCTCCCATGCTAGCATGCCTCTGGGTTCACTTCATCCTCCAGGTATCATCCAAATTGCGAACAGAACCAAATTCTCGTGCATGCAGAAGCGCGAAGAAGGCTTTATCTTTTTTAAGGATAACCACATATTCCTTAACTAGAGCATGTTATGTCTCCCACGCACACGGCAATATCCATCCGAACCAACAATGACACATTTTTTCTCTGCTTGCATAGGTAGCGCTAGAAGGATGGGCGCGTACACGGACATGTACCAGTCCTTAGTCTACCTACATAGCCTTTTTGTTTAGTCTACCTAGACATCTAATCAACTGCCTGCAGGCCACTTCTCCCATTTACTTCTCCATTGGGAACCGATTCCTCGGCCTCTTTCTCCTTCATCTTCATTTGCATCCAAACCAGACTACATTCACATTGTTTTAACCTCTTCATATACTCCTGGAGTAATTCTAAAGCCCCTTTAAATAATCATCTTCTTTAGTTAGACTAGCCATCTAATCCTAATTCTGCAAACCATAGCCCTCAAGTCCAACGGTTCCAAATGGCGAAAGAGATCGAGATGCAGGTTTTTAGTGTCCAACATGTCCTCGTCAAAGGCTCATTGAGCATAGTTGCCACCGTCACCGACCACCCAAGGTTGTTCGGAAGTGGATCAACAATGTATCCAACTCCCTCCAAAAGGTGGAGACGAAGGTCATCGGTATCAACTTAGAGTACATGGAGCGTGCCACTAGGAAGATCCAACGCCCCGCCGTCCTTCAGTTGTGCCTTGAAGATGATGTTTTGGTGTACCACATCATACACACACCCTTCATACTAGGTGAGCTCCACGATTTCTTGTCTCGGGAGGACATATACTTCTGTGGGGCAGCCATCGCAGGGGATAAACAGAAGTTGGAGCCGTACAACCTTGATTTGAAAAGAACCGCTTACGTACAAACCAAAATAAAAATTCTTGTAGAAGATTGTGATAAACCGGCACCATCCCTATTCGACGTAGCAAATTGTGTGCTCGGAACAAATCTTCAAATGGGTGAAGAGACACTGGCATTAATGCCGTCTGGATGGGAGAATTATCCCTTGACGTACGAGCGGATACAATATGCTGCCCACGATGCCCGAGTGAGTTTCGAGATAGCTGCAAGGTCCAGAGAGCATCTTGCGAAGCCATCTCTCACAGAAAATGAGAAAAATAAGAAGAAGAAGAAGAAGAAGAAGAAGAAGAAGAAGTTGCGCCAGCGGTAGGGCATTATGGATGGACGAACTATTTCCTCTCTTGTAAAAAAATATTTCCTCTGTGTGTATATTGATTTAGATGGAGTATTTCTATGGTGTGCATGTCTTTGGAACAAGTAGTACCATGGGTCCGCTTGACTATAAGGAACTATTTATCCGCCTAGATTTCTCTACTACTCCTTCTAGCGATCGGCATGCATTGCATGTGTCCGTAGACATGACAACTTGTCCATGGAAGTTCAACTACGGCGACCATCATGTTTCATCCACTGCCATTCGCGATTCCCATGACGCCGTTCCAAACCATGGCACCATGTCCCCCAACGTGCGCATGACATGTGGGCTACCTGAAATGCGGCGAGCATCAAGTTTCTACCACATCCACACGCAATTTCCACAATGCCACTCGAACCCATGACACCTCACGTCCCCCGGCCTGCGGCTCACCCCTCTCTACCCCACTACCCCTCTGCCTTCGGGAGCATTACATGTGGACCAGACACCTATTGGGTCCACATGTTATTGACTCAAAGACAGGTGTAGTAAGGCACTAAAGCTTAGTCCCGAGGGCCCCAAGAGGGAAATGTAACTTCCGCGCTAGGCCTTGTGGTGCTATCGCTGCATGAACTCATGCCAAACTCAAGATTTGTTTCTTATTAGTACATGCACGCAATGATTTAATGGACATTGTAATCTTAACATGTGATGGAGTGCTCTAAATTTGAATTTGAAACTTATAAAACAAAAAACATTCAAAACAAATAAACTGGAAGAGAGGGAGTATACCGTAGGATGTGTCCCATGCGAAACAACTCCCCTGGTTTGTCACCGCGAAGATGCGGTTAGAAAGGAGCACAGCGTCTTCGTAGTCGTACGGCAAAAAATCGGTCGCAGACAACATGGTCCACCTTTGACCGCCATGTGCAAGGTTCATGAAAGCAATCACGATGTCGAACACCGTCATGAGAGAGTAATTTGGGTTGGTGGACGACCTTATCGGGGTTTCCATGATTGCTATCTTCTTTAATCTCACTGTGGTTCCATTGTAACAATTTAGGAGGTGGCCCGTTGCATGGCTGATCCCAATGTTGGACAAAGGTTCTACGGGAATGGTGTCACCGTTCTAAATGTTGTGCAAATTGATGTTGGTACTGAGGGAGTCCTTGACTAAGGGGTCCTCGGGTGTCTGGCCTATTATCTATGGGTCGGACTGATGGGCTACGAAGATATGAAGACCGAAAACTGTACCCATATCCGGATAAGACTCTCCTTGGCGTGGAAGGCAAGCTTGGCGAACAACTATGAAGATTCCATCTTATGTAACCGACTCTAGGTAACCCTAGATCCCCCCGGTGTCTATATAAACCGGCAGGCAGAGGTAAATTAGCCCACGGCCATACATGTGACCACCGGCAAAACCTGAACAAGAAAGCATGACATACAAGATCAATCTACGGATCTCGAGGACGCGCCTCGACATGTGACCATGGCCACCTATTCGGACGTGACAAGCCCAGTCATAGAGGCCTCGCACACCCTCATTGCTTCACTGATGAGGTCCTGGATCACGAATTCCCCGCAGCCCGTGAACATAGAATCATATGATGGAACCACGGACCCCGCAGTGTGGATCGAGGACTTCATTCTCCACATCCATATGGCCCGCGGAGATGACCTCCACGCCATAAAATACCTCCCTCTAAAACTCAAAGGGCCAGCTCGGCATTAGCTAAAAAGTTTGCCTAAAAATTCCATTGGCAGCTGGGAGGACTTGGAAGAGGCTTTCCTCATTAACTTCCAAGGTACATATGTTCGACCTCCAGACGGTGATGCCTTAAGCCATATAGTTCAATAGCCCGGAGAGTCCGCCAGGAAATTCTGGACAAGGTTCTTAACTAAAAAGAACCAAATTGTCGACTGTCCGGACACTGAAGCTCTAGAAGCTTTTGAGCATAGCATCCACGACGAATGGCTCGCTTGCCACCTCGGCCAAGAAAAACCAAAATCCATGGCATCCCTCACGGCACTCATCACCTACTTTTGTGCGGGCGAGGACAGTTGGTTGGCCCCTAGAAAAAACAATGCAAGTGACGCTGGCACTCCTGAAGTTAAAAGCAACAAAGACAAGTCTCGACGCAATAGATACAAGCGCCAAAACAATAGTGACAACATCGAGGATATGGTGGTCAACATCGGATTCAGTGGCTCTAAGTCCGGTCAGCGAAAGAAGCCAGTCCAAAAGAACAATTCGGGCCCATCCAGCTTGGACCGCATACTTGATCGTCCATGCCAGATTCATGGCACCCCCGACAAGCCTCCTAATCATACAAATAGAGAGTGCTGGGTTTTCAAACAGGCAGGCAAATTAAATGACGAGAATAGGGAAAAGGGATCGCAAAGCGAGGGCGATGACGAAGGGCCACGTCAACCGAACACAGGGGGATAGAAGAAGTTTCCCCCTCAGGTCAAAACAGTGAAGATGATATATGCTACCCACATCCCCGAGAGGGAGCGCAAGCGTGTGCTCAGGGATGTCTATGCGATAGAGCTAGTCACCCCAAAATTCAATCCATGCTCGTCATGCCCGATCACTTTTGATCGCCGGTATCACCCAACCAGTATCCGTCATGGAGGCTCAGCCGCACTGGTCCTAGACCCAATAATTGATGGGTTCCACCTGACTCGTGTCCTTATGGACGGCGGTAGCAGCCTCAATCTGCTCTGTCAGGATACAGTGCGAAAGATGGGCATTATCCCGTCAAGGATCAAGCCTACAAAGACCACCTTTAAAGGAGTCATTCCAGGCGTAGAGGCCCAATGTATGGGCTGAATTACACTAGAGGTTGTCTTCGGATCTCCGGACAACTTGCGAAGCAAGGAGTTAGTCTTCAATATCATCCCATTCTGCAGCGGCTATCTTGCACTGCTCGGACGAACTGTGTTTGCTAGATTGAACGCAGTACCCCACTATGCATATCTCAAGCTTGAGATGCCCGGCCCACGCGATGTCATACCTGTCAATGGCAATATGGAATGCTCTCTCCATACAGAAGAGCACACAGCTGCCCTAGCAGCAGAAGTACAAAGCGGCCTTCTCAAGCAGAACCTTCATTCGGCTGCCGAGCCCTCGGACACCCTTAAGAGGGTCCGAACTACTCTGCAGCAGGAGAGCTCAGCTCGTCAGGACCTCGTCTAGCTATCCGGCCTCCGTCTCAGTCCCGATCAAGTGGTGGCATGCGTGTCACGCATACATAACTACGCACTCAAAATTCCACGGGCATCGACGGAGGCATAGCTAGCTTGTGATCCAGGGCACGGCTCAGCCGACATCGGATACACACATACTTTCTCTTTTTCTTGTTTTCTTTCAGGTTTTAATCCTACAGGCCCCATCGGATGGTCTGGTTATCGGTCCTCATGAAGGATAAATACACCAAGATGGTGAGGAGCGCAGACATACAGGGACTTTTTAGGTGATTCCGTTAACGATAACTCTTACTGTTTTCCATGACCCACATGCAGCTCTCCCCTAGTTTTGGCATGTTAAATAGCATGCGGCTTATTGCACTACTTGTATAAATGCGCCTTGAAGTACTAATTACATTACAATGAAAACAGTTTGTAGCTGGAGTTGTAGGTCCCCAGCTTTTTTCCTTCACATCTTTTCTGTTTTCTTTTTCCCTTTTGTATTTTTTCAGTTTCCCTGTGGATAAACCCATCAGGTAGCACCCGTACACTTTGGTATGTTTTGATGTTTCCCAGGGGCTTTATAGCACCCCAAATTACTGCAACAAAAGTCTGAACACTTCTTATAAGTATAGTTCGGCACCCCGAATTTAGCATTATATGCATTGGCTCTAAATCATGTCTTTGGTCAATAGTTGGGTTGCCCAGCTCCTGTGCTTGCTACCCTACATTCTGCTACATCGGCTAGGGTAGTAAAGGGAGAACTACTTCGATTGTGCCCTGGTCTAAACCGGATGAGCACCTAAGTAGAGAAAGCCGAAAACTGACTGTCATGATGCGGCGAGAGCCGGTCAGCTGTTCGGAGGTCTCAAATCGTTGGAGGTTTTTCCGCATTTTGAGATGGATCGTACTTCCCGATCAAATGCTGACAGCACTCTGGTGCATATACCAAGGGCTGCGCCTATGTTTTATTATAAAACTCCTATGGCTAAGTGAGCGCGTTCAAGTCGTATAGTCTGGTTGCCTGGTTCGTTGCGCTAAACAACTCCTTCGAGGACCATATAATTGGATCAAGATTGTTTAGATACCATTCCGAACACCTCCGTACTACCGATGTGAGGGCAAAAGCCGACGACAAGCCAACCCTCAGATTTCATACAACATGGTCGCACAGGAGGACACAATCGAAACATAAATTACATTACAAAGCGGATTTGTTGTCATCATACAAGACAAAATATGAGTGTATTCACTCAAAAATAATGTCCTACCCGCACTGCGTGGCTACAATACGAGACCCCTCTAGGACATCCGCAAAATAGCGCTCGGGTGTATGGTGCTCCTTGCCCTTCGGCAGCCCCTTGGTCAGCTCGACGGCGTCCATCTTCGCCCACCACATCTTCCAACGAGCAAAGGCCATCTGGGCACCTTCAATACAGACCGACTGCTTTACAACCTCAAGTCACGGGCAGGCACTAACAAGCCGCTTCACAAGCCCGAAGTAGCTACTGGGTACCGGCGTGGCAGGCCATAGCAGGACTATCAGGTCCCTCATGGCCAGCTCGGCCACCTTGTGCAGCTCGACCAAATGTTTCAGCTGGTCGTTGAAGGATACCGTATGTTCTGGTCCAAGATATTGAGACCAGAACAGCTTCTCCGTCGAACTCCCTTCCTCGGCTCAATAGAATTCGGCAACATCGGATACGCTGCACGGCAAATCCGTAAACACCCCTGTAGAGCACCAAATTTGGGTAAGTAAAAGGAGGGTTTCCTTCACAGACTTGCTTTCCATAATTAAAGCCTTACCCGCCGCAATCTTCTTAGCTGCCTGGAGTTCTTGAAGGGCGCTCTGGGCCTCGGCTCGAGCCTCTTGTGCGCTCTGGCGGGCGTCAGCAAGTTCAGACGCCTGCGTCTTAGAATCATGCTCCAGTGACTCGTACTTCTTGACGGCATCATGAAGCTCTTGCTGAACCTCGCTGACCCGGGCCTCGTGCTTTTCGTGTACAGCGTGTTCCTTGTCCACTTTGTCCTCGGCCTCAACTAGTGCCTTCTTGAGGGCCGCCACTTCGGTCATAGCCCCTAGCATAGTCCATGACACTTTAGTCAGCATGAAGTATTCTATCACTCCCCGAGACCGATGCGCCATGTGTCTTCGAGTTTTTCGCTGTCTTTGCCATGTCATTTGCTTGCATGTTGCATCTTGCCTTTTCATCATGTGCATTGCATCATCATGTTTTTCAAAACTTGCATTCGTCCGGGTTTCCCAGTTCTTTCCGTTGCCCGTTCTGAGCCCAGACACACTTGCACGCGCCCACGGCATGTCTGAAATAGTATTTTATAAGTGGCTGGAAAATGTTCTCGGAATGGCTTGAAAGTTGGCATGCGGTGTTGTTATGTTGTAGGTAGGACACCTTCCATGTTTCATCGCATTCGGAGTTCGTTTGACGCCCTAACGGATAACTATAGCGGCAATATAGTTGGTCAAATGTCGGATGTTTTCGATCTCCAGAAATGGTTGTCGGGTTGCATTCCCCCTCTCTCTTCTCAGTCCAACCACACACTTGACCTCGTTTGCCTAACCCCTCTTTGCACAGTGCATCGACCCCTCGCGCGTGTCCGAAGCTTACCCGAACTCGACCCAGACAGTCATCACCGATGGGTGCGGATCATCCCCTAACATCTATAAACCATCTTCGTTTTGTTAATTGGACTTCCAGACCTATTTATTCTCGACCGTCCAATTTCGATCGGAGGGTCCAAACCTACTCCTTTTGTCCCTATAAATAGACCACCTCTTTCCAAATCAGGCCAAAACCTAATTTCTAGGGATCCACCCCTGTCCAATCCCCGCCACCGCCAGTCATCCACCCCTCTTCTTCCTTGGGATCCCTCCCGATCCACTCACCTGCCTTCTCGAATCCCCATCCATCCTATCCAAATTCTTCGAGCAACCCACTCCCTCCATCGATCCACCGCAGGAGGGTGATTGCTCCCCTGCCTCCCGCGATCCCTGCTCATCCCGAGCACTGGCCATGAGCCATCCCAAGCGCCCTCTCTCCTCAGCACCGTAGCAGCCGCATCGAGCCACATCGGGAGGAGCTCGATCCCGACCAGCTCGCCGGAGCTCCTCTCCAGCACGCCAGCGATCACAGCGAGGACCGGCCTCGTCCCGCTCCTCTTCTCCCCTGTATCTCCCTTCCTCCCCATGCTTCTCTCTCTCACATCTCCCTCGCGTTTCTCTGGCAGGAAACCCCATGGCCGCCGACCCCTGCCTCGCCTTGGGTCTCATAGGGATGTCGTCTCGCTGCTGGATCCGCCATCCCTATGCCTCCCAGCCTCCTCCGCGCTCGATTCCCGCAGTTCCCGAGCCAAGCTACCGCCCTAGAGATTCTCCCTCGCCGGCGCCTGTCTCTAAGGCCAAGTATTGTCAGCGCGTGCTCCTATGTCAAGCAGGGGAGCCAGGAGAAAGAACCCAGTGCCATGTCCCGCTCGCCGGTGCTCGTTGACTCCATCCTTCCCGCGCGAAACCCTCCTCACCAAGTCCCTCACTGCGCCACCTCCCTGTTTCGCTCCTGCACGACCAGGAAGACGAGTGCCTGACCGGTCCGACCTCGCGCATTGACTGTGCCCCTGCTTCTCTCGCTGCTGCCTGGTCGAGCGAGCGAGGTGACCACGTGGGCCGCATCCCTTGTCAAGGCCCAGCGCGCCAGCCTCCCCCTACTAGCCTTGCCTCCAATCGACCGGGCCTTGGCCCATGGGTGAGCTCCCCGCAGCTCCTCCTCTGTTGGCCCAGTCCAGTAGATTCAGCCCGCTTCTATTTTTTTCCCTATCAGCGAATTTATCTTTTTCCCATGCTTAATAAATTTGCAGAAAACCCCTAAGCTCCATGCATATCATAAATCACCAACCGTGCATCTATTGTAAAAACATTATATATGAAAAATGCTTAGAATATCATCTAGTTTCATAATAACTAACTCTCATCCATGTTTAAAATGTTTAAAATGTTGTCTGTGGTTATTTTGCATAATTCCATGTTAAAATGATTTATTCCATAACTAGTCAGCCATACCTCGGTTTTAAATAATCTTTATATGTAAATGGGTTAGAAAAATGCCTAGTTTAACATTGTGTACTTGCTTTGAATGTTAAACAGCTCTAAAATATGCTTTAGGTCCGAACAGTACCAAATCCATAAATTTGCACATGAGGATTTTTCGGACATGTCGCTTGTTGTTCCGGCCTCATTTAAACTTGCTTAGATAGGTAGTTTTACTATGCTTCACGCCATGCTAACCAACATTTAATTTTGTTGAGTACTTAAACGGGAGAGAACTAAATAATTGTTGTGGTGTTTCGTCAATATGCAACTCATTGCATATTGAGCTCCACTTAACTTGTAGTTTTGCTTGTGCACTTTACCATGCCATGCCTCATTAAACCGGACATGCATCATACTTGGTTGTGCAGCATGCCATGATTATGTGATGGTTGTTTACTATGTTGTTTGCTTCTTTCCGGCTTACTTCTCGCGTTAGATTCGATTTTGTTCCGGAGTTGTGAGGATTCGTTCGACTACGTCCGTTTGTCTTCTTCATGGACTCGTTCTTCTTCCTTGTGGGATCTCAAGCAAGATGACCATACCCTCGAAATCACTTCTATCTTTGCTTGCAAGTTGTTCGCTCTTTTGCTATGCCGCGATACCTACCACTTGCATATCATGCCTCCCATATTGCCATGTCAAGCCTCTAACCCACCCTTCCTAGCAAACCGTTGTTTGGCTAAGTTACGGCTTTGCTTAGCCCCTCTTATAGCGTTGTCAGTTGCAAGTAAAGATGGAGTTTGTTCCATGTTGGAACATGGATATGTTGGGATATCACAATATCTCTTATTTAATTAATGCATCTATATACTTGGTAAAGGGTGGAAGGCTCGGCCTTATGCCTGGTGTTTTGTTACACACTTGCCGCCCTAGTATCCGTCATACCGGTGTTATGTTCCTTGATTTTGTGTTCCTAATGCCGTTGGGTCTTATGGGAACCCCTTGACAATTCACTTTGAATAAAACTCCTCCAGCAAGGCCCAACCTTGGTTTTACATTTTCATAACAACCTATTACCTTTCCCTTGGGTCGGCCAACCCGAGGGTCTTCATTTAACCTCCCCAGGCTAGTGCTTCTCTAAGTGTTGGTCCGAACCAGATCCACTTGCAGCGCCACCTCGGGGAAACTTGAGTGCTGGTTTTAGCTGTACGTAGTGTTCATCCGGTGTTGCCCTGAGAACGAGATATGTGCAGCTCCTATCAGGATGTCGGCGCATCGGGCAGTCTTGCTGGTCTTGTTTTACCATTGTCGAAATGTCTTGTAACCGGGATTCCGAGACTGATCGGGTCTACCTAGGAGAAGGAATATCCTTCGTTGACCATGATAGCTTGTGATGGGCTGTGTTGGAACACCCCTACAGGGTTTGAACTTTCGAAAGCCGTGCCCGCGGTTATGGGCATATGGGAATTTGTTAATGTCCGGTTGTAGAGAACTTGACACTTAATTTATTTAAAATGAATCAACCGTGTGTGTAGCCGTGATGGTCTCTTTTCGGCGGAGTCTGGGAAGAGAACAAGGTTTCATGTTATGCTTGAATGTAAGTAGCTTCAGGATCACTTCTTGATCATCTTTAGCTTCTCGCATGTGCTTTGCTTCTCTTCTTGCTCTGTTTTGCATAAGTTAGCCACCATATATGCTAGTGCTTGCTGTAGCTCCACCTCACTACCTTTCCCTACCCATAAGCTTAAATAGTATTGATGTCATGGGTGTGAGATTGCTGAGTCCTCGTGACTCATAGATACTTCCAAACAGTTGCAGGTGTCGATGATACTAGTGCAGGTGACGCAACCCAGCTCAAGTGGGACCTAGATGAAGATCTTGATTGTTGTTTTGTTTCGTTCCCTGTTGATTAGTAGTGGATCCCAGTTGGGGCGATCGAGGATCTAGAATTTGGGGTTGTCTTGCTTTATTTTGGTTCCGTAGTCGGACCTTGATTGTATTCTGGATGTTGTATGATATATTTATGTATTGTGTGAAGTGGCGATTGTAAGCCAATTCTTTATCCCTTTTCTTATTCGGTACATGGGATGTGTAAAGATTACCCCTCTTGCGACATTCCTACCATGCAGTTATGCCTCTAAGTCGTGGTCCGACACGTGGGAGATATAGCCGCATCATGGGTGTTACAAGTTGGTAATCAGAGCCATCCCCGACTTAGGAGCCCCCTACTTGATCGAATCGTTGACATTCTTGAGTCTAGAACAAAATGTTTTGAGTCTTAGGATTATATATATCGGAGAGTAGGATTCTATTTACTCCTCAGTACCCTCATGACTCTAGTGAGGCCTCCTGATGTAGACGTTTTGACTCTCCTCTCCTCTCCTCAAATTTCACGAAATTTTTTTAGGATCACGCGGGTATCTTGGAATCGTTCCGATGGTTTTGTGACGAGAACATTGTTCTTGGTGCCGCCTGACATTTAGGGGTTGTGGCAGTGTCCCGAGGAGTTGATCTCCGAGGTATTGTCGTCACAATTTTATTGTTGTAGTTCTGGAATACCTGAGTTTCACCGACATCGAAAATCTCTTTTATGCAGTTGATGGTGAGATACCCTCGACGCCACCCAGTACTGGGGCCGGAGTTCGGGAGTATTGCCATAACTCGTATAACGGATGCTTTTCGAGGGTTGAGGTAAATGATTTCCGATGGTTTCTCGGTTATGTGTTGAAGGATGGATACAGCTGGATGTAGGAATTGTTAGTTTGGGTGAGATATTATGCTGCCCCTGTATCCCCAACACCTGATTGCGTAACCAGAAAGTTTTGGGAGTTTATAAGTGGGAATTCAAGTATCTCGTAGGATATCTTTCCAACAGACACATGATACGATATGGGGTCTATCATATGTTTGTCTCCAGCTTATTCTGCAAGCCAATCCTTTGTTTTATTTTGGTTTATGGTATTCGAGTTTCTTCAATGTCAAGTGTTGATTCCATACCTTTTTCAAGCGGTGTTCTCATATTCCTATGTGTATACTAATCATTCTCGTTTATCGAGATTGTCATGTCAATTCTTTCAAACCGGTGTGATTCTCTTCGAGATAATCCTTTCATTTTTCTCATCTGCAAGATCAACTCAAAGTCTTCTCAACGTTATTTGTTTCATCAATCTCAAGTTGCCTTTGTTTTCACGCCCTCCCACCCTTTTCTTTAAGGACTCGGATTTATTAATCTAGTATCCATTTTGTTCATGTGAACTTTCTTCATTCTTTTCCTTCAATGTTCTTAACCGGTGATTCTTATGAAGATGCTAAGGGAGCTTTAAGTTCGTCACTCTTCACTTGTTTTCTTCTTCGGTGGATTCAAGTCAACCTTTGTCGATCATATCCTTTCCTCTTTTGAAATATCTTCCCAGGCCGGTGCACCTCTTAATCATCCACTTCTCGCTATTCAATTGTTCCGGAGTGCTGAAGATATCTCGGAAGATTCATATTTTCCATTCTCAATTCGCTTATGTTCTTTTTAGGGTGCTATCTCATTCAAGTCATTTAATTCAACCGGACCAATCTCTCTTTTAAATCATTTCAACGGTGTTTCTTTTGAGTGGGCTCTAACCCACAGGTCTTTTCCCAGGATCTTACCTGAGTCTTCTAATTTTTTCGGAGTTACTCTCAAATTCTTTTCAAAGTTTGACGTAAGAATGAGTTCTGATCAGTCATATGTCTTTATTCAAGATCTTTCAAATTCTTTTCATCGTTGGTTCATCATTTCCAGTCTTCATTGTTCCGGAGTGGCTCATCAATTGTCATGGTGGCTCTCATCATCTTTCTCAACATTTGAAGACCGAAGAGGTGTTCCTCTTAAATCCTCACTGGTTTTTCCAAAGATTCGTGGTTCAAGCTTCCTGCCATCCTCTCATAATTGTTTTTGATTGTGAGAATCCTTTTCACCCAACCGGAGCAATTCAGCAGTATTTTTTTAGTTTGATTCTCCAGAGTCCATCTTCTCAAAATTATTCATTCCAGCTTTCAGCTCTCGTTCTCCAAATAATACCGGTGCATCATTCAAATATTCTCTTATCAGCTCGTGATCTCTTCGTTCTCATGTATCAAAATTCCCTCAAGTACCTTCATTCGTTTTCCAATTCTTCCCGGTGTTTCTTTATGTTTTCCTCAGTCATTTTCAATTCTTACGGTGGCTTGTTCAAGATTCCTCTTCCTATGTTCTCATATTAATTCATTCGATGTTTCCAAATCCTACCGGTGGTTCGTTGAACACCTTTCTCAAGTTTACGCTATATCTCTCTTAATCTTTTCTACGAGAATAAGTAGTATGCCAAATCCGTTGCTTGTCATCAATCTAAATTGGTGAATGATACACATAACATAATTATTATTCTTGTTTCATCCAAGCATTCTAATTTCTTCTTTTCGGAGTGGTTCATCATATCACATTCTCGGTTCAGGATGCTTTATCTTTTCTTCCGGAGTTCCAAGTTTCCACTTTATTTCATCGCAAAGCTCCATCCAATCATTGCGAGGATTCAATCCTATTATTTTCATCCTTCATTTCCTTTTGATCATTATTTTATTACCAGAGTTCTTCATGGAGGATCAACATGGTGGCTCATCAAGGATTCTTTTCATTCTTCAATTGTTCTTCAAGATTTCTCTCGGAGTTAAGATCCACCAAGCTATACTCTAAAATAAACATGGTGCTCAACACATGTTTTGTTTGAGGAGTTTAAGCATTCTTCATCTTGCATTCCGAAGTGCAATTCTTGCTCTCTTATCTTTTGAGGTGTTGTTATTTCAATGTTGATAATTTCCCTTCATGTTTCATGATTCACAAGTTTCAAGAGTGGCATATCTAAATCCATCATTTTCTCTTTGCTCAAGACATCTTTTCAAACCATCAATCTCTTCGCTGGAGTTATCTTGGGTTATATTTCACCTAAAGCCTTCCCTAAGGGATGTTGCTATTTATGGTGTCCATAAATGACCAAGTTCTTCATTTATCCTCCTGGTGAAATAAGTTCCTCTTCTCCTTGTTCATATCAATCCAATCTATTGTTTTTCGTTAGTGGCAGAATTTCACCTCAAGTTTTGGCATGTTCCCCATAAGCCCACAACGAGTTTATTCTTTTCATTATTTATTTTCCACCAACTCCACTCAATCCTTGTTTTAAAGGATGCCCTCTCAAATTCATTTGAGGTAGAACATGTTGTTTTCTTCTCCGTTCTTTTCATTGCATTCTTTCATTTCTTCCGGAGGCATTGTGATGATGCTCTCTTCACTCATCATCTCGTATTGTGTAGATCATGTTCTTTCTTTTGCTTATCCATTGAACCGGAGTGTCGTGTCCTTCATTCTAGTTCTCTCATCTTATCAAGTTTTGCCCCCTTCTCAACCGGAGTGCTGTCTGAAATCTTTCTTACCCCTTGTGCCATTCTTTCAATAGTTATGGAGGCAGTGTGCTATTGATTTTTTCAAGTATCATCCAATCTTCCGAAGTTCATGTTCAATTCCTTTCATTTACAGTCGTAGTGCTTCCCAAATTATATCATTCTTTTTCCTCCTCTATCTTGTGTTAACCTGAGTGTTGTGGCTATCATTCCTCGTCTAACCGGAGTCTCCTCCAAGTGCTTTCATGTTGCCAAGTTCGTATTCTATGCCTTCCATTTACAACCGGAGTGTTGTCGTAATTGATCTTTATCGTTCCTTGTACATCTCGTTTCAACCGGAGTGCTTGCATGTACTTCTTGTCCAGTGCAACCCTTTTTCTTATGTCTTTCAACCTACAAGGTTCTAGTAATGTTCCTTGTTCCTCTTTTCTAATGAAGTGTTTTCAACTTTGTTCATCTTCGTTGTATTCTTTCTTTCAATTTTCTCAACCTCTCAAGATTCTTTGGTTTCACTCTTTTGTCAAAGAAGCAACTTAGTTTATGTCAGGACCCCGATTCCAAGTCACATCGATCTAGCTGGTAACACCTCATATCACTTTGCGGCCTCACGCACGGTATTCCCACGGCTGTCGCCTTACCATGGCCCGGGGCCGTTTGCGCCTTTTGGCTCACGTATATGATAGTGTCGCTAGCATCCATATGACGGAGAACCCGGGCCGACATGGCTACTCGTGAACCCAAAGCGGCAATAACCCATGGAGACAGGCATACATGAATCAACTTCGAGCATGTCGGTCAGCAGCTTGTGAATTCGGGCTGTAGTACTGGGCTAACAGGACTCAGGTAAACCAGGCTGTAGCCGGCTAGGCAGGACTCCGGATGTCACCGCGTGACATTTCCCTGAAGGGACAGACACAGGAACGAAGTGAAACACATGCCGGCCAGTCAAGTGTCCTGAGCAGTAGTGTTGGGCTAGCAGGACTCCGGTGAACCGGGCTGTAGCGGACTACTATGGCTCAAGGAAGCACTATACTACATTTCCCCATAAGAGAGGCTGCCAAGGATAAACGACTAGATTGTCGCATCCCACACATACCAAGCATTTCAATCATACACACAATATGCTCGATATGTGTAAATACAACATGGCATCACAACAAGACTCTACGACTCAAGTATTTATTCACTAGGCTCCGAGGAGCGAGATATTACAAACATGGGTCTCATGACCCAACAATCCTAGTATACAAATCAAAGCACATGCGGAAGCTTAACATGTCTAGGGACAGACATCTACAAATGAAAAGGGCTGAGAAGCCTGACTATCTACCAGATCCTGCCGAGGGCACAAGATCATAGCTGAGGTAGCAAGCTAAACGTCGAAGTCCACACGGAACTACTAGCGAGACTGAAGTCTCTCTGCAAAACATAAATTAAGCAAACGTGAGTACAAAGGTACTCAGCAAGACATACATCGGAACTAGCTACATATGCATCGGTATCAACAAGGGGGGGTGGAGTTTGACGGCAGCAAGCCAGCTTTGACTCAGTGGCTAACCTGAACTATGACTGCAAGCAACTCTTTTGAGGTGGCGCACACGAGTCCACATATTCACCATTCAATACACCACTATGGATCCGCTCCCGTCTCCCTACGAGAAGGCCATCCATAGCACTCACACTTATCTTGCGAGTTTTAGAGTATCCACTTCCACTTGTCTATGAACTGTTATAGGCAACCTAGAAGTCCTTTACCGCGGACACGGCTATTTGAATAGATCATTTATAACCCTGCAGGGGTGTACTTCTTCACACACGCTCTCGCCACTTACCACCATGTACATGTCGTGTATCTCAGCAACCTTCAAGCGGAAGCCTGGCGAGGGAGTCGGCCACGACCTGACTAACCACACGAGTCTCTAGTCCAGGTTTATCGCCTATTCGGGTTCCATCCGCGAGGAGATCCGGCCAGAGTTTCGCTCATAGCCCCAAACGATGTGTGCAGGGTTCTCGAGACACCAAACGAGTGCCCGGTACAATGTGCCACGGTGTATCTACCGCATCATAGCCCACCCCTAGGGTCAGCACTATGCACGGCCGCCAACACATATCCTACAAACAGCAGAAACTAGTTGCAACTCCTGGACAGAGGACAAGGGCAGTTAATAAGTCGAGAGGGTCCATTGGTTTCGGGCCCAATGTGTGGTAGTAGCTGGTCATGGATCACAAACACAGAACTCAGTTCCTAAGAAGGGTTTCAATGAGACAACCCACCATGTACTCCTACATGGCCTCTCACCGCTACCTTTACCAAATCGTGTTCACACACTTAGCTCACACACAGTAGGACATGTTCATCTCTGTTCCAATTTATCCCCGATGAATCAGACCTGACACAACTCTAAGCAATAGCAGGCATGACAAACAAGCATGAATGAGTAGGCACATCAGGGCTCAAACAACTCCTACTCATGCTAGTGGGTTTCATATATTTACTGTGGCAATGACAGGTCATGCAGAGGATAAGGGGTTCAACTACCACAACAAGTAACAGATGAATCGTTGTTGTCCTAATGCAATAAAAGAGAGCAGGAGCGAGAGAGTGGGCTTTTATCGGAATAAACAAGGGGGTTGTGCTTGCCTGGCACTTCTGAAGATAGTATAGTGAAAGTGCGTTATATCGACTAGAGGGGGTGAATAGGCGATTTTTACGAAAGTCTTCAAAATGTGGAAGTTATGAAGACAAACGATAGAAATAGACCTATTACCCTGCAGCGGAAGGTAGACTACACTAGGCAAGCCATAGTCAAGTATTCAATAGAGTGAAAGCACAATGACTAATAGCAGCAATGTAGTAAGGATCAGGTAGGAAGATATTATGAAGCCACACAGAACATGCAGTCACTCAGTGAAGACAAAAGATAGTGCGAACATACAATGACTTCACAAGGAGTAACAGTAAGTAAAGGGAAGGGAAGATGAAACCAGTGACTCGCTGAAGACAATGATTTGTTGGACCAGTTCCAGTTGCTGTGACAACTGTACGTCTGGTTAGGGCGGCTAGGTATTTAAACCTTAGGACACACAGTCCCGGACACCCAGTCCTGAACACGCAGCTCAGGACACCCAGTCCTCACCGTATTCCCCTTGAGCTAAGGTCACACAGACCTCGCCCAATCACTCTGGTAAGTCTTCAAGGTAGACTCCCAAACCTTCACAGACTTTGTTCACCGGCAATCCACAATGTCTCTTGGATGCTCAGAACGCGACGCCTAACCGGCTGGAGGATGCACAGTCCTCAAGTGTAATAAGTCTTCAGATCACACAGACAAGAAGACTTAAGTGATGCCTAATTCTCTTTGGCTCTGGGTGGTTAGGGCTTTATCCTCGCAAGGAATTCTCTCTCAAAGGCTTCGAGGTGGGTTGCTCTCAAACGACAAAAGCCGTACTCTGAATCTGAGCAGCCAACCGTTTATGGTTGTAGGGGGTGGGCTATTTATAGCCACTTGGCAACCCGACCTGATTTGTCCGAAATGACCCTGGGTCACTAAGGAACTGACACGTGTTCCAACGGTCAGATTTCAAACTCACACGGCAACTTTACTTGGGCTTCAAGCAAAGCTGACTTGCCCGACTCTGGACAAGATTCGCTCTCAAAGTCTTCACTCGAAGACATAGGTTTTGTTTAAGCATCACTTCAGTCATTCTGACTGGTTCTCTTGGACCCCACTTAACAGTACGGTGGTTCCTATGACTCAACACAGAAGAAAGAGAACTACGAAAGATCTAAGTCTTCGAGCTCCATAGGCTTCATGTGGTGTCTTCTCTTGTCATAGTCTTCAATGTGAATATCTTCATATACCACCTTTGACTTCAATGTCTTCATACATTTTTAGGGGTCATCTCTGGTAGGAAAACCGAATCAATGAGGGACTTCTACCTGTGTTATCCTGCAATTCTCACAAACACATTAGTCCCTCAACTAGGTTTGTCGTCAATACTCCAAAACCAACTAGGGGTGGCACTAGATGCACTTACAATCTCCCCCTTTTTGGTGATTGATGACAAACTAGTTGAAGTTTTCAACGGGGAATATAATCTGTGAAATTGTAAAGGATAAGGAATTGTCTTCATAAGTTGCAAGGGCTCCCCCTGAAGATGTGCATATAAGTAATTTGCTTTTGGAATGCAAATGCACATGGCAGGTTGTACTTGTGGAGATCCACTTCAACTTATGATGACAATCCACTATGCATGTGAAAGTATATGAAGATAATGACATGCATAATGGAAAATGGACGTCTGCAGAATGATCTAAGTGCGGAATTTATCGTCGCACATGCGGAATTTATCATCGCAACACAAGGTGGCAGATAAGTAGCAGACGACCATCGAGTTTAAGTGTTACAACTCAAAGAACCAAATGTAGCAAAACGAGAGTTGTAAGCACGAAGCAAAATATAAAGCACCCGCCCATATGGACCCGCTTGAAGACTATCAACCTCATATGCTTCTCCCCCTTTTGTCAGTAAGGACCAAAAAGGTTTGAAGACATAGAGCATCTACTCGTTCCCATGAGGAGTAGGTGAAGCAGCAGGGTCGTTGGTGGTGTTTGGCGGTGCTGAAGAGCTTGGAGCAGAGTCGAAGCGTGCTGAAGGAGGTGGCGGTGAAGTAGCATCGTCTTCATCCTCGATCACTCTGGCATTCACAGTTGCAGCAGAGGAAGAGAACTCAGAGTCTTCAAGGGATGGAGTTCGTCGCAGCACTGCCCTTCGAGGAGGTGTGGAGTCAAACTTGAATCGCTCAGTGAAGCCATCCTCTTGAAGATCATCTTCAGAACACATCAGCGTTAGCCCTTTCCATGTGCGGCGAGAGGTTTCATGGGCAACAAAAGCATTCTTGGTGGCAAGATTGCGAATGCGATTAACATCCACCAAGAGGCTTTGCATCTGACGCTTCAGCCAGTCATGATGCCTATCCTGTTTCTGATGAAGAGCCACAAGAAGCTCTCGGTCATTGAGAACACGAGTGCGCTTCTTGGGTCGTGGAGCAGTTGTACTGTCAGTGGCTTCAGTGAGAGCAGGATGCGGTGCACGTGTAGTGCCAGCCAAAGGATACACACGAGCGACTGCTTCAACTCCTTCAATGTTCTGAGAAAAACTCTGATGCTCTGCATTCTGAAGACTTAGGGGTTCCTTGGCAGGCTCAGGATAGATGGCTTCAATCGACATATCCACATCAGGCAGAAAAATCCGATGATTGCGAGCAGATGGCTGATATGAGATAGTGGAGTGAAGTTTGATCAGCCGCATGACCCATGGGGCGTAGAACTTCAAGCCAAACAGATCAGAGCCTGATGCAGCAAGTTGGCGA
This sequence comes from Triticum aestivum, assembly GCF_018294505.1. NCBI lineage: Eukaryota > Viridiplantae > Streptophyta > Magnoliopsida > Poales > Poaceae > Triticum > Triticum aestivum. The sequence continues at coordinate 202,047,927 of NC_057806.1, forward strand.
ATGAAGAAGTCCTGTGCATTGAAGCATTTTCCATGAAGAATATAGAAGACCAAAGTCTTCATTGCACCTTCAAGCTTGGCATGTGGAGAGTGCCCTTTGATGGGCCAGAGAGTTCGCCTTATGATGTGATAAATAGTCCTTGGCAGATACTCTAGGTCTTCAACAAAGAACTCTTTGGGATATGCAGCATCTTGGGGTAATGGCTTCATCATACTGAGCATCTGACTCATGTTAGGTTCAGGCTTCTGAAAGATGCTCTCCACAGCTTCACTGTGAAGTTGACAGCCAGATTCGTAGAGATCTCCGGGAGTGGGCAGACCAGTGAGCTCAATGATGTCAAAGGCTTTGGCTTCGTGATGAACGTTTCCTGTCATCCACTCCAGGACCCAAGTCTTCGGATCTCTGTTATACCCGCGGATGTGAAGTGTGGCATAGAATTGGAGCAGCAACTCTTCATTCCAATGCTCTTGGTCAGTGACGAATGGCAGCAATCCAACTTCTTTGAAGCAATCCAGAGCTTCTTCCAGACAGGGCAGACCAGCTATAGCTTCAATGTCAAGACGCTTGTGGGGGAAGATGCGACCTTGATTGTATAGAATGCAGGAGTAATAGCTTCGCTGCGGATAGCTCCAGAACCGATCAGATGATATCCTTTCCCTTGAGTAGGGGTTCCTGGAGCTATTGAAGAATGTGTTGTCTGCTCTGAAGCCATTGATATTGAAGGATCCAGGTGCTGATGCAGGACCTGGGAACCTGGGCAATCTTGGGATTGGCTTCTGTACCTGAGGCCTGTGCTCAACATGATAGTCGAACTGGGGACCGGCAGCAGGTGCAGGAACAGAAGCAGTGGGATCAGTGGCTTCGCTGACTTCTGATGCTTTTGTTGGGGAGGGCTCCACATTAGCTTCAGCCATGACAGCGTCAGTGGCTTCATTGGTGGTGGTGGTGGCAGCCTCAAGATTTTCAACCTCCACTTGACGAGCTGGAGGGTCGGTCACAATCACGTTCTCCTCGAGAACCGCTTCTTGGTGGGACAGGGGAGTAGCAGCTTGTGGGACTTCTTCTTCATCGGCTGATGCAGCCGGAATGTCTTCAGCAGTTTCAGCTTCAGACGCAGAGACTGGAGGCCTAGGTCCTTTGCGAAGCCTGCGCAACGCAGGCGACGCCTGTGTAGTTGGAGTTGGCTGGGCCTCAAAGTCTTCTTCCTCTTGTGGGCGATCAGCCCATGAAGCATCCTGAGCGATTGGCGTCAGAGGACGACCAATGCTGATGAGTTCGCTGTTCTCGAGCTGAGGAAGGACTGCACCATCTTCTACATGGTCATGTTGACCAATGTCTTCAGCAGCGATGGGATCAGCTGCTGGAAAGTCTTCAGCTTCATGAGCCTCTGTGAAAGCAGGCTCATGGATTGTCAGTTGGCGTTCAGCGTCAGGACGAACCATGGAAATGGGTTCAACTATCAAAGGCTCTGTGGGAGCAGCCCGATCTTTCTTGGTCTTCCTCTTCTTCTTGGAGGGGGCAATAGGAGAGGCTTCAGGATGTTTCCTCTTCCTGGCTTCAGCCTCAGCAGTCCTCGTCTTCTTGAGCTCTGAAGCGGTTGACCGGCTTTTTGGCTTCGAGCCAGTCATTCTAGTTGGGAAGACAATGGGATCTGCTTCCTGCCTTGGTGCGTCAGGTTCAGCCGTAGCGGGCTTCTTCATCTTCTTTGCTGCCATCCTGGGGTCGATGCCAGGACGCCCAAGGGCCTTGCGCTTCTCAGCCTCATTGTAGGCCTGCACACATTTGTCAGCCAGAACCTTCATGCGCTCACGAGAACCTTGAGCTTCTGCATGTTTCTTGAGAAAGGCTTCCTTGAGCTCGTGCAGCATAATCTTGAAGTTCTTCACCTCTTGCACGCTGAGCTTGGCCATATGCTTCTTGAACTGAGCCTTTTCATAGTCAATCTTTTGCTTCAGTTCAACAATGCGCTGGGCGATAGCTAACTCTGAAGCAATGGCGCCATGGAAGGCGACACTGAGGCCAATGGGTAGTTGCAGATCTTCGAAGCTGATGTTTGGCGTGTCAAACCATTCATCAATGAAGTTGTGGATGATTGTTACATCAAAGAGAGGCAGATCATTGAAGATTTCTGCTTCTTCTTTGCTCTTGATGAGTTGCTCAAGAGCGTCATCTGCAAGATCTTCATCACTTGACAGATCAATGGCATCATTGCGCAGAATGGCAGCAGCTGTTAGCTCTTGGCCGGTGTGTGGCAGAGGCATCTTGACCTTCTGGGGCTTGGAGATGCGTGATAAATCTTCGGACTGCACACTGTCTTCAGGAGGTGCAGTTGCCAGTGGCTTCGCCCGTGAGATTTTTGGTGAAGGGGCAGGCTTTGAAGCTTTAGGCTTCTTCAACTTCTTTGGCTTCGGCGCTGCAGGCGCTTCATCTGATTCAGCGTCAGCTGCAGGCTCATTCACTGCAGTCCCTTGAACCAAGATATGGGTGATGAGGCCTTCAAGGTTGTAGAAAGGACCGACGACATTGGGTTCTGCATCTCGTGTGCCATCAGCCCTTGGAGCTGAGGGACCAGGGTTGAAGTCTAGTCCCAATGTCTTCTTGTTTTGCTTCGCTGAGTTCTGGGCAAACTGGAAGTTGCGCTTGAACAGAATGTCGTCACGACACCATAGTAGTGACGATGGGTGTGCATCAACAGGCTGTGGCCCACGGACCATGCAGGGATAGAAGCCTTGTTCAATGGCTTCATCTCTGGACCTGGGTTGAAGATTCTTGTATAGGATGTCTCCCCACGGTCTCTTGATGGCATTTTTCTCAGCATATTCCTGGGTTACAAATCGGTATTTGAACCATTGTTCTGCCCAATATCTTCGAATCCATTGGATTCGGGTCTTGCGCTGATTGTAATCCTCTTCAGGATCTGTCTTGTACAGTTCTGAGAGGTCATCTGGCAGATCTCTAGATGTTTCTCCACGACGCTTTCTGCCACCCTTCCTTGCTGATTTCTCTGAAGCCATGAACTTTAAACTGAAAGGCTTCAACACGTTCAAAGGCTTCAAAGATTTTCGCTTGCTGGACAAACAGGAACTTGCTTCGGGAGAATTTATATGATGCTGTAAGAATTCTGCAAATGAATGCAGACTATGAGAACCAAGGGATTCTCCCACGGACATGTACCTGTGACAGCATTAAGGTGCGAGGGAAGGGGAAGAGGTCATATGCATTCTCAGAAGATTTTGAATATAAATCAGTTTAGAAGACATTGACCTCATCGTGCGAAGACATTCACTCATAGATAAGGAGTTGGTTCCAGATTTGTACGAATCCAGAGATCAGTACAAGTGAGGAATCTAACTACTTTGTGAAGCATAAGTGAATATACTAGGCATGTTATGAGATGCAGTATGAGAGAGATCTAACTTGTGTGAATAGAAACTGCTTGTGGTAGAAAGTGACAAAGCCATAGGATCAACGGTGCCGTAAAAAGGAAGTTTTATTTACCACACTAAGAACTGCTAGACGGAGTGGAAGATGAGGCCGAGCAGTTCGATCTTCCGTGCCCTAACTTGGCGACGGAGGACACCTACGGCGACGGCGGAGAGGACGATGTCCGCGGTCGGCGTGAAGACGGCGTCGGAGAGGTTGCGGCAGCGAAGCGCTTCGTCGCCGGCATCGTCGAGGGCTAGCGGTGGCGCTAGGGTTCGTGCGAGAGTGGAAGAAGAGATAATGACCGCCGTGAAGTGTGTATTTATAGGTACAGGGGCGGCACTGCGTTATTACACAGGTGCCCCTGGCGATTCGCATCTGAGGAACACGTGGCCATCATGCAGAATTTTGGGGTTTGTTCCACGTCCCACGCACGCCTGGATTGTCGGGTGGTCGTTCCTACTTCTCCGGGTTTCATGTGGAGGAATGAGCATTGAAAGGACTTAAGGTTTGTCTTTGTATCTTCTGCTGACAAGGACGCAGAGAAGACATTCGACAGTTTCAATAGAATGCATATGATTTGGAGAGATAGAGTTTGAGATAGATAGCATAGAGAGGTTAGGGTCCGATCACATTCACTTAGTTCAAAAGATTCAACAAGAAGACATAGCTATAAGTGAATGCTGTAGAGGACAGAACACTAGTATATATATATAATCAACATAGTGAAGATAATCATGAAGACATGTTGAGATTGAAGCCAAACCAAATGTGAAGACATAGCAAGGTAACGCCATGAGTGAAACACTTCAAAATAGAACATTTGGTGGTGGCGTTACCCACCGTATAGGAAGTATTAGACCCAGACACGGCGCACAATTATCGTGGCGCTCCGAAGTCAAATTCCACATTAATGTATTCACACTTAGAATGTATGTCTTCATTGATTGAAGATATACTTTACTTCGTGTGTTGCACATCTAAGTCATCAATATGCATAAGGGTTAGGATGTGTGCCTGATCACAGGACATTTGAGGATTCCAGGATATTTAGCTCACACCGTAACTTGCAAAATCTCTTCTCATCCAAGGGCTTGGTGAAGATATCTGCCAATTGCTCTTCAGTGTTGACGTGTATGATATCAATATCTTCCTTCACAACATGATCTCTGAGAAAGTGATGACGAATTTCAATGTGCTTTGTCTTCGAGTGCTGAACTGGGTTGTTGGCAATCTTGATGGCGCTTTCGTTGTCGCAGTAGAGTGGCACTTGCTTCAGATGAATGCCATAGTCTTTGAGCGTTTGCTTCATCCACAGAAGCTGAGCGCAGCAAGATCCAGCAGCAATGTATTCAGATTCAGCAGTGGAGAGAGATACACAGTTCTGCTTCTTTGAAGACCAACATACAAGTGATCGTCCCAGAAAGTGACATGTGCCTGATGTAGACTTGCGATCAACTTTGTCACCAGCATAATCAGCATCCGAGAATCCAACCAGATCAAACTCTGAGCCCTTTGGATACCATAATCCTAGAGTTGGGGTGTGAGCCAAATATCGAAGAATTCGCTTCACAGCTAAGTGATGCGACTCCTTTGGTGCCGCTTGAAATCGAGCACACATGCAAACACTAAGCATAATATCTGGCCTAGATGCACATAGATAAAGTAAAGAACCAATCATGGAGCGGTATACCTTTTGATCGAACTCTTTACCATTGTCGTCAGGACCCAGATGATGCTTGGCTGGCATTGGCGTCGTGAAGCCTTTGCAGTCTTGCATACCGAACTTCTTCAGGCAATCTTTGAGATACTTCTCTTGAGATATGAAGATGCCGTTGCGTTGCTGTCGTATTTGAAGACCGAGAAAGAACTTCAGCTCTCCCATCATAGACATTTGATATTGCTCTTGCATCATATATCCAAACTCTTCACTGTACTTCTGATTGGTGCAGCCGAAGATAATGTCATCCACATATATTTGGCACACAAACAGTTCACCATCATATGTCTTCGTGAAGAGAGTGGGGTCGAGAGAACCAGGTATGAAGCCTTTGCTCTTCAGGAAGTATTTGAGTGTGTCATACCAGGCCCGAGGGGCTTGTTTGAGGCCATACAGTGCCTTGTTGAGCTTGTATACCATGTCAGGATGTTTTGGATCTTCAAAGCCAGGAGGTTGTGCAACATACACTTCTTCTTCAATCTTGCCATTGAGGAAGGCGCTCTTCACATCCATTTGATAAAGAAGTATGTTGTGATGATTTGCATAGGCCAGCAGTATGCGTATGGCTTCAAGTCTAGCCACAGGAGCAAATGTTTCATCGAAGTCAATGCCTTCCACTTTAGTATATCCTTGAGCAACGAGACGAGCTTTGTTTCTGACAACTTGACCATGCTCATCTTGCTTGTTGCGGTATATCCATTTGGTGCCTATTATGTTGTGCTTCCGAGGATCGGGACGCTTGACCAGTTCCCATACATTATTCAGCTCAAACTATTGAAGCTCTTCTTGCATAGCTTGAATCCATTCAGGTTCCATGAAGGCTTCTTCAACTTTCTTGGGTTCTATTATTGAGATGAATGCGAAGTGCCCACAGAAATTTGCTAGCTGTGTTGCCCTTGAACGAGTGAGTGGACTGGGTGCATTGATGCTGTCAATTATTCTTTCAATCTGCACTTCATTGGCAACGCGTAAGTGATCTTTCTTGAACTTCACGCCCTTGATGCCTATGACATGCTTCTTCTTTGCCAGGGTGTGGAGGTTCCTCATGCTAGCATGCCCTAGCCTCCGATGCCAGAGCCAGCATTCTGAAGCTTTTGCTAGAAGACATACGGCAAGCTGTGGTCCTGCTGAGAAATCTACCACGTACAAATCATCTTTTCAATACCCTTCAAATACTAGAGACTTGTCAGATTCCATTAGAACAAGGCAACGATATTTTCCAAATATTACGATCATGTTTAAATCGCAAAGCATTGAGACAGACATTAAGTTGAAGCCAAGGGATTCAACAAGCATGACTTTATCCATGTGTTGATCCCTTGAGATTGCAACTCTACCTAGACCCAATACCTTACTTTTACCAGTGTCAGCAAATGTGATGTGGCTCTTGTCGGATGGACGTAAGGTTGAGTCCATAAGAAGGCTTCTTTTGCCAGTCATGTGATTTGTACACCCACTATCAATAATCCATTCTGAAGATGCTGGTGTCATACCCTACAGTGCAGTTAGGGGGATAGGCTTCACGAAGAGCATTGTGAAGCAAAAACATTTGACGAACCAGTGGGTTATGAAAGCTTAGATCCAGATTAGGACTAATAGGGAGAGTAGCAAGCGATTTAGGAACGAAGTACATAGTAAGACCATTCGGCCATTTGATCTTGTGCCCTACAAGATGTTTAAGGTCCCCAGCAATAGCGTCAAACGATTTTGGTTTTCTGCTGGAGACCATTCCCTGCAAAAGAGAGTTAAGCTTTCTTAGCCACCCACATCTTCAAGGGTGGCTTAGAAGCAATAAGTCTAAGTGCAGCATCTGAGAACTTTGGCTTTGCAGCCCTAGCAAACAGTTTTGCAGGCGGACAATAGTACTCATAAGAATAAGCAGAATAGTTCTTGGTCTTATGAACATGGCGGTTTGATGAACCGCTCTCATATTCATTTGCCTGAGTATGGTTTCCCTGCAAAACATTTGCGTTAGTGCGACTCAGGTGAGTCCTCTATCCGTATGAAGCCTTTGGACTGTATGAAGCCTTTGGTCTGAGGTTTGTCTTCTTCACGTGAGGTGTCATGATGACATTCACAGGAAGATTCTCCAGACACCTTTTTGGAACCCAGATCTTCTTCATAGGCGGTCCATTCCTGCAGTTAGTACCAATGTACCTGGCAAACACTTCACCATTCTGATTCTTAAATAGTTTATAGTTTGCATAAAGAGATTCATCAATGATAATGGGGTTAGCACAAGTGAAGCCAGATAGATTGGATGGATCTACTGAAGGTTCCTCTGCAGCAACCCACGTGGTTTTGGGGTACTGCTTAGGTTTCCAGTAAGAGCCATCAGCATTCATTTTCCTTACGAACCCAACACCCTCTTTCCTCGGGTTTCGGTTCAGAATCTACTTTTTGAGGACATCACATAGTGTCTGATGCCCTTTAAGACTTTTGTACATCCCTGTTTCAAGCAATGTCTTCAACCTAGCATTCTCATTAGCAATAGCAGTGGTATCCTCAGTAGAGGGGTTAGTTACCACATCAACAGTTGAAGATATTGCAACAGTAGTAGCAGTAGAACATTCAGCAACAGAAGTAGCATTATCACGCTCAATGCATTTAAGATATGGTGGTTCAAATCCTTCCTGAGCGGAACTGATCTGTTTGGCACGAAGTGACTCGTTTTCCTTTTGAAGATCTTCATGAGCCGCTCTCAATTTCTCAAGATCTTGCTTCCTTTGAAGATAATCATAGGAAAGCTTTTCATGAGTTGTTAAGAGAGTTTCATGACGACTTTCAAGTTCCTCATACTTAACGTGAAGATTTTTTATGTCTTCAATTAAGGATTCAGATCGAGTCGTTTCAGCACCTAACAGATCATCGCTTCTGTCTAACGGTTTTTGAATATGTTCCGTAGCTTTCTGTTGTTCAGTTGCAATTTTAGCAAGTGTTTTGTAGCTGGGTTTTGAACCACAATTAGAGTCATCGTCACTAGATGTTTGATAGTGAGTAGTGCATGTGTTTACCTTGGCACCGCGTGCCATGAAGCAGTAGGTAGAAGCGGAGTAGTCCTTGTCATTTGCATCAGTGTCGGTGATGAAGTCATTGTCTTCGGTGTTGAAGATGGACTTGGCAACGTATGCTGTAGCCAGACTTGCGACGCCTGAATCGTACTCCTCCTCAGACTCCATGTGCCTTGCCAGATGAGCTCTTCTTGTGTGATGAAGACTTTGAGGAAGACTTGGAAGAAGACTTTGAGTATTTCTTCTTCTTCTTGTCATCAGAGTCATATTCCTTGGTCTTCTTCTTCTTTTTGTTCTCGTTGTCCCATTGTGGACACTCAGAGATGAAGTGGCCAGGTTTCTTGCACTTGTGACATGTTTTCTTCTTGTAGTCGTGAGCAGAAGCTTCATCATTCCTTGAGCTTGATCGGGAAGACTTTCTGAAACCTTTCTTCTTGGTGAATTTTTGGAACTTCTTCACAAGCAGAGCAAGCTCCCTTCCAATGTCTTCAGGATCATCCGAACTGCGGTCAGATTCTTCTTCAGATGAGGAGACAGCTTTTGCCTTCAAGGCACGAGTTCGCCCATAGTTTGGACCGTAGATATCTCTTTTCTCAGAAAGCTGAAACTCATGTGTGTTGAGCCTCTCAAGTATGTCAGACGGATCGAGTGTCTTGAAATCAGGACGTTCTTGAATCATCAGGGCTAGGGTGTCAAACGAACTATCAAGTGATCTCAGTAGTGTCTTGACGACTTCATGTTTGGTGATCTTAGTAGCGCCGAGGGCTTGAAGCTCATTTGTGATGTCAGTGAGTCGGTCAAATGTGAGCTGGGCATTCTCATTGTCATTTCGCTTGAAGCGGTTGCGAAGGACACTGATTCTCTGATCTCTCTGGGTTGAGACGCCTTCATTGACCTTGGAGAGCCAGTCCCAAACCACCTTAGATGTTTCCAAAGCACTCACACGGCCATACTGTCCTTTGGTCAGATGACCACAGATGATATTCTTGGCAGTAGAGTCCAGTTGAACGAACTTCTTGACATCAGCAGCAGTGACACCTTCTCCAGCCTTGGGAACGCCGTTCTTGACGACATACCATAGGTCGACGTCAATGGCTTCAAGATGCATGCGCATCTTATTCTTCCAGTAGGGATATTCAGTTCCATCGAAGACGGGGCACACAGCGGAGACTTTAATTATCCCTGCAGTCGACATAGCTAAAACTCCAGGTGGTTAAACTGAATCACACAGAACAAGGGAGCACCTTGCTCTGATACCAATTGAAAGTGTGTTATATCGACTAGAGGGGGGTGAATAGGCGATTTTTATGAAAGTCTTCAAAACGTGGAAGTTATGAAGACAAACGATAGAAATAAACCTATTACCCTGCAGCAGAAGGTAGACTACACTAGGCAAGCCATAGTCAAGTATTCAATAGAGTGAAAGCACAATGACTAATAGCAGCAATGTAGTAAGGATCAGGTAGGAAGATATTGTGAAGCCACACAGAACATGCAGTCACTCAGTGAAGACAAAAGATAGTGTGAACATACAATGACTTCACAAGGAGTAACAGTAAGTAAAGGGAAGGGAAGATGAAACCAGTGACTCGATGAAGATAATGATTTGTTGGACCAGTTCCAGTTGCTCTGACAACTGTATGTCTGGTTAGGGCGGCTAGGTATTTAAACCTTAGGACACACAGTCCCGGACACCCAGTCCTGAACACGCAGCTCAGGACACCCAGTCCTCACCGTATTCCCCTTGAGCTAAGGTCACACAGACCTCGCCCAATCACTCTGGTAAGTCTTCAAGGTAGAGTCCCAAACCTTCATAGACTTTGTTCACCGGCAATCCACAATTTCTCTTGGATGCTCAGAACGCGACGCCTAACCGGCTAGAGGATGCACAGTCCTCAAGTGTAACAAGTCTTCAGATCACACAGACAATAAGACTTAAGTGATGCCTAATTCTCTTTGGCTCTGGGTGGTTAGGGCTTTATCCTCGCAAGGAGTTCTCTCTCAAAGGCATCGAGGTGGGTTGCTCTCAAACGACAAAAGCCGTACTCTGAATCTGAGCAGCCAACCGTTTATGGTTGTAGGGGGTGGGCTCTTTATAGCCACTTGGCAACCCGACCTGATTTGTCCGAAATGACCCTGGGTCACTAAGGAACTGACACGTGTTCCAACGGTCAGATTTCAAACTCACACGGCAACTTTACTTGGGCCTCAAGCAAAGCCGACTTGCCCGACTCTGGACAAGATTCGCTCTCAAAGACTTCACTCGAAGACATAGGTTTTGTTTAAGCATCACTTCAGTCATTCTGACTGGTTCTCTTGGACCCCACTTAACAGTATGGTGGTTCCTATGACTCAACACAGAAGAAAGAGAACTACGAAAGATCTAAGTCTTCGAGCTCCATAGGCTTCATGAGGTCTCTTCTCTTGTCATAGTCTTCAATATGAATATCTTCATATACCACCTTTGACTTCAATGTCTTCATACATTTTTAGGGGTCATCTCTGGTAGGGAAACCGAATCAATGAGGGACTTCTACCTGTGTTATCCTGCAATTCTCACAAACACATTAGTCCCTCAACTAGGTTTGTCGTCAATACTCCAAAACCAACTAGGGGTGGCACTAGATGCACTTACATATAGCTCTTCATCGGTGTCATCGATCACGTTGTCGCAAACAACGTCTACTGAGAGGGGGCAATTACCGGAAAACAAGGAAGAATACAATCAATGCAATGCAACAATATGATGCATGATCATGACATGGTAATATGTTGTGATTTGGGCTAATGCAACAGAAAGTCATTTAAATTGAAGTGGAATTCAAAACTATATCAAATTCCAACTCCAAACCTATTAAGAAATTTGCCCGAATCATGTTTCATCCTAAAAAGTGAGGTTAACATGCGCAAACATGCATGAAAATGGTACAGATGGATTCCTTGAATTTTTCTGATAATTTTTCATATATAAATTATTTCATTTGGAGTTACGGTTGAATTTCTATGATTTTTAGAAGTTTAAACTGTTTTCTGGAATTTCCTGATTTATTTTAAATCCAGAAAATCAATTACTGCATCAGCATCACGTCATGACGAAGTCAGCAAGTCAACAGGGGCTGGTCCAGGTCAAACCTTACCAGTGGGTCCCACTAGTCAGTGACCCGGTGCCTGTTTGTCTCACAGATAGGTGGGGCCAGTCAACGGTGACGTCAGCGGGTCAACTGACGTGCGGGGTCCACTGTGTTTAAATAAAACTAAGCAAAAATTAAACTAGTGTTAGTTAAGGGCGTGGGGCACATTAGTCAGTGAGAGAGGGGGTTAGTTAGCCCCGTCATTAGCAGTTAACGATGTTGCCACGTCGGCTCGTCGATGTTCAGCCACCGGCGACCATTTGCCATGGCGGACGTGCGTCGGAAAAGCACCAGGGGCCGCGGTTTGTCGTGCAGAAAGCATCGGGGAGAAGCCCTTGCTCGGGCGCATCCAAAGGGCCAGATAGTGGGTCGCGGGGCGGCCGGAATCTCGCCGACGACGAGCTTTGGCGGCGGCGCAGCTACGGGTTTGCACGAGCGCGGCGTGGCGGAGCACGGGGAGCTCAACCAAAGGCATAGACGGCGTCGTGGGGTCACCAGGAGCACGTCTGTGCCACTAGGGTGAGCAAGTGAAGCTTGGGAGCGCGTGGCTCAACGTCCATGGCGGACGGTGGCTCCGGTTACTCGCGCGGCAGTGGCTAAGGGATGAAAACGACGACGTGGTTAAGGGGGAAAGAACCGGGAGCTTACGGTGATCATGTAGGGAAGGCCAGCGAGCTCGGGGAGGCGCCGGAGCAAGCGGGGTGGCGAGACGGATCTCCGGCATCCGACGGCGAGGATGAGGATGATGGCATCGCTTAGGGCGCTCCACGGGCGCGTGTTTCGTCTTGGGGCTCAGTGGCGTCGAGGCGGAGCCTCTGGACAGCACATAGAAGCGAGGGGGAGGCGATGGCCGCGGTTGCGCTTGTCGGCGGCGACGACATCGCTCGGTGGTCGCGTGGGAAAGAGGCAGAGGAGGGAAGAGTGCTCGAGGGGGAGAGAGGAGAGGTGCAGGCGGTCGAGGGGAAGTGCGTGGCGCTCGGGGACGACTCCAGCAGCGGCAAGCAGGCAAGAGGTGGCCGTGCGCGTGCCCGTGTGCGGTGGCCGCGCGCCTCGGTCCTTCTAGCAGAGGAAGGAGAAGACATGGGAGCCCCTGGTGGGCTGGGCCGCCAGCTGGGCCACTAGGTGGGCTGGAAGGCCAGGTAAGTTGGCCCAGGTAGTTCTCTCTCCCTCTCTGATTTCTGTTTTAATTTGGTTTTCTATTATTCTATAGTCTTTAGGGCTTTATTAAAAATACTTAAACACTTCCAAAAATCATGAAACTACTCATTATCACTGTTGGGAATATATCCTAGAGTAAACATTTTAGTTTATGATTATTTGAGCATTTAAAATATTTAATAGCATTTAAATGCCCAAATGCAAATAGAGTATGATTTAATACAGAGCCCAAATATGTCATGCAAAAATGTGTATCACCTCTGGTTACTATTTCCAGCTTTTTCCAAGAATGATGAATATTTTTTTTAAAGCCATTTGGATTTACTGGAAATATTTTGGTTGAACCTAGTGAATTCCTTTAATGCTAGGGTTTAGGCAATCCCCATTTCAAGTTTCTTTCAAAGTTTAAACATTATGCACACTTGAAGTTACCCTAGTGCAATGCCAGAAGCTAGGGATGTGACAACTCACCCCCACTAAACAAGAATCTTGGCCCGAGATTCAAGACGTGAGGTAAGAAGGAAGGGGGGGCACAAGACCAACATGATCTTCAAGATCTAGGTTGCACCTCAAAAGGTTGTTGATTCGTTGCATATGTTGATCTTGACATCCTCGCTTTTGAGATCTTCATCCACGCGATGACGACAGAAAGAAACTATACTAAGATTGATCTTCTCGAAGATCGAGCTAGACAAGATCCACTCGTGGAATGAGATGTTGAATCATCTTGAGTTGAGACACAGAACACATCGAGAGGGATGGAAGAACAAACGACGGGGTTTGATTTGTGGGCAGCAATTCCACGCTTAGAAAGATGGTGGATGGTGTCAAGGTGGCGAGGAAATAGTTGCCATGATCCCGTAACGGGACACCTTGGGAAAGGTGACTCGTTGGATTGTTCCCTTAAGTGGCAAAAGAATTACTTTTGATCCATAGATCATTGAAACTCTTCATACCAACTTAAAGCAATTTTCAATTAATCGTTTGAAAGAGCTCGAAGAAATGGCATACTCGGACTAGGATGAATGATGTGGACTACCTTGTTGGAGACAACGCAATGGATGATTTGCTTATCATTGGAGACGGATGGGACCCATGGTAAGTCCACTCTTGAAGATGATCCTGGACAACTACTACTGAGGTGCAAGCTGGGAACAAAATGCAAATGCTGGGAATGATTCTGGTAACTAGGGCAAAACTCAACAGTCGAGAGTGTTTCCAATGTTTCAATGGTTATAGAATCATCGAAGAAACTAAGAGCACAAGGATTCCTAAGGAACAACTTCTATAATAAGTCGCACGAAATCCTCATGGAAAAATGGGCAAGATACTAGAATGACAGATCTTCCGGCTAGGTGTGTCGACCAGAACATCAACCCTGTCGGGACCTACATAATAGATCCTGGAAAAGTTCCAACCATCATATCTGCATGAGATTCAGATCTGGTTGGTAATAGGATATTTCAGACAGCATGTCTGGAAAAGAAAGTTTGCAACACAAACCGACGAGATGACGTTGCGAGATTCTCAGAAAATGAACTACGATAGTAAGCTCCAAAACATGAGCTGGTTTTGCTACAAACCTCTGAACACGCTGCCCCAGACAAGCATGACCACATAGTAGTCTTATAATAAAACACTACCGAGTCCAGATGGGGAACCATCATCGAGGATATCGAAGTCCTTGCGTAAGTCTAGCTCTTAAGAAGAAACTTCTTCTCCTTGAACAAATCAATCAGTGGCTTGGTGTGCTAGGGATTCACATAGAATGAAGGTTGCAAGTCTGCAGACCACAGAATACTTTGCACGTATGCATGACTGACTTGGGACGGCTCCAGAGAAAGCGAAACAAACTTTCCCAAATTCATGGCGGCAACTTGCTTAAAATGCACGTGAACTTGAGGAAGTCACTTCTTATACCAAACATATGCTTCATGAGCTAGCATGAAGAAATGCTTTCAAAGTTTCCAACACTAGCTTAATGTTCAACATGAATCATGGATAAGATGAAAATATTGTCGATGGGCTCAACAACAGGTCATCCAGATTTCCATGAAGATGGAATTCCATAATTACGTGAACAAGGTGATAGCATTGGTCAGACCCGAAAAGATATAACAGTGTATGCTCGAGGAAACCCACGAGTAAGACAACATTATGAACATCGTTGGTTCTCATTTGACTTGACGACAGCCCACACTCAAATCAAGGTTTGGACAAGACGATAGATTCAACAACCGATCCCGAGGAACAATCAATGAAAATATCATCTTTCTTCAACACACACACACACACAAGGATATCCCTTGGAATGAACTGAGCTGGACAAGCTTTCATTTTCCAACTCTACAAGTTGTTGTTCAGCTTAACCAACTAGCTCAGGGTATCCAACACAGATTCTTGGAGAAGGGGTGGTTTACAAGAAACCAACTTGATCACAAGCTCAACATAACAGTCAGGGGGCAACCTGGTGATACTTCCGAGGAAATATTCAGAAAATCACGAACCACCGATATGTTTCTAAGCTCGGGAACAATCTTGCTTTTCAGAGCAAGACGATATGATCAAGAGAGCGAGGGACTGACACAATCCTAACTCATTGATCGAAGAGTGCACTAGGAAAAATGGACTAGGTAGCACAATCTATCTTAGAATGATGATTCAATAACCAACACGCTAAGAATGAGAATATTGCCCATTTACTACCAAGCAACTAGTTGCTAGGAGTATTGATTTCACACATCATGGTTCACTTGTCCGTATTCCGGTTACAACAACACGGAACCGAGGAATGAACAATGATGGCAAGAAGTATCACTAAATCAAGAATTCATAGGAGGTGGTACAATTCTCATGACATTCTTGACATAAGATGGTAATACTCCAGGGTAGAACAGAACAAAAGCTGGATTGGCATTTTGATCTGTGGGATACAACTACTTTGACCCAATCCTAGAAATGGATGAGGTATTGGAGTTTGTTTCTCCTAGTCATTCTGGAATAGAATGGCTTAACGGACCACAAGAATAATAAACATCGATAACACGGATGCACAATTACTCCTGACTATCAATTGATAGACGATGGTCGGAATATAAATGAAGAGGGACAACTCAAGAGGACATATATCTTTCGGAGTTGTGGATGCATAGATTAAAATGTCGAACCAAGTTCAACAGGTTTCTTCCACATAACCCATGCAGAAAGGTAGATCTGGCATAATCACAATAATGAATCGAGAACACCTCAAGAGTACTCTGAGTGTGATATTTTGGTTCAAAGAACTTCTGCCTTAATGGTTCATGGTATTTGGAAGAAGGAAATACCACGGACGTCGAGGACTGTCGCAAGGTTACTAATATCCTAAAGGAACTAGCAACACTATCAACATGAGGTAAGTAGGGTGAATCTCGGGTTCAAGAACCCATGAATAGAGTACCTGCTACTACATGGCATCACGGGATGCTTTCGAGAATAGTGGCCAGAATCACACACTGGGATACAAAACATGGCCACATCACTAGGTGACTCCCTAAAATACCTAGGGCCATAAAAATAGCTCCAACATATATGTCGAGGCAACAGAGTACCTCAACTCACCGATTAGTGTGATTAATCTGGCCCAATTGGACATCAGGAACAGGAGGAAGGGGTTTGCAAATGCATCAGACTACTTAGAAACCTGGGATGACTCGGACAGCATAACGGCTGTAAATGCTCAAAAAGATTTGAGACATCCTGCAAAATGGTGGCATAACCACTCAACATCATAATATCAAGGTTTCGAGACCAATTATGAACACATGGAAGTGCTGGAAACTGAACTGCGGCATGAATCCATCAATCCTATAAGTCAACGGGTTGGTAACACGTCATCCTGATAGATAGATGAGAAAGCCTAGTTTCTTAACCCCTTAGAAAAGAAGAGGTTGACTCAGATCAGAAGGACATAAGGTAAAGGAGTAAAAAGAGCCTTACAGTCCCTTCCCCAATCAATTCCCTTATATAGCTAAAGCATTTCTAGACTCAACTTCGACCAATTTGGCTTGGCAATCCTACAGGCAGTCATGCTCTGATGCCAAAGCTGTCAGGACCCCGATTCCAAGTCACATCGATCTAGCTGGTAACACCCCAGATCACTTTGCGGCCTCACGCACGGTATTCCCACGGGTGGTGCCTTACCATGGCCTGGGGCCGTTTGCGCCTTTTGGCTCACGTATATGATAGTGTCGCTAGCATCCATATGACGGAGAACCCGGGCCGACATGGCTAGTCGTGAAACCAAAGCGGCACTAACCCATGGAGACAGGCATACATGAATCAACTTCGAGCATGTCGGTCAGCAGCGTGTGAATCCGGGCTGTAGCACTGGCTTAACAGGACTCCGGTAAACCAGGCTATAGCAGGCTAGGCAGGACTCCGGATGTCACCGCGTGACATTTCCCCGAAGGGACAGACACAGGAACAAAGTGAAACACATGCCGGCCAGTCAAGTGTCCTGAGCAGTAGTGTTGGGCTAGCAGGTCTCCGGTGAACCGAGATGTAGCGGACTACTATGGCTCAAGGAAGCACTAGACTACATTTCGCCATAAGGGAGGCTGCCAAGGATAAACGACTAGATTGTCGGATCCCACACATACCAAGCATTTCAATCATACACACAATATGCTCAATATGTGTAAATACAACATGGCATCACAACAAGACTCTACGACTCAAGTATTTATTCACTAGGCTCCAAGGAGCGAGATATTACAAACATGGGTTTCATGACCCAACAATCATAGCATACAAATCAAAGCACATGCGGAAGCTTAACATGTTTGGGGATAGACATCTACAAATGAAAAGGGCTGAGAAGCCTGACTATCTACCAGATCCTGCCGAGGGCACAAGATTGTAGCTGAGGTAGCAAGCTAAACGTCGAAGTCCACACGGAACTACTAGCGAGACTGAAGTCTCTCTGCAAAACATAAATTAAGCAAACGTGAGTACAAAGGTACTCAGTAAGACTTACATCAGAACTAGCTACATATGCATCGGTATCAACAAGGGGGGTGGAGTTTGACTGCAGCAAGCCAGCTTTGACTCAGTGGCTAACCTGAACTACGACTGCGAGCAACTCTTTTGAGGTGGCGCACACGAGTTCACATATTCACCATTCAATACACCACTATGGATCCGCTCCCGTCTCCCTACGAGAAGGCCATCCATAGCACTCACACTTATCTTGCGAGTTTTAGAGTATCCACTTCCACTTGTCTATGAACTGTTATAGGCAACCCAGAAGTCCTTTACCGTGGACACGGCTATTCGAATAGATCATTTATAACCCTGCAGGGGTGTACTTCTTCACACACGCTCTCACCACTTACCACCATGTACACGTTGTGTATCTCGGCAACCTTCAAGCGGAAGCCTCGCGAGGGAATTGGCCACGACCTGACTAACCACACGAGTCTCTAGTCTAGGTTTATCGCCTATTCGGGTTCCATCCACGAGGAGATCCGGCCGGAGTTTCGCTCACAGCCCCAAACGATGTGTGCAGGGTTGCCGAGACACCAAACGGGCACCTGATACACCGTGCCACGGTGTATCTACCGCACCATAGCCCACCCCTAGGGTCAGCGCTATGCACGGCCGCCAACACATATCCTACAAACACCAGAAACTAGTTGCAACTCCTGGACAGAGGACAAGGGCAGTTAATAAGTCGAGAGGGTCCATTGGTTTCGGGCCCAATGCGTGGTAGTAGCTGGTCATGGATCACAAACACAGAACTCAGTTCCTAAGAACGGTTTCAATGAGACAACCCACCATGTACTCCTACATGGCCTCTCACCGCTACCTTTACCAAATCGTGTTCACACACTTAGCTCACACACATTAGGACATGTTCATCACTTTTCCAATTCATCCCCGATGAATCAGACCTGACACAACTCTAAGCAATAGCAGGCATGACAAACAAGCATGAATGAGTAGGCACATCAGGGCTCAAACAACTCCTACTCATGCTAGTGGGTTTCATCTATTTACTGTGGCAATGACAGGTCATGCAGAGGATAAGGGGTTCAACTACCGCAACAAGTAGCAGATGAATCGTTGTTGTCCTAATGCAGTAAAAGAGAGCAGGAGCGAGAGAGTGGGCTTGTATCGGAATGAACAAGGGGGTTGTGCTTGCCTGGCACTTCTGAAGATAGAATAGCTCTTGATCGGTGTCATCGACCACGTCATCGGAAACAACGTCTACTGAGAGGGGCAATTACCGGCAAACAAGGAAGAATACAATCAATGCAATGCAACAATATGATGCATGATTTGGGCTAATGCAACAGGAAGTCATTTAAATTGAAGTGGAATTCAAAACTATATCAAATTCCAACTCCAAACCTATTATGAAATTTGCCCTAATCATGTTTCATCCTAAACAGAGAGGTTAACATGCTCAAACATGCATGAAAATGGTACAGATGGATTCCTTGAATTTTTCTGATAATTTCTCATATATAAATTATTTCATTTGAAGTTACGGTTGAATTTCTATGATTTTTAGAAGTTTAAACTGTTTTCTAGAATTTCCTGATTTATTTGAAATCCAGAAAATCAATTACTGCATCAGCATCACGTCATGACGACGTCAGCAGGTCAACAGGGGCTCGCCCAGGTCAAACCTTACCAGTGGGGCCCACTGGTCAGTTACCCGGTGCCAGTTTGTCTCATAGACAGGTGGGGCCAGTCAACGGTGATGTCAGCGGGTCAACTGACGTGCGAGATCCACTGTGTTTAAATAAAACTAAGCAGAAATTAAACTGGTGTTAGTTAAGGGCATGGGGCCCAGTAGTCAGTGAGAGAGGTGGTTATTTAGCCCCGTCATTAGCAGTTAACGATGTTGCCACGTCGGCTCGCCGACGTTCAGCCGCCGACGACCATTTGCCGCAGCGGACGTGTGTCGAAAAAGCGCCAGGGGCCGCTGTTTGTCGTGCAGAAAGCATCGGGGAGAAGCCCTTGCTCGGGTGCATCCAATGGGCCAGACAGGGGGTCCCGGGGCGGCCGGAATCTCGCCGGCGATGAGCTTTGGCGGCGGCGCAGCTACGGGTTTGCACGGGCGCGGCATGGCGGAGCACGGGGAGCTCAACCAAAGGCATAGACGGCATCGTGGGGTCACCAGGAGCACGTCTGTGCCACTAGGGTGAGCAAGCGAAGCTCGGGAGCACGTGGCTCAATGTCCATGGCGGACGGCGGCTCCGGTTACTCGCAGGGCAGTGGCTACGGGACGAAAACGACGACGTGGTTAAGGGGGAAAGAACCGGGAGCTCACGGCGATCATGTAGGGAAGGTCAGCGAGCTCGGGGATGCGCCGGAGCGAGCGGGGTGGCGAGACGGATCTCCGGCGTCCGACGACAAGGATGAGGATGATGGCATCGCTTAGGGCGCTCCGCGGGCGCGTGCTTCGTCTTGGGGCTCTGTGGCGTCGAGGCAGAGCCTCTGGACAGCACAGAGAAGCGAGGGGGAGGCGATGGCCGCGGTTGCGCTCGCCGGCGGCGATGACAACGCTTGGTGGTTGCGTGGGAAAGAGGCAGAGGAGGGAAGAGTGCTCGAGGGGGAGAGAGGAGAGGTGCAAGCGGTCGAGGGGAAGTGCGTGGCGCTCGGGGACGACTCCAGCAGCGGCAAGCAGGCAGGAGGTGGCCGTGCGCATGCCGGCGTGCGGTGGCCACGCGCCTCGGTCCTTCTGGGAGAGGAAGGAGAAGACATGGGA
Source organism: Triticum aestivum (assembly GCF_018294505.1). Lineage (NCBI taxonomy): Eukaryota > Viridiplantae > Streptophyta > Magnoliopsida > Poales > Poaceae > Triticum > Triticum aestivum. The sequence continues at coordinate 202,068,129 of NC_057806.1, forward strand.
GCCCCTGGTGGGCTGGGCCGCCAGCTGGGCCACTAGGTGGGCTGGAAGGCCAGGTAAGTTGGCCCAGGTAGTTCTCTCTCCCTCTCTGATTTCTGTTTTAATTTGGTTTTCTATCATTCTGTAGTCTTTAGGGCTTTATTAAAAATACTTAGACACTTCCAAAAATCATGAAACTAATCATGATCACTATTGGGAATATATCCTACAGTAAATATTTTAGTTTATGATTATTTGAGCATTTAAAATATTTAATAGCATTTAAATGCCCAAATGCAAATAGAGTATGATTTAATCCAGAGCCCAAATATGTCATGCAAAAATGTGCATCACCTCTGGTTACTGCTTCCAGCTTTTTCCAAGAATGGTGAACATTTTTTAAAGCCATTTGGATTTACTGGAAATATTTTGGTTGAACCTAGTGAATTCCTTTAATGCTAGGGTTTAGGCAATCCCCATTTCAAGTTTCTTTCAAAGTTTAAACATGATGCACACTTGAAGTTACCCTAGTGCAATGCCAGAAGCTAGGGATGTGACAACTCACCCCCACTAAACAAGAATCTCGGCCCGATATTCAAGACGTGAGGTAAGAAGGAAGGGGGGCACAAGACCAACACGATCTTCACGATCCAGGTTGCACCTCAAAAGGTTGTTGATTCGTTGCATACGTTGATCTTGACATCCTCGCTTTTGAGATCTTCATCCACGCGATGACGACAGAAAGAAACTATACTAAGATTGATCTTCTCGAAGATCGAGCTATACAAGATGCACTCATGGAATGAGATGTTGAAACATCTTGAGTTGAGACACAGAACACATCGAGAGGGATGGAAGAACAAACGACGGGGTTTGATTTGTGGGCAGCAATTCCACGCTTAGAAAGATGGTGGATGGTGTCAAGGTGGCGAGGAAATAATTGCCATGATCCCGTAACGGGACACCTTGGGAAAGGTGACTCGTTGGATTGTTCCCTTAAGTGGCAAAAAGAATTACTTTTGATCCATAGATCATTGAAACTCTTCATACCAACTTAAAGCAATTTTCAATTGATCGTTTGAAAGAGCTCGAAGAAATGGCATACTCGGACTAGGATGAATGATGTGGACTACCTTGTTGGAGACAACGCAATGGATGATTTGCTTATCATCGGAGACGGATGGGACCCATGGTAAGTCCACTTTTGAAGATGATCCTGGACAACTACTACTGAGGTGCAAGCTGGGAACAAAATGCAAATGCTGGGAATGATTCTGGTAACTGGGGCAAAACTCAACAGTCGAGAGTGTTTCCAATGTTTCAATGGTTATAGAATCATCGAAGAAACTGAGAGCACAAGGATCCTAAGGAACAACTTCTATAATAAGTCGCACGAAATCCTCATGGAAAGATGGGCAAGATACTATAATGACAGATCTTCCGGCTAGGTGTGTCGGCCAGAACATCAACCCTGTCGGGACCTACATCATAGATCCTGGAAAAGTTCCAACCATCATATCTGCCTGAGATTCAGATCTGGTTGGTAATAGGATATTTCAGACAGCATGTCTGGAAAAGAAAGTTTGCAACACAAACCGACGAGATGACGTTGCGAGATTCTCAGAAAATGAACTACGATAGTAAGCTCCAAAACATGAGCCGGTTTTGCTACAAACCTGTGAACACGCTGTCCCAGACAAGCATGACCACATAGTAGTCTTATAATAAAACACTACCGAGTCCAGATGGGGAACCATCATCGAGGATATCGAAGTCCTTGCGTAAGTCTAGCTCTTAAGAAGAAACTTCTTCTCCTTGAACAAATCAATCAGTGGCTTGGTGTGCTAGGGATTCATATAGAATGAAGGTTGCAAGTCTCCAGACCACAGAATACTTCGCATGTATGCATGAATGACTTGGGATGACTCCAAAGAAAGCGAAACAAACTTTCCCAAATTCATGGCGGCAACTTGCTTCAAATGCACGTGAACTATAGGAAGTCACTTCTTATACCAAACATATGCTTCATGAGCTAGCATGAAGAAATGCTTTCAAAGTTTCCAACACTAGCTTAATGTTCAACATGAATCATGGATAAGATGAAAATATTGTCGATGGGCTCAACAACCGGTCATCCAGATTTCCGTGAAGATGGAATTCCATAATTATGTGAACAAGGTGATAGCATTGGTCAGACCCGAAAAGATATAATGGTGTATGCTCGAGGAAACCCACGAGTAAGACAACATTATGAACATCGTTGGTTCTCATTTGACTTGACGATAGCCCACACTCAAATCAAGGTTTGGACAACATGATAGATTCAACAACCGATCCCGAGGAACAATCGATGAAAATATCATCTTTCTTCAACACACACACACAAGGATATCCCTTTGGAATGAACTGAGCCGGACAAGCTTTCATCTTCCAACTCTCCAAGTTGTTGTTCAGCTTAACCAACTAGCTCAGGGTATCCAACATAGAGTCTGAAAGGGGTTTTACAAGAAACCAACTTGATCACAGTCAACATAATAGTCAGGAACTGGTGATACTTCGAGAAATAATCCACGAACACGAAGTCTAAGCTCAGACAATCGCTTTTAGAGAAACGAATGATCAGAGGCGGGACCACAATCCTAACTCATTGACAAGAGTGCACCGAAAAATGGACTAAGCACGATCAATCCAATAAGCCACACTAAGAAGATTATTGTCCATAGCTACTAGCAACTAGTTTGGATATTTTCACACATCATGGTTCACTTGCCGCATTCCGGTTACAACAACACGGACCGAGGAATGAAAATGATGGCAAGAAGTATCACTGCGTCAAGAATTCATAGAGGTGGTGCAATTCTCATGACAATCTGACATAAGATGGTAATACTCAGGTAGAACAGAACAAAAGCTGGATTGGCATTTGATCTGCGGAACAAACTACTTTGACCCATCCTGGATATGGATGAGGTACTGGAGTTTGTTTCTCCTAGTCATTCCGGAAATAGAATGGCTTAACGGACCACAAGAATAATAAACATCGATAACACGGATGCACAATTCTACCTCCCTGACTATCAATTGATAGACGATGGATCGGATATAAATGAAGAGGGACAACTCAAGAGGACATATATCTTTCGGAGTTGTGGATGCATAGATTAAAATGTCGAACCAAGTTCAACAGGTTTCTTCCACATAACCCATGCAGAAAGGTAGATGTGGTATAATCACAATTATGAATGGAGAACTCCTCAAGAGTACTCTGATTGTGATATTTTGGTTCAAAGAACTTCTGCCTTAATGGTTCATGGTATTTGGAAGAAGGAAATACCACGGACATCGAGGACTATCGCAAGGTTACTAATATCCTAAAGGAACTAGCAACACTATCAACATGAGGTAAGTAGGGTGAATCTCGGGTTCAAGAACCCATGAATAGAGTACCTGCTACTACATGGCATCACGAGATGCTTTCGAGAATAGTGGCCAGAATCACACACTAGGATACAAAGCATGGCTAGATCACTAGGTGACTCCCTAAAACACCTAGGGCCATAAAAATAGCTCCAACATATATGTCGAGGCAACAGAGTACGTCAACTCGCCGATTAGTGTGATTAATCTGGCCCAATTGGACATCAGGAATAGGAGGAAGGGGTTTGCAAACGCATCAGACTACTTAGAAACCTGGGATGACTCGGACAGCATAACGGCTGTAAATGCTCAAAAAGATTTGAGACATCCTGCAAAATGGTGGCATAAAGACTCAAAATCATAATATCAAGGTTCCGAGACCAATTATGAACACACTGAAGTACTGGAAACTGAACTGCGGCATGAATCCATCAATCCTATATGTCAACAGGTTAGTAAGACGTCATCCTGATAGATAGATGAGAAAGCCTAGTTTCTTAACCCCGTAGAAAAGAAGAGGTTGACTTAGATCAAAAGGACATAAGGTAAAGGAGTAAAAAGAGCCTTACGTTCCCTTCCACAATCAATTCCCTTATATAACTAAAGCATTTCTAGACTCAACTTCGACCAGTTTGGCTTGGTAATCCTACAGGCAGTCAGGCTCTGATACCAAAGCTGTCAGGACCCCGATTCCAAGTCACATCGATCTAGCAGGTAACACCTCATATCACTTTGCGGCCTCACGCATGGTATTCCCACGAGTGTCGCCTTACCATGGCCCGGGGCCGTTTGTGCCTTTTGGCTCACGTATATGATAGTGTCGCTAGCATCCATATGACGGAGAACCCGGGCCGACATGGCTAGTCGTGAAACCAAAGCGGCACTAACCCATGGGACAGGCATACATGAATCAACTTTGAGCATGTCGGTCAGCAGCGTGTGAATCCGGGCTGTAGCACTGGGCTAACAGGACTCGGGAACCCGGGCTGTAGCAGGCTAGGCAGGACTCCAGATGTCACCGCGTGACATTTCCTCGAAGGGACAGACACAGGAACAAAGTGAAACACATGCCGGCCAGTCAAGTGTCCTGAGCAGTAGTGCTGGGCTAGCAGGACTTCAGTGAACCGGGCTGTAGCGGACTACTATGGCTCAAGGAAGCACTAGACTACATTTCCCCATGAGAGAGGCTGCCAAGGATAAACGACTAGATTGTCGGATCCCACACATACCAAGCATTTCAATCATACACACAATATGCTCGATATGTGTAAATACAACATGGCATCACAACATGACTCTACGACTCAAGTATTTATTCACTAGGCTCCGAGGAGCGAGATATTACAAACATGGGTCTCATGACCCAACAATCCTAGCATACAAATCAAAGCACATGCGGAAGCTTAACATGTCTGCGGACAGACATCTACAAATGAAAAGGGCTGAGAAGCCTGACTATCTACCAGACCCTGCCGAGGGCACAAGATCGTAGCTAAGGTAGCAAGCTAAACGTCGAAGTTCACACGGAACTACTAGCGAGACTGAAGTCTCTCTGCAAAACATAAATTAAGCAAACGTGAGTACAAAGGTACTCAGCAAGACTTACATCAGAACTAGCTACATATGCATCGGTATCAACAAGGGGGGGGGGGTGGAGTTTGACTGCAGCAAGCCAGCTTTGACTCAGTGGCTAACCTGAACTACGACTGCAAGCAACTCTTTTGAGGTGGCGCACACGAGTCCACATATTCACCATTTAATACACCACTATGGATCCGCTCCCATCTCCCTACGAGAAGGCCATCCATAGCACTCACACTTATCTTGCGAGTTTTAGAGTATCCACTTCCACTTGTCTATGAACTGTTATAGGCAACCCAGAAGTTCTTTACCGCGGACACGGCTATTCGAATAGATCATTTATAACCCTGCAGGGGTGTACTTATTCACACACGCTCTCGCCACTTACTAGCATGTACACGTCGTGTATCTCGGCAACCTTCAAGTGGAAGCCTGGCGAGGGAGTCGGCCACGACCTGACTAACCAGACGAGTCTCTAGTCCAGGTTTATCACCTATTCGGGTTCCATCAGCGAGGAGATCCGGCCGGAGTTTCGCTCACAGCCCCAAACGATGTGTGCAGGGTTCCCGAGACACCAAACGGGCGCCCGGTGCACCGTGCCACGGTGTATCTACCGCATCATAGCCCACCCCTAGGGTCAGCACTATGCACGGCCGCCAACACATATCCTACAAACACCAAAAACTAGTTGCAACTCTTGGACAGAGGACAAGGGAAGTTAATAAGTCGAGAGGTTCCATTGGTTTTGGGCCCAATGCGTGGTAGTAGCTGGTCATGGATGACAAACACAGAACTCAGTTCCTAAGAACGGTTTCAATGAGACAACCCACCATGTACTCCTACATGGCCTCTCACCGCTACCTTTACCAAATTGTGTTCACACACTTAGCTCACACACAGTAGGACATGTTCATCACTGTTCCAATTCATCCTCAGTGAATCAGACCTGACACAACTCTAAGCAATAGCAGGCATGACAAACAAGCATGAATGAGTAGGCACATCAGGCCTCAAACAACTCCTACTCATGCTAGTGGGTTTCATCTATTTACTGTGGCAATGACAGATCATGCAGAGGATAAGGGGTTCAACTACCGCAACAAGTAATAGATGAATCGTTGTTGTCCTAATGCAGTAAAAGAGAGCAGGAGCGAGAGAGTGGGCTTGTATCGGAATGAACAAGGGGGTTGTGCTTGCCTGGCACTTCTGAAGATAGAATAGCTCTTCATCGGTGTCATCGATCACGTCGTCGGAAACAATGTCTACTAAGAGGGGGCAATTACCAGCAAACAAGGAAGAATACAATCAATGCAATGCAACAATATGATGCATGATCATGACATGGCAATATGTTGTGCTTTGGGCTAATGCAACAGAAAGTCATTTAAATTGATGTGGAATTCAAAACTATATCAAATTCCAACTCCAAACCTATTATGAAATTTTCTCTAATCATGTTTCATCCTAAACAGTGAGGTTAACTTGCTCAAACATGCATGAAAATGGTACAGATGGATTCCTTGAATTTTTTTTGATAATTTTTCATATATAAATTATTTCATTTGGAGTTACGGTTGAATTTCTATGATTTTTAGAAGTTTAAACTGTTTTCTGGAATTTCCTAATTTATTTTAAATCCAGAAAATCAATTATTGCATCGGCATCACGTCATGATGATGTTAGCAGGTCAACAGGGGCTGGTCCAGGTCAAACCTTACCAGTGGGGCCCACTGGTCAGTGACCCGGTGCCAGTTTGTCTCATAGACAGGTGGGGCCAGTCAACGGTGACGCCAGCGGGTCATCTGATGTGCGGGGTCCATTGTGTTTAAATAAAACTAAGCAAAAATTAAACTGGTGTTAGTTAAGGGTGTGGGGCCCAGTGGTCAGTGAGAGAGGGGGTTAGTTAGCCCCGTCACTAGCAGTTAACGATGTTGCCACATCGGCTCGCCGACGTTCAGCTGCCGGCGACCATTTGCCACGGCGGACGTGCGTCAGAAAAGCGCCAGGGGCCGCAGTTTGTCGTGCAGAAAGAATCGGGGAGAAGCCCTTGCTCGGGCGCATCCAAAGGGCCAGATAGTGGGTCGCGGGGCGGCCGGAATCTCGCCGACGACGAGCTTTGGCGGCGGCGCAGCTACGGGTTTGCACGAGCGCGGCGTGGCGGAGCACGGGGAGCTCAACCAAAGGCATAGACAGCGTCGTGGGGTCACCAGGAGCACGTCTGTACCACTAGGGTGAGCAAGTGAAGCTTGGGAGCGCGTGGCTCAACGTCCATGGCGGACGGTGGCTCCGGTTACTCGCGCGGCAGTGGCTAAGGGATGAAAACGACGACGTGGTTAAGGGGGAAAGAACCGGGAGCTTACGGTGATCATGTAGGGAAGGCCAGCGAGCTCGGGGAGGCGCCGGAGCAAGCGGGGTGGCGAGACGGATCTCCGGCATCCGACGGCGAGGATGAGGATGATGGCATCGCTTAGGGCGCTCCGCGGGCGCGTGTTTCGTCTTGGGGCTCAGTGGCGTCGAGGCGGAGCCTCTGGACAGCACATAGAAGCGAGGGGGAGGCGATGGCCGCGGTTGCGCTCGTCGGCGGCGACGACAGCGCTCGGTGGTCGCGTGGGAAAGAGGCAGAGGAGGGAAGAGTGCTCGAGGGGGAGAGAGGAGAGGTGCAGGCGGTCGAGGGGAAGTGCGTGGCGCTCGGGGAGGACTGCAGCAGCGGCAAGCAGGCAGGAGGTGGTCGTGCGCGTGCCGGCGTGCGGTGGCCACACGCCTCGGTGCTTCTGGCAGAGGAAGGAGAAGACACGGGAGCCCCTGGTGGGCTGGACCGCCAGCTGGGCCACTAGGTGGGCTGGAAGGCCAGGTAAGTTGGCCCAGGTAGTTCTCTCTCCCTCTCTGATTTCTGTTTTAATTTGGTTTTCTATTATTCTGTAGTCTTTAGGGCTTTATTAAAAATACTTAGACACTTCCAAAAATCATGAAACTACTCATGATCACTATTGGGAATATATCCTACAGTAAACATTTTAGTTTATGATTATTTGAGCATTTAAAATATTTAATAGCATTTAAATGCCCAAATGCAAATAGAGTATGATTTAATCCAGAGCCCAAATATGTCATGGAAAAATGTGCATCACCTCTGGTTACTGTTTCCAGCTTTTTCCAAGAATGATGAACATTTTTTTAAAGCCATTTGGATTTACTAGAAATATTTTGGTTGAACCTAGTGAATTCCTTTAAGGCTAGGGTTTAGGCAATCCCCATTTCAAGTTTCTTTCAAAGTTTAAACATGATGCACACATGAAGTTACCCTAGTGCAATGCCAGAAGCTAGGGATGTGACAGTTTACCTCTTCTCTTCCTCTTTCGTTTCTCTCCGGTGCCATCCTAGATCTCGGGACGAGATCCACTTGTAGTGGAGTGTTGTGACGCCCCGAGACCGATGCGCCAGGTGTCTTTGAATTTTTCGCTGTGTTTTCCATGTCATATGCTTGCGTGTTGCATCTTGCCTTGTCATCATGTGCATTGCATCATCATGTTTTTCAAAACTTGCATTCCTCCGGGTTTCCTAGGTGTTTCTGTTGCCCATTCTGAGCCCAGACACACTTGCATGTGCCCACGGCATGTCCAGAATAGTATTTTATAAGTGGCTGGAAAATGTTCTCGGAAAGGGTTGAAAGTTGGCATGTGGTGTTGTTATGTTGTAGGCAGGCCGCCTGCCAAGTTTCATCGCATTCAGAGTTTGTTTGACGCCCCAATAGATAACTATAGCGGCAATATAGTCGTTCAAACGTCGGACGTTTTCGGTCTCCAGAAACGGTTGCCGGGTTGCATTCCCCCTCTCTCTTCTCAGTCCAACCACACACTTGACCTCGTTCTCCTAACCCCTCTTTGCATAGTGCATCGACCCCTCGCGCGTGTCCAAAGCTTACCCGAACTCGACCCGGACAGTCGTCACTGATGGGTCCGGATCATCCCCTAACATCTATAAACCATCTTCGTTTTGTTAATTGGACTTCCAAACCTATTTATTCTCAACCATCCAATTTCGATCGGAGGGTCCAAACTACTACTTTTGTCCCTATAAATAGACCACCTCTTTCCAAATCAGGACAAAACCTAATTTCTAGGGATCCACCAATGTCCAATCCCCACCGCCGCCAGTCAACCACCCCTCTTATTCCTCGGAATCCCTCCCGATCCACTCACCTGCCTTCTCGAATCCCCATCCATACGGTCCGAATTCTTCGAGCAACCCACTCCCTCCATCGATCCACCGCAAGAGGGCGATTTCTCCCCTGCCTCCCGCGATCCCTGCTCATCCCGAGCACTGGCCAGGAGCCATCCCAGGCGCCCTCTCTCCTCAGCCCCATAGCAGCCGCACCGAGCCAGATCGAGAGGAGCTCGATCCTGACCACCTCGCCAGAGCTCCTCTACAGCACGCCGGTGATCACGGCAAGGACCGTCCTTGTCCCGCTCCTCTCCTCCCCTGTATCTCCCTTCCTCCCCGTGCTTCTACCTCTCACATCTCCCTCGCGTTTCTCTGGCAGGAAACCCCATGGCCACCGACCCCTGCCTCGCCTTGCGTCTCGCTGGGATGCCGTCTCGTTGTTGGATCCGCCATCCCCGCGCCTCCCAGCCTCCTCCGCGCTCGATTCCCGCAGTTCCCGAGCCAAGCCACCGCCCCCTAGAGCATCTCCGTCGCCCATCTCCAGCACCAAGTCCCATCAGCGCATGCTCCTGTGTCGAGTAGGGGAGGCAGGAGGACGACCCCAGTGCCAAGTCCCGCTCGCAGATGCTCGTTGACTCCGTCGTTCCCGCGCGAAACCCTCCTTGCTCATGCACGAGCAGGACGACGAGTGCCTGACCGGTCTGACCTTGCGGATTGACTGCGCCCCTGATTTTCCCGCTGCTGCCTGGTCGAGTGAGTGAGGTGACCATGTGGGCCGCATCCCGCTCCAAGGCCTAGCGCGCCAGCTGCTACCTCTTGAGCTTGCGTTCGATTTCCCCGAATAGGAAGGGATGATGTAGTAGAGTAGCGTAAGTATTTCCCTCAATTTTTGAGAACCAAGGTATCAATCCAGTAGGAGGCCACGCTCAAGTCCCTCGTACCTGCACAAAACGATAGCTACTCGCAACCAACGCGATTAGGGGTTGTCAATCCCTTCACGGTCACTTACGAGAGTGAGATCTGATAGATATAATATTTTTGGTATAAAGATGCAAGTGAAAAGTAAAAGGCAAAGTAAAAAACCAAAGCAAGATTAAAGTGGCGGAGGCTGATATGATGAGAATAGACTCGGGGGCCATAGGTTTCACTAGGTGCTTCTCTCAAGAGCATAAGTATTCTATGGTGGGTGAACAAATTATTGTTGAGCAATTGACAGAATTGAGCATAGTTATGAGAATATCTAGGCATGATCATGTATATAGGCATCACGTCTGTGACAAGTAGACCGAAACGATTCTGCATCTACTACTATTACTCCACTCATCGACCGTTATCCAGCATGCATCTAGAGTATTACGTTAAAATAGAGTAATGCTTTAAGCAAGATGACATGATGTAGAGAGATAAATTCATGCAATATGAAATAAACCCCATCTTGTTATCCTCGATGGCAACGATGCAATACGTGCCTTGTTGCCCCTTCTGTCACTGGGAAAGGACACCGCAAGATCGAACCCAAAGCTAAGCACTTCTCCCATGGAAAGAACTACCAATCTAGTTGGCCAAACCAAACGGATAATTCGGAGAGACTTGCAAAGATAACCAATCATACATAAAATAATTCAGAGAAGATTCAAATATTATTCAAAGATAGACATGATCATAAACCCACAATTCATCGGTCTCAACAAACACACCGCAGAAATAAGATTACATCGAATAGATCTCCACGAGAGAGGGGGAGAACTTTGTATTGAGATCCAAAAAGAGAGAAGAAGCCATCTAGCTACTAACTATGGACCCAAAGGTCTGAGGTAAACTACTCACACTTCATCGGAGGGGCTATGATGATGTAGAAGCCCTCCATGATAACGGCCCTCTCCGGCGGAGCTCCAAAACAAGCCCCAAGATGGGATCTCGTGGATATAGAAAGTTGCGGCGGTGGAATTAGGTCTTTGGCTCCTGTTCTGATCATTTGGGGGCACGTAGGTATATATAGGAGGAAGAAGTACGTCGGTGGAGCTCCGAGGGGCCCACGAGGCAGGGGAGCGCGCCCTAGGGGGGCGCCCCCCACCCTCGTGACCGCCTCTCTGATGCCTTGGCGTAGGGTCCAAGTCTCCTGGATCACGTTCGGTGAGAAAATCACGTTCCCGAAGGTTTTATTCCATTTGGACTCCGTTTGATATTCCGTTTCTTCGAAACACTGAAATAGGCAAAAAACAGCAATTCTGGGCTGGGCCTCCGGTTAATAGGTTAGTCCCATAAATAATATAAAAGTGGAAAATAAAGCCCAATATAGTCCAAAACAGTAGATAATATAGCATGGAGCAATCAAAAATTATAGATACGTTGGAGACGTATCAGGCATCCCCAAGCTTAATTCCTGATCGTCCTCGAGTAGGTAAATGATAAAAAGAGAATTTTCAGATGCAAATCTTCTTAATTGTGGTGTGAATATTCAGATTAGGAAGATTCAAGACAAAAGTTCATATTGACATAAAAATAATAATACTTCAAGCAAACCAATAAAGGAATTATGTTTTCTTAAAGTAACATGGCCAAAGAAAGTTCATCCCTACAAAATCATATAGTTTAGTCATGCTCCATTTTCGTCACACAAGAATGCTCTCATCATGCACAACCCCGATGACAAGCCAAGCAATTGTTTCATACCTTAATAATTTCAAACTCATAAAATTTCACGCAATACATGAGTGTGAGCCGTGGATATAAATAAAAAAGTCTCACATCAACGAGGCTAATCAATGGGCTATGGAGATGCCCATCGATTGATGTTAATGCAAGGAGTAGGGATTGCCATGCAACGGATGCACCAGAGCTCTAAATGTATGAAAGCTCAACAAAAGAAACTAAGTGGGTGTGCATCCAACTTGCTTGCTCACAAAGACCTAGGGCACTTGAGGAGGCCCATTGTCGGAATATACAAGCCAAGTTCTATAATGAATATTCCCACTAGTATATGAAAGTGATAACTCAAGAGACTCTCTATATGAAGAACATGGTGCTACTTTGAAGCACAAGTGTGGAAAAAAGGAATAGTAGCATTGCCCCTTTTTATTTATTTTATTTTTTTGGGCCTTTTTTTCTTTGGACTTTCTCCTTTTTTGGGGACAATGCTCTATTAATGATGATCATCACACTTCTATTTATTTACAACTCAATGATTACAACTCGATACTAGAACAAAGTATGATTCTATATGGATGCCTCCGGCGGTGTACCGGGATATGCAATGAATCAAGAGTGACAAGTATGAAAAAATTATGAACGGTGGCTTTGCCACAAATACTATGTCGACTACATGATCATGCTAAGCAATATGACAATGATGAATGTGTCATGATAAACTGGATGGTGGAAAGTTGCATGGCAATATATCTCGGAATGGCTATGGAAATGCCATAATAGGTAGGTATGGTGGCTGTTTTGAGGAAGATATAAGGAGGTTTATGTGTGAAAGAGCGTATCATATCACGGGGTTTGGATGCACCGGCGAAGTTTGCACCAACTCTCGATGTGAGAAAGGGCAATGCACGGTACCGTAGAGGCTAGCAATGATAGAAGGGTGAGAGTGCGTATAATCCATGGACTCAACATTAGTCATAAAGAACTCATATACTTATTGCAAAAATCTACAAGCCATCAAAAACCAAAGTATTACGCGCATGTTCCTAGGAGATAGATTGGTAGGAAAAGACCATCGCTCGTCCCCGACCGCCACTCATAAGGAGGACAATCAAATAACACCTCATGTTTCAAATTTGTTGCATAACGTTTACCATACGTGCATGCTACGGGACTTGCAAACTTTAACTCAAGCACTTCTCAAATTCACAATTACTCTACTAGCATGCCTTTGATATTACTACCTCCACATCTCATAACAATTATCAAGCATCCAACTTTTCTTAGTATTCAACACACTCAAAAGAAAGTTTCACAAATCTTGAATACCGAGCATGTTATTATTAAGCAAATTACCATGCAATTAATACTCTCAAAATAATTTAAGTGAAGCATGAGAGATCAATAGTTTCTTTAAAACAAATCCACCACCGTGCTCTAAAAAAATCTAAGTGAAGCACATAGAGCAAAAATTATAGCTCAAAAAGATATAAGTGAAGCACATAGAGCAAAACTACTTAGCTCAAAAAGATATAAGTGAAGCACATAGAGTATTCTATCAAATTCTAATTCATGTATGGCTCTCTCAAAAGGTGTGTACAGCAAGGATTATTGTGGCACACTAACAACCAAACACACAAATAATACAAGACGCTCCAAGCAAAACACATATCATGTTGGTGAATAAAAATATAGCTCCAAGTAAATTACCAATGGAAGTGGACGAAAGAGGGGATGCCTTCCGGGGCATCCCCAAGCTTTGAATTTTTGGTGTCCTTGGATTATCTAGGGGGTGCCATGGGCATCCCCAAGCTTAGGCTCTTGCCACTCCTTGTTCCATAATCCATCACAAGAATTCACCCAAAACTTGAAAACTTCACAACACAAAACTTAAAGTAGAAAACTCGTGAGCTCCATTAGCGAAAGAAAACGAAAAAACCACTTCAAGGTACTGTAATGAACTCATTATTTATTTATATTGGTGTTAAACCTACTGTATTCCAACTTCTATATGGATTATAAACTATTTTACTAACCATAGATTCATCAAAATAAGCAAACAACACACGAAAAACAGAATCTGTCAAAACAGAACAGTCTGTAGTAATCTGTAGCTAGCGCAATATCTGGAACCCCAAAAATTCTAAAATAAATTTCTGGAAGTGAGGAGTTTATCTATTAATCATCTTCAAAAAGAATTAACTAAATAGCACTCTCCAAATAAAAATTACAGCAGTTCTCGGGAGCGCTAAAGTTTCTGTTTTTTACAGCAAGTTCAACAAGACTTTCCCCAAGTCTTCCCAACGGTTCTACTTGGCACAAACACTAATTAAACACAAAAAACACAACCAAAACAGAGGCTAAATAATTTATTTATTACTAAACAGGAACAAAAAGCAAGAAATAAAAATAAAATTGGGTTGCCTCCCAACAAGCGCTATCGTTTAACGCCCCTAGCTAGGCATAAAAGAGAAGATACATCTAGGTATTGCCATCTTTGGTAGGAAATGCATAAGTGGCTCTCGTGATAGTTTCATATGGCAATTTTATTCTCTTTCTTGGAAAGTGTTCCATGCCCTTTTTTAATGGAAATTGAAATCTAATATTCCCTTCCTTCATATCAATAATCGCACCAACCGTTCTAAGGAAAGGTCTACCAAGAATAATAGGGCAAGAAGGATTGCAATCTATATCAAGAACAATGAAATCTACGGGCACATAATTTCTAATTGCAACTATAAGAACATCATTAATCCTTCCCATAGGTTTCTTAATAGTAGAATCCGGAAGATGCAAGTTTAGAGAGCAATCATCAAAATTACGGAAATCTAGCAAATCACACAAAGTTTTGGGGATAGTGGAGACACTAGCACCCAAATCACACAAAGCATAAAACTCATGATCTTTAATTTTAATTTGAATAGTTGGTTCCCACTCATCATAGAGTTTTCTAGGGATAGAAACTTTCAACTCAAGTTTTTCTTCATAAGATTGCATCAAGGCATCAACAATATGTTCGGTGAAGGATTTCTTTTGACTATAAGCATGTGGAGAATTTAGCATGGATTGCAACAAGGAAATACAATCAATTAAAGAACAACTTTCATAATTAAATTCCTTGAAATCCAATATAGTGGGTTTAGCAACATCTAGATTTTTATTTCTTTCAATCCCAATTTCATCAATTTCATCATAAAGATCTAAATGCTCCGAATTTTTAGAACGCCTTCTAGGTAAAGGAAGATCATATTCAGTTTCATCAAGATTCATATAGAAAAACAAAGATTTAATAGGAGACACATCAATAACTTTTAGATCTTCATCTTGATTTTCATAGGAATTGGAAGAACACGCTTTAATAAAGGCATCTTTGGAAGCACGCATCCTAGCGGTTCTTTCCTTGCACTCATCAATGGAAATTCTCATGGCTTTGAGAGACTCATTGATATCATGCTTAGGAGGAATAGATCTAAGCTTTAAAGAATCAACCTCAAGAGAAATTCTATCAACGTTCCTAGCTAAATCATCAACTTTAAGCAATTTCTCTTCAAGCAAAGCATTAAAATTCTTTTGTGAATTCATAAACTCTTTAACACTATTCTCAAATTCAGAGGGCATCTTATTACAATTTCCATAAGAGTTGTTGTAGGAATTCCCATAATTATTAGAAGGATTACTAGGATATGGCCTAGGATTAAAATTCCCTCTATAAGCGTTGTTACCAAAATTATTCCTACCAACAAAATTCACATCCATAGATTCATTGTTATTCTCAATCAAAGTAGACAAAGGCATATCATTAGGATCAGAAGAAACACTCTTAGTAGCAAATAATTTCGTAAGTTCATCCATCTTTCCACTCAAAACATTGATATCTTCTATCGCATGCACTTTTTTATTAGAAGACCTTTCAGTATGCCATTGAGAATAATTAACCATAATATTATGTAGGACTTTAGTAGCATCTCCTAAAGTGATTTACATAAAAGTGCTTCACGCGGCCGAATCTAAAAGATTTCTAGAAGCAAAATTCAATCTGGCATAAAAAATTTGTATAATCATCCACAAATTCAAACCATGAGTAGGGAAATTACGTATCATTAATTTCTTCTCTCCCAAGCTTGTGCAACATGTCCATGATCAAGTTGTTTAAAGTACATAATATCATTTCTAAGAGAGATGATCTTAGCGGGAGGGAAATACTTAGAGATAAAAGCATCTTTGCACTTGTTCCAAGAATCAATACTACTTTTAGGCAAAGACGAAAACCAAGCTTTAGCACGATCCCTAAGCGAAAAAGGAAATAGCTTCAATTTAACGACATCATTTTTCTTTTGCATATCACATAAATCAATGAAGCTATTCAGATGAGTAGCGGCATCTTCACTAGGAAGGCCGGCGAATTGATCTTTCATAACAAGATTCAACAAAGCAGTATTGATTTCACAAGATTCAGTATTGGCAAGAGGAGCAATCGGAGTGCTAAGGAAATCATTATTATTGGTATTGGTGAAGTCACACAATTTTGTAGTATCTTGAGCCATCGCGACAAACAAGCAATCCAACACACAGGAAAACAAAAACAAAGGGGCAAAAGAGGCAAATAGAGAGGGAGGATAGAGAAGGAGATTGGGATAGAGAGGGCGAATAAAACGGCAAGGGTGAAGTGGGGGAGAGGAAAACGAGAGGCAAATGGCAAATAATGTAATGCGAGAGATAGGGATTGTGATGGGTACTTGGTATGTTGACTTTTTGCGTAGACTCCCCGGCAACAGCGCCAGAAATTCTTCTTGCTACCTCTTGAGCTTGCGTTGGATTTCCCCGAAGAGGAAGGGATGATGCAGCAGAGTAGCGTAAGTATTTCCCTCAGTTTTTGAGAACCAAGGTATCAATCCAGTAGGAGGCCATGCTCAAGTCCCTCGTACCTGCACAAAATGATAGCTACTCGCAACCAACGCGATTAGGGGTTGTCAATCCCTTCACGGTCACTTACGAGAGTGAGATCTGATAGATATAATATTTTTGGTATAAAGATGCAAGTGAAAAGTAAAAGGCAAAGTAAAAAAGCAAAGCAAGATTAAAGTGATGGAGGTTGATATGATGAGCATAGACCCGGGGGCCATAGGTTTCACTAGGGGCTTCTCTCAAGAGCATAAGTATTCTACGGTGGGTGAACAAATTACTGTTGAGCAATTGACAGAATTGAGCATAGTTATGAGAATATCTAGGCACAATCATGTATATAGGCATCACGTCCGTGACAAGTAGACCAAAACGATTCTGCATCTACTACTATCACTCCACTCATCGACCGCTATCCAGCATGCATCTAGAGTATTAAGTTAAAAACAGAGTAACGCTTTAAGCAAGATGACATGATGTAGAGAGATAAATTCATGCAATATGAAATAAACCCCATCTTGTTATCCTCGATGGCAATGATGCAATACGTGCCTTGATGCCCCTTCTGTCACTGGGAAAGGACACCGCAAGATCGAACCCAAAGCTAAGCACTTCTCCCATGGCAAGAACTACCAATCTAGTTGGCCAAACCAAACGGATAATTCGAAGAGACTTGCAAAGATAACCAATCATACATAAAAGAATTCAGAGAAGATTCAATTATTATTCATAGATATAATTGATCATAAACCCACAATTCATCGGTCTCAACAAACACTCTGCAAAAGAAGATTACATCGAATAGATCTCCATGAGAGAGGGGGAGAACTTTGTATTGAGATCCAAAAAGAGAGAAGAAGCCATCTAGCTACTAACTATGGACCCGAAGGTCTGAGGTAAACTACTCACACTTCATCGGAGGGGCTATGATGATGTACAAGCCCTCCGTGATAACGGCCCTCTCCGGTGGAGCTCCGGAACAGGCCCCAAGATGGGATCTCGTGGATACAGAAAGCTGCGGCGGTGGACTTAGGTTTTTGGCTCCTGTTCTGATTGTTTGGGGGTACATAGGTATATATAGGAGTAAGAAGTACGTCGGTGGAGCTCCGAGGGGCCCACGAGGCAGGGGGCGCGCCCTAGGGGGGGGCGCACCCCCACCCTCATGACCGCCTCTCTGATGCCTTGGTGTAGGGTCCAAGTCTCCAGGATCATGTTCGGTGAGAAAATCACGTTCCCGAAGGTTTTATTCCGTTTGGACTCCGTTTGATATTCCGTTTCTTCGAAACACTGAAATAGGCAAAAAACAGCAATTCTCGGCTCGGCCTCTGGTTAATAGGTTAGTCCCAAAAATAATATAAAAGTGGAAAATAAAGCCCAATATAGTCCAAAACAGTAGATAATATAGCATGGAGCAATCAAAAATTATAGATACGTTGGAGACGTATCACCAGCCTCCCCCTGCTAGCCTTGCCTCCCACCGACCGGGCCTTGGCCCATGGGTGAGCTCCCCGCAGCTCCTCTTCTGATGGCCTAGTCCAGCAGATTCGGCCCGCTTCCATTTTTTTCCTATCAGCGAATTTGTCTTTTTCCCAGGATTTACAGATTGCAGAAAAACACCTAAGCTCCATGCATATCATAAATCACCAACCGTGCATCTTTTGTAAAAACATTATATATGAAAAATGCTTAGAATTTCATCTAGATTCATAATAACCAACTCTCATCCATGTTTAAAATGATGTCTGTGGTTATTTTGCATAATGCCATGTTAAAATGATTTATTTCATAACTAATCAACTGTAGCTTGGTTTTAAATAATCTTTATATGTAAATGGGGTACAAAAATGCCTAGTTTAACATGGTGTACTTGCTTTTCATGTTAAACAACTCTAAAATATGCTTTAGGTCAAAACATTACCAAATCCATAAATTTGCACATGAGGAATTTCCGGACTTGTTGCTTGTTGTTCCGGCCTCATTTGAACTTGCCTAGATAGGTAGTTTTACTATGCTTCACCCCTTGCCATGATAACCGACATTTAATTTTGTTGAGTACTTAAACGGGAGAGAACTAAATAATTGTTGTGGTGTTTCATCAATATGCAACTCATTGCATATTGAGCTCCACTTAACTTGTAGTTTTGCTTGTGGACTTTGCCATGCCATGCCTCATTAAACCGGACAGGCATCGTACTTGGTTGTGCATCATGCCATGATTATGTGATGGTTGTCTACTATGTTGTTTGCTTCTTTCCAGGTTACTTCTCGCATTAGCTTCATTTTCCTTCCGTAGTTGTGAGGATTCGTTCGACTATGTCTGTTTGTCTTCTTCATGTACTCATTCTTCTTCCTTGCGGGATCTCAGGCAAGATGACCATACCCTCAAAATCACTTCTATCTTTGCTTGCTAGTTGTTCACTCTTTTGCTATGCCGCCATACCTACCACTTGCATATCATGCCTCCCATATTGCCATGTCAAGCCTCTAACCCACCATTCCTAGCAAACCGTTGTTTGGCTATGTTACCGCTTTGCTCAGCCCCTCTTATAGCGTTGTTAGTTGCAGGTAAAGATGGAGTTTGTTCCATGTTGGAACATGGATATGTTGGGATATCACAATATCTCTTATTTAATTAATGCATCTATATACTTGGTAAAGGGTGGAAGGCTCGGCCTTATGCCTGGTGTTTTGTTCCACTCTTGCCGCCCTAGTCTCCGTCATATCAGTGTTATGTTCCTTGATTTTGCATTCCTAACGAGGTTGGGTGTTATGGGAACCCCTTGACAGTTCGCTTTGAATAAAACTCCTCCAGCAAGGCCCAACCTTGCTTTTACATTTGCCTAACTACCTACTACCTTTCCCTTGGGTCGGCCAACTTGAGGGTCATCTTTATTTATCCCCCCTAGGCCAGTGCTTCTCTAAGTATTGGTCCGAACCAGATCCACTTGCGGCACCACCTCGGGGAAACTTGAGGGCTGGTTTTAGCTGTACATAGTGTTCATCCGTTGTTGCCCTGAGAACGAGATATGTGCAGCTCCTATCAGGATGTCGGCGCATCGGGCGGTCTTGCTGGTCTTGTTTTACCATTGTCGAAATGTCTTGTAACCGGGATTCCGAGACTGATCGGGTCTTCCTGGGAGAAGGAATATCCTTCGTTGACCATGAGAGCTTGTGATGGGCTATGTTGGGACACCCCTGCAGGGTTTGAACTTTCAAAAGCCGTGCCCGCGGTTATGGGCAGATCGGAATTTGTTAATGTCCGGTTGTAGAGAACTTAACACTTAATTTAATTAAAATTAATCAACCGCGTGTGTAGCCGTGATGGTCTCTTTTCGGCGGAGCCTGAGAAGAGAACACGGTTTCAAGTTATGCTTGAACGTAAGTAGCTTCAGGATCACTTCTTGATCATCTTTAGCTTCTCGACCATGCTTTGGTTCTCTTCTCACTCTCTTTTGCGTAAGTTAGCCACCATATATGCTAGTGCTTGTTGTAGCTCCACCTCACTACCTTTTCCTTACCCATAAGCTTAAATAGTATTGGTCTCACGGGTGTGAGATTGCTAAGTCCTCGTGACTCACAGATACTTCCAAATAGTTGCAGGTGCCGATGATACCAGTGCAGGTAACGCAACCCAGCTCAAGTGGGAGCTAGATGAAGATCTTGATCATTGTTTTGTTTCGTTTCCTGTTGATCAGTAGTGGAGCCCAGTTGGGGCGATCGAGGATCTAGCATTTGGGGTTGTCTTTCTTTATTTTGGTTCCGTAGTCGGACCTTGATTGTATTCTGGATGTTATATGATATATTTATGTATTGTCTGAAGTGGCAGTTGTAAGCCAACTCTTTATCCCTTTTCTTATTCAGTACATGGGATGTGTAAAGATTACCCCTCTTGCGACATGCCTACCATGTGGTTATGCCTCTAAGTCGTGCTCCGACACATGGGAGATATAGCCGCATCATGGGTGTTACATATTCATCCTTCCTAACATACACGCACAGGTTACTGCATACCTTGGCTGTCCTCCAGCTGCTTCTTCACAAGGTTGAACTCTTCCTCGGCCTGCTCCAGGGTCCGCTTCAGTTCGGAGACCTCCGCAGTATGACCGGCAGCAGCCAGCAGCGATGCCTGCTTATTTACATAGACATCATATGTTAGACTCCTGCGAAAATTGTTTTGATCCTCTATTCGACTTTTCTTTCCAAACACCGAACAGAGCATCAGGGGATACTGTCTACGATGTGATATTCTTTCTACAATTATTATTACCTCAAAGCCTGTTAAAAGGCTAGTGCAGGATTCGGTCAGCCCACTTTTGACAGACTAATCCTTTTTCTATCACCGTACCCATAAGGACACGGTGTTCATCTACAATGGAAGCACCTCGCAATGCTTCCAGCAGATCATCCGACGCCTCTGGTCGAACAGAGGTCACCAGCGGAATAGGCACACCCCCTCCTTGCGGGGAAGGCCGTTCGTCGGACTACGGAGCTATGCAGGTCTCGGAAATGATATCCGGCTGAGGGCCGAATGGAACTCGGCCCCCACCATCAGTCCCCATGGGGGCTTCTTCCCCCATGTGTCCAACGGCCGTGGAGTCATCCTTGGACGCCGCCCTGACGATCTTCGGAGCCGCCCCTTGGTCAGGAAAGGCCCTTTGGGACACCACCTCATCATCGCCTTTGGGAGAGGTAGAGTGAGCAGGTGGCGGCCACATGCTAGTCATCTCCTTGGAGTCTAGCGAGCCCTCTGTCTAGGATTGCGGAGAACTGTCGCGCGCCGGACTGTAATAGCATAAATTAAAGATATTAATATGGCAAAGGGGAAGGGCCATACATTTGGATGAGCATAAGGTCTTTTGTACTTACGAAGCGGCCCGAGGCTTGGTCCGGGGCATTCGTTCCGGACTGCTATCGACATCCCACACGGAGTTATCCGCGAGGGAGCCCTTGCCACTCTTGGGCGCCTTCGCCTCCAGGTTCGTGGAGGCTGCCCTTTTCTTCCTTCCACCCCAGGGGGGAGTTGTCGTCTTCCTCCTCCTCGTCGTCATCTTAGGTGACCGAAAGGTCAGTCTCGTCTTCGGATGACAGGTCTGAAGTATCCCGTCGATGAAGGCCACTCCTAGTCCCATTGGCCGCCTTCTAGGTCTTCTTCTCTGGAACCTCATAAGGCGCCGGGAACAACATCTTCTTCAGGAGTGGGGTATCTTTGTCTTCGAGTAGCGGGGCTGGGCAGTTAATCCGCCTCGCTATGTCGGTCCAAGCCTAAGGAAAAAATTGATAGGAGAGCTTAGACTTCTTTCTCACAATACGATAGTAAAGATTATGCCTTGAGAGCATGAAAGAACTTACCGAATTGGCTTGGCGCTTAGAGCTAAGCCCGTGATCCTCAGTTGTGGGCGGTGGCGTCTCACCGGCCTTGAAAAGCACTTTCCATATATCCTCGTGCGTTGTGCCGAAGAGCTCTAGCAGCGTGTGGTGCTTGGCCAGATCGAATTTCCACAAATGGCAAGTCTGGCATTGGCATGGGAGGATCTGATGGATGAGCATCACCTGGATCATATTGACAAGCTTGATCTTGTTGGATATCATATTCTGGACACACCTCTGGAGTCAGCTCGCCCGGAGAACCCCAGGTTAGGCCCTTCTCTTGCTAGGAGGTGAGCCGAATCAATGCTCCGGATCAGAATTCGGGGGCTGCCATCCAGTTGGTGGCGTGCGGCTCGTTGATGTAGAACCACCCCGATTGCCACCCCTTCACCGTTTCCATGAAAGAACCTTCGAGCTAGGTGACGTTGGGCATCCTACCCAACATAGCTCCTCCGCACTCTGCCTGTTTTTACCGCTCACCACCTTCGGCTTCACATTGAAGGTCTTCAGCCATAGGCCGAAATGAGGTGGGATGCGGAGAAAGGCCTCACACACGACTATAAATGCTAAGATGTTGAGGATAAAGTTGGGGGCTAGATCATGGAAATCTAGCCCATAATAAAACATCAGCCCGCGGACAAAATGCGTAAGGAACACCACTCTCTCATGAGGCTCGGGGGTGCGGACGATCTGTCCCTTGGCCGGAAGTCGGTAAACGATCTCCTTAGCCAGGTATCCGGCCTCTCGGAGCTCCTCTATATCTTTCCTCTTAACAGAGGAGGCCATCCACTTGCCGCCGGCTCCGGATCCGGACATGGTTGGGTGTTGGTTTGAATGGGAACAAATGAGGACTTGGGCGTTGGAGCTCGAGAACGGAGAGGCAAGAAGAAAGCATGGGAGAAGAAAGGGGAATCTTAACTCCTTATAAGGGCGGTGAATATCGCACACCCCCCATTTGCCTTAAAATTCGCCTGCTCCCAAGGGTTGTGTAAACGACACAGTTGGGTTACCCACACTCATATTGATGAGAATCCCGTAATAAGTGGACAAGATCTCTGCTTTGACAAGACGTGCCAATGACAACCGCATCTCCAAACATGGGGCAAAAACGGTTTGAAATTATGACCGGACAGGCGTGACGTCACATTACTAAAGTTGTCAGCAGAGTGGACTCATGTGTTATCATATTCTCTCTGCGGTTGTGTGCAGTGTGTGTTACAGGTCCGGACACGATCAATTCATCTGGAGACTATTCGGGAGTTCGAAAGGAGGAATCCGCCTTGCAATGCCGAAGACAGCACTACGCGCCGGATACCTTGTCATTGATGCCAGGTTCAAGGGCTATTGAGGGAGTTCTGGACTAAGGGGTCCTCGGGTGTCCGACCTGTTATCTATGGGCCGGACTGTTGGGCTGCGAAGATATGAATACCGAAGACTATACCTGTGTTCCGATAAGACTCTCCTTGGCGTGGAAGGCAAGCTTGGCGAACAACTATGAAGATTCCATCTTATGTAACCGACTCTATGTAACCCTAGACTCCCCGGTGTCTATATAAATCGGAGGGTGTAGTCTGGAAAGGATATACCCAATACCGTAGTCGTACATGCTAGACTTCTAGGGTTTAGACATTACGATCTCGTGGTAGATCAACTCTTGTAATACTGATATTCATCAACATCAATCGAGCAGGAAGTAGGGTATTACCTCCATAGAGAGGACCCGAACCTGGGTAAACATCATGTCCCATGTCTCCTGTTACCATCAACCTTAGACGCACAGTTCGGGACCCCCTACCCGAGATCCGCCGGTTTTGACACCGACGGGTATCCCCCCCCCCCCCCCGTACATATGCCAGCCAATCTCCACTGGCACCGAGCCTAACCTATGGAACAGTGTGCAGGGGGAGATTTAGGAAATGGACACAGAAGTAGTCTTTAGAATGCATTTACTACATGATCAAACTCATCACTTACCTTCTCATCGGAAAAAATCCAAGTACCCCTTAATGTCGGCATCTCAAGGGGCGTCAACTTGCAACTATGGACATGCGACACTGGAGAGACCCCTAAGAAACATCCTCGTGCCTTGCACGTAACATGAAGATACATTTTTATGAGTAGTTTATCTTGTGAGAGAAAAGGATGAATGAGGGAAGGCCTTATTTGCAAATGTGGAGAGGGGTGTGGGTATCTTTTTGCAAAATTACCATAGTTTTCTTCCTATCTGTCAGATATAAATCGGACGACCTATATTGTAGGATGGCAGACACACCATCATCACCAACTCTATTTTTATAAGAGTAGTAGACTAACAAGATGCCCGTGCGTTGCACAGAACATCAAGATGCATTTGTATGATTATTTTATCTTGTGGGAGAAAAGGATGAACGAGGGAAGGCCTTATTTGCAAATGTGGAGAAGGGTGTGGGTATCTTTTTGCAAAATTGTCATAGTTTCCTTCCTATCCGTCAGATATAAATCGGATGGCCTATCCTGCAGGATGGCAGGCACACCATCATCAATGATAACCCACAAGTATAGGGGATCGCAAAATTTTTCGAGGGTAAAGTATTCAACCCAAATTTATTGATTCGGCACAAGGGGAGCCAAAGAATACTCTCAAGTATTAGTAGCTGAGTTGTCAATTCAACCACACCTGGAAACTTCATATCTGTAGCAAAGTGTTTAGTAGCAAAGTAATATGATAGTAGTGGCAACGGTAGCAAAAGGTAACAGAAGTAAAAGTAATGTTTTTGGTAATTTGTAGTGATGATAGCAATAGCAACAGGAAAGTAAATAAGCGAAGAACAATATATGGAAAGCTCGTAGGCAATGGATTAGTGATGGAGAATTATGCCGGATGCGGTTCATCATGTAACAGTCATAACCAAGGGTGACACAGAACTAGCTCCAGTTCATTGATATAATGTAGGCATGTATTCCGAATATAGTCATACATGCTTATGGAAAAGAACTTGCATGGCATCTTTTGTACTACCCTCCCGTGGCAGCGGGGTCCATACGGAAACTAAGGGATATTAAGGCCTCCTTTTAATAGAGTACCAGAACAAAGCATTAACACATAGTGAATACATGAACTCCTCAAACTACGGTCATCACCGGTAAGTATCCCGATTATTGTCACTTCGGGGTTAACGGATCATAACACATAATAGGTGACAATAGACTTGCAAGATAGGATCAGAACACTCATATATTGATGAAAACATAATAGGTTTAGATCTGAAATCATGGCACTCGGGCCTTAGTGACGAGCATTAAGCATAGCAATGTCATAGCAACATCAATCTTAGAACATAGTTGATACTAGGGATCAAACCCTAACAAAACTAACTTGATTACATGATTGATACCATCCAACCCATCACCGTCCAGCAAGCCTACGATGGAATTACTCATGCACGGCGGTGAGCATCATGAAATTGGTGATGGAGGATGGTTGATGATGACAATGGCGACGGATTCCCCTCTCCGGAGACTCGAACGGACTCCAGATCAGCTCTCCCAAGAGGTTTTAGGGCTTGGCGGCGGCTCCGTATCGTAAAATGTGGTGAATTCTTCTCTCTGATTTTTTTCTCCCCGGAACACAATATATAGAGTTTGAGTTGGAGTCGGAGAGGCACCAGGGGGCCCACGAGGTAGGGGGTGCGCCCTAGGGGGGCAGGCGCGCCCCACCCTCGTGGAGAGGTGGTGGGCCCCCTGGCCTTCATCTTTTGCAGGTATTTTTTATATTTCCCAAAAAGTTGCTCTGTGAAGTTGCAGGTCATTCCGAGAACGTTTGTTTCTGCACATAAATAACACCATGGTAATTCTGCTGAAAACAGCATCAGTCCGGGTTAGTTCCATTCAAATCATGCAAGTTAGAGTCCAAAACAAGGGCAGAAGTGTTTGGAAAAGTAGATACGACGGAGACGTATCAATCAACAACTCTCTTTTTTATAAGAGTAGAGATAGAGACTACTACTACCAATGTGCTGGCCCGTGCGTTCTAATGGATCCAAAGTAGTAGAATTATACTTGTTCACGGGCTTGAAATATAAACACTCTAGTTTTGAAATACACATATGAGTAAAAATAAATCATGCTTCACTCAAAATATATTCCTCGAGCTGTTTTGATGAGGTGAGGGACGGGTGTGGCTGGTTTGAAGATAACATGTTTTAAAAAAATTGGAGCTGTTTTTTTACATTTTGTAGCGTGGCACGACATCTGGTGCACCTAAGCGTTTGAAAAAAAAATTGAGTTTGGGTCGGTGGCACACCCTGTAGCAAGATGCCCGTGCATGCTGGGAACATCAAGATGCATTTTTTTACAAAACACCTGTTGTGATTGACCCTTGCAGGAGTAATCCCATGTGTAAAAACTAATGATATCTCGAGAATTTTATCGGAAAAGTGGTATCTTTGGAACAAGTTTTCCTACTACTTCTCCTTGCAGTGAGCGGTATGCAATGCATGTGTTAGCAGACATGACAGCTTGTCCATGGAAGTTGAACCACGACGAACATCACGTTTCTACCACTGCCACGCGCGATTCCCATGACGCTGCTCCAACCCACGACACGACATCCCCCGATGTGCCCTCATCCCTCTCGGCCCCACCACTCCTCTGCCTATGTGTGCATGACATGCGGGCTTGCTGAACTACGACGACCGTCAAGTTTCTAGCACAACCACACCCGATTGGATGCGGTTTGCCTGCTCCGCTCCTGTGCTCTGATCCGTACTCGCGCACCATCGAATTTTCATCTAGCGGTTGTACTTCTATACTATAGGTAGTACCTGCCGGTGTGGCCATCTACGCCTCGTAACGCCCCGACGCCCAGCTGTGGCAGCCTCGCCAAGGCCACGCCACCACCGGCCGGTTCATCACAAACGAGTGAGTCGTGAACCACGCCACCACCATGAGAATGACATGTGGACCAGCTACATTTAAGGTCCACATGTCATTGACTCATAGGCCGGTGCACTAAGCCACTGAAGCTCGGTCGCGTGGTCCCCGAGAGGGAAATGTAACTCCTGTAGCCGGCCTTGTGGTGCTCCCGTAGTATGAGCTTGTGCCAAACCCAGAATTTGTTTCTTACTACTACCAATGTGCCAGCCCGTGCGTTGCAATGGATCCAAAGTATATCTATTTAGTGCAGTGCACTCTAAATAGATTATCTATTTGTTTTTCTCTAACCTTTCCTAGCCATGCAACCAAGCCACATAAGCTTCATGGCTGCCCCCCACATCAATTAGAAAAAAGATAAATCACCCAAAACAAGATCTTCCAGTTTTTTGTTCCTACGATGTTGTACCGTGCACGTACCTAGTTGTATAGTGGTAGTACTAGTGGTGGCACAAACTTCGTACTAGTAGGAGTAGTAGTACAGAATGCTCCTACTCTATCAATGAGCCCCATCTGACGCCAAATTTCTTGGCTTCCATGCTACAGCTAGATCTTCCCATTGTTTCTATTTTCCAACATGGCAGGCGGGGTGCGGTTTTCCAATACTAGGCTTGCTCAACTGCGGTCCAACATGAAAGTGAAAATGCTAGGCAACACGCCTTCCCTAGCTATGTGGCGTGCTAGACGAGCCATGGAGTACTCCCGATTCCTAGGCGTGTGGGGGTGCGACGCGAACGCGGCAGGCCTTTTCCTTTTACTAGCAATGTGCCCGTGCGTTACGACAGATCCAAAGTAGTACTTGTTCACAAACTTGAAATAAATCACTCTTGTTTTGATATACATATATACCACTAAAATATAATACTTTTCACCCAAAATATATTTCTCGGGATGTTTTGATGAGGTGAGGGAGGGATGTGGTTGCTTTCAAGATAATAAGGGGTTTTCTGCAAATTGAAGCAGATAAGTGGGCTATTATTGCAAAAATGCAACAACTTACCTCACATCTGTTAGATGCAGATCTAATGGTCGGAAACGACGGATGGCAGACACACCACCATCATCAACTGAGTCTTTTATAGGAGTAGGAGTAGAGAAACATGTATAACTTGTAACATTTGGTTTTACTCCTTCGCACGATCGATAGATAGAAATAATGATTGGAAACGCTAGGGCAGGGCTATTTCCGCTAGATAAGCAGTGTAGTAGCTAGGTTGGCGCATCGTCGGTTTGGTCACATGTGGTCCAACATGTTCTAGTGTTTCTAGCAAGATGTCCGTGCATTGCACGAAGTTGCTGGAAAAGGTAAGCATAACTTATAAATTGATGGATGGAGTACTAGTTACAGTGATGCATATAATTAAGCAAAGGGATCACACATGTCTGTATTGACTGGAACGAGCATGCAATAGCACGATAATAATTAAGGCCACGATGATGCGATTGCAGTGGTGGTTACAGGAGCAAGAAGAAAGATGTATCCATCAACGTACGACCTCCTCCTCCTCAACTCAGTGCGCCAGGCCACTGACCGGTGGCTAAGGAGCGGCGGCTTTTGTGGCGAGGTAAAGGTGCTTCTCAGAAAAGACATCCAAGGCTTCCAGCCGATTGAGGAAGGCCAATGTCGTAGCATCGTCACTGGCCTCGTAGATACCCATGTACACGATTTGCTCGTACACACGGATGTGTAGGTCGATGATTCTTGCAGGGCGAGGCACCTCGCAGCGAGCGTGACCTCCAAGTGGAGATTCTTTGTGGCGTCGGCGGGCTGTCGTAGAGCCACCAGTGCTTGAAAGAGGTTTCGGCCATGCAGGCCGATTAGGGTAGCAGGCAATGAGGAGCCCGGGCGCGTGGGCTGGAGGAGTCGGTGATGTCGTCCGCAAGCTTCTTGTCGACGGTCAAGTTGTTGGTGGTGGAAACGATCATCTGATCCAACTAAGAGTCGTAGTTGGCGTCAACGGCAGCCATCCACCAGCCAGTCACCAACACCGTCTGGAGACAATCCTCGGTGCCATGCCGTAGGCCGGCGTCGTGGACCATCTGGCATAGTCGCTGGCCGCTCGTGCGCATCACCGCCATGGGTCTGGAGTGAGAACTTTTGCGCTTAGTGTAGGTGCTTAGGAAAATGCTTAGGTGCGTACGATGTGGTAGATACATTGGAGTCGACGGGCGCCTTTATATGAGCGCAAACTGCGTTGCATTCACATCGTGCTGCCTCTTTTCCCGGCCCTCTTCCCATTACTTCCCTCATGCATTCGCGATGCTAATTGAAGGAGAATGCATCATTGGCCATTCAACATTTCGGGAACCGCTACCCTCTCTCTTGTCTGCATTAAAGCCATATTGGGAACGGCGCCGCCTGCTATCAAATCGAATAGTACTGCGCTGCCCGCTGCACGCCTGGTTGAACACGCCTCCTCGCCTCCATCAACCGCCTCCATTAAACCCGCATGCAAACCGAGGAACCTACTCCGGCCACACGTCCGTTCATGAGCGGGCCGGAATTAAACGCAACGCCGGCCGAGCTCCTCCCGTCCGCCCTTATTTTAAACGAGGCCGAACGCCGGCCAAGCTCCTACCGTTCGCCCTCTATTTAAAAGAGGTCAGACAGACAGCGGGCAAGAATTGCACCCCTCCGCCGCTCCCCCATCTCCTCCTTCATCATTTTCTCCACTCTTCTGATGGCTTCCGAGGAGCTGTTCTCCGGCCTATTACCTGGCTGGGTGGCCCACTGAGCCCTCCGGATACGGGCGAGGCCGCTCGGTGCATCACCAACCTCACTTCGCCCGACGGAGCGAGTTGCCGCCCCAAGCCGGCGCGTGGTTCAACAACTCGCCGCTCTAGTTCAGCTTGATGAGGAGTGGCAAGTTGCTCCACGCCAGCACAGCGGCAAGCACGACGGCACAGGCGTCATCACTATGCATCGTACCACGCCACCAGTGTCTGCGATGGCAAGGCCTCCTGTGTCTGTGGGTGCGCCTCCCGTGCCTGCGGCAGCGCCATGCAGGCAGAGATAGAAGCCGGGTGCGTGGAGAGCGATGAGTCGGTGGCCAACTTCTTTGTGTCCGCCGCCATCATCGAGGAGAACTAGAACACGGGAGGCCGCCGCTACTTGGGTCCCATGAAGGCAACCGCCAAGGCGAAGACTGCGTATTCAGGTGGTTTCTTTGCTGCTTTGTCTCTTCGAAGGACCTTCGTCGACCTGGCAAGTGTCTGCCGGACATGAAGAAGACAAAGGGATCCGCAGGCGACCATTAAATTAGGTACTCCCTCTGTCCAGAAATATTTTTTCTCAAAATGGATAAATTGGATGTATCTATAACTAAAATAAGTCTAGATACATCCATTTCTAGGACAGGTATTTCCGGACGGAGGGAGTATTAATTATACCACGAGATCCGGATTAGCATCGCTTAGTTCATGTTAATGTAATGAAATCCATCATGTTTATATGAAGATCTGGCTTTTTTATACGAATCCTTCATGCTTATATGAAATCAGTCCGTGTTTGCATGAATTTCCTCTGGTTGGTTAGAGTTGTGAAAATGTATGTCGCAGGCGTTTGATGTCCTCCTCCGGGGAAGGAAGCGGGAGGAAATTTGCCGGCTACCGTTGGAGATGCTCTTATGCTGGAAATAATAGAGTCACATCCAATCCATTCGGTCTCGGGGAGTGTGTGTGTGTGTTTGGTGTGTGTGCCAGTAGATAGATTAGTATCAAGAATGAGGTGTCACCCTACTCCTTCGATGTCGGGAAGTGTGGTTGTGTGGGTGTGGAGGGTGCAGTGACACTTAGATATCGCCACTCCTATAAAAAACAGAGTTGGTGATGATGGTGTGCCTGTCATCTTGCAATATAGGCCGTCCGATTTATATCCTATGGATAGTAAGGAAACTATGGCAATTTTGCAAAAAGATACCCACACTCCTCTCCGCATTTGCAAATAAGGCCTTCCCTCATTCATCCTTTTCTCCCACAAGGTAAACTACTCATACAAATGCATCTTGATGTTCCGTGCAATGCATGTGCATCTTGCTAGTAGGGAGAAGGAGTTTGTGTGACACATATCTATATTAAAGGATAGGTAGATAGCATGTGTGCGAGGCATACATAAAGCATCACGGAGACAAACAAATGGGATGCATGCAAGTGCCAGAAAAAATGAAGCGAGAAACAATGTCTACGCACGCGCGCGTGTATGTGTGTGTGTGTGAGAGAGAGAGAGAGAGATCTCAAAACAAAAGGTGCTCTAATGGAATACCATTGTATGTATTCCTATGGTTCTAGAACCTGAGTTAACCTTAGGCATATGTGTGAGAGAGTTAATTATACTTTGAGACATTAGTGGCGGTGGGTGGGCAGAATTGGGGTGGGTGTGTTCGACAGAGAGAGCGTGTGTGTTTCTGTGTGAGAGACTTGTAGGACTGGGTAGAAAGACGAATTCTAACCTTGACAGAGGGAGAGAAATACACGAAGTGCGCGTGTGTGATTCTGATGCCCATGGAGAAATGAGACATGTATGCGTGTGAGAGAGATTGCACAATTCATTCACGTATCACTATCTAGCGATCATGGACGTGCATCGCTTGAATATAAATCAATATCTACTTCGTATCATGGCAAAAGGTACAATGTCGATTCAACGCTATAAAGATTGGACACTCACATATCACATTTTTTCTTTCTAAATAATCCTTTTCAATTGTGCATGCCAAAGTTACAGTGATGTTTCTTCAAACAACCAATGTAGCTAGCATGTACATGCACCATTGTTAGTCTTGCATTCTATTATGAAGTGATATATGTAATATTCATATATGAATTCAACGGGTATGCAATTTATGAAATGGAGGCTATGTAATCATATGAGGTAACACTTTTAAGTAGCGGACTACAATATCCATTTCTTTTTGTGCGCCTCTACAATAACACGTCAATGAATTATGTTTAAAGTAAATAACCAATGGCACTAAATTATCTATTTAGATGAGAAGTACATAGGCTGAGTATTTGATCCCTTTTTTGTGAATGCGCCACTACACCCGTACGATTGGCCGCGCCCGTGTGAACGTCCAAGTTATCAGTGCATCATCCCGAGTTATTGTCTTTTTTTCTGGGGTGGACTTCACACCAGTTATTAACTGTTGATGCGTGCCCCGTGTACATAGTCTCGGATGACCTTCCGCCTATCACGGTCCAAAATTAGTTGAAACTAGATACGAACGATACCGCGGGCGGCAAAATCTCCCGCCTCCTTCTAAAATTTCCGCCACCTAGTCTTTAGCATGTGAAATTCCCCTTCTGTCCTTGGTGCACGGAGAACAACAGTTACAATACCGCCCTCATCTACATAATAGCCCGGGCTGCTTTGGTATCTTCCGGTTCCCCACCCCCCACATGGCAACCCCATTTCCTATACCCCGCCCGCAAAAACGACTAACTCCATAGCACCAGAGCATCTTACATCACGCCGTCCATACTTCATCGGCCTTTCTACCCCTCCCCTCTCGAAACCCTAGACTGCTCATCCACCGGTGTACCGGAGCCCATTCACTTCCAGCGGCGTCCACCTCATTAGATCTGCTTATGCGGCTGCATCTAGCCGACCCACCTCCCCTAGAAACAAGTAGATAGTTGATCCACCACTGTACCACAACCCATTCAATGCCGGCCTTGTCCACGACGCCGGATCTACTTCACCGGTACTCTCATCAACCGCAATGCATCTGCAACGGCTCATTCGTACTCCCCATCGGCGACAGTTCGTCCACCCCCCGGAGCTGCCCCACCAACGCCCCCGTCGACAGCCTCTGATCCTCTTCGCCGACACCTGCCTCAACCCTATCGGAGCCGCTTCGCCGACACCATCATCAACCCTACCGGAGTAGCTTCTCCTATACCATTCTCAACCCTACCGGGGCTGCTTTGCCAACTCACATGTCCACGGCCTCAGATCCGCTTCATCGCACCCTTGTCCAACCTACCAGAGCAGTTTCTGATGCCTCGTCCACGGCCGCAGATCCGCATCGTCGACACCATCCTGAACCCAACCACTGGAGCAGCTTCATCGACGCCCTCGTCCACGGCCTTAGATCCACTTCAACCACACCGTAGTCCACCCTACCGGAGCCACTCCACAAACACCCTACTCGATGGTCCTAGATCTGCTTACCGGACCTCGACAGCCAGCGCAGTGTCATCACCCTTGATGTTTCTAACCTGATTCCCACTGTCTGGCAAGATGCCAAGAACCCGCCATGGCCTAGGTACTTTTCACCTTTAAACCCGTCCAACATCACCTGCCTGATGTACTTCAAATATACTAACAGCTCACTGTTATATGTTATGCGGTGATGTCTACTACGCAACTTTATTCTTGTAGACACGTGTTGGCTTCCAAGCGTAGAGTTTTGTAGGACAGTAGCAATTTTCCCTCAAGTGGATGAATTAAGGTTTATCAATCCGTGAGAGGTGTAGGATGAAGATGGTCTCTCTCAAATGACCCTGCAACCAAATACAAGAAATCTCTTGTGTCCCCAACACACCCAATATAATGGCAAACTGAATAGGTGCACTAGTTCAGCGAAGAGATGGTGATAAAAGTGTAATATTGATGGTAGAATTATATATTTATATTCTGAATAAATAAAAACAGCAATGTAGAAAATAGTAAACGAGCACAAAAACGGTATTGCAATGCTTGAAAACAAGGACTAGGGTCCGTACTTTCACTAGAGCAACCTCCCAATAGTACTAACATAGTTGGATCATATGATTATCCCTCAAAGTGCAATGAAGAGTCACTCCTGAGTTCCTATTAGCGGAGAACAAAATATAGGAATTATTTGTAGGGTAGGAAACCACCTCAAAGCTATTCTTTCCGTTCGATCTATTCAAAAGTTCGTACTAAAATAACACGAAGCTATTTTTTCCGTTCGATCTATCCTAGAGTTCGTACTAAAATAATACCAAAGAAAATTCGTATTCATAATACTCAACCCAACACAAAGAACTACAAGGAGACCCCAAAGTTTCTATCGGAGAAAAGATAATAAAAACGTGCATCAACCCCTATGCATAGATTACCGCAATGTCACTTCGTGAATCCACGAGTTGAATGCCAAAACACATATCAAGTGAATCAATATGATACCCCATCGTCACCTCAAGTATTCATACCATAAGACATACATCATGTGTTCTCATATCTGAATATTCAATCCGACAAGACAAAACTTCAAAGGGTAAAGATTCAATTCATCACAACAAGGGTATAGAGGGGAGAAACATCATATGATCCGACTATATTAACAAATCCCATTATATAGATCATGAGAGAGAGAGAGATTAAACACATAGCTACTGGTACAAACCCTCAGCCCCGAGGGTGGACTACTCCCTCCTCATGGTGGTGGCCGCTGGGATGATGAAGATGGCCACCAGTGATGATTCCCCCCTCCAGCAGGGTGCCGGAAAGGGTCTAGATTGGTTTTTGATGGCTATAGAGCCTTGTAGCGGCAGAACTTCCGATCTAGGTTAAACCCGAGGGTTTTTGGAATATTTGTGAATTTATAGGGTAAAGAGGGGGTGCTGGAGGCCACCGAGGTGGGCACAACCCACCTGGGCGCGCCCTGGTGGGTTGTGCCCCCCTAGCCCCCCCCAAGGTGCTTCTTTGGCCCACTAGTGCTCTTCTAGTCCATAAAAAATCCACAAAAAGTTTCGCTGTGTTTCGACCCCGTTTGATATTGATTTCCTGTGATGTAAAAATAAAGCAAAAGACAACAACTGGCATTGGGCACTGGGTCAATAGGTTAGTCCCAAAAATGATATAAAGTTGCTATGATAATATAAGAGCATGATTAATTCATAAATTATAGATATGTTGGAGAAGTATCAGCATCCCCAAGCTTAATTCCTACTCGTCCTCAAGTAGGTAAATGATAAAAGAAATAATTTATGAAGTGTGAATGCTACCAAAGTGCATAACTTTGATCAATGATAATTTCAATCACTTTTCCTAGCATCATCACAACAACTCTTTCTTATAAAATTTCTCATGTTTAAAGTAGCAACCAATTCACATGTTAAGGTTCAAACAACAAATTCTCTTGAAACTCAACAACCTATGTTCTCGGTTACAAAGCAACTGCAATTCAACTTAAGAGCTCCACATACTCAACCATCATATACTCTTCTGTGATTGCTAACACTCACCGCATACACATGAGCAAAACATTTCAACTAAACACATAAAAAGATAGGGTCTGATAATTTCGCCTCCCAACATATTCACCTCAAGGGTGATGTCAGCAATAATAGCTCATGCTACCCATATCCAACTGCAGATATGTGCCTAGATCTTTCCTCAACACATGATGCTTGCCAAAAGAGAAAAATAAAAGGGAATAGAGAGAAGAACTTTGACTCTTTTCATAAAAGTAAATACATAAAATTAAAAGATAGGCCCTTCGCAGAGGAAAGCACAGGTTGCCATGCGCTTATTTGTTCTTATGCTCAACCCCTTAGTGCAAAAGAACATCACGTTATATTGCCCCTTATGATAGAAACCTTTATTATGCAGTCTGTCGCTTTTATTCTTTGCCATCACAAGTTCGTACAATGCTCAATTTTCTATTACACTAAATGATCTAACACTTTTAGAAGAAAATTTTATTGCCTTATTGCACCGATGGCAACTTACTGGAAGGATCTTGCTCAATCCTTAGGTAGGTATGGTGGACTCTTGAAAATAAGATTTGGGTTTAAGGGATTTTGGATACACAAGTAGTATCTCTACTTGGTGCGGAATTTTTGGCTAGCAAGGATGGGGGGAAAGCACCACATGTTGAAGGATCTATGACAATGTAACTTCTATGTGAATATGAACAAACATAAACCATTACATTGTCTTCCTTCTCCAACCTGAACAGTTTTGGCACATAATATTTTGATGGGGTTCACAATCGCAAAAGATTTCCAAGATAGTGTAGTTGCATGTGAAAGTTCTCTTCCTTATACTAATTATTCATGAATTGCTTGTATGACCAATATTGTGATTGTTAAGCTTCAAAAGATTTCACTTTCTAAACCCACTGTGAAGGTACCACTAGGCATGATATAATTTCAACTTCATGATATTCAATTCATTCAACAATTTATTCATAGGATATAAGTGAAGCACAAGAGTAAATGATAAGCTACTCCGAAAAGATATAAGTGAAGATCAAGCGAGTAGTTATGTAAATAGGTTGCTATTTGAGGACTCTCTCTTATTCAAAAACTTTAATATATAAGCATTTTATTAAAACATCAAGCAAAACAAAATAAAATGAATTCCAAGAATAGCACACATCATGTGAAGAAGCAAAAACTTAGGCTCAACCGATAGTAACCGATAATTGTTGAAGAAGAAAGTGGGATGCCTACTGGGGCATCCCCAAGCTTAGATGCTTGAGACCTCTTGAAATATTATCTTGGGATGCCTTGGGCATCCACAAGCTTGAGCTTTTGTGTCTCCTTAATTCTTCTCATATCACAGTTTTCCTAAATCTCAAAAGCTTCATCCACACAAAAATCAACAAGGACTCGTGAGATAAGTTAGTATAAACCAGTGCAAAAACCTTATCATTATCTACTATAGCAAATAACTAAAATTATTATTCAACATGGCACACTAAATTCCCCTGCATATTTAATACTCCTATCCACAAATAGAATCATTAAACAAGAAAACATATGCAAACAATGCAAAAATAACATCAATCCGCCAAAATAGTACAGTCTATAAAGAATCCAAGAGTATCAATACTTCCGTAACTCAAAAACTTATTAAAATTTTCCACACAGTAGAAAATTTATCAGAGCTCATTGCAAAAAGTTTCAACATTTTATCACAGTCTGACTTTTCTAGGGAATTTTTGCAACATCGGTAAACTTTCTGTTTTGAAACAGCAACAAGTAGACTTGCAAAATAAGCATGCATGGCAAAGGCTGTACTTGACATTTTTATTGTAATAAAAGATGCAAAACATTATTCTAAATAACAGCAAGAAAATGCTAACAAAATAAAAGGATGCTCCAAGTAAAACTCATATGATGTGACGAATGAAAACATAGCTCCAAGTGAGGTTACCGATAATGTTGGAGACGAAAGAGGGGATGCCTTCCGGGGCATCCCCAAGCTTAGTTGCTTGGATCTTCCTTAGATTTTAACTTGGGGTGCCTTGGGAATCCCCAAGCTTACGGTATTGTCACTCCTTATTCTCCTCATATCGACATCTCACCCAAAACTTGAAAACATCAATCACACAAAACTTAATGGAACTTTGTGAGATAGGTTAGTATGATAAAGAGGAAACCATTTCACTTTGGTACTGCCAAAGACAAGATTCATAATTTTTCTCAAATAATTCCTACTGTAGCAAATCATTTCCACAATTTACATTGAGCAATATAAGCCATGGAAACTAGAAAATAAGCAAATTATGCATTGAAAACAGAATCTGTCAAAAACAGAACAGTCTGTAGTAATCTATACTCAAGCCATACTTATGCCACTCAAAAAATTCTGAAAAATTAGGAAAACCTGAGAAATTTGTCTGTTGATCTTCTGCAAAAAGAATCATCATTTTATCAGGCTTCTGTTAAAATTTAGAATTATTTTCCTGAGCTCAAAAGTTTCAGTTTTTCAGCAAGATCAAATCAACTATCACCGTAAGCCATCGCAAAGGTCTTACTTGGCACTTTATTGGAACAAAAGCAATAAAAATGATTACTACAGTATCATAATCATGTGAACACACCAAAACAGTAGGTAAAAGTGTTGAGTTGTCTCCCAACAAGAACTTTTCTTTAGTGCCTTTTAGCTAGGCATGATGATTTCAATGATGCTCGCATAAAAGATAAGAATTGAAACATGAAGAGGGCATCGTGAAGCATATGACTAGCACATTTATATCTAACCCACTTCCTATGCATTGGGACTTTGTGAGCAAACAACTTATGGGAACAAGAATCAACTACCATAGGAAAGCAAAACAAGTGCAACTTCAAAGCAATCAACACACAAAGAAGAAACCTGATATTATTGAGATAAGTAAGAGCATAAGTTCCTTCCTCATAATAATTTTCAGAAACATCTTGAATGGATTCAACAATATAATTATCACATTCAACACTCTTTTCATGATGCACAAGCATAGAAGAATTATCACTCCTTATGGCATACATGTCCTCATAATAATCATCATAGACAACAACTTTATTGTCATAGTCAATTTAAACCTCTTCCAAAATAGTGGATGTATCACTAAATAAAGTCATGACATCTCCAAATCCACTTTCATAAACATTGTAATAAGATTCAACACCCTCCAAAATAGTGGGACCACTACTACCTAGAGTTGACACTCTTCCAAACCCACTTTCATCAATGTAGTCATCATAAATAGGAGGCATGCTATCATCATAATAAAATTTCTTATCAAAAGTAGAAGGAATAAAAGGATCATATTCATTAAGCAAAGCATCCCCAAGATTAGGACAAGCACTATTTCCAGCAAATAAATCTACAAACATATCATACTCATTAAACATAGCATCCCCAAGCTTGTGGTTTTGCATATCATCACAATCATTATTATCAATAATAGTATGAATAGCACCAATGGTATAACAATTGCTATCATCATAATTTCCCAAGTTGGTGCCAAAAAGATTTCCAAGATTATAAGAAGTATCATTATCTTCCCAATCATAATCATCACAACAAGAAATAGGCATAACAGAATCATCATCAAGTGCATCATCTTCCACAATTATTTTTGATTCATTTTCATGAGGCATAGCAATAATAGGAGCAACATTATTTGGGAGAGATACCTTTTTACCTCTATTCTTTCTTCTTTTCTTCTTCTTCACCACATCATGTGTGGGTTTAATTAATCTTTTCAAGCTTCTTATTGATGAGATTGGTTGGATAAGAAGCTCCTCCTCGTTACCTGATTCATCATCATAAACACTAGGAGGGTATTGGGAAATATTTTCCATTTCGTTAGTACTCTCTTCATATTACTTTTGTTTTCTTGTCTTTAGATAGTTGGCAATATAAGGATTCTCAATGCAACTTACCGCACAAAACATATAAATTTGCTCTAGATCAAAATCAAGAAATCTCCCGGGATTTGGAAAACCATTAGTTATATGTTTCATTTCTTCATACCCCAAAAGAATACTAAGATCTTTATGATGCTCAAGGGAAATCATGTTATCACAATTTTTCAACACGATTTGATCATGAAACAATTTGCATTGGAGATTTAAATGACCATGTTCATTGCAAAGTTCACGAGGATGGCGAAAAAATTACATCTTTCAGCACAATCATCTAGCCTCTCTTGCAACTCTTTCATTTATAATTATTTATGCTTCTTACAAAATCTATCTTCCCTTTTTGGTGTGCAAATGCATTCCCAATTCACTCCACAAAAATTGACATGCTTATAAGAAACATTTTTGTCATGACTTGTGCAATCATCATTAGCATTTTGGATATTCAAAGAATTTATACTAACAACATTGCAATCATGCTCATCATTCAAATATTTTGTGCCAAACATTTTATTGACTTATTCTTCTAACAATTGAGCACAATTTTCCAAACCATCATTTTCGAGAAAGATATTATAAAGATGACCAATAACATGATGCAACCTCAATTCCATTTTTTGGTAGTTTTCTTTTTATAAACCAAACTAGTGATAAACAAGAAATTAAAAGATTCGATTGCATGATCTAAAGATATACCTTCATGCACTCACCTCCATGGCAATGGCGCCAGAAAAGAGCTTGATGTCTACTACGCAACTTTGTTCTTGTAGACACATGTTGGGCCTCCAAGCGCAGAGTTTTGTAGGACAGTAGCAATTTTCCCTCAAGTGGATGACCTAAGGTTTATCAATCTGTGAGAGGTGTAGGATGAAGATGGTCTCTCTTAAACAACCTTGCAACCAAATACAAGAAATCTCTTGTGTCCCCAACACACCCAATACAATGGCAAATTGTATATGTGCACTAGTTCGGCGAAGAGATGGTGATAAAAGTGTAATATTGATGGTAGAATTATATTTTATAATCTGAATAAATAAAAACTGCAAGGTAGCAAATAGAAAACAGGCACAAAAATGGTATTTCCATGCTTGAAAACAAGGCCTAGGGTCCGTACTTTCACTAGTGCAACCTCTCAACAGTGCTAACATAGTTGGATCATATGATTATCCCTCAAAGTGCAACGAAGAGTCACTCCTGAGTTCCTATTAGCGGAGAACCAAAGATAGGAATTGTTTGTTGGGTGTGAAACCACCTCAAAGCTATTCTTTCTGTTTGAT
Organism: Triticum aestivum; assembly: GCF_018294505.1. Classification (NCBI taxonomy): domain Eukaryota; kingdom Viridiplantae; phylum Streptophyta; class Magnoliopsida; order Poales; family Poaceae; genus Triticum; species Triticum aestivum. The sequence goes on from NC_057806.1 coordinate 202,108,475, forward strand.
CTATTCAAGAGTTCATACTAAAATAACACAAAGCTATTTTTTCCGTTCGATCTATCCTAGAGTTTTATCGGTGAGAACGACACCTATGGGATCTCAGGGAATCCCTTCTACGGTTGGGGGGCGTGGGGCTATGGAAAGAGCGGGTTTAGAACATCAACATGGGGGAATTTATCCAGGTTTGGGCCGCAAGTGATGCATAATACCCTTCTCCTACTAGTTTGTTTTTATCTAGTGTTCTTGGACTAGCCACAAAGCATACAGGGTCCAAAAAGTTTGAATCCCCCTCTAGTATGCCTCGGGCCTCCTTTTATAGCCAAAGGGGTCTCCATAGTGGCACACAAGAGGTGGAAAGTTTGTACTGTATACAAGTTTATCGTCCGGTACTGTAGGACAAACGCATTTAATGCGCTGCTGACGTGCCCCCTCAATTTATCGGGGACGGCAAGGAAGCTCATCTCGTTGCGGTGGCGGAGTCTTGAAAGTAGGTGCTCGCTGAGTTGGTTTGGAAGCTACACGTAGCCACGCAGGTGGGTGCCTCATCGGCGGGTTGACTGCTATGTTGGAATGGCGGTGGAGCCTTGGCAGGTTGTGGCCTGGCTGCGGCCCCATGGATGTCCCCGGCAAGGGCCTTGCCTGGGTCTCGCAGGTGTCCCCGGCAAGGGTCTTGCCGGGGGTCTCGTGAGCGTCCCCGGCAAGGATCTTGGTAGGGGATTTCCGTCTTCTGGTACTCATCTAGTCTTGTCAGTTCTTGGTATTTCCAAAGAGCCGCATGCCACCATGCAGGCGCCTCCCGAGCCTTGGTTCCAATGTTGTCGATGGTGTCGGAACTCTAAGGCTCAAGGGTGGTGGCTCTGCTGGTGTTGGGCAAGTTGCCCCAACAAGGCTCTTGCCGGGGCTACGTAAGGTGCCCCGGCAAGGCTCTTGCCGGGGAAAGCCCACCTTGCCCCTCTGCTCCTCGCGGCTTCGGCTTGGTGCTGCTTTGGTAGTCTTGTGTCTTCGCTTCATCTGCCCCACCAAGCGTGGCCGCAGGCGTGTGCCTGTGACTGCCCACGCACAAGTAAAGGGGTACAAAAAGGACCCCTACTTTTGTACACCGACAGGAGCCCCCGGGCCTGGGCCACACATAAGCGTGGAGTGTTATTGGGCTAGGCCCAGAACGGTGCTTGGGTACGTGTGGCAGAGTTTTATCGCAGTAACTCCCTCGCCAGTTGCGCTATCCCATGACACGTGTTGAATGCGTGACTTGGGGATCATGCGTGGGGTGGTTGCGGCCTGCTTGCGTCACGTTGTGGTAAATGGTAAAGAGGCAGCCTGCGCCTTCCCCATAAAAATGAAAATCGCAGGCGCACTGCTCATTTACCCCCTGTGCCTTTCCCAATCTCGGAACCGTCGCTCCCTTCTTCTTCCTCCAGCTCTTGCCTTTGCTCGCCGTCGCCGCTCCCTCATTGCCCTTAATCCTCCATCCCCTCTGGGTCGCTATGACGCCCAAGATAGGCAAAGCCAAGTGGGCGGCTGAGGGAGTCCTGGATTATGGGGTCCTCGGGTGTCCGAGCTACGCGATGTTGGCCGGATAGATGGACCGTCAAGATACAAGATAGAAGGCCTTACCTCGTGTCCGGATGGGACTCTCCTTTGGCGTGGAAGGCAAGCTTAGCGTGCGGATATGGATATTCCTTTCTCTGTAAACCAACTCTGTACAACCCAAGCCCCCTCCGGTGTCTATATAAACCGGAGGGTTTAGTCCGTAGAGGCTAGATCACAATCATAATCATACATGCTACACAATTAGGGTTTAGCCATTATGATCTCATGGTAGATCAACTCTTGTAACCCCTATACTCATCAAAGTCAACCAAGCAGGACGTAGGGTATTATCTCCATCACGAGGGCCCGAACCTGGGTAAACATCGTGTCCCTTGTCCCCTGTTACCATTGATCCTTAGACGCACAGTTCGGGACCCCCTACCCGAGATCTGCCGGTTTTGACACCGACATTGGTGCTTTCATTGAGAGTTCCAATGTGTCGTCATCGAAAGGCTCGATGGCTCCATCAATCATCTACAATAATACTGCCGCGAAGGAGATTTTTCTCCCGGCCAGATCTTTGTATTCGGCGGCTTCGCACTACGTGCCAACTCGGTTGGCCACCTGGAGCAGATCGACAGCTACGCCCCTGGTCACCAGATCAGTTTTGGAAATCTAAACTATGTCGCTGATATCCGAGGAGACTTGATCTTCCAAGGGTTCATGGCCTCAACCACCGCTCCAGCCTTAGATCCGGAGTGCGTCATCAGGTCTGAAGACGGGAGTCTAGAGCCCACCGGACTCTCTACGGCCTTAGAGCTCAACACCGAGAGAAATAGCATCTCTGGCAATCATTGCAAGGACGGACTCTTCTCCAGATACTACTTCCGAACCCTAGAGGCCCGTGGCATGCGAGCTCGGCCCAGAAACCTCTAACCTGTCACATCCCTAGTTCTGGTATGCTCTCAGCTAGCTAGTCACGTGTTGCATCATGTTTAAATTCTTTTGAACTTGAAATGGGGATTGATCAAACCCTAGCACCAGATCAAATCAAATAGGTTCAACATAAAATCATTTTCAATAAACCCAAAATGCCCTTTGAAAATGTTCATGATTTATGATAAAGGTGAAAACCTCTGCCAAAAATGATGAGCATATTTCTTGGACATTTATGGATTTTTGAGTTAAATCATATTGTATTTGAATGGGAGCATTTAATGTCTATAAATATTTTAAATGCTTCAATACTTCTGAAAACAATTGGGGGCTGTTGGAAATAATTCAAATAGTGCCCACAATTTTTGTTAGGATTTTACAAAATGAGTTAGTATTTTTCGTAATTCAAAACAAATCAAAATAAATAGAAAACAGAAACAGAATTAGAAAGAGACAGAGAGAAGGACTCACCTGGGTCGTCTTACCTAGCAGCCCAACAAACCAGCCCAGCCCACCAAGGGCATCCTTGTCTTCAACCTCTGCCTACTAGAAGAGGCAAGGCCGAGCACGGCGCCACCGCGCGCCACGCCGGCAGCTGCCTGCCTGGCTCCTCCTCGTCGCGCCCAGACAGCGCCATGACACCCCTTGACCCCCTCTCACTCCCCCTCTCTCGCTCTGGACCCCCTCCCCCTCCTCTGCTCCCTCTCCCACGTTCGACCACGGGCACCCGAGAGCGCTGACGAGAACCACCGTGGCCACCACGCTCCCCTCGCCCCTCCTTTTGTTCCACGAGCTCCACTACGACATGAAGCTCCTCCGCGCCGAAGCACACGAGCCCGGAAGCACCATAACGTCACCATCGATCATTCTTCTCCGAGCACAGCCACCGGACTCCATCGATGGATTCGTCGCCGTCACGACTTCCCTGAGCCCACTGAGCTTCCCGTCTGATGCACCGTGAGCACCTCTCCATTTCCCCCTTGTCCCCTTCCTCTAGCGTGTCCTCTAGCACCGATTCCGCCATGGCCGAAGCTCGCCGTCCGCCATTGCCGGTGCTCTACTTGTTGTCGAGCTCGTCTCTCCTTACACTGCTTCTCGTCATGCTCCAGGTGGCCAAGTGATACCGCCCAGCCACTTCTTTGGGTCGCTAGCACCACACGGCCCTGCGCACACGCACCACCGTAGCTCCGGCCGCCGCCCAACTCGCCGTCTTCGCTGTTACACGCCACCCCAGCGCCGCCCGAGGCCACCAACGGACGCGCCTCGTTGCGCCACTTCCAACGCGCCCGGCCACGCGACCTCTCATCGCCGGAGTTCGCCGGACGAGCAGCCTCGTCGTGCTATGTTTACGCCGGTGGTTATAACACCGGCGATGATGACGTGGCAACGTCATTAGCAGTTAATGACCCCGTTAATTAACCACACTCTCACAGACATCCGGGCCCACCGCCTAACTGACCGGTGATCTAAATAAGATTAAGTTTAATCTAATTCTAGTGGGCCCACATATCAGTTTTGACTATGCTGATGTGGCCGTTGACCCGACCCCACATGTCTGTGACTCTAGCCAGCGTTGTGTCACTGACCTATAGGTCCCATCGGTCAGGTTTGACCCGGGCAGCCCTATTGACCCTGCTGACATCACCTTGACGCATTGCTGATGCAATAAGTCATTTTCTGGGTTAAAAATAATTCAGAAAATTCCAGAAAATACCCAAAACTTCTAAAAATCATAAAAATTCAACCGTAACTCCAAATAAGATAAATTATATATGAAAAATGATCAGAAAAATCCAATCTATCCATCTGTACCATTTTCATGCATGTTAGAGCAACTTATGCCCTCTGTTTAGGACAATTCAATTAAATGGCATTTAAGAAAGCACATATGGAGTTTGAATATGAACCTAGTGTTCAAACCAACTCCATTTAAATTGTTGCTAGTTGCATTAGCCCAAATCAACGGCATATTGCCATGTCATGATCATGCATCATATTGTTGCATCGCATTGATTGTGTTCTTCCTTGTTTGCCGGTAATTGTCCCCTCTTAGTAGACGACGTTCCGATGCTGTGATCGTTGTTGACACTGATGAAGACCTAATGATATCTTCAGAAGTGCCAGGCAAGCAAAATCCCCTTGTTCATTCCGATACAATCCCACTCTCTCGCTCCTGCTCTCTTTAACTGCATTAGGACAACAACGTTTCAACTGTTACATGCTGCGGTAGCTGAACCCCTTTCCTCTGCATGACATGTCATTGCCACAGTAAATAGATGAAACCCACTAGCATGAGTAGGAGTTGTTTGAGCCCTGATGTGCCTACTCATTCATGCTTGTTTGTCATGCCTACTACTGCTTAGAGTTGAGTTAGGTCCGATTCATCGGGGATGAATTGGAATGTGGTGAACATGTCCTATGGTTGAGAGCTAAGTGTGTGAATACGATTTGGTAAAGGTATCGGTGAGAGGCCATGTAGGAGTACATGGTGGGTTGTCTCATTGAAGCCGTCCTCAGGAACTGAGTTCTGTGTTTGTGATCCATGAACAGCTACTACCACACATTGGAATGCTTAAGTGCCCCTCTCGACTTACTAATCAACCTAATCTATGTCCAGGAGTTGCAACTAGTTTCTGGTGTTTGTAGGTTGTGTTAGTAGTCTACCAAGTGGTACCCGGTACAGGTGGGCTTGGGACAGACTAGGCACCATGGCACGGTGTACCAAGCGTAGATCCATACGTCGAGGTGGGCTTGGGAACCCTGGACACATCATTTGGGGCCGTGAGCGACACCCCGGCCGGATCTCCTTGCGGATGGAACCCGAATAGGCGATAAACCTGGACTAGAGACTTGTTGGTTAGTCAGGTCGTGGCCGACTCCCTCGCCAGGCTTCTGCTTGAAGGTTGCCGAGATACACGATGTGTACATGGTGGAAAGTGGCGAGAGCGTGTGTGAAGAAGTACACCCCTGTAGGGTTATCAATATCTATTCGAATAGCCGGATTCCTCGGATATGGAAACTTGGACCCCTTGCATAGTTCATAGACAAGTGAAAGTGGATACTCTAAAACTAGCAAGATAAGTGTGAGTGCTATGGATGGCGTTCTCGTAGGAGACGGGAGTGGATCCATAGTGGTGTATTGGTATGGTGAATTTGTGGACTCATGTGCGCCACCTCAAAAGAGTTACTTGCAGTCGTAGTTCAGGTTAGCCACTGAGTCAAAGCTGGCTTGCTGTAGTTAAACTCCACCACCCCCTTTGTTGATACCGATGCATATGTAGGTAGTTCTGATGTAAGTCTTGATGGGTACATTTGTACTCACGTTTGCTTATTTTATGTTTTGCAGAGAGATTTCAGTCTCGCTATTAGTTCCACGTGGACTTCGACGTTTAGCTTGATACCTCAGCTACGATCTTGTACCCTTGGGAGGGTCTTGTAGATAGTCAGGCTTCTAAGCCTTCTTCATTTGTAGTTGTCTATACTCAGACAAGTTAAGCTTCCGCATGTGCTTGTTGCTTGTATGCTCTGTATGTTGGGTCATGAGACCCATGTTTGTAATATCTCGCTCCTTGGAGCCTAATGAATAAATACTTGAGTCGTAGAGTTATGTTGTGATGCCATGTTGTATTTACACATATCGAGCATATTGTGTGTATGATTGAAATGCTTGGTATGTGTGGGATCCGACAACCTAGTTGTTCATCCTTCGTAGCCTCTCTTATGGGGAAATGTAGTCTTGTGCCTCCATGAGCCATAGTAGTCCGCTATAGCCCGGTTCACCGGAGTCCTGCTAGCCCAGCACTACTGCTCCTGAACACTTAGACTAGCCGACATGTGATTCACTTCGTTCCTGTGTCTGTCCCTTCGGGGAAATGTCACGCGGTGACATCCGGAGTCCTGCCTAGCCTGCTACAGCCCGGTTTTCTGGAGTCCTGCTAGCCCAGTGCCACAGCCCGTATTCGCACGCTGCTGACCGACATGCTCGTGTTGATTCATGTATGCATGTCCCCATAAGTTAGTGCCACTTTGGGTTCACGACTAGTCATGTAGGCCCGGGTTCCCTGTCATATGGATGCTAGCGACACTATCATATACGTGAGCCAAAAGGCGCAAACGGTCCCGTGCCATGGTAAGGCGACACCCGTGGGAATACCGTGCATGAGGCCGCAAAGTGATATGAGGTGTTACAGGCTAGATCGGTGTGACTTAAAATCGGGGTCTTGACAGCTTTGGTATCAGATCCTGACTGCCTGTAGGATTATCAAGCCAAACTGGTCGAAGTTGAGTCTAGAAATGCTTTAGTTATATAAGGGAATTGATTGTGGAAGGGAACATAAGGCTCTTTTTACTCCTTTATCCTCATGACCTTCTGATATGAGTCATCTTATATTTGTACGGGGTTAAGAACTAGGCTTCTCTTCTATCTCTCAGGATGACGTGTTACTAAACTGTAGTTGCCTAGGATTGTTGAGTTCAAGCCCCAGTTCAGTTTCTACTACCTCCGTGTGATAACAGTTGATCTCAGAATCTTGATATTGTGATGCTGAGTGGTTATGCCACCATTTTGCAGGATGTCTCAAATCTTGTTGAGCATTTACAGCCGTTATGCTGTCCGAGTCATCCCAGGTTTCTGAATAGTCTGATGCATTTGCAAATTCCTTCTTTCGTTCATGATGTCCCTTTGGTCCAGTTCAACCACACTAATCGGTGAGTTGAGGTACTTTATTGCCTCAACATATATGTTGGAGTTGTTATTATGACACTAGGGTATCTTAGAGTTAGTAATCTAACCATGTTTGGTGTTCCCAGTGTGATGATTCTGGCCATCATTCTCGAAAGCATCCCGTGATGCCATTTAGTAGTAGGTATTCTATTGCTGGGTTCTTGAACCTGAGTTTCACCCTACTTACTTCATGTTGATATTGTTTGCTAGTTCCTTTAGGATATTAGTAACCTTGTGATAGTCCTCGAGGTCTGTGGTATATCATTCTTCCTAATACCATGAACCATCCTTGGCGGAAGTTCGTTGAACCAAAAGATCACAATAAGAGTGCTCTTCACGAGTTCTCCATTCAAATTGTGAATCTGCCAGTCCTTCTTCTTCTGCGTGGGTTATCCAGAAGAAACATGTTGAACTTGGTTCGACATACTAATCTATGCATCCACAACTCAGAAAGTTATATGTTCCTTGAGTTGACCTTTCCTCAGCTGTATTCCGACCCTAGTCTATCAATTGATAGTCAGGAATAGTTGTGCATTCGTGTTCATCGATGCCTATTATTCTTGTGGTCCGTCAAGCCATTCTGTTCCAGAATGACTAGGAGAAACAAACTCCAGTACCTCGTCCACTTCTAGAATTGGGTCAAAGTAGTTGTATTCCACAGATCAAAATGCCAATCTAGTTTTTGTTCTGTTCTACCTTGGGGTATTACCATCTTTATATCCGGAATGTCATGGGAATTGCACCACCTCTTATGAATTCTTAACGCAGTAATACTTCTTGCCATCATTTTTCATTCCTTGGTTCCGTGTTATTATAACCGGAATGCCGACAAGTGTACTGTGATATGCGAAATCAATACTCCTAGCAACTCCATTGCTTGGTAGTTAATGGACATTAATATCATTCTTAGCATGTTAGTTATCGAATCACTATTCAAGGATTGATCGTGCTACCTTGTCCTTATTTCTGGTGCACTCTTCGACCTTTGAGTTAGGATTGAATCCCTTGCTCTTCTGATCATGTCATCTTGCCTTGAAAAGCAAGATTTTTCTCGAGCTTAGAGACATATCGGTGGTTCGTGATTTTCTGGATATCTTCACGAAGGTATCACCAGGTCGTCCCCTAACCGATATGTTGAGTTTGTGATCAAGTTGGTTTTCCAATAAACCACTCTTTCTCCAAGAATCTGTGTTGGATACCCCTAAGCTAGTTGGTTAAGCCAAACAACAACTTGGAGAGTTGGAAGATAAAAGCTTGCCTAACTTAGTTCATTTAAAAGGGATATCTTGTTTTGTGTGTGTGTTGAAGAAAGATGATGTCTTCATCGATTGATCCTCATGATCAATTGTTTTATCTATTGTCTTGTCCAAACTTTGATTTGAGTGGGAGCTATTATCAAATCAAATCAGAACCAACGATATTCATAATGTTGTCGTACTCATGGTTGATCCCTCGAGCATACACCATTACATCTTTTGGTCTGACCAATGCTAACACGGTGTTCACTAAATTGTGGAATTACATCTATATGGAAGCCTTGATGACTTGTAGTTGAGCCCATCCGCATCATCTTATCTTCTCCATGATTCATGTCGAACATCAAGCTAGTGTTGGAAACTTGTGTAATCATTTCTTCGTGTTTTGTTCATGAAGCATATGTTTGGATCAAAGTAGCGACTTCCTCTAAGTTCACATGCAATCGATGCAAGTTGCCATCGTGAATTCGAGAAAGATTGTTTTGCTTCCTCTGGAATCATCCCAAGTCAGTCATGCATATGTGCGAAGTATATTGTGGTTTGGAGACTTGCAACCTTCGTTCTATATGTGTCCCTAGCACACCAAGCCACTAACTAATTTGTTCAAGGAGAAGAAGTTCCTTCATAAGAGCTAGTCATATGACTTATGCAAGGACTTTGTTATCCGCGATGATGGTTCCCAACCAGAACTCGGTGGTGTTTTATTATGAGACTACCATGTGGTCATGCTTGTCTAGGATAGTGCGTTCACAGGGGTGTAGCAGAACCAGCTCATGTTTTGGAGCTTACTATCGTAGTTCTTTTCCCGAGAATCTCCCAACATCGTCTTGTCGATTTGTGATGCAAACTTTCATTTTCTTCTAGTCTCGATGAATCTGGAATATCCTGTTACCAACCAGATCTATATCTCTGGCAAATATTATGGTTGGAACGTCTTCCAAGAGCTATAATATTGGTTCCTCTGTAACCTGGTAAAGTGGATGTTGTGGCTGACACACCCAGCCGGAAGACCTATTATTGTAGTATCTTGATTGAAGAAGTTGGTCACCTCCCCATAAGGATTTCGTAGGGATTACTCCAATAGTTGTTCCTTATGGATTTTTGTGCTCCCGAAGTCCTACCTTTTAATTGATGTCCTAGGTACCAAACCATTTTAATAAATGGGTTGCGCTAGCACGTCAAGGAGGACATTAGAAGCGGAGTGCTAAATGTCTCTCGGTCGATTATCTAGTTTCTGTCCCCTTGGCCTCGCTAAGGTGAAATTTGAGAAAGTGTTATCTTCCTTTGCATCTACATCATCCATCACCATTCATCATGGTGGTATGTTGTGTTGCCAGGATCCTTGAAACGGATATTGGTAAAACCTTGATGAATATGGAGATGCTCAAGTTCTTGAGAGCACGCGCAAGCACTAGGTTTTATCGTTGGAGTTAACTAGGATTTGCTTCCAGTTTCCTCGGTTATGTCATAACCTTTTCAAATAGTGGACTCACTCTCGACTGTTGAGTTCTTCCCCAGTTACCAGAATCATTCCCAACATTTGCATTTTGTTCCCAGCTTGCATCTCAGTAGTGGTTGTTAAGGATCATCATCAAAAGTGGACTTACCATGGGTCCCATCCATTTTCGATGATAAGCTAAAAATCATCCATTGTGTTGTCTTCAACAAGGTAGTCCACATCATCCATCCTACTCAGAGTATGCCATTCTTTCGAACCCCTTCCAATGATCGATTGTGATTACCTCAGGCTGGTATAAAGAGTTTCAATGATCCTTGTACCAAAAGTAATTCTTTTTGCCACTTAAGGGAAATGCTCTACGAGTCACCTTTCCCTAAGGTGTCCCGTTATGGAATCATGGCAATTACCTCCTCGCTACTTGAAACCATGCACCATCCTACTCCAGCGTGGAATTATTGCCTACCAATTTGAACCCCTGTCATCTATTACCTCCCATCTCTCTCGATGTGTGTTTTGTGTCTCAGCCCAAGAGATGTTTCAATGTCTCACTCCATGAGTTGATCTTGAGTTGCTTGATCTTTGAGAAGATTGTTTCCTGTAGAGTTTCCTTCCGTCGTCATCGTGTTGGATGAAGATCTCGAAGACAGAGACGTCAAGAGCAATGTGATGCAATATATTGGCATCTTCGAGAAGGGCAGTTGGATCAAAAAGACTGTGATAGTTTTGTGACCCCTCTGTCCTCTTACTCCACTTTTTAAATCTTGGGACGAGATTCTTGTTTAGTGGGGCGAGTTGTCACATCCCTAGTTCTGGTATGCTCTGAGCTAGCTAGTCACGTGTTGCATCATGTTTAAATTCTTTTGAATTTGAAATGGGGATTGATCAAACCCTAGCACCAGATCAAATCAAATAGGTTCAACATAAAATCATTTTCAATAAACCCAAAATGCCCTTTGAAAATGTTCATGATTTATGATAAAGGTGAAAACCTCTGCCAAAAATGATGAGCATATTTCTTGGACATTTATGGATTTTTGAGTTAAATCATATTGTATTTGAATTGGAGAATTTAATGTCTATAAATATTTTAAATGCTTCAATACTTCTGAAAACAATTGGGGGCTGTTGAAATAATTCAAATAGTGACCACAATTTTTGTCGGGATTTTACAAAATGAGTTAGTAGTTTTTTACTAATTCAAAACAAATCAAAATAAATAGAAAACAGAAACAGAATTAGAAAGAGAGAGAGAGAAGGACTCACCTGGGTCGTCTTACCTGGCAGCCCAACAAACCAGCCCAGCCCACTAGGGGCATCCTTGTCTTCAACCTCTGCCTACTAGCAGAGGCAAGGCCAAGCACGGCGCCATGGCACGCCACGCCGGCAGCTGCCTGCCTGGGTCCTCCTCGTCGCGCCCAGACACCGCCACGACACCCCCTGACCCCCTCTCACTCCCCCTCTCTCGCTCTGGACCCCCTCCCCCTCCTCTGCCCCCTCTCCCGCGTTCGACCACGGGCACCCGAGAGCGCCGACGAGAACCACCATGGCCACTGCGCTCCCCTCGCCCCTCCTTTTGGTCCACGAGCTCCGCTACGACACGAAGCTCCTCCACGCCGAAGCACACGAGCCCGGAAGCACCATAACGTCACCATCGATCGTTCTTCTCCGAGCACGGACGCCGGACTCCATCGACGGATTCGTCGCCGTCACGACTTCCCGGAGCCCGCCGAGCTTCCCGTCTGATGCACCTTGAGCTCCTCTCCATTTCCCCCCTGTCCCCTTCCTCTAGTGTGTCCTCTAGCACCGATTCCGCCATGGCCGAAGCTCGCCGTCTGCCATTGCCGGTGCTCTACTTGTTGTCGAGCTCGTCTCTCCTTGCACTGCTTCTCTTCGTGCTCCGGGTGGCCAGGTGATGCCGCCCAGCCACTTCTTTGGGTCGCTAGCACCAAACGGCCTCGCGCACACGTACCACCGTAGCTCCGGCCGCCGCCCAACTCGCCGTCTCCGCGGTTGCACGCCACCCCAGCGCCGCCCGAGGCCACCAACGGACGCGCCTCGTTGCGCCGCTTCCAACGCGCCTGGCCGGGCAACCTCTTGTCGCCGGAGTTGTCCGGACAAGCAGCCTCGCCGTGCTCTGTTTACACTGGTGGTTATAACATCGGCGATGATGACGTGGCACCGTCATTAGCAGTTAATGACCCCGTTAATTAACCACACTCTCACAGACATCTGGGACCCACTGCCTAACTGACCGGCTAACTAAATAAGATTAAGTTTAATCTAATTCTAGTGGACCCACATATCAGTTTTGGCTATGCTGATGTGGCCGTTGACCCGACCCCACACGTCTGTGACTCTAGCCAGCGCTGTGTCACTGACCTACGGGTCCCATCGGTCAGGTTTGACCTGGTCAGCCCTGTTGACCCTGCTGACATCACCCTGACGCATTGCTGATGCAATATGTCATTTTTTGGGTTAAAAATAATTCAAAAAATTCTAGAAAATACCCAAAACTTCTAAAAATCATAGAAATTCAACCGTAACTCCAAATAAGATAAAGAAAAATGATCAGAAAAATCCAATCTATCCATCTGTACCATTTGCATGCATGTTAGAGCAACCTATGCCCTCTGTTTAGGACAATTCAATTAAATGGCATTTAAGAAAGCACATATGGAGTTTGAATTTGAACCTAGTGTTCAAACCAACTCCATTTAAATTGTTGCTAGTTGCATTAGTGTAACGCCCCGAGACCGACGCTCCAGAAGACTTCCAGCTATTCCGAGTTTCGTCGTGTGATTTGTTTTATTTGTTGCATTCATCCTTGCATCATGTGCATTGCATCATGTCATCATGCCATCATATCATTAATTTTTAAAACCTCAACTAAATAAATTGTATGGATTTTTCAATCCATTTAAATCGAGGGACTCACATGGTGACTTCTCTTTATAACATATCCTCCAATATTAGGGAGCTATATTAAATATTCCACTATTTCGGAATCACCAAAACACACTTACAAAATAATTTCGTTCCTTTTCTGCTTCAAGTTTGGTCTCCAACCTTGCCAATATTTATTTCATCATTTTCCGGAACTCTACCAAAAATCTGAACATTTTTGGACCTTCCCAAACCCTCACTTCCGTTCAAACCCATTTGAATTAAATTCAAATGAGTTTGAATTTACATCTTGCAATCTTGGCCATTCCTATTTTTCTTGGATCAAACTCATTTTTGCGAGTCCGGGAAAATTATCCCCTTGCGCATTTTCTTTCCCTAACCCTCCTTTTCTTTTCCTCTCTCTTTTTGCTTTTCTGTTAAAGAAAATATAAGAGAGAGAAGAGAGAGATAAGCCCAGCCAGGCCTCTGGCCATTTCCTTTCCACCTGGGTCGACCCAACCGGCCCAAGGCCCACCTAGCCCCTCCTAACCCTAGCTCTAATCGGTCCATCCTCTCGTTCCCGTGCCCGCCGCACACCCGCAGCGCTCGACCGCTCCTCCCTCCTCTCGATCTCTCCCGATCGATCTCCTTCCTCACGCTCATCGCTCGGTCCTCGTCCCCCCTCGCTGCCCTCGCTCCCCCTCGCTCCCTCGTACTCCTACTCCGCCGCCACACACACACACGCGCGCACAGCCAGCGCCACTGGAGTTCCATCCCCGCGCCCGATCTGCTACGAGCCGCGCCGCCGGCCAAGTCCCTCGACCCACCGACCAGAGCCGCCTCCTCCCTCACCTGCGGCCTCCTCCTCGTCGCCTCCGCGCCACCAGCCAGCCACCGGAGCCGCCGCCGCCGGATCTGGCTGTGCCTCGCCAGGGTCCTCCCCTGCCGCGCCTCGGTCCCTGCCTCGACCTCCTCTGCAAGTCCCTCGCCGAGTCCCGTGCCCAGCCTCCGCGTCGCCGGAGCCCTGTGCAGCTGCGCTGCCTGCCTGCCTCCATCTCCACCGGCGCCATCAGTCCCCGTCGCCCGAGCGCTCGAGGAGAGGAGCTCCTCGAGCACCTGCGCCTGCGACCGTCGTCCTCTATGCCCAGCAGGAGCCCCGCGCCGCTCGTTCCCTCCGTTTGGCCGGAGTTCGTCGGAGCCCCAGCAGTTGCGCCGCCCTGTGGCTTCGCCTCCCGCAACCCCGCGGTGTCGCCTCGCCCTTGTCCCGCGTTGCCTCTGCCAGCCCTGTGCTGCTGCTTGCATCCGCCAAGGCCATCTTCAGATTTTCACCAAGTCCGTGACTGCATCCGGTGTGCCTTTTTTTGTCAAGTCCGACTACACGGGTACGACTACATCCGAGGTGGATTTCGTCAAGTACCCCTTCGGATCGCCAAGTTCATCTACGAAAACATGTACCATCTACCGTCGCCCGAAGACCCGTGTACCACTACCGACGTCGTGTACGACTACTTCCCACGACGACCCGTGAACGACTACCTCCACTACGGCCCGTGAACGACTACTTCCCTCGATGACTCGAACCGCTCCGAAAACGCACGCTTCGAAGGTATAACGCCGAGACAACGTCCGTGGACCGAATGCATGTGTTGAATGAGATGCATCGTTTGCTCCGTGATCAAATCGTCCTTGCGATGCCCCTCTTTTGCCGTGCCACCGTCCCATGGGAACCCGGAAGTCTGGATCACCCCACCATCTTGCATGAATCGCTCACGTCACGCCTCCTTTTGCACCGGTATCTCTGTGAGCTACCGGAACCGATATGTTGCCATGGCATCATTTTCGGATATGTTGCCGTGGCACCATTTCTGTTTCGCCGCCGTGGCACCCTTTTCATTCCGCCATGGCGACTAATGCTTCATAACATGCTTATGTTAACGTTTTTATAAAAATTGCATAAAACCTGTATATGTCATCCGCATCATGATAACAACATTTAAAATGTTTAAACTTGTTGTTGCATTAAATTGCTAAATGCATATGGGGAATTACCGGATTTGTTGTTTTTATATCTGGCCCCATTTAAATTGTTTAGATGGTATAGTTTATATTATGCTTCACCTCTTGCCATGTTTAACAACAGTTAATATTGTTGGATAGCTTAAACGAGAGATAACTAAATAATTGATGTGGTGTTCCGTTAACATGCACCTCGTTGCATATTGAGCTCCACTTAACTTGTAGTATTGTTTGTTGCACTTTGCCATGCCATGCCTCATTAAACCGGACATGCATCATACTTGTTTGTGCATCATGACTTGTTTATGCTTGTGTGTTTACTATGTTGTTTGTTTCTTTCCGGGTTGCTTCTCTCGTTAGCTTCGGTTTCGTTCCGGAGTTGTGAGGATTTGTTCGTCTACGACCGTTTGTCTTCTTCTTGGACTCGTTCTTCTTCCTTGCGGGATCTCAGGCAAGATGATCATACCCTCGAAATCACCACTATCTTTGCTATGCTAGTTTGCTCGCTCTTTTGCCTATGCCAATGCTACGATGCCTACCATTTGCTTGTCAGCCTCCCAAATTGCCATGTCAAACCTCTAACCCACCATGTCCTAGCAAACCGTTGATTGGCTATGTTACCGCTTTGCTCAGCCCCTCTTATAGCGTTGTTAGTTGCAGGTGAAGATTGAAGTTTGTTCCTTGTTGGAACATGGAGATGTTGTTCCTTGTTGGAACATGTTTACTTGTTGGGATATCACAATATATCTTATTTAATTAATGCATCTATATACTTGGTAAAGGGTGGAAGGCTCGGCCTTATGCCTGGTGTTTTGTTCCACTCTTGCCGCCCTAGTTTCCGTCATATCGGTGTTATGTTCCCGGATTTTGCGTTCCTTACACGGTTGGGCTATAATGGGAACCCCTTGACAGTTCGCCTTAAGTAAAGCTTCTCCAGCAATGCCCAACATTGGTTTTACCATTTGCCACCTAGCCTTTCTTCCCTTGGGTTCTGCAGACTCAAGGGTCATCTTTATTTTAACCCCCCCCCCCGGGCCAGTGCTCCTCTGAGTGTTGGTCCGAACTGGCAGCCTGCGGGGCCACCTCGGGGAAACTCGAGGTTGGTTTTACTCGTAGCTTGACCTATCTGAGTGTGCCCTGAGAAAGAGATATGTGCAGCTCCTATCGGGATTTGTCGGCACATTCGGGCGGTGTTGCTGGTTTAGTTTTACCCTGTCGAAATGTCTTGTTGTACCGGGATACCGAGTCTGATCGGAGTGTCTCGGGTGGAGGTCTATTCCTTCGTTGACCGTGAGAGCTTGTCATGGGCTAAGTTGGGACACCCCTGCAGGGATTTGAACTTTCGAAAGCCGTGCCCGCGGTTATGGGCAGATGGGAATTTGTTAACGTCCGGTTGTAGAAAACCCGAAGTTGACCTTATTTAAAATACATCAACCGCGTGTGTAACCGTGATGGTCTCTTTCCGGCGGAGTCCGGGAAGTGAACACGGTGTTGGAGTTATGCTTGACGTAGGTTGCTATAGGATCACTTCTTGATCATACTTTTATCGACCGTGCTTTGCCTTCTCTTCTCGCTCTCTTTTGCGAATGTAGCCACCATATATGCTAGTCGCTTGCTGCAGCTCCACCTCATTACTCCATCCTTCCTATAAGCTTAAATAGTCTTGATCTCGCGGGTGCGAGATTGCTGAGTCCCCGTGGCTCACAGATACTTCCAAAACCAGTTTGCAGGTGCCTATGTTACCGTGCAGATGACGCAACCAAGCTCAAGGAGGAGCTCGATGAAGATCTTGCCCTTTGTGTTGTTTCGTTCTAGTTGATCAGTAGTGGAGCCCAGTTGGGGTCGATCGGGGACCTTTGTCGCATTTGGGGTTCTTCTTTTATTTTGGTTCCGTAGTCGGACCTTGATTGTATCTGGATGATGTAATGCTTTATTCATGTAATTGTGTGAAGTGGCGATTGTAAGCCAACTATGTATCTCTTTCCCTTATGTATTACATGGGTTGTGTGAAGATTACCTCACTTGCGACATTGCTTTCAATGCGGTTATGCCTCTAAGTCGTGCTTCGACACGTGGGAGATATAGCCGCATCGAGGGCGTTACAAGTTGGTAATCAGAGCCTTCCCCGACCTTAGGAGCCCCATTGCTTGATCGTTTTTAGCGGCCGAGTTGTGTCTAGAAAAATGTTTTGAGTCATTTAGGATTATATATATCGGAGAGTTAGGAATTCTTTTTACTCCCCAGTCTCTTCATCGCTCTGGTAAGGCATCCTGACGTAGAGTTTTGACTCTTCTCTTCTCAAATTTCACTAAAAAAATTTTTAGGATCACGCGGGTATCTTGGAATCGTTCCGATGGTTTTATGATGAGAACATTGTCTTGGTGCCTCCTGTCAGGGGTTTAGTGGAAGTGTCCCGGGGAGTTGAGCTCTGAGGTGTTGTCGTCATAATTTTATCGTTGCAGTTCTGGAATACCTGAGTTTAGTACGCCGACATCGAAAATCTCTTTTATGCAGTTGTTGGTGAGATAACCCCGATAACCCAGTACTGAGGTGAGTACGGGAGTATTGCCATGACTTGTATAACGGATGCTTTTCGAAGGTTGAGGTAGACGATTTCCGAAGGTTTCTTGGTTATGTGTTGAAGGATGGATACAGCTGGATGTAGGATTTGTTAGTTTTGGGTGAGATATTATGCTTCCCCTGTATCCCCAACACCTGATTGCATAACCTGAAAATTTCGGGAGTTTCATAGGTGGGAATTCAAGTAGCTCTTAGGATATCTTTCCGACGGATGTATGATATGAAATTGGGGTTCGACGTCTAGTGGTCCGCCTATTCACGGTCGATTTTACAGTGGTCTCGTTGTGTCTTAAAGAGTCCTTGGCTATGCCGACTCGGGGACGCTTCGTATGTCATGTGCACTGCCTTGTACATGATGGTGCTGTACGATCGAGCCCGTGTAGGCCCCACCACGAAAACTTCGGACGAAATCTCTATCATATGTTTGTTCTGGCTTATTCTGCAAGCCAATCCTTTGTTTTGTTTTGAGTTGTGGTATTCGAGTTGCTTCGAATGTCAAGTGTTGATTCCATACCTTTCCAAATGGTGTTCTCATATTCCTATGTGAATACTAATCCTTCTTGATCATCGAGTCTGTCTTGTCAATCCTTTTTTAACCGGTGTGTCTCTCCTCAAGTGGATCCGTTCACGTCAACATTTGCAAGATCATTTATCACTTCTTCTCAACGGTGTTTGTTTCATCCGTCTCCAAGTTGCCTTTGTTTTTCCCACCCTCCCTCCCTTTTGTTTTTCTTCAAGGACTAAGATTTCTTCTTCAAGTATCCATTTTATTGATGGGAAGTTTCTCCATTCTTTTCCGTCAATGTTCTTATCCGGTGATTCTCATGAAGATTCTAATGGAGCTTCAAGTTCGTCATTCCTCGTTCTTTTCTTCTCCGGTGGATTTAATTCAAGCTTTGGTATTAAGCATACTCCTTTTCTTTTTTTCCAATGCTTTTCTTATGCCGGTGCACCTCTTAATCATCCATCTCTCGCTATTAAATTGTTCCGGAGTGCTCAAGATATCTCGAAGATTCGTGTTTCCACTCTGCATTCGTTCAAGCTCTTTCGAGATTGGTATCTCATTCAAGTCATTTAATTCAACCGGTGCAACATCTCTTTTAAATCTTTTCAACGGTGTTCTTTTGAGTGGGCCCTAACCCACAGGTCTTTTCCCAGGATCTTACCTGACTCTTCTATTTTCCCAGAGCTATCCTAAATTCTTCTCCAAGTTTGACGTAAGAATGAGTTATCATCAGTCAAATGCTTTTCTCCAAGATCTTTCAAATTCTTTTCATAGTTGTCTCAACCTCTTCGCTTTTGATTCTTCCGGTGTGCCTCAATAATTCTTGGTGGTGTTTCTTGTTGTCATTCTCATCATTTGAAGACCGAAGAAGAGTTTCTCTTTAATCTTGCTCTATTCTCTTCAAGATTCATGTGCTAGCTTGTTGCCATCCTCTCATAATTGTTTTCGATTGTGAGAATCTTTTTCACCCATCAGGAGATATTCAAGAGTCTTCTCAATTTCTTATCCGGAATCCATCTTTTCAAATATTATTCATTCTCAGTTTTCAGCTCACGTTCTTCAATTTTACTGATGCTTCGTGCAAGTGATCTTTAATCGGCTCGTGATCTCGTCGTTCTCATGTATCTAAATCCTCTCAAGCATCTTCGTGTATTTGCAAATTCTTCCCGGTGTCTTCCTTATCTTTTCTTTGTTCATTTTTAATTCTTACCGTGGTTCTTTCAAGATCTCTCTTCCTTGTTCATCATATCAATTCATTTGTTGTTCCAATCCTACCGGTGGTTCGTTCAAGAGTTTTCTTCCTTCGTGTATCATATCTATGCATTCGTACTTTCTAAATTCTACCGGTGGATAGTTGAAGACTTTCTCAAGTTTGCGCAATATCTATCTTAATCCTTTCTACGAGAATAAGTAGTATGCCAAATCCGTTGCTTGTCATCAATTTTAAAATGGTGAAGGATAAGCATAATGTAATCCTTATTCTTGTTTCACCCAAGATATTAATTCCTTATTCCTGAGGCTCATCAAATTCTTGTTTCCATTTGTTCATCTTACTTCACTGGAGTGTCAAGTTTTCTCTTTATCTCGTTGCGGAGATTCATCTAAATCATTACAAGGTTTCACCTTGTGTTTTCAACTTCTTTTTCCTTCCATTGGATCATCTTTTTGTTACCGGAGTTCTTCATGGAGGTTCTACATGATGGTTCATCAAGGATTTATTTCCTTCTCGAAGTTTTCATCGAGATTCTTTTAAGGAGTTCAAGCATTCTTCATCTTGCATTCCGAAGTGCAATTCTTTCGACCTTATCTTTTGAGATGGTGTTATATCATTCTTGACAATTTCCATTCATGTTTCATGATTCACATGTTGTCAAAAATGAGGTATTTTAAATCCATATCTCTTCGTTGGAGTTATCTTGTGTCATATTTCACCTAAAGCCTTCCCTAAGGAATGTTGTATTGTGGTGCTTATCAATGATCCAAGTTTTCTCCTATCCTCTCAGCAAAAGAAGTTTTCATCTCTTCGTTGATCTCAAGCAAGCAATTGTTTCCGTTAGTGGCCGGTTGTCACCTCATAATTTTGAGATGTTTTCCATAAGCCCACTACAAGCTTGTGCTTTTCGTTGTTGATTTTCCAACAATTCCGTTCAATTCTTCTTTGCAAGGATGCTTTCCAAACTCATTTGTGGCAGAAGTTGGCATTTTCTTCTCCATTCTGTTATTCCAATGATATATCTTCTATTATTTCTTTCGGAGGCATTGTGACGTTGCTCTTTTCACTCACCATCTCGATTCGTGAGGATCGTGTTCTTTTCTTGCTTATCCATTTAACCGGAGTGTCGTGTTTTCATTCGAGTTCTCTAATCTTATCAAGTTTTCCCTCCTTCCTCAACTGGAGAGCTGTCCGAAATCCTTCTTACCCATTGTGCCATTCTTTCAATAGTTCCGGAGGCAGTGTGTTGTTGATTTCATCAAGTAACATCCCATCTTCTCAAGTTCATGTTCTATTCCTTCCATGTTCAACCGGAGTACTGCCCGAATTCTTCCCCTCTCATCTTGTTTTAACCGGAGTGGTTTCGAATTCTATCTTGTCCATTAAACTCTTGATTCATGTCTTTGCAACCTTCAAGTTCTCGTAATGTTCCTTGTTCCTCTTTCTAACGGATTGTTTGCAATCTCGTTCATCTCCTTTGTATTCTTTCTTTCAATTTGTTCAACCTCTCAAGGTTCTTTGGTTTCACTCATTGGTCAAAGAAGCAACTTAGTTTTACCTCTTCTCTTCCTCTTCCATTTCTCTCCGGTGCCATCCTAGATCTCGGGACGAGATCCTCTCATAGTGGTGGAGTGTTGTAACGCCCCGAGACCGACTCTCCAGAAGACTTCCAGCTATTCCGAGTTTCGTCGTGTGATTTGTTTTATTTGTTGCATTCATCCTTGCATCATGTGCATTGCATCATGTCATCATGCCATCATATCATTAATTTTTAAAACCTCAACTAAATAAATTGTATGGATTTTTCGATCCATTTAAATCGAGGGACTCACATGGTGACTTCTCTTTATAACATATCCTCCAATATTAGGGAGCTATATTAAATATTCCACTATTTCGGAATCACCAAAACACACTTACAAAATAATTTCATTCCTTTTCTGCTTCAAGTTTGGTCTCCAACCTTGCCAATATTTATTTCATCATTTTCCGGAACTCCACCAAAAATCCGAACATTTTTGGACCTTCCCAAACCCTCACTTCCGTTCAAACCATTTGAATTAAATTCAAATGAGTTTGAATTTACATCTTGCAATCTTGGCCATTCCTATTTTTCTTGGATCAAACTCATTTTTGCGAGTCCGGGAAAATTATCCCCTTGCGCATTTTCTTTCCCTAACCCTCCTTTTCTTTTCCTCTCTCTTTTTGCTTTTCTGTTAAAGAAAATATAAGAGAGAGAAGAGAGAGATAAGCCCAGCCAGGCCTCTGGCCATTTCCTTTCCACCTGGGTCGACCCAACCGGCCCAAGGCCCACCTAGCCCCTCCTAACCCTAGCTCTAATCGGTCCATCCTCTCGTTCCCGTGCCCGCCGCACACCCGCAGCGCTCGACCGCTCCTCCCTCCTCTCGATCTCTCCCGATCGATCTCCTTCCTCACGCTCATCGCTCGGTCCTCGTCCCCCCTCGCTGCCCTCGCTCCCCCTCGCTCCCTCGTACTCCTACTCAGCCGCCACACACACACACGCGCGCACAGCCAGCGCCACTGGAGTTCCATCCCCGCGCCCGATCTGCTACGAGCCGCGCCGCCGGCCAAGTTCCTCGACCCACCGACCAGAGTCGCCTCCTCCCTCACCTGCGGCCTCCTTCTCGTCGCCTCCGCGCCACCAGCCAGCCACCGGAGCCGCCGCCGCCGGATCTGGCTGTGCCTCGCCAGGGTCCTCCCCTGCCGCGCCTCGGTCCCTGCCTCGACCTCCTCTGCAAGTCCCTCGCCGAGTCCCGTGCCCAGCCTCCACGTCGCCGGAGCCCTGTGCAGCTGCGCTGCCTGCCTGCCTGCATCTCCACCGGCGCCATTAGTCCCCGTCGCCCGAGCGCTCGAGGAGAGGAGCTCCTCGAGCACCTGCGCCTGCGACCATCGTCCTCTGTGCCCAGCAGGAGCCCCGCGCCGCTCGTTCCCTCCGTTTGGCCGGAGTTCGTCGGAGCCCCAGCAGCTGCGCCGCCCTGTGGCTTCGCCTCCCGCAACCCCGCGGCGTCGCCTCGCCCTTGTCCCGCGTTGCCTCTGCCAGCCCTGTGCTGCTGCTTGCATCCGCCAAGGCCATCTTCAGATTTTCACCAAGTCCGTGACTGCATCCGGTGTGCCTTTTTTTTGTCAAGTCCGACTACACGGGTACGACTACATCCGAGGTGGATTTTGTCAAGTACCCCTTCGGATCGCCAAGTTCATCTACGAAAACATGTACCATCTACCGTCGCCCGAAGACCCGTGTACCACTACCGACGTCGTGTACGACTACTTCCCACGACGACCCGTGAACGACTACCTCCACTACGGCCCGTGAATGACTACTTCCCTCGACGACTCGAACCGCTCCGAAAACGCACGCTTCGAAGGTATAACGCCGAGACGACGTCCGTGGACCGAACGCATGTGTTGAATGAGATGCATCGTTTGCTCCGTGATCAAATCGTCCTTGCGATGCCCCTCTTTTGCCGTGCCACCGTCCCGTGGGAACCCGGAAGTCGGGATCACCCCACCATCTTGCATGACTCGCTCACGTCACGCCTCCTTTTGCACCGGTATCTCTGTGAGCTACCGGAACCGATATGTTGCCATGGCATCATTTTCGGATATGTTGCCGTGGCACCATTTCTGTTTCGCCGGCGTGGCACCCTTTTCATTCCGCCATGGCGACTAATGCTTCATAACATGCTTATGTTAACGTTTTTATAAAAATTGCATAAAACCTGTATATGTCATCCGCATCATGATAACAACATTTAAAATGTTTAAACTTGTTGTTGCATTAAATTGCTAAATGCATATGGGGAATTACCGGATTTGTTGTTTTTATATCCGGCCCCATTTAAATTGTTTAGATGGTATAGTTTATATTATGCTTCACCTCTTGCCATGTTTAACAACAGTTAATATTGTTGGGTAGCTTAAACGAGAGATAACTAAATAATTGATGTGGTGTTCCGTTAACATGCACCTCGTTGCATATTGAGCTCCACTTAACTTGTAGTATTGTTTGTTGCACTTTGCCATGCCATGCCTCATTAAACCGGACATGCATCATACTTGTTTGTGCATCATGACTTGTTTATGCTTGTGTGTTTACTATGTTGTTTGTTTCTTTCCGGGTTGCTTCTCTCGTTAGCTTCGGTTTCGTTCCGGAGTTGTGAGGATTTGTTCGTCTACGACCGTTTGTCTTCTTCTTGGACTCGTTCTTCTTCCTTGCGGGATCTCAGGCAAGATGATCATACCCTCGAAATCACCACTATCTTTGCTATGCTAGTTTGCTCGCTCTTTTGCTATGCCAATGCTACGATGCCTACCATTTGCTTGTCAGCCTCCCAAATTGCCATGTCAAACCTCTAACCCACCATGTCCTAGCAAACCGTTGATTGGCTATGTTACCGCTTTGCTCAGCCCCTCTTATAGCGTTGTTAGTTGCAGGTGAAGATTGAAGTTTGTTCCTTGTTGGAACATGGAGATGTTGTTCCTTGTTGGAACATGTTTACTTGTTGGGATATCACAATATATCTTATTTAATTAATGCATCTATATACTTGGTAAAGGGTGGAAGGCTCGGCCTTATGCCTGGTGTTTTGTTCCACTCTTGCCGCCCTAGTTTCCGTCATATCGGTGTTATGTTCCCGGATTTTGCGTTCCTTACACGGTTGGGCTATAATGGGAACCCCTTGACAGTTCGCCTTAAGTAAAGCTTCTCCAGCAATGCCCAACATTGGTTTTACCATTTGCCACCTAGCCTTTTCTTTCCCTTGGGTTCTGCAGACTCAAGGGTCATCTTTATTTAACCCCCCCCCGGGCCAGTGCTCCTCTGAGTGTTGGTCCGAACTGGGCAGCCTGCGGGGCCACCTCGGGGAAACTTGAGGGTTGGTTTTACTCGTACTTGACCTATCTGAGTGTGCCCTGAGAAAGAGATATGTGCAGCTCCTATCGGGATTTGTCGGCACATTCGGGCGGTGTTGCTGGTTTAGTTTTACCCTGTCGAAATGTCTTGTTGTACCGGGATACCGAGTCTGATCGGAGTGTCCCGGGTGGAGGTCTATTCCTTCGTTGACCGTGAGAGCTTGTCATGGGCTAAGTTGGGACACCCCTGCAGGGTTTTGAACTTTCGAAAGCCGTGCCCGCGGTTATGGGCAGATGGGAATTTGTTAACGTCCGGTTGTAGAAAACCCGAAGTTGACCTTATTTAAAATACATCAACCGCGTGTGTAACCGTGATGGTCTCTTTCTCGGCGGAGTCCGGGAAGTGAACATGGTTGTTGGAGTTATGCCTGACGTAGGTTGCTATAGGATCACTTCTTGATCATACTTTTATCGACCGTGCCTTGCTTCTCTTCTCGCTCTCTTTTGCGAATGTAGCCACCATATACGCTAGTCGCTTGCTGCAGCTCCACCTCATTACTCCATCCTTCCTATAAGCTTAAATAGTCTTGATCTCGCGGGTCGAGATTGCTGAGTCCCCGTGGCTCACAGATACTTCCAAAACCAGTTTGCAGGTGCCTATGTTACCGTGCAGATGACGCAACCAAGCTCAAGGAGGAGCTCGATGAAGATCTTGCCCTTTGTGTTGTTTCGTTCTAGTTGATCAGTAGTGGAGCCCAGTTGGGGTCGATCGGGGACCTTTGTCGCATTTGGGGGTTCTTCTTTTATTTTGGTTCCGTAGTCGGACCCTGATTGTATCTGGATGATGTAATGCTTTATTCATGTAATTGTGTGAAGTGGCGATTGTAAGCCAACTATGTATCTCTTTCCCTTATGTATTACATGGGTTGTGTGAAGATTACCTCACTTGCGACATTGCTTTCAATGCGGTTATGCCTCTAAGTCGTGCTTCGACACGTGGGAGATATAGCCGCATCGAGGGCGTTACAATTAGCCCAAATCAACAGCATATTGCCATGTCATGATCATGCATCATATTGTTGCATCGCATTGATTGTGTTCTTCCTTGTTTGTCGGTAATTGTCCCCTCTCAGTAGACAATGTTCCGACGCTGTGATCGTTGTTGACGCTGATGAAGACCTAATGATATCTTCAGAAGTGCTAGGCAAGCAAAACCCCCTTGTTCATTCCGATATAATCCCACTCTATCGCTCCTGCTCTCTTTAACTGCATTAGGACAACAACGTTTCAACTGTTACATGCTGCGGTAGCTGAACCCCTTTCCTCTACATGCCATGTAATTGCCATAGTAAATAGATGAAACCCACTAGCATGAGTAGGAGTTGTTTGAGCCCTGATGTGCCTACTCATTCATGCTTGTTTGTCATGCCTGCTACTACTTAGAGTTGAGTCAGGTCTGATTCATCGCGGATGAATTGGAATGTGGTGAACATGTCCTACGGTTGAGAGCTAAGTGTGTGAATACGATTTGGTAAAGGTATCGGTGAGAGGCCATATAGGAGTACATGGTGGGTTGTCTCATTGAAGCCGTCCTCAGGAACTGAGTTCTGTGTTTGTGATCCATGAACAGCTACTACCACACATTGGAATGCTTAAGTGCCCCTCTCGACTTATTAATCAACCTGGTCTCTGTCCAGGAGTTGCAACTAGTTTCTGGTGTTTGTAGGTTGTGTTAGTAGTCTACCAAGTGGTACCCGGTACAGGTGGGCTTACACACATACATCCATTCGTTGTTTTACAGCCACACACATACATACACACAAAATCAGCACTAGCAGCCGGCAGAACTGCATTTGAACAAAAAATGTCATTTAATAAAAAATATTTTTACATCGGTCTCTATATGGGGCAGCTTCCTGTGCACTTGCGCACTGCACGCGCACGCGCATCAGACTGCGGTGCATCCCGAGCCTTTTTTAGGCTTCAACAAACATGTGCAATGCCCTTTGTTTTCATCTTCCCCTGCAAGAAAGAGTTAACTGAACCGCATTGCACTTGACTTTTTTCACAACAACAAAACGAACAAGCCGTTGATGGGCTCAGCAGGATGCTTTAAAAGGAAAGATTTTACAAACAGGCTGCTTTGAAAAGGAAGATTTACAAACAATATAACAAAATGCATTCTTTATGTGAGACTAAAGTGGACTACATCATCGCTGGTGAGGCGGAGGGAGCAGAGGAAATGGCGGCTTCGGTACCGCCTCCGGTGACCGGCGCGACCAGCGGATGGAGAAGTTGTTTAGGTGGTGAAGTCGGGAGGGAGCGGCATCAAGTGTTCAGGCCACCCTATAGCACGCATAACTCTAGGCACCTTATGATCTTGCTTGCATATGCAAAAAAGAATTGTCTTATTTCTGCAAAACAAACACATGAACAGTGATAACTTCACAACACTGATGCCTAACGGACCTCACCATATCATTACATGCATAGCGCCGCCGGAGTGCACGCACGAAAAAGAGCACTGCACTGCATTGACACACGCGATGGACCACATGGTGTGCACCTACAGACTACATCATGCGCACATGTGAGGAGTTTTCTAATTGAAAGGAAGAGAGCAACGGAGGAGGGAGGCAAGCATGCCAGTGTATGCGACGACGGCCAACACGAAAGGTAACAATAGCGAATTGCACGGCCAAGGCGCACGGGCTGCACGCCTCAACGCGGCCTGCATGGCGACACTACCGGACACAGCAGCCCTCCGGCAAACTACACGCATGACTCAGGTGGATTTGAGCTCATTCTCCTTGCATGGCTGACGCGGGTGCTTATCCGGGCTGGGCCCTGCCGCGTGCCCCCAAACACTGTTCAGATCATGACATGGCACTGCTTCATTCTCCGTGAATAGCTGCACAACAAGCTGTAGAGAACTGCAAGCCCCGTGATGCGCCTCCTCCAGCAAAGTGACATGGCGCCCTGACTATGTGGAAGCAGTCGAACAGCAAGCCATACTGCATGATCGCCAGACTGACCTACACAGCACCTGAAGCCGAACTCCACAGGAGATAAGAGACTCTCCCTATTGGTGTCGTCGCCGGAGAGGATGGCCTGCTGGAGAGGAGGAATGGGGGAACCCCCGCGCTGCTTTTCTACCCTCGATCTGCTTTGTGCCGAGGTCAATGCCTGGCGTTGTGAAGTGTCTGACCCGTTGAGGCATGGATCCGACGCCGGGCAGGTGCGACCGAGGCCGTGGATGGGGTCGGGCGGCGGCGCCCGGAGGGGCAGGGGTCGTTGACACCAGCGAGCGCATGCAGTGTAGTGTCCATGGCTGTAGCAGGTCAGGGCCAGGGCCGTCGCTGGGCGACGCTGCAGGTCGGCGTCGGACGGGAGGAGTAGGAGGCAGGGCGGCTCCGGACAGCAGGAGGAGGAGGCAGGGCGGCTCCGGACGGGAGGAGGAGGAGGCGGGGCGGCGCCGGCCGGGAGGAGGAGGAGGCGGGGCAGCGCCCACCGGGAGGAGGAGGAGGAGGCGGGGAGGAGTGGGGAAGGAGATCGTGTGGTGTCGGGGTGGGAGGTGGAGGTTGTGCGGCGGCGGGGTAGGAGGTGGTGGTCGTGGGGAGTGGACGGAGAGGCACGGGGAGAGAGGGGAGTTGATGCCCGAACAGATAAGGTGGGTGTTTTTTCTGGCATGCGCAGTTTGGTGGTTAGTTTGTAGCTATAGTGGTACATGGGGTGTTAAGAGAATAAGGTGGGTGTTATTAGAATAAGACTCTTAAGGGTGTTATCATAATAGACCCACCCTATATATATGTATGTATATATATATATACCTTTGAGTACTTACGATCCGGCCAGGGGCTTCGGCTTGGGGCGCCAGTCATCGGCATCCGATTCGGAGTCATCCGTAAGGGACATCCTCCCTTTCTTGGACGCCTTCACCTCTATATCGGCGAAGGCTGCCTTTTCTTCTTCTCCCCCTTGGGGGGAGTTGCTCTCTTCCTCTTCCTCTTCCTATTCGTCAGGGGAGGAGAGCGTTCTGGTGTCCTCAACACTACGTCCGAGGCACCCTTACGGTGGAGGCTGCTCTTGACCTCCATGCCCTTCTCCTTGGCCTTCTTTTCCGGCGCTTGGTATGGCATTGGGACTAGCATCCTCATCAATAGAAGAATAGCTTCATCTTCGGGAAATGGATCCGGACAGTGAATTCGATCTACTTTCTTGGTCCAACGCTGCAAAAGAAAATGGAGAGTTTATGTGCTCCTTGGGCTCGGAAAGTAATGTTACCAAAGAACTTACGGTGGTCGCAGCGTGGGTGCTGTCGTAGCCGAGGTCTTCGGTTGTCTTCGGCCATGACTTCTGGTTCTTGAAGAGCAGCTTCCACATGTCTTCATGCTTCATGCCGAAGAACCGCCGCAGGGTCCGACTACAGGCCGGGTTGAACTCCCACATGGGCTCTTCATGCGCCTGACAGGGGAGTATCCGATGGAAGAGCATCACTTGTACCACGCCGGCGAGGCTGGTATTTTTATCTACCATGCTCTTGATGTGCTTCTCCAGCATCGTTACCTCACTAGTTGACGCCCAGTCCAGGCCCTTGTTGAGGCGGGATGTCAGCCCCATTGGTGGCCTCGACTCGAACTCCGTGGGAGCAGCCCATTTTGAGTCGCGGGGCTCTGTGACATAGAACCACCCCTGCTGCCATCCCTTCACGGTCTCCATGAAGGTGCCATTGGGCCAAGTCACATTGGTTAGTTTTCTCACCATAGCTCCACTGCAATCCGCGTGCCAGTCCATCCACCACTTTCGGTTTCACATTGAAAACCTTGAGCCATAGGCTGAAGTGGGGGAAAATGCGGAGGAATGCCTCGCATACGACGATAAACGCCAAAATGTTGAGGAAGGAATTTGGGGCTAGATCATGGAAATCTAGCCTGTAGTAAAACATGAGGCCGCAGATGAAAGGATGAAGGGGAAACCCAGTCCGCAAAGAAAATGGGGGATGAACACTACCCTCTAGCTGGGC
The DNA here is from genome assembly GCF_018294505.1 of Triticum aestivum. Lineage (NCBI taxonomy): Eukaryota > Viridiplantae > Streptophyta > Magnoliopsida > Poales > Poaceae > Triticum > Triticum aestivum. The sequence goes on from NC_057806.1 coordinate 202,137,465, forward strand.
TCTGGAGTGGGGATGACCTATTTTTTAGCCGAGAGTCGGTGGGCAGTCTCTTTGGCCAGATACCCCGCTTCTGGAAGTTCCTTGATGTTTGCCTCCGTGACGGAGGAAGCCATCCACTTTCCTTGTGCTCCGGATCCGGACATGGCTGGAGTACTTTCTGGGAATGGAATGGATCGAAGCTTGAGTGCTGGAGCTTGAGGGCGGATGGACTGAGGAAGTGGAAGGCGTGGGGTAAAAAGGGGGAATCTTATCTCCTTATAAAGACAGTGAATACCATGCGTCCCCCACAAGCCTTAAAGCTTGCCTACTTCCAAGGGGTCGTGCGAGATGGCACGGTTGGGTTTCCCATACCCGTATTGATAAGAATCCCATAATAAGGGGGCATGATCTCTGCTTTGAAAAGACGTGTCGTCGGTGGTTGCATCTTGAAACACGAAACGGGAGGCCGAAAAACGGTTTGAAATAATAAAATGGCCGGACGTAACATCTCACTAGTGAAATCTTCGGAGGACAGAACTTATCTACATTTTAATTCAGAGTTATGACTGTTGTACAGAACCGGATATAGTACTGAAGATCAACTGCTTTGAACAATTCAGAGGAGGAACCCGCCTTCCAATGCCGAAGACAATCTAAGCTCCGGACACATCGTCATTGAAGACTGGTTTAGGGGCTACTGAGGGAGTCCTGGATTATGGGGTCCTCGGATGTCCAGGCTATGTGATGTAGGTCGGACAGATGGGCCGTGAAGATACAAGATAGAAGGCATTTCCTCATATCCAGATGGGACTCTCCTTGGCATGGAAGACAAGCTTAGCGTGCAGATATGGACATTCCTTTCTCTGTAAACCGACTCTGTACAACCCTAGCCCCCTCCGGTGTATATATAAACCGGAGGGTTTAGTCCGTAGAGGCTAGATCACAATCATAATCATATAGGCTAGACTATTAGGGTTTAGCCATTACGATCTCGTGGTAGATCAACTCTTGTAACCCCTATACTCAGCAAAGTTAATCAAGCAGGACGTAGGGTATTACCTCCATCAAGAGGGCCCAAACCTGGGTAAACATTGTGTCCCTTGTCCCCTGTTACCATTGATCCTTAGATGCATAGTTCGGGACCCCCTACCTGAGATCCGCTGGTTTTGACCCCGACAGCGGCCAAGGATTTTGGGGAGAAAGAGGCGCCGGAGAGCGAGTTGGCGCTGCTTCAGATGTAGCACACCTACTTCCCCTCAACGGTCAATGTGGTCCATCTCAGGGACTACTTCGAGCCCCTGTGGGGGAGGAAGACGATGGGGCACCCTGCCACGCGCATCGTCCTTGCTGATTTCGCCGAGGCCGACCCAAATTGGTACACCTTCTTCGTTGACTAGTTCCCTTGCGGGCTCTGCCCCCTTTCTCTGATTTCTTCAACGACGTCATGCACACCTATGGCTTCCATATTCTGGATCTTACGCCGAATGTCGTGGCATGCATGGCCTTCTTCGCCCATCACTGCGAGGGCTTCGTCGGAATGCTCCCTAGCACAGCGCTCTTCCGCCTATACTTCTACCCTCGCATCCAGTCAGGGGCGCCATCTCTGGCTGCATCACCAGGATCCCGAGGTCTTAGGAGAAAGGCACTTATCCGAAGGGTGCCCATAAGGAGAGGTGGGAGGATTGGCAGAGCCGGTGGTGCTGGATCAACGAGGAGGATCCACGGGAGTTCTGCCGGGTTTGCCGGAGTCCGCCGGTCCGCCACAAGGACTGGAGCAACCTCAATGACAATGAGAAGAAGCTCTCGATAGCCTCACCGTGGTCGGACTCACCCCTGAAATGATTGGGGCTAATTTCATTCGCCGCGGGATTGCCCCACTACACAACAAGGGGAGGCCGGCCTGGGACTACAGGAATGCGGCTAACGTCATGAGTGTCCGCCCTGGGTTGAACCACAACTTCACGGTGATTGGGCATGCTCACTTTTTCCAGAGGCTCTTCCAGCTCAAGGTGAGTGACGACGGCAGGGCTGAGAGGACCGGCAGAGCCAAAAAGGCCGGCAAGACCGTCAAGGCATCTCTGTTTGGGTTCACGGCGGGAGTGGTCCTGTTGAGCAACAACTCCCGCCAGACCGCCATCATTGCCATGATGCCGGACTTCAACGAGCTGAAAGCGGAGGAGGTGCATGCGTTATTCGACAACTTGTCGAAGAAATATGTCCTCGACGAGCCATTGCTCATCAACGACACCACCAAGGAGGAGCTGGACTACAGCGCCGCCAGGGCGGCGGAGGCGGTGCTTGCCAAGGAGGCTGGCAGCGCCGGCACCGTGGAGGACAAGGCCGACACGGCTCGCCGGGTGGGTGAAGTCTACTATGGAGGCCAGCATCGTCGGCACCGGGGCCTCCCTCGTTGGAGACGTGGTCGAGGTGTTGGCCGCAGAAGAGGCCGAGGCTAACGAACACCCAGCTACAGGGAAGAGACGCGTCTTGTGGCGGGCTAGCTCCGGCGAGCCGGTCGGGCCCGGCAGGACCACGCAGCGGCAACATGTCTAGGAGCAATCCGTGCGCCAAATGAGGGCCACGGTGATGAAGGTTGCGGAAACGAAGAAGGTGGTGAAGGTCGCGGTAACGAAGAAAACGGTGGCCGCTTCCTCCTCGTCCAAGCGGCGCGGGACCCCATCCCCTTCTCCTCCTCCTTCAGATGGTACCTCGGAGGTTAATTTTAACCTCGGGTCCTTCAGCCCGAAGAGGAAGAGGAGGCTAGTGGAACAGGGGGCGGAGAACGAGTAAGCACTTCGCCCTCCATCATCTCCTGACCCCATGCCTGTTCTATGCTCCTTTAACTTGATGTTATCCTCACAGGGACACGAAGACGTTGGCCCAAAGGTTGTTGATGAACCGAGCACTGGCGGTGGCAGTTCTCAAGTGGAGCAGCTTCTCCGGGCCATGAGCGTCAACTTCCAGAAGCTCCAGACGCTCCAACATGCCTGTCTAGACAAGGAGAAATCCAGGATGGTGGCAGCGGACAAGGCGGAGGCAGATCTTGAGGAGCGTGTCGCTCAGACGCAGGCCTGGTTCCACGAGGCTCAGGAAGAACTGAAGGCTGCCCAGGGCGAGCTGGCTGAGTGGAAGCGGGACCTCATCCTGAAGCAGGCTGACATTGAGAAGGCCCAGGAGGTGGCGGAAGAGCAGGCCGCCAAGGACGAGGCTGCTCGGCAACAGCACCAGGCTCTGTTGAACTCCCAGGAGGAGGACCTTGCCGCCCGTGTGAAGGCGCTCCCTGCCACACTCCATGGCAAGGATGAAGAGGTCGAGAAGCTCGTCGTGAAGCGGACCCAGGAGCTGGAGCAGAGGCACAAGGACGCGCTGGATGCTCGGACTTGGGTTCATGCCGATGAAGTGGAGAAGCTAGTGCTAGAGCGGGATGGGCTAAAGAAAGTGGTCTTGGAGCTGACAGAGGAGAGGGACACGGCCAAACGCGCCTTGGAGGATGCCCGGGCCGTAGTCTTTGACAAGGCCAAGCTGCTCTCCGAGGCCGATGACTCCATCAAGGACCTTAAGATGAAATTGGACGGCTTGGTGGGGAAGCTTTCGGAGGCCGGAGCTCGTGAGGAGACCCTGAACAAGGCCCCGGAGAACGAGAAGCGGCTGCGGAGCAATGATGCCACCGAACACAAGGATTACGCGAAGAGCGTAAACCTATGGATCAGCCACCTCGTCGATGTTGCGGAGAGGCTCACCACGCAGCTGGCCGCCATGGGCATGCCAACCATCAAGTAGTCCCTGGAGGTGAACGTGAGCCCCAACGCTAGGCTGACCTTGTTCTTCGAGGGCGTCCTTGAAGCCCTGGAGCAGCTTCATTCCAACCGAGCGACCTCTCTGGCCAATGAGGCCTGGAAGCTCTGCCGAAGTGCCCTGACCAAGGTCCTCACCAAGGTGGCATACTGGAACCCCAACGTCGTCTTTGCTGACATGCTGCTTGCCAGAGGATGTGGACCTCGCGGCGCTTGAAGAGTGTATCAAGCCCATCATCAGCCGCGTCTACGGATTCAGGAGGGTGGAGGGCCAGCACCGTGACCAGGCACCCTGTTTCTCATTGACGCTCCGAGTTCATGACTAAGACGATTTTATCTTAAGTTAGAACTACAGCAACAATTGATGTAATATAACTCTGCAGCACTTTAAGATGAAACATGCTATCTTCCTGTGTCGATCTTTCTTTGTATGTATACACCCTACGCCCAGTAGGATAGGTTCGCCGGCGCGTAAACCCATGCTATGGCGCTTTGAGGACGGATCCTTAGCAGCCTACCGGGGGGCGCTTGCTCCTGGACAAACCACCTTGCCGCTCTCAGCGCGGCCGCTTGAACTGTTGAGCAGACTCGAAATAGAACAAGGGCGTTGCTAATAGCTAGTAGGTCACCTTGCCGTTCTCAGCGTGTCTTATTGAACTGTTGAGCGCTCTCCAAATAGAACAAGGGTGTTGCCAATAGCAGAAGGGTCCCATTGCGTGCAGGTTTTCCATACAAAGAGCAAGATCTTTTGAGGAGAATAACCTTATATCATGAAGAAATGCTCAAGGTTGTGCGTGCGCCGCTTGAGCCCGTGTCGCCTCCTGCGACCGCACCCCTCTTCATGAGCAAACGTGGGGATGGTTCTCATGCTTCTCCAGCCCGGTTGTCCTCATGAGGCCCGGTGGAGCACCCTCGAGAGGAATCAGCCCCCGTAGCGCCGCCGACTTAGGAGGTGTCGGTGTCCGGCACGGCTGGTGAGGTTTCGAAGCCTCAGGAGCCCTTGACCTCCCAGGCTTGGTGACAACGTCGCCCCCTTCTCCTAGTGCACCCCTGGTCCCAGGTTCTTCTGCTAACTCAGCCATCTTGGAGCGCGCCCTTTTTGAGATGACCAAACTACGGGAAAATCTCCAGGGCACGGACCCGCGCCTGGTGGTCGGGCGCCTGGAGCTGGTCTCTGGCTGGCTTCACTCCGACTCGGCGGTTCGAGTGTCGCTGAGCCAGGCCGCGGGGGCCTCCGACAAGGAGAAGCGGGCCACCGCCAAAGCTACGGCCGATCGCGAGGCAGCATTGAAGGACGCCGACGCCGCCCGCGGCCACTGCCGAGAGCTGGAGGACGAGTTGAAGGGCATGTGCGACCAGCATGCGGAAGAAGCACGTGGCCGCGAGTCGAAGGAGGAGGAGATGAAGGCCCGAGACGCCGAGCTGGGGGAGCTAGCGAAGGCGCAAGAAGCAGAGCGCAACCGGCTGGAGGAGTTGGAGCGGAAGGCGAGGGCCAAGGAGGCCGACCTTGACGCCAAGGCGAGGATCCTTGCCGAAGACCGCGCGACAGTCGAAGGAGAAGCCGCTGGCCACCGACGAGGATGGCCCTGCTCAGCTGCTTTCCTTCCTGGTGAAGGCGCTCGAGGAAGTCGTGGAGGGCATCGGTCCTATGGTGGAGGAATAGGCTTGCGTCCTTTCCTCAGTCACGCTGACACGGGTCTTCAGCCACCTGCACCTTCGCGACCCCAGCACTCGCCTTGACGAGCTGCTGGAACCTGTAGCTGACGAACACTGCGCGACTGCCACCGCGGCCGTGAAGGGTCAAGTGGAAGCCTTGTTGAAGAAGTTCGACGCCTTCGCCCCCGCGCCCTCGACTGGTGATGCAAGTGAAGGGATGCTACCTAGGAAGGGGCACCTTTTGCAGGTGCCGGCAGTGTCCAGGAGTGACTTGCGGCTACTTTTCTGCTTTATTCCTGCCACATGCACCATGCCTCATGGAGGCGTTAAACTTGCGTTTGATATTGTGAGAACAATATGTATTGTAATATTTGCTTTTAGATTTCGCGGTTTTCTTCCTATTTGCTTTGTGTTCTGCGTCTGCAGAGCCCGGCCCCGTGCATACCTCAACCGCTGTTGGGCCAACCAAAAACCAGGACAGACCAAGGAGTGAGGGGCTACGTGACCAGTTAGGCTCCTGAGTCGCGATGCCCAGGAGTCCCCCTTGACGCGCAAACAGCCTATGGGAAGGACACACGAGGATAGGTTAATGTTCTACGTTGGCAGAGCCCGGCCCCGCTAATACCTCAACCGCCGTTGGGCCGACCAGAAACCAGGACAGACAGAGGAGTGAGGGGCTACGTTACCAGTTAGGCTCCTGAGGCATGATGCTCAGGACTCCCCCTTGACATGCAAACATTCTCCATACCTTTGCCCTGGCCGAGGCTCGGCTCGGGAGGGGCGTGTGACGACCAGGCCCGGGGGACCTGGTTCGGTGGCGTACGCTTGGGCGTGGCCCAAGCACAGCCCCCGTGCCCAGCACCCTCGCGCGGGTTTCCCGAGGGGAGGCATTGCAGTGAGGCCGGACATTGAGCTCTGGGGCTCCCTAAGGTTGGTACGGCCGTGGGCCGCCCTCAGTTGTTTATCACCAGTACGAAGCATAGTGCTTCCGCTTGTGCATGGGCATAGCCGCTCCTCGGCAGTGTCGACGGCCAGCGCGGAGCATGGTACTTCCACTGGGCGTGGGAGGGGGACTCCCTACTACGGAGAGCCCCCGGGGCGTGTACAGCCCCACCCTGACATGTGGCTTGCATGGAAGGGCTAGACGAGGTGTATCTGGGTACTCGTGAGCCAGCGCGGGACTCACAAGGCCCTACCTCAAGGCGGGTTGCGCCTGGTCTTGATTCTTGTTCGCTGTCTTGGTCCTGCGAGGTGGTTAGACAACCTGCGCCAAGCGAATCTCTTGAGGTCATCGCGTGAAAAAGCCAAGCACCAGCGACCCCAGGAGGTGACGTGAACAGGGCCGGCCCGCCAGACAGAGCTCAGCCGATGGATTTATCGATGCTGCAGTGACGGGCCCGAGCACAGACACCGTGCTTAACTTACTCACGCGAAGGGTCCTGAAGAAAGACAGCCGGCGTGCGGCTGCCAAGGTGGGTGACAATCAAGCAGGCGATAGTCATAGATAGATCGATCATGGAAAGCAACCTAGCTCAGGTAAATGCAGGGAAGATGCATGCCACTGGGTTAGGCCTGAGCGGCTTGGGGATGATGCAGCCCGAGGGGCGCCCCCAGTGGGGTAAGCTAAAGACAAAAAGGAAATATACACGCCACAGGGACGGACCCAGCGGCCTGGGAATGATGCAACCCTCGGGGCGCTCCCAGCTGAATGAACTTTGGAAAATGTCACCTGGTTCTGTTGATGAAGGAGAGTTGGGGTAGCTGAAGGCGTGCGGCGAAGGGGCTGCACCTCATGAGCCACCAGGGCCTTGAGCCTTGGGAGGCTCTAGGGGTCCAGGGGTTCCTTGAGGACCGTCTTCATCTCCGTCAGCACCACATGGTGCCTGGCCTCCTGAGCCACCAGGATGCTCCGTAGGTTGCGTTGATAGGCGGCCGCCACGTTTGGCAGGCCAATGGGCATGCAAATGTAGTTGTGAGGTGGGCTCTCGCAGGGTCCCACGCGCGAAGGCCAGAGATGCTCCTGAGAAGCGGCCCGATTGAGCCCTGGAACGTCGATGCAGACGCGCAGCCCGGCAGCCTCGCCTGGATGGGGGGTTGCGCCTGGTGAGCAGCAGCGGCCGTGCATGGCCATTGCATCTTGCAGTTCCTGAGCGGTCTTGGTGATGAACTCCTGAGCGGTGGGCACTCCTTGCCCTGTGTTCTCCTGAGGGAAACGTGTCGCGAAGCACGCCTCCAGGTGGTGCCCAAGCACCTCCCTCGTGATGTTGGCAAAGTCTGAGGCCCTCCAGAAGAGAGCCCTCAAGCCCTGTTTAAGAGGGGCGCTGGGCACGCTTTCCTATGCGATGGAGGGAGGCGCCCTAGGCGTGGGCGCCGATCCTGACAAGGCGCCGCTTCCCTGAGGCCCTATGTGGCGCAGCTGCTTCTTCTTCTTCTTGGGGGTGGCCTCAGGAGGGCGCTCGCTCTGACTGTCGGGGTCGTCGATTACTGCTGCTTGGAAGGCACGCTCGAGATAGCACACCGCGTATCTTTCTTCGCACGGGACTGTGATGATTCCTCCGCTTCCCGGCATCTTGAGGACATTGTAGCTGTGATGGGTCACCGCCATGAACTTGGCCAGGGCTGGATACCCGAGGATGGCATTGTATGGCAGCTGAAGGTAGGCAGCGTCGAAGTCGATGACTTTGGTGCGGTGGTTGTTGCGTTCTCCGAAGGTAACGGGGAGGCAGACCTGCCCGATCGGGGTAGTAGAGCCATCGGTCACTCCTGAGAAAGGCTTGGTAGGCTAAAGTTGGTCATACGGCACTTGGAGGCTATCGAACGTGTCGACGGACAAGACATTGAGCCCTGCGCCGCCATCGATGAGGGTCTTGGTAACTTGCACGTTGCTAATGACTAGCGAACAAAGCATTGGGAGGACGCCAGCAGTAGCCGCACACTTGAGCTGATCTGCCGAACTGAACGTGATGAGGTACCTAGACCATCTGAGCGGGAGCGTGGCCTCGAGCTTGGGGAGAAATGCATTCACTTCATGGGCAAATTGTTTGAAGATACGCTGCGAGGCTGGGGCTTGAGCTCCGCCCAAGATGCAGGCGATAGCGCGAGGCTGGTCGTCATTCCTTCTAAGTGGTGGCGGTAACGGAGGAAGGCCAGCGTTGCCTTGAGGGCGAGCCTCACGAGGCTGGTCCCTCCAAGCACCCTCGCGAGGCTGATCCTGCCAGTGGTCCTCACAAGGCCGGTCATGCCACTCCTGACGCGGGGCACGGTCGTCCCAGTGTCCGGCACCACGTCCTACTCCTCGGCCGTAGCCCCGGTCGCTGCGCTCGGGGCATCAACCGAAGTGTCCCTCTCGAATGGCTCTGCGCTCTTGACAGTCGCTGGTGTTGTGGGTATGTAGGTTGTGGAAGGCGCAGAATGGTCGGCTGCCATTGGATGTCTCAGGCTGGTCTCTTCCATGCTTGGTGCCTGGCTCCGCCACGAGCACGGCTGCTCCCTTGCGCTTCACGTCCTTGGCCTTGGTCT